>NC_143411.1:8737500-9443500 GCF_059467195.1 Physcomitrium patens
TAATATATATTTACATATATAAATATAAGTTTAATAATATATATATATATATATATATTTATATGTATATATTTGTAAATATATATATTTATATGTAAATATATATATTTATATGTAAATATATATATATGTGAATAAATATATATATATATATATATATATATATATATATATATATATATATATATATATATATATATACATATATTTATTCTTATTTATATATATAAATATATATATATGAATTAATATATATATATATATATATATTAATTCATATATATATATTTATATATATTAATTCATATATATATATATATATATTTATATATATTAACTCATATATATATATATTTATATATATTAACTCATTTATATATATATATTTATATATATTAATTCATATATATATATATATATATATATATATATATATATATATGTTTATAGGTAGATATATTTATATTTATAACTACATATATATATTCTTATTTATATATATTTATATTTATAGCTATATATATATATATATATATATATTCATTCACATATATATATATATATATATATATATATATTTATTCACATATATATATATATATATATATATTTATATATATTATTATACATATTTTTATATATTAATGCATATATATATATATTTATATATATATTGACATTGATATATATTTATATTTATATATATATTCACATATATATATATATATATATATATATATTCACATATATATATATATATATATATATATATATATATATATATATGTACATATATATATGTTAATATATGTTTATTTATATATGTGACTATATGTATATATATATATATATATATATATATATATATATATTTATATATGTGATTATATATTTACAATATAGCAACATGTACTTGTAGCGGTCTTGTGGTTCCTTTCTATCGGTGTCCATTCTTAATTTCTTTGATACTATTTTTGCTATCTTCTTGTTAACCAATAAAATATAAAACACGATGCATTTGAAGAGTCTCCTTCGTATTTTTTACTATGGTCCAATTAATTGGGTAGACTTCGTCTTTTTTTAGTGGAAATCTATCTTGGATTTATGTATAGTAAAATTTAAGTTTAAAATCTTTGATCTGTGTTATAAATTTAGTACCCATAAAATCTTCCAATTATACTATACCATTTAGAAATCCTTCAATAACTCGATATGGCCCATGCCAACGAACTTGAAATTTTCTTAAAATTTGTTAAAATCGACTATCATTAAGAAGTTCCAAATCATTTGGCATAAAAGCCTTTGGTCTAAGTTCACTATCGTAGTAAGTCTTTCTTCGTTTTTGTGTCGTTTCCATTATCATTAATGCATTGGCTCTAATTTCATCGAATTTTTCCAATTCTTCTAAATGGTGCAGTAAGGAATCCTGATCTCTCAATCTTCTATAGCGATTTGTAAACTTTGGTTTCTAATTCAATAGGTAATATTGCTTCCTGGCCATAAACCAATTGAAAAGGGGTAGCATTGGTATTTATACACAGTATGAGATGCCTACAAAGGTGTGAACAACGTAATGTCCCAATCTGTTTCCGCTCCTGAAACTGTTTTTTTAAGATTTTACATGAAATTCCATTAGTCTTTTTTGTTCGTCCATTGGTTCTAAGGTGATACGATGTAATCTTTCGATGTTTTATCTCATATTTAGCTTTGAGTGCTTTGATTATACTATTTAGAAAATAAATTCCTCGATCACTAACCAATTCTTGTGGACAACCCAATCCTGTAATTATATTTTCATACAAAAAAGTTGCTACTGTACTTGCACTATCGGTTTTCGGAGCTACTGCTTCAACCCATTTTATTACGTAATCTATTGCTATCAGTATATATCATTTTTGTCCATTTCTCGAGGTTGGTGCAATTGGTCCCACAAAATCAATTCCCCATTTTTTAAAAGGTACTTGAGCCAGAATTGGTATCAATGGCATTGCTGAAGTTTCACTAGGTCGACGCATTCTCTGACATGGATCACAATAATGGACAAATTGGTGGGCATCTGCAAACATTGTTGGCCACCAATAACCAGCTTATAAAGCTTTACGAGCCGTGCTACCTCTCGCAAAATATCCACCACAACTATCCAAGTGGCAACCTTCCAATATAGTTCACACTTCAGTCTGATAAATACAACGTCACAAACCTCCCTCCTTACCTTGTTTATATAAAGCTTCATCAATCATCGTATAAGGTGTACATTTTAATATTAAGCATCATTTAAGCTTTTCATTGAAATTAGGTGGAAAGATTTGAAATGTCAAGTATTGAATTATTTCACTATACTCTAGAGTAATTATATCTACCGCAAACAATTCCACATCAGGTAGTGCATCGTTAATGGGTTCATTACCCAATATATTGGATAACCGAGATAAATGGTCTACATTAGAATGTGATTTTCTTGGTCTTACCTAAATAATAAAATCAAATTCCTGCAAGAGTAGAACCCATCGTGTAATACGACCACTCAATTGAGGCTTATTAATCATATATTTTAAAGCATCATGGTCGACAAGAAAAACAAATTTATAACCAAGAAGATAATGTCAAAACTTTTATATGGAATAAATCATTTCCAATGCTTCTCTTTCGATTGTTGTATAATTTCTTTCAGTTGCTACCAATTGACGACTTGCATAATAAATAGGGTGATCAAAACCCCGATCATCTTCTTGGTTTAGCACAAAACCAATTGCGACATTAGATGCATCCACATAAACTTGGAATGGTTTTTTCTAACAAGGTGCCACCAATATTGGTACTGAAACCAATTTATGTTTCAATGTTTCGAATGCAATTGTACATTCTTTTGTTCAACAAGGTGCCACCAATATTGGTGTTGAAACCAATTTCAGTTCCAATATTTTGAATGCAATTGTACATTCCTTTGTCCAAAATGGACTAGTTCCATCGGTTGGTGGTTTCTTCAAGAGATTTGTGAAGGAAAGGCATATAACTACAAATAGATAGATAAAGCATCGATAATAACTGACATGGCCGACAAATGCTCGAACACCTGTAATAATGTTTGGTTGCTTTAGTTCTACTATAATCTTTATTTTATCTGGATCTGTAGCAATGCTTGCCATCAAAACTATATGATCCAAGAGTTTACCGAAAGGCATACCAAATTGGTATTTTTCTGAATTTAAAGAAATTCCATATTTGTTACATTGATTCAAATATTGACATAGACATTCTAAATGTCTGGCTCTCGTACTAAATGTACAGAAATCATCTAGAAATATTTCCATTGAAATTCGTAGATAATCTTGAAATGCTTGTATTATTACTCTTTGAAATGTAGCTAGTGCATTACAAAGCCCAAACGGCATAACCTTATAGGCAAAGGTCCCCCAATCCGTAATAAAAATAGTTTTTAACTTGTCTTCTTTTGTAATCTTAACTTGATTATAACTAGAGAATCCATCAAGAAATGAATAAAATTCATGTCCAGCAATGGCATTCAATATACTATCCGTGAATGGTAAAGGAAAATAATCCTTCTTTGTAGCCGCATTTAATTTTAAGAAATCTTGACAAATGCAAACTTTTCCATTCTTTTTTGATACTATAACAATTAGTGAAATCCATTCACTGAAAAGAACTAGATAGATAAATCCAACCTCCAAGAGTTTATCTAACTCTTCTTTTATCATAAGTGAATATTTTAGATTAAGTCAATGTTGCCTTTGGCATACTGGTGTAGCGTTCTCCTCCAATATAATTTAATGCTCACAAACTTCAGCTCAAATTTCTTTCAAATCCGCATGCGATCTCTCGAAAGTAATTTTATGCATTAAAAAATAATCCACCTAAATTTCTTTCTTCTTGCCTTTTATACCGTCATAAATCTGAATGATTTGGAGAGCCTCTCATGTATCTAAATTCATTGGTTGACATTGTAGAATTTCAAGAGTCCCTACATTGATGTTCTACTCAATTTCAGAATCTTTCATAAAATTTGAAACATTAGAACTTTCCAACTCCAGTTCCATAGTACTAACGTTGTCGTGTTGTAACACGAGTATACCGTTAAAATATAAAAAAATGGGACTTTTATTAATATTTTGTTACCCTGAATATTGGGAGCAACGACAAATTCTAGTACAAATACTGAGAGGCCAGGTTCAGTCACCCCATTACAGTCAGCCAGGGCATACTGAAATGCTCCATTCGATTCCAATAACGGGAGTCAGTAGAAAGGAAAAGGACCAATTCAACGACGGGTGAGCCTGGTTCGAAGAGCCAATTGGATCCAATTTCAAGACATCCAATCCAAGTCCTATTATGAGCCTCTTACCCAATATGAGACCTGACTTGGTCGGGCAACCCAATGCGGTCCAATTACGAGAACCAACAGGTCTTACTATGGGCCTCTTAGCCAATATAAGATCTGAATTGGTCGAGCAACTCAATGTGTGTCAAGGACAAGAACTCGATGAAAGCTAAAGAGTAAGTGAGACTTTTCTCAAAAAAGAAATAGGACAAAATAGAAATATGTATATTAAGAAAGAAACTGGAATGGCTATTGCCAAAATACAAGAAAACTAGAGACCCTTGAAACTTAGACTAGAAGCAAGAAAGGAGTTGACAAGAGTGAAGAGGGCTTCACTCTTGCCTCTATATATACTATCTAACTAGAAGCCACGTGGCGATGTTCTATAAGACCTCCAATATATGTTGACTTTCTAGGCCACATGCCTTTGCTTGCAAGGCAAGTTTTCTATGGATGGACCACGTAGTTAGCTTGTTCTTTAAGCTTCCAACATGTGTGGCACATGGCTAACTTGTTGACCAAGTTTCTAACCTAAAAGTCAACTATAGACTCCTATAAAGTCAAAGCAGCGTCTATGAAGCTTCTAAGAAGCTTCTCTAGAAGATATTACACAATTAACCTACTTTTATCTACTTTTACATACTTTTATCTATTCATATAGGTAATTATATGTATGTCCGTGACATTACCCCCCCTTCTAGGGACGAGTTCCACGAGGAGCGGTGATTATATATTGAGAAAATCTAATATGCGGCGAATTGTATTTGCTACATACTCTGATCTTTGTTCTCTTCGAAGATAGTTGATGGGTCCTCTTAGCCATCGATAGTGTCCCATTCCAGGGCGAGAAGACCACCCTGTTATTTGATCACTGTTGAGGCCTTCATAACTTCCTTCAAATAATACATTTGAAACACCATCAGGAGTCGTTTCTATCTCCAATAATATCACCAAACATCGAGAATCTCTTCCAAGGTCGTGATACCAAACGCGTTGTATCTCACCATCTATTCGAGGAAGAACATGTCGTTCTTGAGGATCTTCATCTCGGTTGCGTCGTCTTGAAGGTTGTGACAATCGTAATGTCTCATCCGGTAAGTCAACAAACGAAGGTTCTTGAGTTGAATCCGCTGGTTGTTGGCTCTCCATCTAATTAGCGTCACAAATGCAAAGAAGTTACAAACAAGGATAGGAATTTGAATGTTATCTTGCCTCAATCTTGTCTCTTTTATAAGAGAGGTTTTCATCTTGGTTTTGATGGATGTCGTTGATGAAAAACTTTGACTTTAGCTGATGCATTTGCTAGATTCCTGGATGGCTCCCATGTGCGCTCACTAATATCATATCCGCGCCAATGAACAAGATATTCTAGCTTATTTCGGCACCGCCTTGAGTCTAATATCTCTTCCACCTCAAATTCTTCATTATTATCTACTTCTATAGGAGGCGGTGGCATTTGTCTTCTTCCTTGTATATCCACTGTCTTATATGGTTCAAGAAGAGACACGTGGAATACAGGATGGATCTTCATTGACTCCGGTAGATGTAACCGATATGCAACTGGGTTGATCTGTTCAGAAACAGAAAAGGGGCCAAGCCTACGATAGTCCAATTTGTCACAAGGTCGAGTGGTCTTGATATTGCGACGAAGTAGCCATACCTTATCACCCACGTTGAGTTGTGGTTGCTCTTTACGATATACATCTGCATTTATCTTTTGTCGTTCTTGAGCTTTCTTCAACTGCGCCTTCATTATTGCATGTAACTCTGACAACCGATTTGCCATATCTTCTGCTGCAGGATTATCAACTTTTGAAAAATCAAAAGTATCAAGTCGTGGATGATAGCCATAATTGGCAAAGAAAGGTGTTTGTTGCGTGGAGGAATGTACCGTATTATTATAAGCAAACTCTGCCAATGGCAGAAGGTTTGTCCAATCATCTTGTTGGTAGTTGATGGTACACCTTAAATACTGTTCCAAGACTTGGTTTACGCGCTCTGTTTGTCCATCAGTTTGAGGATGGAAAGCTGAAGATAGCTTTATGTCCACTTTTAAAATCTTGAAAAGAGTCCTCCAGAATCTCGACACAAATTGAGTTCCCCTATCCGATATGATATCTTTAGGTAATCCATGATAGCGATAGATATTATCAATGAAAAGCTTAGCTGTTTCTTCACCTGTGATAGATTTTGTACATGGCATAAAATGTGCCATCTTGGTGAAACGATCTACTATCACAAATATAGAATCATAAGATCTTGAGTTTGGAAGATCTGTGATGAAATCCATAGAAACAGAAGACCATGGTTGTTCTGGTATAGGTAATGGCTGAAGAAGTCCGTAAGGTCGATGTCGAGGAATTTTTGATCTTGAACAAATATCACATGATTGTACAAAGTCTTTGACTGACTTCCACATTTGTGGCCACCAAAAATCTCTTGATATGAGTTCCAGAGTCTTATTATATCCAAAGTGCCCTGCTGCTGGAAAGTCATGACGTGCTTGAAGAACACGCAAACGTGCTTTTCCTTCTGGAACATATAGGCGTCCTTCAAAATATAATAGATTATTCTTGAACTCGAACTTAGAAGAATCATGAGACTTGGAAGAATTATTCTCGATATCATGAACAAGAGGGTCTGAGGACATACTGGACTGGATTTGCTTGAGAAAAGTTGAATCAACAGTCAATGTTGATTTCACTGCTCGGAGATGAAATTGCTCCGGTTTCAAGAGGACCGTTCTTTGTTGCTCAAAAGCTGCATCTCCTTCTTTTGGTGCAAAATAAGAACGTCTAGACAGGGCATCGGACAAACCTTGTTGTTTTCCTGGCCGATAAGTGATAATGAAGTCGAATCTTGACAAAGACATACTCCAACGAGCTTGACGACGATTCAACACGCGTGCTGACATGAAATACTCGAGGTTCTTGTGATCTGTATACACAGTGACTGGACTAGAAGCGCCTTCTAGATAATGACGCCATTCTTGAAAGGAATCCACGATCGCAAGAAGTTCTTTATCGTGGATCTCATAATTGATCTCGGCTGCTGAGAATTTTCTTGAATGAAAAGCTATCGGATGAAGTTTGTCATCTGTTCCCATTTGTGATAAAACTGCACCCAAGGCAAAATCCGATGCGTCTGTTTCCATAAAAAATACCTTGGAAAAGTCAACACGATATAAGACTGGTGCAGAGACAAACGATGTCTTCAAGGCTTCAAATGCTGCTTCCGCTTCTTGATTCCATTGAAATTTATCTTTACTAGTCAAGCGTGTAAGTGGAGCTGCAACTCGTGAGAAGTCTTTGATGAAGATCCGATAGTAATTGGCAAATCCCAAGAAACATTGGACATCTCTTACAGTCTTTGGAATCTTCCAATCCATGATTGTTTGGACTTTCTTAGAATCCATCATGAGACCATCATTTGAAATGATGTATCCTAAAAAGTCAACTTGAGTAGTGTGAAATACACACTTTTCCATCTTGGCGTACAATCCTGCATCTCTAAGTTTTTGTAATACTTGACGAACATGTATTTCATGTTCTTCAACGTTCTTGGAATAGATCAGGATATCGTCTAGATAGCAGACGACAAAATTGTCTAAGAATTCACGAAATACATCATTCATGAGATGTTGAAAAGCAGCTGGTGCATTCGTGAGTCCAAAAGGCATGACATTGTATTCAAAGTGTCCGTACCTGGTTCGAAACGCAGTCTTCCATTCATCTCCTTCTTTGATCCGTACTAGATTATATGCTCCTCTTAGATCTATTTTTGTATAGATCTTAGCTTGATTTAACTGGTCAAGGAGTCCTGATATCAAAGGTAATGGATACCTGTTCTTGATTGTGATCTTGTTGAGTCCTCGATAGTCAACACACATTCGTAAAGATCCATCTTTTTTCTTTACGAATAAAATTGGAGCTCCTGCTGGAGATTTTGAATGACGTATGAAATTCTTCGCTAAATTCTCGTCAATATATGTCTTGAGTTCAGCCAACTCATCTTGCGATAAACTGTAAATTGGTCCAAATGGTGGCTGAGTTCCTTCCTTGAGATCGATTGAACAATCGTATGGGCGATGCTCAGGAAGAATATCTGCATTCTTTTTCTCAAAAACGTCTTGATAATCCTGATATTGACTTGGAATGCCACTTGAAGTCTTTACGCTTTCAGAAATAGGTGCAGCATAAATAGCAAAAGTTGATCCTTCTTTTGCTGCGTGTATAAACGCTTTTGCACCTATAAGTGCGGGTTTTTCTATACTAGACTCATGGTTTTTTACTTGATTAATAGAACTGTTACTAATGCTCCGAGGAAAATCAAGTTTACGAGAAATCCAATCTATTCGAGGATTATACTTTTCTAACCATGATAAGCCTAAAATTACTGGATTAGAGGGAGATCTAATTATATTAAAAATTACGCAACTACTATGACCATTTATTACTACATCTACAGGAAGTGTTTCGTGAGTTACATCTCCAGAAGACAACGGACGACCATCTATAACTTCTACGTGTACAGGTTTAGTTTTTTGTATTAATGATATTCTATGACATCTAGCAAATTCTTCATCTAAAAAACAAGCTGAGGCTCCTGAATCTATCAAGGCAGAGGCTTTGTAATTATTAGGTCCTAAACGCACATCTATTATAAAACAAGGAGATGGTTCTGAGGAGAGGATAGGACCTTCATTAGAAGTTGTACAAGATTCCAGCCGCACGGTCCCTATTGTAGCTGGACGTACTCGTTTTCCGACATACTGTCTTCTTTCACAGTCGTACTCCTCATTTTGTAGTTACGTCGCTTCTTTGGACAATGTTGAGCAGTGTGCTTAGGTTCTCCACAATATAAGCACAATCCTCCTTGTCGACGACGAGACTTTTCTTGCTCAGTAAGAGGTTTGAAACGTACCGCATCAATTTGCATATCCTCTACTTCCGAAGGTATGTGTTGAGGAGACGTCGGTGTTGCCATTGAATTGTAGTAACGTTGAGGCCCACTTGTACGACTCTCGGATCGAAATTCAAAAAGTCGATTGTCGCACTTCACAGCAAAGTCAATTGCTTGACTCAATGTTTGAGGATCAGGTAAATTAAGCATCAATTTCTTTACCTCATATTGTAATCCGTAGAGAAATTGACTCACAAGTGCGGCATCATCCCACTTGATATCAGTTGCAAGTTGTCGAAATTGCGAAGCATATAATGTTACTGATCGATTGCCTTGTCGCAAAATACGGATCTTGTTGGTTGCAACACGAATTGCATCATGTTCTCCAAACATGGATCGAAACTCCGCCAAAAAAGCCTCCAGATTATCCAATATTGGATCTCGTCGTTCAAGAAAAGATGAAAACCATGACAATGCTGAACCTGAAAGGAGTGTACCAATGAATCTAACTTGTGACCCTGGAGTTGGATAGCTCTGGGGTTGAAGTTCAATTACTAGTTGGACCTGATTGATGAATCCTCGAAACTTGGATCTGGTACCATCAAACTTCTCGGGCAAGGCAACTCTCGGTTCTCTAACACTCGAAGGGTGTTCCATTCTGGGAGAAGGGACATGGTTTGGTGTAGATGTTGAAGCAGCCCCAATCATCTCTATATCTTCACTTCCTACCATTCTTGTTGCTCCTTGTGGTGGTAAATTGAGTTGATGCATCGCAAGCATTAACTCCCTCAATTGCTCTTGCATCTGTGCCATTGCACTCTTCATTTCAACAAGCTCTGCCATAGTAGCACTTAGAAAAGAGAAGATGTCTAATAACGCTCAAAACAAATAGAAGAGAGGAATTGATAACAAAGAAAATACTAAGAACAATATCAGTTTAAAAGAGGGTAATCCGCAACTTCTAATGCGCTTATGTCTTATCAAGAAAAAGGGGTAATCCACTCTTAATCAAGAAAAGACAAAGCTCTGATATTGTAAGTGTACTCTTGTCAATCTGTCAAGGACAAGAACTCGATGAAAGCTAAAGAGTAAGTGAGACTTTTCTCAAAAAAGAAATAGGACAAAATAGAAATATGTATATTAAGAAAGAAACTGGAATGGCTATTGCCAAAATACAAGAAAACTAGAGACCCTTGAAACTTAGACTAGAAGCAAGAAAGGAGTTGACAAGAGTGAAGAGGGCTTCACTCTTGCCTCTATATATACTATCTAACTAGAAGCCACGTGGCGATGTTCTATAAGACCTCCAATATATGTTGACTTTCTAGGCCACATGCCTTTGCTTGCAAGGCAAGTTTTCTATGGATGGACCACGTAGTTAGCTTGTTCTTTAAGCTTCCAACATGTGTGGCACATGGCTAACTTGTTGACCAAGTTTCTAACCTAAAAGTCAACTATAGACTCCTATAAAGTCAAAGCAGCGTCTATGAAGCTTCTAAGAAGCTTCTCTAGAAGATATTACACAATTAACCTACTTTTATCTACTTTTACATACTTTTATCTATTCATATAGGTAATTATATGTATGTCCGTGACAATGTGGTCTCGATTACGGGGCTCTGATTCCGTTTCAAGCTGTTCCATCCTTTGTGCTGTTCCGGGAACATCCTTTCGATAAAAGGATCTCTTAAAGGTAAAAACGAAGGAGAAAGCTCTGATGGCGGGAGCCAATTCCGGATCCAAGATGGAAGATTGAAGAAATTCAGAGGCTAGGGTTTGAAAGAGGGAAGCATTATGGTTAAAGGGGAGGATAGGTTAAGAAATGGAAGGGAGAGAATAAGTTATTTTTGAAGGGTCGGAGAGCTAGCTTCATGCTTTGGGTGGAAAAAAAAAAAAAAAAACAAAGAATTGGGATTTTTTCTTCATAGGGTTTTGGGGAGATTGAGGCAATCATTGCTGAAGTCAGTGATATACTGGTGAATCGGGGTTTTTAATGAAGTGGGTGTGATTACTCTTGACTGTTTTGTAAAATCGAAGTTACGTCTGTGATTGAAGAATTACAAGGGTATCTATAGGATTGAGTATGCGAAGTGAATGAAATTTATTGGGTTAATCTAATAAGACAGTCAGTGGATACAAGGTCGTGAGTATAAAGCGGTATCGAAGATTAGCAGATTGGGTTGTTCGGGGTTCTGTGTAATGTCTAGAGACCTACCGGCTGGGACAAAAAGGATTTCGGCGAGCAGTCAAAGGACATCCGTATAGATTTATGATATATTCTTGCAATCGTTTGTATTTCAACAGTCAAAAATTGATAGACTGCTTGAATATTAGCGAATCTCCATACCACTTTCTACAGCCAAACGCCCGGCACAATCTCGAGCAGAAAAGCACGTAATATGACAACGTGATTACCATCCCATCTATTCATCCAATATGTAATCATATAATCAGAATCATCAATAACATCTGGAAGAACTAAGTACTCTCCCGGTCCCCAATATTGGTAGTTTATTCTAGTGTGCTCAACAACTTGCCTTGTATCAGCATAAATTAGATCAAGTGCACCAATTTCTTCTTCTGTAGACTCATCTTTACAATCCGACATGAATTCTAAACTTACAACTTGAGTTTTTCCGTAATATTAGATAGGGTCCATTTGAAGCACAATTTTATCATTACCTTTTCCAATTGTCAATGTACCACGGCCCCAATCATTTTGAGCTTTAGCTTGATACAACCACAATCGCCGCAATAAAATTTGATATGACAATATAGAGCTTTGCAATCAAAAAATAATATAATCAATTTTGTAGGTAATCCCCGCAATTACTGTATCAATACTTTATAAAATACCCATAGGTTTAACTCGATTGGAGTCAGCCATTCTCAAAACCACTGTAATAGGCAATAAGTGATCCAAACCTAGCTCCTCTTTTGTAGCAGCATTCATAAGATTTATACTAGATCCTCCGTCTACTTGCACTCCCAATAATAATACTCCATCAATTGTGACATCAATTATAAGTGCAATTGGATCAAGATTCAAACTTACTTCTCTGATTTCTTTATTTTGAGATCTGCAATGAATTAATGAGGAATTCAAGATAGTTCGACACTTAGGTGCTACCGCCAATAGTTGCTTCATAGAGATCATAGATTATATGGTGTCTAAATCTTTTAGAATTTCATATGGTTCTATATTAGTGGTAATTTCCAATGTCCATTTCTTCTTCCCAATCTTAGACATCAACGCAAATAAATTGATTTTCTCTATATTCAAAATTGATAAAGCTATTGAAAGTGAATTTGACGGAGCTTGTAAAATCGTTTCTTTCAATGGATAAGATTGTTTTCTCAATTGGGTTGATATTGCTTCCTTGGAATTCACGCTTTTTAGAGGATCTTTTAACAGAAATGATGTTTTCCAAAATTATATAGAGAACGGAACAGCTTGACACGAAACCGAAGCCTCTGTAATTGGTACTTTATTAGAGTATACAACCAATTCATATCTTATACTGAGTAAGGGGCCTATGTCAGAACCTGGATTGGATGGCCTCGTAATTGGATCCAATTGGCCTTTTGCTTCAAGATCACCAAAATATTGAATTGGTGCTTTCTCCTTTTGTTGACTTCTTGTATGGATAGCTTGGACTACTTCTACCCGATGAACTGATGAATCTTGAGGACCTTGATTTACTTCCTCCATTTTTCCTTGGCTTTGGATCTGTTGATCTTGATTATTAAAATTGAACGGAGCATTACATTACTGATAAGTATGTCCCGACTGCTTGTAATTCGTACATACTAGTGCATAATCATCACTGGCTCTGGGATTGGGACATTCATTGGCATAATGACCAATATGTCTGCAACGGAAATAATAAAGTGGTCTTCTTGGACCTCCATCTGGCATATTGGGTGTTTTCACCGATATATACTTACTAGGCTTGTTCCATGTAGGGTTAAAAAATGATCCTAGTTGTCCCATTGATACGAAGGGTACTTGGTTCAATGATGCTGGTGGAGCATATTGTTGATACCTCTGCTGCTCCTTCCCATAGTTGTGAGGGTTTGATACAAATCCTTGATTAAAATTGGAACTTTAAAAATTATTGAATGTTCAATTTTGTTGATTAGATCTATTTCCATTCCATCCATACGTATTTTTTGTTTAAACTTGATTGACTTTCTATTGAATTGATGGGATCATGGTTTGATTATTGAATTGTTGTTGCCTTTGTAAATGTCAACAGTTTTGGGTAGGGTGCTTTCTTCCACAAAATGTACATTGAACACCCATTTGTTTGGGTGATGGACATTCCGTATCAAAATGACCTTGTCCCTTACAATTATTATACCATACATTAGGTCTCGTATTAGAAGGATTATATCATTTCTCCTTATCTTTAGCCAAATTCACGGCCAATTCTTCCATCTTTTTTGTTAGATTTAATAACAAGGCTTCATTTGGATCTTTAACAGTTGCATTTGTGAACAATTTCAGTTGTTGATAGGTTGGTGATGTAAAATAAGGTGTCATCGTTATTGGCGCTATTGCTTGGAGTGGTGTAGTATTAATTGGTTGTTGCAACATAACATTCTTCACATTGGAGGTAGCCATTTGTGATTAATTACCCATCGACATATTTTCCGGTTGTATTTGTTGGCTTCTTGAACTTGGAATCATCGTGGCCTCTACTATTAATAATTGGTCATAATAACATTCTTTTCACATCTTTGCTCGTGCCAACGATGCCTCTACCGTAGCTAGTCGAGTCTCTTTTATAAACATTTTTAATTCTGGTGGATGCAAATCGTTAATTAATATTGACAATAGAAATGCATCTGGCATTTCATTATTTGACCATTTACAAAGTATATCTATGATCTGGCTATAAGAGGATTCTACGAATTTTTCAGCAAACATCTTGCTATTCATAAAACTTTCTCAAAGCCGATCTTCAAATCCAATTGGTCTAAAATGGATTACAAAGGCATTTCTCAAGGCCTCCCAATTGAGAAATCTATCCACTGGTTGCCAAATATACCATTCAAAAGCTGTATCTTTTAAAATTGATGGCAACCATCTCAACCAAATGTCTTCAGTTCTACCATTATTAGTCACGCAGGCTGTCAAGAATTGAGATATATGGTGATTGGGATCAGAGCCTGGCCAACCACTAAAAGTAGGTAATGGTGCCACACTTATAGTTTGGTCTCATACTGCTCCCATTTGTACTGCAATTGGTACTTTTGGCACTCCCGCGGCCATTGGTGTTATCACTGGTCTCCTTACTATTTGAATTTGAATTTTTCTTCTTTTGGTTTTTCTTGGACTTGCAATTCCTTTTTGTCATTCCTGTAGGATATTTCTTATGCGTAATTGCTCTTGTCTTTCTTTTGTTTGTCAATTAATTCTTTGATAATCTCCTCCCTTCCCCTCCATGATTATCACTCATAATCTTTTATTCTTCTTTACAAAATCAATACTACCTTGAATTATAACTCACATATTTGTAATCCTAAAATTGGTTCTTCTCACGTTTTTATTCAACATATAATTTCATCTCTCATACAATCAATTTTTAACATTTCATATTTTTATCATTTCTCTGGCAGCGGTGCCAAAATGTTATTCTCATTGCGTTCAAGCTTCAATAGACCAAAGCAATTGAATTAATAGAGGTGGGTTCGAACACGGGGAAAGATTGGTTATATGAATTGGGTCTGTTAGTGTCACAATTGACTGTACTCTGGCTATCTAAAATCAATTATCAAACTATAAAACACTGAGGCTTATTACTTCCATCTTAATTCAACCCATAATCCATTCTATGATTATCAATTCAAAAATACTTCTCTCAATCACAATTCTTCATAAGCAAATAATAAAAAAAACAAAGAGGTAGCATCAAGCTTATCTTGGCTTACGACTCTCTTAGTCTGGCCCTTGGCTAATGACTTTCATAGTCTAACTCTCAGCTTATGACTCTCAGTTTGGCCCTCGACTTACGACTTTCACAGTCTAATCCTTGGCTTACAACTCTTAGTCTGGCCCTCAGCGTACGACTCTCTTAGTCTATTTATCCTACCAAAAGATGATCTGTCGGCCAGCAGATTTCAAAGGTCATGATCCTTTTAATTCTTAACCATTTATTCCACTAACAACCTACTGTTACCAACTAAACTGCCTAACTATCTGTCTAATTCTCAAGGTTGTCAATAACCAACCAATAACTTACCACAAAGTTTATTTACCTATTCTACAGTAACCATTCCACAAAATTTTATAAAAAATCAAATAGAATAGTTCATTTATAACCTCTACCTGATAATTATCTTCAATAGTCATTTGACGATTGAAGAAGAGTAAGACAATTTCTAATAGATAATAACTTGAGGTCTCTAAATTTATATTATGACTATGAAAAAAATTATTAAAATTAGAATGTATCCAATAGGCTTCAAACTAGTTCTTAATATATTCCATTAAATCCTAATCAAGGTCAAAATCCTTCTAATCAACTTAGACATGGTCAAGGATCTTAGGATATGAGATTAGTACCTCAACCCATAGGGGAGTTAAAACCTATTTAAGATTTCGTCCAACCTAATGTCAATCAATTCTTTCTTCTCAAATTAAATTTAATATCCTTTAAAAAAATCAGTCACTGAAAAAAAACCTACCTTTGGTATTAGCCCTAGAAGTAATGATTAGATCTAAGGCTGCATATTTATCTATCTATTATGAAGACAAAAATAATATCTTAGAGAGTCCACTTTACTTTTCGGATTTAGAATAAGTCATAAGAGATACAAATAAGGCAATCCTAATCAACATGGCTAAATCTGTGAGATTTAATTCCTTTATAGAAAAATTACCTTTTTAAAATCCTAGAATTGAATACAAGCTAAGTGTTAATCCGAACAACCATAGTTGAGAGGGTTCCAAAATTCCAGCAATTGAAGTTTTTCAACAACACAAGGATATAGGAAAATTCAATGTACAAGAATATAATTCATGCAATGATCTTAGCAAGTTAAGGGCTAATATCACATTTTTCCAATGATTAAGAAGACACTAAAGATTTGCATTTCTATAAAAAATCAAAGAAGGCCTAAAGTTAGGATAATGATAAAATTAGATGCCTATACTAAAGAAAGTGAGGTGAAGGTAATAAAACTTGAGGTTTCTATTGTCAACAAACAATTCTCTATATCATTGTAGATGTTGGTAGTTGTTTGAATATTATGCCCTTCTAAACCATGAAAAAATTAGGACTGAATATCACTAGCTCATCTTTTTTTGTTATCAAGATGGCGAATCAAAGTCCATCCATTCCAATAGGCTAAATTAAAAATTGTAAAATTTGGATAAGAAGAGAAGAATATGCCTTAACATATCATATCATTTAGATGCATATATGAAAGGATTTCTTTCTTTTATTACTTAATAGACCATAGTTGAGAGATTTAGAAGCCATAGTCAACTTGGGAAGAGACAAGTTCCACATTACCTTTGATCTATGGGAGAATAGAACCAAAACCTTTATACAACCTATCCTTGATTATGGAAAAATTAATCCCATTGATTTATTAAAAGATATCCAACAATCTAAAAATTAAGGCAAAGTAACAAAAGTGATCAATTCAATTGACCAAGATTCAAAGAAAATCGAATGCCTAGGTCTCAATTTATATTATTGAAAGGATGATAGAAAATTTAAACAATAGCTAAACAATCATCCAGATTCTAATTTTAATTTTTATGAATTAGTTAATTTTTTGGAACATATGTTAAAGATTGCAAAACTCAAGGAAATCCATGCTCTTAGTATTAACATAGATGGAACATTAAAAGAAGAAATTAAGGTCCTTAAAAGAAATGATGACTTAGTACCACCTCTTAGATTTCAAAACACTTCATGAGGAATTTTAGTTGGCAATGGAGTTGTTAATTACCTCTTTATACCTAGTGATTAGTGTAAGAATTCTTTGGAACAACTTCCAATGTAAGAATCTAAATAGAAATTCATAGATATTTTTTACAAAAAAGAAGAGTCCAAAAATATTAAAATTAGAGCTCATTTAAATAAAAAAGAGGTATTTAGATATGATGATTTGATTATGAAATATCGAGATATTTTAACATGGTCTTACAAGAATTTAAAGGATATACCACTTGAAGTGGCTTAGTACCATATTTCTCTTATTCTTGGTACTAAGGCAATTAAACAAAAAGAAAGACATATAAACCCTCAATTCCAATTGATTCTTAAGAAAAAGTTGGAAAAATTGTTACAATCCAGTTTTATTAAGCTAGTAGAAATAACAAATTATATCTCTTTTATAGTCCTTGTGAACACAATTAATAGCTCTAATGGTTAGTTACAATTACTTTTGTAATTTTTTACATATTTTTACTAATTTTAATACTAATATGATTAATTCATGGATCTAAATTAGTCTTTTAGTTAATTGTGATTTAAATTATAATTTTAGGTTTTTAATTAGGTAGATACTTCTAATTATTAGATTGAATGATTATTAAAAACTCTAAAATAGTAAATTTAGAAGGTCTATGATTTCTTTTTTTTGATCTGATTTAAATCCTCTTTTAGCATTAAAATTAGAATTTTAGTATAATGTCTCTTCTAAGTCTTAGAAATTATATCTTGAATTAATCCATAATCTTGGTTTTTAACTCCAAGGCGAATTCCTAATTTGACTATGGTTAGAAAATCTCTTAAATCTGATTGCTCTATCTTCTTATTTAATTTTTAAGATTTTTTTTAAGATTAAATTTCATGTCACAATTTAAATGGATTAAAAATATAAAGTCTAATTTTTAAAATAATGATGATTTCTAGAAGATGGAGGTGAGCTAATTGTTGTGGTGGGATTTCTCTCTTAGTGATTTTAATCATTATTTGAAGTTGAAAATTCGAGAAAAAAAAAATCATAAGTGTATTAATTGAAGGCTAAATTATAATTGGGTCTTGGATTTGCTAAGAATTCATATTTAAGAGAGCTTAAATTAAAGAATAGTGATTGTGAGGGCTTGATGGCAAGAACCCTTGCTGATTTCGAAGTAGACTGAGTAAAATTAGAATTATAGTTAGAACTTATAACAAAATTAGTAAATTAATTAGTTTTTATGCTTTAAAACTTGGATTTGTGCTTGTGAATAGTCATCCTTGTGGTAATTTTTTTTTTTAGAAACATTGGTGGTATTAGTTTTACTAAAAAGGTGTTAGTTTTTGAATTATAGGCATTTCCAACCTTAAAGTCGGATTTAGGCTTAGAGTGATTGTAGATCCTTGACCTTGGTTAGAGATTTTTTGATTTGGATAGTGGAGATGTGGCCGCCACCTTTGGGCCTCCTCCTACCTCGTTAAGAGGGTTTGGGTGGCCGAGCTCCCTCTCTCTCTTATTCCTTTTGTAAAGCGAAGCCATGCCAAATTGTTTCTAGGCTTTTAATTGAAGGAAATTTTCTCCCACCTTATCACTGCCTTGGTATTTTTTCCTCTCAGTCACTCCATTTTTTATGATTTTAAGCAATATTTGGTACTCAACTTCTTCTAGTCCCCAGCTTTTCAACGACATAAGCCACGAGCAATTTGAAGCTTGGACGGATTTTTGGCGAATTTCCAAGTGATAGGGAGTCTATTGCCCTTGGTAGCCTAAGAGTATCAACTTCAAAAATTTGTAACTCGGGGACCTCTAACTCAACTTTAATCTGACTTGCTATTATGAGTGTAATTTAAATTTTTATTTATTAGAAAATATGAACTACTAACTTTCAAGTTATAAATTTTTTTTGATGATTTTTAGAGTGAGAATGGGTCTACTGCCTCAGTAGTTTAGAACAATTAACTTTGGAAAAATGTAGCTTAATACCTACTAATGTTTTGTTATCAAATCTTATTGTGAAAAAAAATTTCTAAGTTTGGCTCTAGAAAAAATTAGAGTTGTTAACTTTGAATCACTAACTATCTTTAAGTGAATTTTTAAATAGAGGAGGTGTATTGCTAAGGCAGCTTAAGTGGTTCTATTTGAAAAAACCATATCTCAAACATTTCAAATTGGATTGCTATAAGATTTAAAAAGATAGAAAATGTTGGAGTTAACCTTGATCACATCAAATTTCAAATGCATTGGAGTCTCAAGGAATTTTTGGTGAATTTTTGAGTGGCAAGGGTGGTTGTCTATAATTTGACATCTTAAGGTATGTTATTTTTTCTTCTATAATCATTCTCTAATCATATTCTTTAGCACCTAATCTGCTATATTAGTTCTTATTTGCCTTATTATCCTTAATTAATATTATTTAATAATTTTTAAAAAACTTTCATTCATTCCAAAAATTAATGATAAAATTTTATCTTTTCATCCATCTTTATCTTTAAAAGATAAAAAAAAATTACCTTATCTTTTTATTTTCATCTTTTAATTTTAATATTAGTTTATAACTTTTTATTTTTATCTTTAATTTCTTATTCTAATTATTTTAAACTTTTCACTAAATTTTTAATTATTAATTCTAATATATTTTATTTTATTTTATTTTTATCTTTATTTATAATTTTTAGAGTTTAAACTTGATTAAGTAAATCTTAGAAGGAAATTAATTTATTTGACTATAATTTTAAAGAAATTATAAAAAATTATATATTTGACTTGTTGTGTTTGATTAAATTAATTGTGATTGTTATATCATTTTATTTTTTTTATTTTTTATATATTTATAATTTAAATGCCTATCTAGATTAATATTGAATTTTAATCTAAGTCAAAATTGAATCAAATTGAATTTAAGTGAGGGGAGAAAAAATCACTCATAGTCCACATAAAGAAAAAGAATTGTAAATTAAGAGTGTACATAGATTGTAGAAAACTTAACAAGTACACCCAAAAAGACCATTTTTCTCTTCTTTTATTAATAGTATCCTAGATGAAGTGGCATGTCACAAAACCTATACTTTTATAGATGGATATTCAAGTTATAATCAAATTACCATAGTCCTAGAAGATCGCCATTCAATAGCTTTAACCACTCCTTGGAGTACTTTTATTTTTTTGGTCATGTCTTTGAGGCTTTGTAATGCCTCTTCTGTCTTCCAATGAGCCATGACCTTTGCCTTTTGGAATTTACTCCTAAAATCTATGACAGTGTTCATAGATGATTTTAGCATCCAATCCAATGCTACGAACCATTTAGAACATGTAAAAGAAATCTTAGAAAGGTATAGAAAAATGGAAATTGCTTTAAATCTTAACAAAATATATTTGGCAGTCCAAAAAGAGGTTTTGTTGAATTATGTGGTTTCTAAAGCGAGAAGAAAATCTGACCAAGAAAAAATAGAAGTCATAGTTAAAATGCAACTTCTTACAAATGTTAAGGAGTCAGAAAGAATCTTAGGACATCTTAGATAGTATCAAGAATTAATTCCCAATTATGCCACAAAAACTTCATCTGTTATTAATATCAAAAGAAAGTTGGTTAAGTTTGAATAGACGAAAGAGTATTAAGGTGTCTTTGATTGGATAAAAATGACATTAAGCTACTATTCCATTTTAAAACCACCTAATTGGGATGTTCATTTCTATATCTATTGTGATGCTTCATCTATAGTAGTAGGTAGTGCATTATGTCAACTAACAAAAGGTGGGTATAAAGATTATCTTGTCGCATTTCTTAGCAAGAAGTTAAATGTGATAAAACAAAATTATAGTACCATCAAAAGAGAGTGTTTGGCCATGATTTTCTCTGTGAAGAAAATTTTAACATTATCTTTTATTAAATTTTTTCGTATTTTTTGTTGATTATATGGCCATCAAATACTTAATCAATAAAACAAATTTGAGTAGTCATGTAGCTCAATAGATATTATTACTAAGAAAATTTGACTATAAGATAGAATATAAACTCAAAAAATTACATAACCAAGCCGACTATCTTTCAAGGTTAAAAAAAAATTAAGTCTTAATCCTATTAATGATAACTTGCTAGATGAATCATTTTTTAGCATTTCTGTCCATCTTACTTGGTACTATCATATTGTAGAATTTTTGAATTCTAATCAATTTTTTAAAAAAAATTCCAAACATAAATATCAAAAGATTAGAATTAATAGCATTTTATTTGTTATTATAAAAAATAAAAAAATATATATATTCTTGAAGAATAGATAGTTTACTCAGATAATATATGGTGGCTAGTGAAGTACCAGCCATATTAATGGCATGTCATGCTAGCACATATGGGAGACACTTCTCATGTAGACTGATGATTCAAAAGACAATGAGAGCTTGATATTATTGGTCTACCATATTTCAAGGTGCTTATGATTATGTTAAACAATGCAATGATTACCAATGTTCTACAAAAAATGATTTGTATATAGTACATCCTCTCTACATATCCTTGCTTTTAGTTCCCTATGAAAAATAGAGGATTGATTATATAGGAGAAGTTCATCTTAATTCTTCAAAAAAGATGAAATACATTATAGTAGCCATAGAATATTTAATAAAATAGGCTGAAGCAAAAGTTATAAAAACCAATGACACTATCCATCTAGCTAATTTTATATATGAGCAAATCGTTACTTGATTTGGTTGTCTCAAAATTTTGATGAATAATCAAGGAATACACTTCTTGAACAGCGTGATAGAAGAACTGACTAATAGTCTAATATAAACCATTATATGAATATTCCTTACCATCTACAAACTAATAGTCATACGAAAAGAATGAACCAAATCTTAGTAAATATTCTAAGAAAAATAGTATAAGACTCAAAGAGGGATTGGAATATAAAATTACTTGCAACCTTATGGGCTTATTAGACAATCTACAAGGTCACAACCAAGGCCATTCTATTTTTCTTAGTATATGGAGTAGAAGCTATACTACCAATAGAGTTTGAAGTCAATTTTTTAATAATAGTAATAGATGATAGGTCAACTACCCAAGAATCCTTGATGGATAGATTAGAATAATTGGAGGGCTTTGATGAAATTCAAAGGATTCAGGCTCAAGATATAGAAGCAATTCAACAAAGGAAAAAAATTGCTTTTGATAAAAAAAATACAAGAAAAAAGTCTTACAATCAAGAATACTAGTGCTATTATAAGATGCCATGAAGATGGAATTTCTTAAAAAAAAAATTGTTCTTTGATTAGGGCCGTATTATATCAAGAAAGTATTTGATAAAAATTCTTTACAATTAGAAATATTAAATGGTGAACTATTTCCAAAAAGAACATTTGGAAAATAGATATAAGGAATATAAGATGTGAAAAAATTCACCTCATAGAAGAAAAACCATTATACTCTTTGTTCACTTAAATAAATAAAGATCTAGTGAAATAACTTAATTAAACTTGATTTTTATCAAAAAAATAGGAATCTTTACTCATCAAGAAGAAAAAATTATTCTTTACATGGTCCTTAGTTCTACTAAAAAATTTATCTCTCTTTCTTATTAGAAGTAATGAAAAAAAAAAAAAACTTTGTTTTATAGGATTTAGAAATGACTTGGAATTTATTAGCATCGTTGAATTGTTGGGTAGTTGGCCACAAAAGTGGTTATAAAAGAAGTGGCCCAAGTTTGAATCTAGTCCAAAAAGATAGCTATCTATGTGAGCTAGTGTTAAAGTAAGAAAGTAGCCAACGTGTGCAACTTAAAGGATATATAGGTCTCATAGCTACTAACTTTAATGCTTCTCTTTATATGAAAATTATATAATACAAACTTTTAGATTTTTATATAGAAGTATTTCATTTTTCTTCTATTTTTGTCTATATCTTTTTTTATGTAATAGAATTATTTCACTTTACTTTATTAAGTAGATAAAACTCTTCAATAGTCATCTAATTTAAGAAAAGTAACATTAGAAGACATGAGTGTATTAATACTGAGTATGATTTTTCCTATGAATAATTTCACTTTGGTTCTATAGCATTATTGATATAGTCTTGATAGAATACTAAATCCAATTTGCCTAATTTTAGATAAGGACTTACTTTTAGAACAAGAATTTTAAATTCTCTATTTCTTTGAGTTGTCTCAAATGGTGACCATATGTGACTCACTGAATTGACTCACTTAGACATTTATTATAAAAATACAATTATTGTGCTTAAAATCATAAATTATGTGATTTAATAGTAGAATTTTTAAGAAAAAATAGAAAATAGATTGTTTATAGCAGATATATAACTTTATATAGAATTTATTAAGACAAATCTCCATTATGAATAGATTTTTTTGTAATTATTATTAGATGATAGCAAATGGAAGTAGTCCTCATTGTCAAATAAAATAAAATAAAATAAAATAAAATAATGAAAATATAACCAAGGTGGCAAAAGGTTGCCCTTAAATGACAGCAACCTCTCCATTAATAGGGATCCAACTTCTAGATTCCTTACTCTCTTGTTTTTTTCTTTTTGCATTGTCACGAGCTTGAGGCACTCCAAAATATTTTTATTGGATTTCCTTCACATGGTGGAAATATTGTGATATAGTATTCTCTTGCTCATATTTTTTATTCTCTCAGATTTGGATTGCCAAGATCTGGCAAAGTGGTTGAGAGCATGGAATTTTTTCAACTATGTGTATGGCTATGGGGTGTGCTCTCGGTTCCATTGAGAATTTTGGATAAAAGTGGCTTCAATTTGAAGGCTCTGATAGTTCCAAATCTTGTTTTTTTTGTTCCAATTGCAAAGCTCTTTTTTTTTGGTTCTTTTTATCATTTCTTCTTGTTGCAATAGAGCCGCAACTTGGTATCTTTTTTTTTGTTGTTGTTGTTGTTGTTGTTTTTTTTTTTTTTTTTTTTTTTTTTTTTGTTGTTGTTAATCAAGGGCTTTGCAATATGAGATTGTTCTTATTTTTTGCCTTGCGGCTAGGTTATGGATGTTAGTAAGGATCCAATAGAATCTTCTTCTATTATTTTGTATTGAATAGAATTCTGCATAGTAAAAGCGGCTCATCAAACATTCTTTTGTTCCTTGGTAGTGGTTGGTTGTTATTGGAAATCCACCATCACGAAGTGGTATACAACTTGATTCATGTCATTAAGGTGCTGGTTTCTTGTTTGGCGTTCAGCTACATTTCATCTTCTACTCAGGATTGTGCGATTCAATGGTATCATTCTAATGGTTTAGTGCTACATTGAGCATTAGCATAAGTTTTTTTTCATTCTCCATCTGTGGCTTGAAAGCAAAGATGGTTCAAGGTACATCATCGTGGTCATCTCCAACTAGCACAATAGGTGCACTAATTATTTTGGTGTTGTAAAATTAGCATGTTAGAGTATATTATGCTATAACAATGACTTAGGTGTTTAGACTACTAACAAGATTTGTTTTGTTCAGTATGGCTTGATAATGTGGTCCTGTCATTAACATACTGTAGTTGTAGTTGCAACTAAATATCCTCTCTTTGTATAGATGATGTGAGTATGATCAATCTTGGTGATTGTTCTTCTCATGCTCCAATCTAGTATTGAATCTTATGCGAGTAGTGCCACCACAATATTTGCATGAAGATGTTCCATTGTCTTGAGGAGGTGGTAAGGAAGAGTGGTTTGAATTAGAGCAAAGGAATACCTTATGAAGTTGCGGTATTATAGATTGAGCGAACTATAGTCGCGGTTTGTCAAAGTGACTCAATGAGCAAGTAGATTATTGTATGGATAGATCTTATTCTCCTAAGGCACTTACAGTGATCTCGGTTGAAATAAAAATTGATCAAATTTTATAAAGAAAATTATTAGATAAAGCATTTCTTGTGGCTCTTCATGTGTACAAAATTAAATTGAGCTTTAATCCCTTACAAGAAAATTATTGCAACAGACAACTTGAGATATTCTAGAAGGTCTAAGTAGAAGTTTAGGTAGTTCAATTGATGTCTATCGACATCGATGGCATGTGAGCTTGTTACTTTAATATAAATTAATGAGATTCATTTATCAACATTGTTCTATAGAGGAGATTGAAATTAGAAGCAATTGCAAGTAAGTTGTATCAGAAGAGGATCAATATTAGAGAGACAATGCCTCTAGCACTTCCAATGTGCCAACTTTCTACATAAACATTCAAGTGCTTGGATCATCAATGTTATATCCCACATACAAGTTGTTAGAGTACATTAGCATACTACAATTTATGAAGTTGGCTTCGTAACTTAACTGTTGCTGCTTGACCATGGTATTGCATGTAGAGGTTTTTTTTAAACATCACCCATACTATGGTGAGAATTCTCAAATTGGAAGACTTAAGTGAGAATGAAGATAGATTAGAAGAATAATTACAGTTGGATGAAGCTAGATTAGAATTCAAATAAATTTAGGATTTGAAATGAATTAGATTAAGTTGATGAATACTTAGGATTTAAATAAATAATATTTTTTAGATGACATCTTATTTATGGATGAATTTTTTTCTATAGACGAAATTTACTTTAAATGAATTTATAGTTGAATAAAATTTAATATTAGATAAAAATTAAAAAATAAACAATAAATAATAAAAAAAATTAAAAAATATATAGATTTAAATTAAATCATATAATTATTTATTTTTTAATTATATATTATTAATTAAATTATTTAAGTGACCTTATATTATTGTATAGTTATTATAGTAGATGATGATTGCTTAAGTGTCAATTTAATTTGTTAAGAAGTTGATTTTCTTTACAATGATGGAATAATTTTTAATTAATTTCTTATTAGTTAATTAGTAATTAAAAATTAAATGAAATCATCTATTAGGTGGTTATTTTATTTTATAATTGGAAGGTTGTTAAGTTCTTTGGACATTAAGTCAGGTTTTGATCAACAACTATTATAATCTAGAATAATTAAATTGTTGTGAATTAGACTCGACTTCTAACTAGTAGAGGTTTATTTTACTTCACAACTAGCCTATTTGATTTCTTCACAATTATAAGCTTATTACACATACAATGGCCACAACTCTAAAGAAAAAGATTCCATATTATAAAAGATCTATAAAAACATTTTGAAAAATCTTCCAAATCTTAAGTGTGTTCAACTCAGATAGTTTATCTTAGAATTGAGAAGAATTAATTAACATCTAATACCTCACATTTGAGTTCATTTGTAAAACTACTCTACTTGCAACAACCTCAATTATACACAACACTATGCCCTTCTGCATACTTACAATATAAATGAATTCCTGCTAATTGATTAAAGAAGTTACAATGTAAAGTAGAGTGAAATACATCAAAGTAGAAAGTAGGACTTTGTTTGTGGGCATTGAAGTATATGGGGATTGTAAAGTAGCAACAACAATGGTGATGGCAATGGTGGCAATGTTGAATTTTTGCAATACATGCATTGACAATGACGATGACAATAAGTGGCCATGGCCATTAAATTAAATCTGCCATGCTTTTGTGGCTCCCTGTTTGCTTACTAACTATACTTATTTCTTGTTTCTCTTTCATTTTGGGGACATGTTATAGAATTAGAATTGAGTAGAATTGCAATATTAAAATTTTTTAATAAGTTTGTTTTAAAACATTCTTTAAAATATGAATTTTTTGTATAGAAAAGTATACTAATATTAATACTAATATTAATGATAAGATAAATAAGAATTATGATGAAAGTAATGTTTGGTTTTTGAGATAAATTTAATAATATCTTAATTTGATGTATTTCTTTTCTTTTTTTCTTTTAATGATGCATCCACCAAAAAAATTCTTTAGTTTTTGTATAAATTTATGGCTTAGAAGATACATTGATATATATTTATATTTATATATATATATATATATATATATATATATATATATATTTTTTTTTTTTCTATTTTTTTTTAATCTTATAAGTATAGTAGGATGGAATTTTTAAATTTCATTTGTTTTTAATGAGGTTAGTTACTTGAATAAAGCTACAATTGTTATTTAGGTTGAAGATATTGAAAGAGAAATAAAATAGTTCATGTAAATGGAGTAAAATGTTACTGTACATATTACATATTGGTATGTAACATGATTCAATAGAGATTAATTGAATTAAGATTCCAATGTGATTTTAAGTGAATACATGACATAAATACTAAAAGAATTAGGATTAATATCTATAGCCATTGAACTCTAACATAGTGATTGTTTTATACTTACCATTTAAATAATACCAAACTATTAAAAAATAATTGGCCTTGGCCTTCTTTTTATATTCATTGTTTCAACATTCTTGTTACATTGCTTTTGTATGTGTATGTATTTTGTGCATATAATATGTAATGTATAATACATGAAATTGGTGCTTAGCCATTTTATTTGAATAAATATATATATATATATATATATATATATACAAGGGATATTTATATATTTGTAATAATTATATAAAATATTATTAATAATATTATTATTCTTACTTTTTTTTTTGATAATATTTAAGTTTTTCCTTTTCATATCTATGCTATGTTTATTGTGGATAATTTATTATAAGTTTTAATCTCACAAATATTTAAAACTTTATTTAAAAAATACTAATCTTTAAAACATTATAAAATCAATATAATAAGTTTACTAATTACAGCTTACTATATTATTATTTTTTGTTTGTTAAATGAAATGTTTGTGATATGATTGAGCTTTAATTAAATTACAAACATATATACTATTAGATTGTGATCAATTCTTTTTAACATAGGCAGTATTAGATATTTTTTTATTATTTTTTTTAGAAGCTCTTAAATTATTATTAATATAATATAATATAATTTCAATATACATAAATAATTGACATAGATTTATTTATTATCAAAGGAATCAAAATAAAAAGAATGTCAAAGTGTATATGTGTGTTGATTTGTGCATATATTTTTATTTATAATCTGAAATTGATGTCATATTTTTGAGCTATAAACTACACCAATACCACAATAAAAGTTTGATATCCATTTTGAAAGCAAATCTCGAAGAAAACTACCACATTTATAAACACAAAAAAATACCACAATTCAACAATGTATTGTCTCTGCTTTAGATGTAATAAGACAATGAGTGTGATAGCAACACTCCACAAAAGCGATACCCTTGTAAATGGAAATATGGAAGCCAAAGTATGAATGTAGCTTAATGCTCTAGCATTTTTTCATGGTGTGGATTGCGAACACACCTTTATTCTATTTTGTCAATACTCAAACTACAATTAATTAGTTTGTTTTTTCTATGATACACACTCATTTACTCATTCATTCAAAATTTAGGAGCCTTGTGAAAATCTCAAAGATTGGGTTCCTATTGAGAGCATTTTTGCATCCGGCTTAAAACACATGCAAGAAAAATGGTCATTGCATATTTTGTGCATCAAACTTTTACAAAACCAATACTCGTTGATTATAATATATGTTGTGGGACTCAATCATAGATGCAATTTGGATTTCAGCTCATAACAATGGTGAATGCAAAGTGTATTATTGTGCATTGGATTCATGTTTTGCAAATTCTAGTGAATTTTTTTTGTAAGATGGAAAATGGCTACTTTTAAGAGTATTAATTTTGTCCAATATTTTGGTGAATTTTTTACTTAAGCTTAGCACAGAAGCTAAAAAAGGCATATATATAAATTGAAAGGGCAATGCAACCATTGCCATATTGATTGAATAATCTTTTTAGTTATTTTTTAGTAGATTGTTGGAACATCAAGCATGGTGAAGGGACAAGTTTTAATAAACTTGTTATAAGATGAGATCCTAATAGAAATCATGAAATATATAGACAGAAGGGACAACAACCAAGATGCTTACTTGTTGGTCTATAAAAAATAGAACATGCTAGAGAGTGCATGTCACCATTCTCTAACCTTGGACACAATAGGAGAATCAGATGCATATTTAGCAAAGTTAGTTCAAAGATTCTCAAACCTGCAACAAGTTTGTGTAGACAAGAGATTACTTATTATTGTAACTATCAATGACCGACTCTCACATCATTGAATGCTTTGTTGTCATATAATGAGACTATTTTTTATAAGCCTCATACATCAAATTTGTCTTGTAGTTCACTTCATGATAAGTTATAATCCATTCAAGTCAAAAGCAATGCAATTTAAGCCATTTTTGAAGTTTCCTTTGTAGCTAACCTTGGATATTGTGGCAATTAAAAAACTTCTAATATTATAATGATATATAAAGATTTGAAAATAGTACAATCAACAACATAGTGAAATTTGATAAAAAAAAGTTGGTAATATTCTTCAATGCCTCAATCTTTACTTTGAACATTCTCTGTTGAATGTAATCTTCTTTTGGAGGATTTTGAGGATGAACTATTAGTTGAATAGTTGAATCATTGCAAGTGTTTCTTTAATGAATATTTGCAGTAAGGTAAAGATGTAGGCACTACATTGCCTTAGAAGAAGAGGAGAAGTGGGTATTGCATGGTGATGAATTGTGATGATGATAGCAATGACATTAGTTTGAGTAATTTTTCAGCTATAGAGCTTTAATTTTTGGCAAGAGAATGTCCAAGATTAGAGAGTTTGTTTGTCATATGATCCTTTGTAGTATTAAGTCATGACCATGTCATTCTAGTAAATGCTTATAGAGGCTTAAAGGTCTTGGACTTGTAGGTATACAATGATGTCTACAACCATACTTCAATATTTCTATCTATAAGTATTATTATTATATTATCCCATTACAAAAATAAAAATCGAGATCTATATAATTTTTATTTCTTGGACTTTTTTGTTAAGTATTATTATTATATTATTCCATTACAAAAACAAAAATCGGGATCTATATAATTTTTATTTCTTGGACTTTTTTGTGGCTAGTCTTCCTTCATATTTATATAGTAAAATATCATGATTAAATTTTTATCTATATAAAAATATATTTATCGAGTCAAACTGCTATAGCACTGCTATGACAAGAATTAAGATTTGAAGGCCATAGGCATATATTGTAAAGAATTTGAAGAGCTAAATTTACATTTTCATGAAAGAATCAATGATATCAACATAGTAGGAATTGTAGTATGCCAATGTACTCTAACAACTTGTACGTGGGATATAACATTGATGATCCAAGCACTTGAATGTTTATGTAGAAGGTTGGCACATTGGAAGAGCTAGAGGCATTGTCTCTCTAATATTGATCCTCTTCTGATACAACTTACTTGCAATTGCTTCTAATTTCAATCTCCTCAACAGAACAATGTTGATAAATGAATCTCGTTAATTTATATTAAAGTAGCAAGCTCATAGGCCATCGAGGTCGAAAGACATCAATTGAACTACAGAAACTTCTACTTAGACCTTCTAGAATATCTCAAGTTGTCTATTGCAATAATTATCTTGTAAGGGATTAAAGCTCAACTTAATTATATATATATATATATATATATATATATAAATATATACATTTATAAATATACATATATAAATATACATATATAAATATACATATATATATATATATATATATACATATTTACACACACACACATATATATATATATATATATATATACATATTTACACACACACATATATATATATATATATATATATAAATATTTACATATACTTATTTATATATATATATTTTTATTTACATACAGCATCAAACATGGATGCACAAAGATAGTCTCGGTTACAATCGTAGCATCTCCGCTGCTGTTACCTATCCCACTTCCTCGTCACTAACTTACTGAAACTCACAAGGGAAACATACCCGACTCAGTTCCTTAGCAATCATGAATAGACTCGTTGCAAGCGAACATGGTTCCTCTGCATACATGCCACTGTTCGGGTCTGCGGTATCTGTCAAGAAGAGCATTTCGCGAGTCACCAAAATTTGAGTAGTGAACACATTCGTTACATCCAGGAGATAGATTAAGATTTTCATCTGGAGAGTGAAGGTCTTTAATTCGACCGCGCTATATGGTAGTTGAAAAATTGTTATGATAATTCAATATGACACAATACGCCGGAGTAATTCTTCATATTCGACCACTTTTAGGTTGCATTCTTACGTCTCCTTCTCTTTGGATTCCCAGAGCTTAGCAATTTGAGCAACAGCTTTGCTGGAGTAGGACTCCTAGGCCCTTCCTCTACCTTTCCATTCTTCGGTTTCAATGTTGCGCTCTTCTCCCTTCATACTTACTTCCCCTCTACCCACGCTCCAACAGATTCAGCACATTCGTAACACACGATCAGGGCCTTCCTCCTAATCAGAATTGCAGTCCATGAATCACAACTCCGTCCGTCTCCTACGCTTCTGCAACTCAAAGCTCGTTGACGCCAACACCTGACCACGTTGCATCAAACTTTGTCTCCTAGTCGAGTCTGAATGCCTCTACAATTCCAGGATAGGCAATTTTGAGGTCACAAAGCGCCGCACACATTGGCCATTGCACGATGCGTGATGAGCATATGATTTCCACGATGCCAGCACAGTCCGAATTAAAAGTAAAAGTAAAATAAAATACGAAACAATGTACAACCAAAACTTTCTAGAGCACAATTGCAGTACAAACCGAAATTCGAGTGAACTAAACACAAACACAAACCAAATCACCTTCGACCATGAACAGATCAGCGTTGCGAAATGTACATATGAATAACAATTTAGCGAAGGTGACGAGGTTCTTTCGTCGGATTCCTGGACGTCACTGAAAATGACCAACCGACCGACCGACGAAGGAGCATCGACTTCTCAACTGTCGTCGTGAAACTTCTTTCTGAGTTCCGGCGATAAGAGACTTCGGGGCTGGATCTTCGGGAAATCTTTTAATTTCCTAGATGGCCGTGAATCAGGCCTGATGTTTAGAATTTAGGGCTCCGTGCTATGCCCTTGAGTCCGTTCTCCCGAATGGGCTCATTCTTACTAAATCATATTGAAGCACACAAGTTTAAAATTTCAGTGTTAGGCTCTTCATCAATTTTATATCCATTAGACGTGAAAAATAAAATAAAGAAAAACACTGTGAATTTCTATACCAAAAATATATCTTCAAAAAGTATCATTCAAAACCAAAATTTCTGATTTTATTGGCTCTTTAAGCAAACATCATACTATTGTTATAAAGCACAACCTAATTCATACTTCATATCAAGTAGACCATTTATTTCTAATTCTTCTTCTTCTTTTTTCTTCTTTTTTATCTTTTTCTTTTTCCTTCCTAAAGTTTTGAGTTAAAAGTCTAACTCCATTTTTTATAATATAGTACTTTGTTATGGCATCCAAGTGTCAATCTTTGGTATGTACTTAATAAAGGAATCATTGGCTCTAACATCTAATTTTGGTGCATATAATGAACAAATAATTACTAATCCAATGTGGTGGAATAGAATAAGATTCTCACAAGACAATGTACGCATGTTATGTAGAATAATATTCTATAAGAATGTGATTGTGATTAAGAAATGCCCTCCCATTGCACTTTTTAATTCCCATCATACAAGTACCCATGTCATTAACAAAGTACAAATTTCAAGGCATTCAAAATTAGAATCACATTATGAAATTAAATTCCCACATGATATCATGATTGTATGACTCTTTGGTATCCACAAAGAGAAAATCAAACTCTTGTTCTACACCAACTGTGGCCTATTTTATCTGTCAAATTTATATTTAAAAATAACAACCAATTGCTATGCCACCATGCTCATTTTGTACAATGTGAATTTTGTACCATGCTTATTTTGTACAAAATAAGGACAGCGTATGCGAAAAAAAAGAAGAAAGAAAGAAAGAAAGAAAGAAAGAAGAACAATCAAAATGGCAAGAAATTAAAATTTTTTTACAAAAGTGTGTATCTACAAATCAATAAATATTTTACATCTGATAAACAGTTATATGCATAGATTCTGTTTATCCTGCACATAAATCATATATAATAATAATTTTTAAAATTTAAACTAAAATTCATGCTTGAAAATTATTGTATGTGTATACAACACACATTTAAAGTTTTAAAACATCTTAACAACTTACATAAAAAAATCAAAATAAGTGTGAGACTTAATATTACTTGATAATTGATTTTTTCTTATAGTTGAAAAAAATTTATTTTAGAAATTTTATATTATCTTCAAAAAAAAATTATAATCGTGTTGCGATGAAAATTAAATTATATATATATATATATATGTGTGTGTGTGTGTGTGTGCATGTGTATGTTTGATGGGTGTATGTTTGTTTGTATTGTATTTCATTGGTTGTGTTTCATAATATGTTTAATTTCAGTGGATAGAAATTTTATCAATTATGCAAGAAATATTAATTATATGATCTAAGTTTATGACCTAAGAACAACCTCTATTCAAACAAATATTATCAAGTAAGCAAAAAATATTAGTTAATGGATAAAAAAACCTATATATATATATATATATATATATACACACACACACAGTAGTGGTAGCCTATGTAGCAAGCTAAATAAAACCATTATGCATTTTATTGTTATTTGGTTCTAGTATTTGCAATCTTATTTAGTTATCAATCTATCTTTAAGTAATTTTTTTTAATTTAAAAAATTAATAAATATATACATTTTAAAATTAAAAACTATATATATATATATATATATATATATATATATATTTTATAATATAATTCATGTTGTTATATTTTATGACTTCTCAAATATAAATACAAAGTGTGTCAAGTATGAATAAGGAAATTCTATGAAGACAATTGTTTTTCTCTTGCATGAGGCTGCATTATAAAATCCTTCATCAATTGCAAAATATCTCTTAGAAGTATCAACAATTAGTAATCATCACTTCATTATAAATTAATGTATGTCTAAACCTTAACATACGGCATAAGAAACTGAAGAATATTGACATTTTATCATATCAAAAAAGAAGTTTTTTCTACTGACAAGAACATCTTACAACCTGAAGCCTTGTAGTTCTAATGTTATGACAACAGTTTATTTTCAATGCTTCAAGTTGGAGATAGCCTCTAGTAATGGCAACTAGGCTATGGTCACCCACGTAATATGAATCACTCAATGTGACTTTTTCTAACTTTTTGCATCCTCCTCCAATAGCCACCAGATTTTTGTAGATGGAAAATGTGTGAAACAATAAAGGATATTATGACTACATAAATAGACCTCATTTATGAGCATAGATCACTTTGTATTTCTTTTTTTAAATTTAGGTTTTCATGCAAAAGTGGTATGTTTACAAAAAAATATTCATAATAGACATTTCCACTATGATTTGTAATTTTTTTTAACTAAGAGATTTAATATTATGGGTGAATAAATTTTTGTTCACAATATTACTATCTAAAGGAAAACAAGGCCTCATAAAAAGTAATAATGCACTCAGATTGCTAAGCTCTGGGAATCCAAAGAGAAGGAGACGTAAGAATGCAACCTAAAAGTGGTCGAATATGAAGAATTACTCCGGCGTATTGTGTCATATTGAATTATCATAACAATTTTTCAACTACCATATAGCGCGGTCGAATTAAAGACCTTCACTCTCCAGATGAAAATCTTAATCTATCTCCTGGATGTAACGAATGTGTTCACTACTCAAATTTTGGTGACTCGCGAAATGCTCTTCTTGACAGATACCGCAGACCCGAACAGTGGCATGTATGTAGAGGAACCATGTTCGCTTGCAACGAGTCTATTCATGATTGCTAAGGAACTGAGTCGGGTATGTTTCCCTTGTGAGTTTCAGTAAGTTAGTGACGAGGAAGTGGGATAGGTAACAGCAGCGGAGATGCTACGATTGTAACCGAGACTATCTTTGTGCATCCATGTTTGATGCTGTATGTAAATAAAAATATATATATATAAATAAGTATATGTAAATATTTATATATATATATATATATATATATATATGTGTGTGTGTAAATATGTATATATATATATATATATATATGTGTGTGTGTGTAAATATGTATATATATATATATATATATATATATATATGTATATTTATATATGTATATTTATATATGTATATTTATAAATGTATATATTTATATATATATATATATATATATATAATTAAGTTGAGCTTTAATCCCTTACAAGATAATTATTGCAATAGACAACTTGAGATATTCTAGAAGGTCTAAGTAGAAGTTTCTGTAGTTCAATTGATGTCTTTCGACCTCGATGGCCTATGAGCTTGCTACTTTAATATAAATTAACGAGATTCATTTATCAACATTGTTCTGTTGAGGAGATTGAAATTAGAAGCAATTGCAAGTAAGTTGTATCAGAAGAGGATCAATATTAGAGAGACAATGCCTCTAGCTCTTCCAATGTGCCAACCTTCTACATAAACATTCAAGTGCTTGGATCATCAATGTTATATCCCACGTACAAGTTGTTAGAGTACATTGGCATACTACAATTCCTACTATGTTGATATCATTGATTCTTTCATGAAAATGTAAATTTAGCTCTTCAAATTCTTTACAATATATGCCTATGGCCTTCAAATCTTAATTCTTGTCATAGCAGTGCTATAGCAGTTTGACTCGATAAATATATTTTTATATAGATAGAAATTTAATCATGATATTTTACTATATAAATATGAAGGAAGACTAGCCACAAAAAATTCCAAGAAATAAAAATTATATAGATCCCGATTTTTGTTTTTGTAATGGAATAATATAATAATAATACTTAACAAAAAAGTCCAAGAAATAAAAATTATATAGATCTCGATTTTTATTTTTGTAATGGGATAATATAATAATAATACTTATAGATAGAAATATTGAAGTATGGTTGTAGACATCATTGTATACCTACAAGTCCAAGACCTTTAAGCCTCTATAAGCATTTACTAGAATGACATGGTCATGACTTAATACTACAAAGGATCATATGACAAACAAACTCTCTAATCTTGGACATTCTCTTGCCAAAAATTAAAGCTCTATATCTGAAAAATTACTCAAACTAATGTCGTTGCTATCATCATCACAATTCATCACCATGCAATACCCACTTCTCCTCTTCTTCTAAGGCAATGTAGTGCCTACATCTTTACCTTACTGCAAATATTCATTAAAGAAACACTTGCAATGATTCAACTATTCAACTAATAGTTCATCCTCAAAATCCTCCAAAAGAAGATTACATTCAACAGAGAATGTTCAAAGTAAAGATTGAGGCATTGAAGAATATTACCAACTTTTTTTTATCAAATTTCACTATGTTGTTGATTGTACTATTTTCAAATCTTTATATATCATTATAATATTAGAAGTTTTTTAATTGCCACAATATCCAAGGTTAGCTACAAAGGAAACTTCAAAAATGGCTTAAATTGCATTGCTTTTAACTTGAATGGATTATAACTTATCATGAAGTGAACTACAAGACAAATTTGATGTATGAGGCTTATAAAAAATAGTCTCATTATATGACAACAAAGCATTCAATGATGTGAGAGTCGGTCATTGATAGTTACAATAATAAGTAATCTCTTGTCTACACAAACTTGTTGCAGGTTTGAAAATCTTTGAACTAACTTTGCTAAATATGCATCTGATTCTCTTATTGCGTCCAAGTGTTAGGGACATATTCCTTAGAACTTTCTAGAGAGAAGTCTCTAGAACCTTCTAGAAAACAAGCCTCTGGAACCTTTTAGAGAGAAGTTTCTAGAAGCTTCTAGAAAGGAAGTCTCTGGAACCTTCTAGAAGCGAAGTTTCTAGAAGCTTCTAGAAAGGAAGCCTCTGGAACTTTCTAGAAGCTTCCTAGTTAATAGAAGTAGCTCGAGAAGCTTCCTAAGTAGGAGTATATATAGGGATCGAGGTTGAAGAGTTCTTCAGTCTCGACAACAAATCTCTTGGAGTTCTAGCTCACCTTTCTAGTGTTGTTCTTGTACTCATTTGTTTAATCTAGTTCTGCCACTTCTTCTTGAACTTCTTATTAGTTTTCAAGTCTGTATTTTGTGTCCATGACAGTTTGTCGAGACTGCACTAATTTGAGATATCAGAGCTAGTTCTTTCTTATTAGAGTGTGGATTATCCCTCTTCTTGAAGGTATACTAGTATTTTTAGAGGTTGCGGATTACCCTCCTCTAAACTGATACTTCTTGTGTTATAATATTGGAGTCTTATTCTTCTTGGAGAGAGTGGATTACCCCTCTTCTTGAAATTCTTAAGGTGTTTTATAGGTTGTGGATTATCCTCCTATAAACCAATATTGCCTCTTATAGGGTTATTTTTGTCTTTCTTTTAGAATGGCCGGAGGTCAAGACATTAGTATGACAAAAAATTTGGAGTCTAAGTTAGATGCTATTATGAATGCCCTCGCTACGTTATCACAATGAACTATAGAGATTGAAGGAGTGGTGGCAAGGCTTCATAATGATGGAGTATCTGGGATAGCACAATCTAAACTACACCAGCCTCAAATTTCGGCACTTGGAGAAACAACTTTACCTCAGGTTCGACAAGAACCACTAGTTCTACAACATAAAGAGCCTCGAGTTAGCCTTCCAGATAGGTTTGATAGAACACGTTCGAAGTTTCGAGGATTTGTCAATCAAATCAGGTTGATAACAGTTTTACAGCCCGAATGATATCCAATGGAGGAGTCACGTGTTGGGCTTGTTGGAACCTTACTTACGGAACAAGCTCTATCATGGTTTGCTCCTTTGTTTGAGAAACGATCATCCATATTAAACAACTTCGAAACCTTTTTGGAAGCATTTGCGGAAGCATTTGGTGAACACGATAAGGTTCGATGGGCTACAACAAAGATCTGGTCACTACGACAAGGGATGCGTTCTACATCAGTCTATGCTTCGGATTTCAAGCAATTAGTATGCGACATCAATTGGGATGAAGAAGCGTTGATGAGTCAATTCTATTGGGGTTTAAGAGATGATGTGAAGGATTTGCTGTTAACTCTTCCTGATCCACGAACGCTCAATGAAGCCATTAGCCAAGTTGTGAAGTGTGATAATTGCCTATTCCAACGTCGCCAAGACCAACGCTCAAGACAACATACAATTTACCATGCTCCAACTATGTCGGCAAGCGGTGTGAATTCGCATTCAGAGGTGGAAGACATGCAAATTGATGCGGTACATATCAAATCTCTTATTATAGAAGAAAAAAAGCGACGTATGGAGGAAAATTTATGCTTGTATTGTGGTGGAGAAGGCCACAAAGTCGGAAACTGCCTCAAAAAGCAAAATCGAGGCATAGTCAAGACTAGGGGAGTATTTGTTCAGGAAAACGAAGATGCCCAGCCACAGTAGGAACCGTGCGGCTGGACAATGAAATATCCCAACAACAATCAGGTTCCTTTCTTTCTACCCAACCTGCACTTTGTTTTACAATCCCTTTGTTTATCGGCCCTCAAAAATTGAGAACCTTAGCACTACTAGACTCAGGAGCATCTGCTTGTTTTTTAGACGAAGAATTTACAAAGCGTCATAAGATCCCTTTAGTACAAAAATCAAAACCTGTTCATATTGAGGTCATAGATGGGCGACCTTTATTGTCTGGTAGCATCATCCATGAATCAAAACCTATAGAAGTAACGTTTAAAGACCATAGTAGTCATATTATTTTTAATATTATTAGAATCCCATAAAATCCTATTATTCTTGGTCTTTCTTGGTTGGAAAAACATAATCCATTGATAGATTGGAGGTTGCGGAAGATGACTTTTCCCACAAAACCACCCAAGAAAAAACCTAGTAAAAAACCTCGAAAAAAGAAATTCTTATTCATTAGAGCAAGAGCGTTTATAAGATCATCTAAGGAAGGTACTCCATTTGTCATTTATGTGGCTCCAACTACCGAGGAGAAGATCTCAACAGCAAGTATACCGGAGTAATATAAGGATTTTGAAGACGTGTTTCAAAAGAAGAACGCCGACATACTACCGGAACACTGACCATATGATTGTGCCATAGACTTGCAAGAAGGAGCACAACCACCTTTTGGCCCAATCTACAATCTATCGCAAACGGAGTTGGTAGAGTTGCGAAAGTACATCGACGAGAATCTAGCCAAGAACTTCATTCGTCATTCAAAATCATCAACTGGAGCACCCATCTTATTTGTGAAGAAGAAAGATGGATCATTACGGATATGTATGGACTATCGAGGCCTCAACAAGGTAACAAAGAAAAATCGTTACCCATTACCCTTGATTTCTAGTCTCTTAGAACAACTTGGACGTGCGAAGATCTTTACAAAAATTGATCTAAGGAGAGCTTATAATCTCGTACGAATCAAGGAAGGAGATGAGTGGAAGACAACATTCCGTACAAGGTATGGTCATTTCGAATATAATGTCATGCCTTTTGGTCTTACCGATGCTCCAGCGATTTTCCAACATATGATGAATGAAATCTTTCGAGAACACCTCGACGATTTTGTTGTCATCTACTTGGATGATATTCTAATATTCTCTAAAAATGAGGAAGAGCATTAGGAGCATGTTCGTTTGGTCTTGGAGAAACTACGCAAGTGAGGACTATATGCCAAATTAGAAAAGTGTTTATTTCACCAGATGGAGATGGAATTTTTGGGGTTCATTGCGACTACAGAAGGTTTGAAGATGGACCCTAAGAAAGTAGAAGCAATCATGACTTGGGAGGTTCCGAAGATGGTTAGAGACGTACAATGCTTTCTTAGTTTTGCTAACTTCTATCGGATCTTCATTAAGAATTATTCTCAAGTTGCTGCTCCTCTCACTCGATTAACATACAAGGATAAGTTGGAATGGGGACCTTTGGCGGAGAAGGCGTTTCAAGATTTGAAGATAACATTTACTACAGCTCCAATTTTGGTACATCCAGACTTTACAAAGGCCTTCTATTTAGAAACTGATGCTTCAGATTTTGCTTTGAGAGCTGTACTTTTACAAATGAGTGAAGATAAGAAGCTCCATCCAGTTGCATTCTATTCTCGAAAGTTCTCTGCTGCTGAAATCAATTATGAGATCCACGATAAGGAACTTCTTACTATAGTGGATTCTTTCGAAGAATGGCGTCACTTTCTTGAAGGAGCTGCACATCCAGTAACCGTATATACGGATCACAAGAATTTAGAGTATTTCATGACGACTCGAGTTTTAAATCGACGTCAAGCTTGGTGGAATATGTCGCTATCTAGATTCGATTTTGTTATCACTTACAGACCTGGAAGGCAGCAAAGACTATCCGATGCTTTATCAAGGAGATCGTATCTTGCACCAAAGGCTGGAGAAGCAGCGTTTGATCAACAATGTATAACGTTATTGAAGCCAGAGAGATTTCAACTTTGTGCTACTATGTTATCATTTGATGCTGACTTCCTAAACCAGGTACATGCTATTACCATTAAAGATTCAGTAGCCATTGATATCAAGCAACGTACCAATGACGACAAGTTCAAGGCGGAGGGAGATCTTTTATACTTTGAAGAGCGATTGTACATTCCAAAAGGACCAGCATGATTCCGAGTTCTTCAATCTCGCCATGATTTTCCAGCTGCGGGACATTTTGGATTCAACAAGACCTTAGAGCTTATTTCCCGAGATTTTTGGTGGCCCCAAATGTGGAAGGATGTGAAAGATTTTGTCCTCTCTTGTGACATCTGTTCAAGATCTAAGAATCCTCGGCATCGCCCTTATGGACTTCTATAGCCATTGCCAATTCCACATCGACCATGGTCTTCAATTTCTATGGACTTCATCACGGACTTGCCATCATCAAACTCATTTGACAGCATCTTTGTCGTGATAGATCGGCTTACGAAGATGGTACACTTTGTTCCTTGTAAGAAGACATCGTCCAGTGAAGTCACGGCAAGACTCTTTCTCGATAATGTGTATCGATATCATGGACTACCAAATGACATCATATCAGATTGAGGTACCCAGTTCGTGTCAAAGTTTTGGAGATCTCTCTTTGGGATATTGAAGGTGGATATCAAGCTTTCTTCAGCTTTTCATCCTCAAACTGATGGCCAAACAGAACGGGTGAACCAAGTCTTAGAGCAGTACTTACGATGCAGCATCAACTATCAGCAAGACGATTGGACTGCATATCTATCGCTAGTCGAGTTTGCATATAACAACACCCTCCATGCGTCAACTCAACAAACACCATTCTTTTCCAACTATGGGTATCATCCAAAGCTTGATTTATTGAGTCTGTCAACAAATAACAATCCAGCAGCTGAAGGATTTGCGAAGCAACTATCAGAGCTTCAAACTATGTTGAAGCTTCAATTACAATCTGCTCAAGAATCCTATAAGACGTCTGTAGATAGATTTCGAAATCAAGCACCTACTTTCAAAGTTGGAGACAAAGCTTGGCTTCTTCGACGAAATATCAAGACCAAGCGACCATGTGATAAGTTGGACTATCGAAGATTGGGACCATTTATCATCCAGAAGCAAATTAATCCAGTGGCATACCGGCTGGAATTATCGGCCTCTATGAAGGTACATCCAATCTTTCATGTTTCTCTGTTGGAACCTTATCGAGAGTCATCTTTTCTTGAAAGAGTGCAATGTCCGCCACCTAGTATTGAAATCGAGAACCACGAAGAATACGAGGTTGAAAAGATATTAGAATCAATGCGAAGGTGGGGAATGTTAGAATATCTTATTCATTGGTGTGGCTATGACATTAATGAGCGAACGTGGGAGCCAGCTAAAAATCTTACGAATGCGCCACAAAAGGTACAGGAGTTTCATCAACGACATCCTGATAAACCTAAATCAATTCGACGATAGCTTCTTTCTAAAGCTTGTTCTCTCAACAATATAAGAAAAGGGGAGAGCACCAGCAAAATTTGTAGTTGATGTAGTTATTTACTCCGAGATAGATCGTAGTTTCATCTTTTGATATGGATAGCCAAGAGATAGATACTATGCTAGTCAGAGTATCGCAACCGAGTAGCTCACGAAGGCGACCCCGAGATGAAAAACTACATGTACCACGACGACGATGGAGGATACCGAGTAACCGATCACTGGTGATCGTATTTGAGATCGAGCCTGCTTACGATGATCAGCCAGAAGGCGTGTTTGCAGGACAATTTCACAATGAAATACGGAAGTTCATGCTTGGTCAGAAGTCGAAGGCGTGGGCCACTACCGTTGGCTTCAAGGGTCGATGAACCACTTGCCTCGTGAACAACAGTTGGAGTTCATAGCAGAAGTTATGCGACAGATCTTCATTTTCTTGCGTTGGTATTGATCAACAACATTGCTTCTCAGAGACTTCGAAGCTAAAAGAGGGGGTAATGTTAGAGACATATTCCTTAGAACTTTCTAGAGAGAAGTTTCTAGAACCTTCTAGAAAACAAGCCTCTGGAACCTTTTAGAAAGAAGTTTCTAGAAGCTTCTAGGAAGGAAGTCTCTGGAACCTTCTAAAAGAGAAGTTTCTAGAAGCTTCTAGAAAGGAAGCCTCTGGAACTTTCTAGAAGCTTCCTAGTTAATAGAAGTAGCTCGAGAAGCTTCCTAAGTAGGAGTATATATAGGGATCGAGGCTAAAGAGTTCTTCAGTCTCGACAACACATCTCTTGGAGCTCAAGCTCACCTTTCTGGTGTTGTTCTTGTACTCATCTGTTTAATCTAGTTCTGCCACTTCTTCTTGAACTTCTTGTTAGTTTTCAAGTCTGTATTTTGTGTCTGTGACACCAAAGTTAGAGAATGGTGACATGCACTCTCTAGCATGCTCTATCTTTTATAGACCAACAAGTAAGCATCTTGGTTGTTGTCCCTTCTGTCTATATATTTCATGATTTCTATTAGGATCTCATCTTATAACAAGTTTATTAAAACTTGTCCCTTCACCATGCTTGATGTTCCAACAATCTACTAAAAAATAACTAAAAAGATTATTCAATCAATATGGCAATGGTTGCATTGCCCTTTCAATTTATATATATGCCTTTTTTAGCTTCTGTGCTAAGCTTAAGTAAAAAATTCACCAAAATATTGGACAAAATTAATACTCTTAAAAGTAGCCATTTTCCATCTTACAAAAAAAATTCACTAGAATTTGCAAAACATGAATCCAATGCACAATAATACACTTTGCATTCACCATTGTTATGAGCTGAAATCCAAATTGCATCTATGATTGAGTCCCACAACATATATTATAATCAACGAGTATTGGTTTTGTAAAAGTTTGATGCACAAAATATGCAATGACCATTTTTCTTACATGTGTTTTAAGCCGGATGCAAAAATGCTCTCAATAGGAACCCAATCTTTGAGATTTTCACAAGGCTCCTAAATTTTGAATGAATGAGTAAATGAGTGTGTATCATAGAAAAAACAAACTAATTAATTGTAGTTTGAGTATTGACAAAATAGAATAAAGGTGTGTTCGCAATCCACACCATGAAAAAATGCTAGAGCATTAAGCTACATTCATACTTTGGCTTCCATATTTCCATTTACAAGGGTATCGCTTTTGTGGAGTGTTGCTATCACACTCATTGTCTTATTACATCTAAAGCAGAGACAATACATTGTTGAATTGTGGTATTTTTTTGTGTTTATAAATGTGGTAGTTTTCTTCGAGATTTGCTTTCAAAATGGATATCAAACTTTTATTGTGGTATTGGTGTAGTTTATAGCTCAAAAATATGACATCAATTTCAGATTATAAATAAAAATATATGCACAAATCAACACACATATACACTTTGACATTCTTTTTATTTTGATTCCTTTGATAATAAATAAATCTATGTCAATTATTTATGTATATTGAAATTATATTATATTATATTAATAATAATTTAAGAGCTTCTAAAAAAAATAATAAAAAAATATCTAATACTGCCTATGTTAAAAAGAATTGATCACAATCTAATAGTATATATGTTTGTAATTTAATTAAAGCTCAATCATATCACAAACATTTCATTTAACAAACAAAAAATAATAATATAGTAAGCTGTAATTAGTAAACTTATTATATTGATTTTATAATGTTTTAAAGATTAGTATTTTTTAAATAAAGTTTTAAAGATTTGTGAGATTAAAACTTATAATAAATTATCCACAATAAACATAGCATAGATATGAAAAGGAAAAACTTAAATATTATCAAAAAAAAAAGTAAGAATAATAATATTATTAATAATATTTTATATAATTATTACAAATATATAAATATCCCTTGTATATATATATATATATATATATATATATATATATATATATATTTATTCAAATAAAATGGCTAAGCACCAATTTCATGTATTATACATTACATATTATATGCACAAAATACATACACATACAAAAGCAATGTAACAAGAATGTTGAAACAATGAATATAAAAAGAAGGCCAAGGCCAATTATTTTTTAATAGTTTGGTATTATTTAAATGGTAAGTATAAAACAATCACTATGTTAGAGTTCAATGGCTATAGATATTAATCCTAATTCTTTTAGTATTTATGTCATGTATTCACTTAAAATCACATTGGAATCTTAATTCAATTAATCTCTATTGAATCATGTTACATACCAATATGTAATATGTACAGTAACATTTTACTCCATTTACATGAACTATTTTATTTCTCTTTCAATATCTTCAACCTAAATAACAATTGTAGCTTTATTCAAGTAACTAACCTCATTAAAAACAAATGAAATTTAAAAATTCCATCCTACTATACTTATAAGATTAAAAAAAAATAGAAAAAAAAAAAATATATATATATATATATATATATATATATATATATATATATAAATATAAATATATATCAATGTATCTTCTAAGCCATAAATTTATACAAAAACTAAAGAATTTTTTTGGTGGATGCATCATTAAAAGAAAAAAAGAAAAGAAATACATCAAATTAAGATATTATTAAATTTATCTCAAAAACCAAACATTACTTTCATCATAATTCTTATTTATCTTATCATTAATATTAGTATTAATATTAGTATACTTTTCTATACAAAAAATTCATATTTTAAAGAATGTTTTAAAACAAACTTATTAAAAAATTTTAATATTGCAATTCTACTCAATTCTAATTCTATAACATGTCCCCAAAATGAAAGAGAAACAAGAAATAAGTATAGTTAGTAAGCAAACAGGGAGCCACAAAAGCATGGCAGATTTAATTTAATGGCCATGGCCACTTATTGTCATCGTCATTGTCAATGCATGTATTGCAAAAATTCAACATTGCCACCATTGCCATCACCATTGTTGTTGCTACTTTACAATCCCCATATACTTCAATGCCCACAAACAAAGTCCTACTTTCTACTTTGATGTATTTCACTCTACTTTACATTGTAACTTCTTTAATCAATTAGCAGGAATTCATTTATATTGTAAGTATGCAGAAGGGCATAGTGTTGTGTATAATTGAGGTTGTTGCAAGTAGAGTAGTTTTACAAATGAACTCAAATGTGAGGTATTAGATGTTAATTAATTCTTCTCAATTCTAAGATAAACTATCTGAGTTGAACACACTTAAGATTTGGAAGATTTTTCAAAATGTTTTTATAGATCTTTTATAATATGGAATCTTTTTTTTTAGAGTTGTGGCCATTGTATGTGTAATAAGCTTATAATTGTGAAGAAATCAAATAGGCTAGTTGTGAAGTAAAATAAACCTCTACTAGTTAGAAGTCGAGTCTAATTCACAACAATTTAATTATTCTAGATTATAATAGTTGTTGATCAAAACCTGACTTAATGTCCAAAGAACTTAACAACCTTCCAATTATAAAATAAAATAACCACCTAATAGATGATTTCATTTAATTTTTAATTACTAATTAACTAATAAGAAATTAATTAAAAATTATTCCATCATTGTAAAGAAAATCAACTTCTTAACAAATTAAATTGACACTTAAGCAATCATCATCTACTATAATAACTATACAATAATATAAGGTCACTTAAATAATTTAATTAATAATATATAATTAAAAAATAAATAATTATATGATTTAATTTAAATCTATATATTTTTTAATTTTTTTTATTATTTATTGTTTATTTTTTAATTTTTATCTAATATTAAATTTTATTCAACTATAAATTCATTTAAAGTAAATTTCGTCTATAGAAAAAAATTCATCCATAAATAAGATGTCATCTAAAAAATATTATTTATTTAAATCCTAAGTATTCATCAACTTAATCTAATTCATTTCAAATCCTAAATTTATTTGAATTCTAATCTAGCTTCATCCAACTGTAATTATTCTTCTAATCTATCTTCATTCTCACTTAAGTCTTCCAATTTGAGAATTCTCACCATAGTATGGGTGATGTTTAAAAAAAACCTCTACATGCAATACCATGGTCAAGCAGCAACAGTTAAGTTACGAAGCCAACTTCATAAATTGTAGTATGCTAATGTACTCTAACAACTTGTATGTGGGATATAACATTGATGATCCAAGCACTTGAATGTTTATGTAGAAAGTTGGCACATTGGAAGTGCTAGAGGCATTGTCTCTCTAATATTGATCCTCTTCTGATACAACTTACTTGCAATTGCTTCTAATTTCAATCTCCTCTATAGAACAATGTTGATAAATGAATCTCATTAATTTATATTAAAGTAACAAGCTCACATGCCATCGATGTCGATAGACATCAATTGAACTACCTAAACTTCTACTTAGACCTTCTAGAATATCTCAAGTTGTCTGTTGCAATAATTTTCTTGTAAGGGATTAAAGCTCAATTTAATTTTGTACACATGAAGAGCCACAAGAAATGCTTTATCTAATAATTTTCTTTATAAAATTTGATCAATTTTTATTTCAACCGAGATCACTGTAAGTGCCTTAGGAGAATAAGATCTATCCATACAATAATCTACTTGCTCATTGAGTCACTTTGACAAACCGCGACTATAGTTCGCTCAATCTATAATACCGCAACTTCATAAGGTATTCCTTTGCTCTAATTCAAACCACTCTTCCTTACCACCTCCTCAAGACAATGGAACATCTTCATGCAAATATTGTGGTGGCACTACTCGCATAAGATTCAATACTAGATTGGAGCATGAGAAGAACAATCACCAAGATTGATCATACTCACATCATCTATACAAAGAGAGGATATTTAGTTGCAACTACAACTACAGTATGTTAATAACAGGACCACATTATCAAGCCATACTGAACAAAACAAATCTTGTTAGTAGTCTAAACACCTAAGTCATTGTTATAGCATAATATACTCTAACATGCTAATTTTACAACACCAAAATAATTAGTGTACCTATTGTGCTAGTTGGAGATGACCACGATGATGTACCTTGAACCATCTTTGCTTTCAAGCCACAGATGGAGAATGAAAAAAAACTTATGCTAATGCTCAATGTAGCACTAAACCATTAGAATGATACCATTGAATCGCACAATCCTAAGTAGAAGATGAAATGTAGCTGAACGCCAAACAAGAAACCAGCACCTTAATGACATGAATCAAGTTGTATACCACTTCGTGATGGTGGATTTCCAATAACAACCAACCACTACCAAGGAACAAAAGAATGTTTGATGAGCCGCTTTTACTATGCAGAATTCTATTCAATACAAAATAATAGAAGAAGATTCTATTGGATCCTTACTAACATCCATAACCTAGCCGCAAGGCAAAAAATAAGAACAATCTCATATTGCAAAGCCCTTGATTAACAACAACAAAAAAAAAAAAAAAAAAAAAAAAAAAAAAAAAAAAAAACAACAACAACAACAACAAAAAAAAAGATACCAAGTTGCGGCTCTATTGCAACAAGAAGAAATGATAAAAAGAACCAAAAAAAAAGAGCTTTGCAATTGGAACAAAAAAAACAAGATTTGGAACTATCAGAGCCTTCAAATTGAAGCCACTTTTATCCAAAATTCTCAATGGAACCGAGAGCACACCCCATAGCCATACACATAGTTGAAAAAATTCCATGCTCTCAACCACTTTGCCAGATCTTGGCAATCCAAATCTGAGAGAATAAAAAATATGAGCAAGAGAATACTATATCACAATATTTCCACCATGTGAAGGAAATCCAATAAAAATATTTTGGAGTGCCTCAAGCTCGTGACAATGCAAAAAGAAAAAAACAAGAGAGTAAGGAATCTAGAAGTTGGATCCCTATTAATGGAGAGGTTGCTGTCATTTAAGGGCAACCTTTTGCCACCTTGGTTATATTTTCATTATTTTATTTTATTTTATTTTATTTTATTTGACAATGAGGACTACTTCCATTTGCTATCATCTAATAATAATTACAAAAAAATCTATTCATAATGGAGATTTGTCTTAATAAATTCTATATAAAGTTATATATCTGCTATAAACAATCTATTTTCTATTTTTTCTTAAAAATTCTACTATTAAATCACATAATTTATGATTTTAAGCACAATAATTGTATTTTTATAATAAATGTCTAAGTGAGTCAATTCAGTGAGTCACATATGGTCACCATTTGAGACAACTCAAAGAGATAGAGAATTTAAAATTCTTGTTCTAAAAGTAAGTCCTTATCTAAAATTAGGAAAATTGGATTTAGTATTCTATCAAGACTATATCAATAATGCTATAGAACCAAAGTGAAATTATTCATAGGAAAAATCATACTCAGTATTAATACACTCATGTCTTCTAATGTTACTTTTCTTAAATTAGATGACTATTGAAGAGTTTTATCTACTTAATAAAGTAAAGTGAAATAATTCTATTACATAAAAAAAGATATAGACAAAAATAGAAGAAAAATGAAATACTTCTATATAAAAATCTAAAAGTTTATATTATATAATTTTCATATAAAGAGAAGCATTAAAGTTAGTAGCTATGAGACCTATATATCCTTTAAGTTGCACACGTTGGCTACTTTCTTACTTTAACACTAGCTCACATAGATAGCTATCTTTTTGGACTAGATTCAAACTTGGGCCACTTCTTTTATAACCACTTTTGTGGCCAACTACCCAACAATTCAACGATGCTAATAAATTCCAAGTCATTTCTAAATCCTATAAAACAAAGTTTTTTTTTTTTTCATTACTTCTAATAAGAAAGAGAGATAAATTTTTTAGTAGAACTAAGGACCATGTAAAGAATAATTTTTTCTTCTTGATGAGTAAAGATTCCTATTTTTTTGATAAAAATCAAGTTTAATTAAGTTATTTCACTAGATCTTTATTTATTTAAGTGAACAAAGAGTATAATGGTTTTTCTTCTATGAGGTGAATTTTTTCACATCTTATATTCCTTATATCTATTTTCCAAATGTTCTTTTTGGAAATAGTTCACCATTTAATATTTCTAATTGTAAAGAATTTTTATCAAATACTTTCTTGATATAATACGGCCCTAATCAAAGAACAATTTTTTTTTTAAGAAATTCCATCTTCATGGCATCTTATAATAGCACTAGTATTCTTGATTGTAAGACTTTTTTCTTGTATTTTTTTTATCAAAAGCAATTTTTTTCCTTTGTTGAATTGCTTTTATATCTTGAGCCTGAATCCTTTGAATTTCATCAAAGCCCTCCAATTATTCTAATCTATCCATCAAGGATTCTTGGGTAGTTGACCTATCATCTATTACTATTATTAAAAAATTGACTTCAAACTCTATTGGTAGTATAGCTTCTACTCCATATACTAAGAAAAATAGAATGGCCTTGGTTGTGACCTTGTAGATTGTCTAATAAGCCCATAAGGTTGCAAGTAATTTTATATTCCAATCCCTCTTTGAGTCTTATACTATTTTTCTTAGAATATTTACTAAGATTTGGTTCATTCTTTTCGTATGACTATTAGTTTGTAGATGGTAAGGAATATTCATATAATGGTTTATATTAGACTATTAGTCAGTTCTTCTATCACGCTGTTCAAGAAGTGTATTCCTTGATTATTCATCAAAATTTTGAGACAACCAAATCAAGTAACGATTTGCTCATATATAAAATTAGCTAGATGGATAGTGTCATTGGTTTTTATAACTTTTGCTTCAGCCTATTTTATTAAATATTCTATGGCTACTATAATGTATTTCATCTTTTTTGAAGAATTAAGATGAACTTCTCCTATATAATCAATCCTCTATTTTTCATAGGGAACTAAAAGCAAGGATATGTAGAGAGGATGTACTATATACAAATCATTTTTTGTAGAACATTGGTAATCATTGCATTGTTTAACATAATCATAAGCACCTTGAAATATGGTAGACCAATAATATCAAGCTCTCATTGTCTTTTGAATCATCAGTCTACATGAGAAGTGTCTCCCATATGTGCTAGCATGACATGCCATTAATATGGCTGATACTTCACTAGCCACCATATATTATCTGAGTAAACTATCTATTCTTCAAGAATATATATATTTTTTTATTTTTTATAATAACAAATAAAATGCTATTAATTCTAATCTTTTGATATTTATGTTTGGAATTTTTTTTAAAAAATTGATTAGAATTCAAAAATTCTACAATATGATAGTACCAAGTAAGATGGACAGAAATGCTAAAAAATGATTCATCTAGCAAGTTATCATTAATAGGATTAAGACTTAATTTTTTTTTAACCTTGAAAGATAGTCGGCTTGGTTATGTAATTTTTTGAGTTTATATTCTATCTTATAGTCAAATTTTCTTAGTAATAATATCTATTGAGCTACATGACTACTCAAATTTGTTTTATTGATTAAGTATTTGATGGCCATATAATCAAAAAAAAATACGAAAAAATTTAATAAAAGATAATGTTAAAATTTTCTTCACAGAGAAAATCATGGCCAAACACTCTCTTTTGATGGTACTATAATTTTGTTTTATCACATTTAACTTCTTGCTAAGAAATGCGACAAGATAATCTTTATACCCACCTTTTGTTAGTTGACATAATGCACTACCTACTACTATAGATGAAGCATCACAATAGATATAGAAATGAACATCCCAATTAGGTGGTTTTAAAATGGAATAGTAGCTTAATGTCATTTTTATCCAATCAAAGACACCTTAATACTCTTTCGTCTATTCAAACTTAACCAACTTTCTTTTGATATTAATAACAGATGAAGTTTTTGTGGCATAATTGGGAATTAATTCTTGATACTATCTAAGATGTCCTAAGATTCTTTCTGACTCCTTAACATTTGTAAGAAGTTGCATTTTAACTATGACTTCTATTTTTTCTTGGTCAGATTTTCTTCTCGCTTTAGAAACCACATAATTCAACAAAACCTCTTTTTGGACTGCCAAATATATTTTATTAAGATTTAAAGCAATTTCCATTTTTCTATACCTTTCTAAGATTTCTTTTACATGTTCTAAATGGTTCGTAGCATTGGATTGGATGCTAAAATCATCTATGAACACTGTCATAGATTTTAGGAGTAAATTCCAAAAGGCAAAGGTCATGGCTCATTGGAAGACAGAAGAGGCATTACAAAGCCTCAAAGACATGACCAAAAAAATAAAAGTACTCCAAGGAGTGGTTAAAGCTATTGAATGGCGATCTTCTAGGACTATGGTAATTTAATTATAACTTGAATATCCATCTATAAAAGTATAGGTTTTGTGACATGCCACTTCATCTAGGATACTATTAATAAAAGAAGAGAAAAATGGTCTTTTTGGGTGTACTTGTTAAGTTTTCTACAATCTATGTACACTCTTAATTTACAATTCTTTTTCTTTATGTGGACTATGAGTGATTTTTTCTCCCCTCACTTAAATTCAATTTGATTCAATTTTGACTTAGATTAAAATTCAATATTAATCTAGATAGGCATTTAAATTATAAATATATAAAAAATAAAAAAAATAAAATGATATAACAATCACAATTAATTTAATCAAACACAACAAGTCAAATATATAATTTTTTATAATTTCTTTAAAATTATAGTCAAATAAATTAATTTCCTTCTAAGATTTACTTAATCAAGTTTAAACTCTAAAAATTATAAATAAAGATAAAAATAAAATAAAATAAAATATATTAGAATTAATAATTAAAAATTTAGTGAAAAGTTTAAAATAATTAGAATAAGAAATTAAAGATAAAAATAAAAAGTTATAAACTAATATTAAAATTAAAAGATGAAAATAAAAAGATAAGGTAATTTTTTTTTATCTTTTAAAGATAAAGATGGATGAAAAGATAAAATTTTATCATTAATTTTTGAAATGAATGAAAGTTTTTTAAAAATTATTAAATAATATTAATTAAGGATAATAAGGCAAATAAGAACTAATATAGCAGATTAGGTGCTAAAGAATATGATTAGAGAATGATTATAGAAGAAAAAATAACATACCTTAAGATGTCAAATTATAGACAACCACCCTTGCCACTCAAAAATTCACCAAAAATTCCTTGAGACTCCAATGCATTTGAAATTTGATGTGATCAAGGTTAACTCCAACATTTTCTATCTTTTTAAATCTTATAGCAATCCAATTTGAAATGTTTGAGATATGGTTTTTTCAAATAGAACCACTTAAGCTGCCTTAGCAATACACCTCCTCTATTTAAAAATTCACTTAAAGATAGTTAGTGATTCAAAGTTAACAACTCTAATTTTTTCTAGAGCCAAACTTAGAAATTTTTTTTCACAATAAGATTTGATAACAAAACATTAGTAGGTATTAAGCTACATTTTTCCAAAGTTAATTGTTCTAAACTACTGAGGCAGTAGACCCATTCTCACTCTAAAAATCATCAAAAAAAATTTATAACTTGAAAGTTAGTAGTTCATATTTTCTAATAAATAAAAATTTAAATTACACTCATAATAGCAAGTCAGATTAAAGTTGAGTTAGAGGTCCCCGAGTTACAAATTTTTGAAGTTGATACTCTTAGGCTACCAAGGGCAATAGACTCCCTATCACTTGGAAATTCGCCAAAAATCCGTCCAAGCTTCAAATTGCTCGTGGCTTATGTCGTTGAAAAGCTGGGGACTAGAAGAAGTTGAGTACCAAATATTGCTTAAAATCATAAAAAATGGAGTGACTGAGAGGAAAAAATACCAAGGCAGTGATAAGGTGGGAGAAAATTTCCTTCAATTAAAAGCCTAGAAACAATTTGGCATGGCTTCGCTTTACAAAAGGAATAAGAGAGAGAGAGAGCTCGGCCACCCAAACCCTCTTAACGAGGTAGGAGGAGGCCCAAAGGTGGCGGCCACATCTCCACTATCCAAATCAAAAAATCTCTAACCAAGGTCAAGGATCTACAATCACTCTAAGCCTAAATCCGACTTTAAGGTTGGAAATGCCTATAATTCAAAAACTAACACCTTTTTAGTAAAACTAATACCACCAATGTTTCTAAAAAAAAAATTTACCACAAGGATGACTATTCACAAGCACAAATCCAAGTTTTAAAGCATAAAAACTAATTAATTTACTAATTTTGTTATAAGTTCTAACTATAATTCTAATTTTACTCAGTCTACTTCGAAATCAGCAAGGGTTCTTGCCATCAAGCCCTCACAATCACTATTCTTTAATTTAAGCTCTCTTAAATATGAATTCTTAGCAAATCCAAGACCCAATTATAATTTAGCCTTCAATTAATACACTTATGATTTTTTTTTTCTCGAATTTTCAACTTCAAATAATGATTAAAATCACTAAGAGAGAAATCCCACCACAACAATTAGCTCACCTCCATCTTCTAGAAATCATCATTATTTTAAAAATTAGACTTTATATTTTTAATCCATTTAAATTGTGACATGAAATTTAATCTTAAAAAAAATCTTAAAAATTAAATAAGAAGATAGAGCAATCAGATTTAAGAGATTTTCTAACCATAGTCAAATTAGGAATTCGCCTTGGAGTTAAAAACCAAGATTATGGATTAATTCAAGATATAATTTCTAGGACTTAGAAGAGACATTATACTAAAATTCTAATTTTAATGCTAAAAGAGGATTTAAATCAGATCAAAAAAAAGAAATCATAGACCTTCTAAATTTACTATTTTAGAGTTTTTAATAATCATTCAATCTAATAATTAGAAGTATCTACCTAATTAAAAACCTAAAATTATAATTTAAATCACAATTAACTAAAAGACTAATTTAGATCCATGAATTAATCATATTAGTATTAAAATTAGTAAAAATATGTAAAAAATTACAAAAGTAATTGTAACTAACCATTAGAGCTATTAATTGTGTTCACAAGGACTATAAAAGAGATATAATTTGTTATTTCTACTAGCTTAATAAAACTGGATTGTAACAATTTTTCCAACTTTTTCTTAAGAATCAATTGGAATTGAGGGTTTATATGTCTTTCTTTTTGTTTAATTGCCTTAGTACCAAGAATAAGAGAAATATGGTACTAAGCCACTTCAAGTGGTATATCCTTTAAATTCTTGTAAGACCATGTTAAAATATCTCGATATTTCATAATCAAATCATCATATCTAAATACCTCTTTTTTATTTAAATGAGCTCTAATTTTAATATTTTTGGACTCTTCTTTTTTGTGAAAAATATCTATGAATTTCTATTTAGATTCTTACATTGGAAGTTGTTCCAAAGAATTCTTACACTAATCACTAGGTATAAAGAGGTAATTAACAACTCCATTGCCAACTAAAATTCCTCATGAAGTGTTTTGAAATCTAAGAGGTGGTACTAAGTCATCATTTCTTTTAAGGACCTTAATTTCTTCTTTTAATGTTCCATCTATGTTAATACTAAGAGCATGGATTTCCTTGAGTTTTGCAATCTTTAACATATGTTCCAAAAAATTAACTAATTCATAAAAATTAAAATTAGAATCTGGATGATTGTTTAGCTATTGTTTAAATTTTCTATCATCCTTTCAATAATATAAATTGAGACCTAGGCATTCGATTTTCTTTGAATCTTGGTCAATTGAATTGATCACTTTTGTTACTTTGCCTTAATTTTTAGATTGTTGGATATCTTTTAATAAATCAATGGGATTAATTTTTCCATAATCAAGGATAGGTTGTATAAAGGTTTTGGTTCTATTCTCCCATAGATCAAAGGTAATGTGGAACTTGTCTCTTCCCAAGTTGACTATGGCTTCTAAATCTCTCAACTATGGTCTATTAAGTAATAAAAGAAAGAAATCCTTTCATATATGCATCTAAATGACATGATATGTTAAGGCATATTCTTCTCTTCTTATCCAAATTTTACAATTTTTAATTTAGCCTATTGGAATGGATGGACTTTGATTCGCCATCTTGATAACAAAAAAAGATGAGCTAGTGATATTCAGTCCTAATTTTTTCATGGTTTAGAAGGGCATAATATTCAAACAACTACCAACATCTACAATGATATAGAGAATTGTTTGTTGACAATAGAAACCTCAAGTTTTATTACCTTCACCTCACTTTCTTTAGTATAGGCATCTAATTTTATCATTATCCTAACTTTAGGCCTTCTTTGATTTTTTATAGAAATGCAAATCTTTAGTGTCTTCTTAATCATTGGAAAAATGTGATATTAGCCCTTAACTTGCTAAGATCATTGCATGAATTATATTCTTGTACATTGAATTCTCCTATATCCTTGTGTTGTTGAAAAACTTCAATTGCTGGAATTTTGGAACCCTCTCAACTATGGTTGTTCGGATTAACACTTAGCTTGTATTCAATTCTAGGATTTTAAAAAGGTAATTCTTCTATAAAGGAATTAAATCTCACAGATTTAGCCATGTTGATTAGGATTGCTTTATTTGTATCTCTTATGACTTATTCTAAATCCGAAAAGTAAAGTGGACTCTCTAAGATATTATTTTTGTCTTCATAATAGATAGATAAATATGCAGCCTTAGATCTAATCATTACTTCTAGGGCTAATACCAAAGGTAGGTTTTTTTTCCAGTGACTGATTTTTTTAAAGGATATTAAATTTAATTTGAGAAGAAAGGATTGATTGACATTAGGTTGGACGAAATCTTAAATAGGTTTTAACTCCCCTATGGGTTGAGGTACTAATCTCATATCCTAAGATCCTTGACCATGTCTAAGTTGGTTAGAAGGATTTTGACCTTGATTAGGATTTAATGGAATATATTAAGAACTAGTTTGAAGCCTATTGGATACATTCTAATTTTAATAATTTTTTTCATAGTCATAATATAAATTTAGAGACCTCAAGTTATTATCTATTAGAAATTGTCTTACTCTTCTTCAATCGTCAAATAACTATTGAAGATAATTATCAGGTAGAGGTTATAAATGAACTATTCTATTTGATTTTTTATAAAATTTTGTGGAATGGTTACTGTAGAATAGGTAAATAAACTTTGTGGTAAGTTATTGGTTGGTTATTGACAACCTTGAGAATTAGACAGATAGTTAGGCAGTTTAGTTGGTAACAGTAGGTTGTTAGTGGAATAAATGGTTAAGAATTAAAAGGATCATGACCTTTGAAATCTGCTGGCCGACAGATCATCTTTTGGTAGGATAAATAGACTAAGAGAGTCGTACGCTGAGGGCCAGACTAAGAGTTGTAAGCCAAGGATTAGACTGTGAAAGTCGTAAGTCGAGGGCCAAACTGAGAGTCATAAGCTGAGAGTTAGACTATGAAAGTCATTAGCCAAGGGCCAGACTAAGAGAGTCGTAAGCCAAGATAAGCTTGATGCTACCTCTTTGTTTTTTTTATTATTTGCTTATGAAGAATTGTGATTGAGAGAAGTATTTTTGAATTGATAATCATAGAATGGATTATGGGTTGAATTAAGATGGAAGTAATAAGCCTCAGTGTTTTATAGTTTGATAATTGATTTTAGATAGCCAGAGTACAGTCAATTGTGACACTAACAGACCCAATTCATATAACCAATCTTTTTCCGTGTTCGAACCCACCTCTATTAATTCAATTGCTTTGGTCTATTGAAGCTTGAACGCAATGAGAATAACATTTTGGCACCGCTGCCAGAGAAATGATAAAAATATGAAATGTTAAAAATTGATTGTATGAGAGATGAAATTATATGTTGAATAAAAACGTGAGAAGAACCAATTTTAGGATTACAAATATGTGAGTTATAATTCAAGGTAGTATTGATTTTGTAAAGAAGAATAAAAGATTATGAGTGATAATCATGGAGGGGAAGGGAGGAGATTATCAAAGAATTAATTGACAAACAAAAGAAAGACAAGAGCAATTACGCATAAGAAATATCCTACAGGAATGACAAAAAGGAATTGCAAGCCCAAGAAAAACCAAAAGAAGAAAAATTCAAATTCAAATAGTAAGGAGACCAGTGATAACACCAATGGCCGCGGGAGTGCCAAAAGTACCAATTGCAGTACAAATGGGAGCAGTATGAGACCAAACTATAAGTGTGGCACCATTACCTACTTTTAGTGGTTGGCCAGGCTCTGATCCCAATCACCATATATCTCAATTCTTGACAGCCTGCGTGACTAATAATGGTAGAACTGAAGACATTTGGTTGAGATGGTTGCTATCAATTTTAAAAGATACAGCTTTTGAATGGTATATTTGGCAACCAGTGGATAGATTTCTCAATTGGGAGGCCTTGAGAAATGCCTTTGTAATCCATTTTAGACCAATTGGATTTGAAGATCGGCTTTGAGAAAGTTTTATGAATAGCAAGATGTTTGCTGAAAAATTCGTAGAATCCTCTTATAGCCAGATCATAGATATACTTTGTAAATGGTCAAATAATGAAATGCCAGATGCATTTCTATTGTCAATATTAATTAACGATTTGCATCCACCAGAATTAAAAATGTTTATAAAAGAGACTCGACTAGCTACGGTAGAGGCATCGTTGGCACGAGCAAAGATGTGAAAAGAATGTTATTATGACCAATTATTAATAGTAGAGGCCACGATGATTCCAAGTTCAAGAAGCCAACAAATACAACCGGAAAATATGTCGATGGGTAATTAATCACAAATGGCTACCTCCAATGTGAAGAATGTTATGTTGCAACAACCAATTAATACTACACCACTCCAAGCAATAGCGCCAATAACGATGACACCTTATTTTACATCACCAACCTATCAACAACTGAAATTGTTCACAAATGCAACTGTTAAAGATCCAAATGAAGCCTTGTTATTAAATCTAACAAAAAAGATGGAAGAATTGGCCGTGAATTTGGCTAAAGATAAGGAGAAATGATATAATCCTTCTAATACGAGACCTAATGTATGGTATAATAATTGTAAGGGACAAGGTCATTTTGATACGGAATGTCCATCACCCAAACAAATGGGTGTTCAATGTACATTTTGTGGAAGAAAGCACCCTACCCAAAACTGTTGACATTTACAAAGGCAACAACAATTCAATAATCAAACCATGATCCCATCAATTCAATAGAAAGTCAATCAAGTTTAAACAAAAAATACGTATGGATGGAATGGAAATAGATCTAATCAACAAAATTGAACATTCAATAATTTTTAAAGTTCCAATTTTAATCAAGGATTTGTATCAAACCCTCACAACTATGGGAAGGAGCAGCAGAGGTATCAACAATATGCTCCACCAGCATCATTGAACCAAGTACCCTTCGTATCAATGGGACAACTAGGATCATTTTTTAACCCTACATGGAACAAGCCTAGTAAGTATATATCGGTGAAAACACCCAATATGCCAGATGGAGGTCCAAGAAGACCACTTTATTATTTCCGTTGCAGACATATTGGTCATTATGCCAATGAATGTCCCAATCCCAGAGCCAGTGATGATTATGCACTAGTATGTACGAATTACAAGCAGTCGGGACATACTTATCAGTAATGTAATGCTCCGTTCAATTTTAATAATCAAGATCAACAGATCCAAAGCCAAGGAAAAATGGAGGAAGTAAATCAAGGTCCTCAAGATTCATCAGTTCATCGGGTAGAAGTAGTCCAAGCTATCCATACAAGAAGTCAACAAAAGGAGAAAGCACCAATTCAATATTTTGGTGATCTTGAAGCAAAAGGCCAATTGGATCCAATTACGAGGCCATCCAATCCAGGTTCTGACATAGGCCCCTTACTCAGTATAAGACATGAATTGGTTGTATACTCTAATAAAGTACCAATTACAGAGGCTTCGGTTTCGTGTCAAGCTGTTCCGTTCTCTATATAATTTTGGAAAACATCATTTCTGTTAAAAGATCCTCTAAAAAGCGTGAATTCCAAGGAAGCAATATCAACCCAATTGAGAAAACAATCTTATCCATTGAAAGAAACGATTTTACAAGCTCCGTCAAATTCACTTTCAATAGCTTTATCAATTTTGAATATAGAGAAAATCAATTTATTTGCGTCGATGTCTAAGATTGGGAAGAAGAAATGGATATTGGAAATTACCACTAATATAGAACCATATGATATTCTAAAAGATTTGGACACCATATAATCTATGATCTCTATGAAGCAACTATTGGCGGTAGCACCTAAGTGTCGAACTATCTTGAATTCCTCATTAATTCATTGCAGATCTCAAAATAAAGAAATCAGAGAAGTAAGTTTGAATCTTGATCCAATTGCACTTATAATTGATGTCACAATTGATGGAGTATTATTATTGGGAGTGCAGGTAGACGGAGGATCTAATATAAATCTTATGAATGCTACTACAAAAGAGGAGCTAGGTTTGGATCACTTATTGCCTATTACAGTGGTTTTGAGAATGGTTGACTCCAATCGAGTTAAACCTATGGGTATTTTACAAAGTATTGATACAGTAATTGCGGGGATTACCTACAAAATTGATTATATTATTTTTTGATTGCAAAGCTCTATATTGTCATATCCAATTTTATTGTGGCGATCGTGGTTGTATCAAGCTAAAGCTCAAAATGATTGGGACCGTGGTACATTGACAATTGGAAAAGGTAATGATAAAATTGTGCTTCAAATGGACCCTGTCCAATATCACGGAAAAACTCAAGTTGTAAGTTTAGAATTCATGTCGGATTGTAAAGATGAGTCTACAAAAGAAGAAATTGGTGCACTTGATCTAATTTATGCTGATACAAGGCAAGTTGTTGAGCACACTAGAATGAACTACCAATATTGGGGATCGGGAGAGTACTTAGTTCCTCTAGATATTATTGATGATTCTGATTATATGATTATATATTGGATGAATAGATGGGATGGTTATCACGTTAATACTATGGAACTGGAGTTGGAAAGTTTTAATGTGTCGAATTTTATGAAAGATTCTGAAATTGAGTTGAACATCCATGTAGGGACTCTTGAAATTCTACGATGTCAACCAATGAATTTAGATAGAAGGGAGGCTCTTCAAATCATTCTGATTTATGATGGTATAAAATGCAAGAAGAAAGAAATTTAGGTGGATTATTTTTTAATGCATAAAACTGCTTTCAAAGGATCGCATGTGGATTTGAAAGAAATTTGAGCTGAAGTTTGTGAGCATCAAATTATATTGGAGGAGAACGCTACACCAGTATGCCAAAGACAACATCGACTTAATCTAAAATATTCACTTATGATAAAAGAAGAGTTAGATAAACTCTTGGAGGTTGGATTTATCTATCTAGTTCTTTTCTGTGAATGGATTTCACTAATTATTATGGTATCAAAAAAGAATGGAAAAGTTTGCATCTGTCCAGATTTCTAAAAATTAAATGCGGCTACGAAGAAGGATTATTTTCCTTTACCATTCACGGATAGTATATTGAATGCCATTGCTAGATATGAATTTTATTCATTTCTTGATGGATTCTCTAGTTATAATCAAGTTAAGATTACAAAAGAAGACAAGTTAAAAACTATTTTTATTATGGATTGGGGGACCTTTGCCTATAAGGTTATGCCGTTTGGGCTTTGTAATGCACTAGCTACATTTCAAAGAGTAATAATACAAGCGTTCTAAGTTTATCTACGAATTTGAATGGAAATATTTCTAGATGATTTCTGTACATTTAGTACAAGAGCCAGGTATTTAGAATGTCTAGGTCAATATTTGAATCAATGTGCCAAATATGAATTTTTTTTAAATTCAGAAAAATATCAATTTGGTGTGCCTTTCGGTAAACTCTTGGATCATATAGTTTTGATGGCAAGCATTGCTACAGATCCGGATAAAATAAAGATTATAGTAGAACTAAAGCAATCAAACATTATTACAAGTGTTTGAGTATTTGTCGGCCATGTCAGTTATTATCGATGATTTATCTATCTATTTTTAATTATATGCCTTCCCTTAACAAATCTCTTGAAGAAACCACCAATCCATAGAACTAGTCTATTTTGGACAAAGGAATGTATAATTGCATTCAAAATATTGGAACAAAAATTGGTTTCAGTACTAATATTGGTGGCACCTTGTTGAACAAAGGAATGTACAATTGCATTCGAAACATTGAAACATAAATTGGTTTCAGTACCAATATTGGTAGCACCTTGTTGGGAAAAACCATTCCAAGTTTATGTGGATGCATCTAATGTCGCAATTGGTTTTGTGCTAAGCCAAAAAGATGATTGGAATTTTGATCACCCTATTTATTATGCAAGTCGTCAATTGGTAGCAGCTAAAAGAAATTATACAACAATCGAAAGAGAAGCATTGGAAATGATTTATTCCATATAAAAGTTTTGACATTATCTTCTTGGTTATAAATTTGTTTTTCATGTTGACTATGATGCTTTAAAATATATGATTAATAAGTCTCAATTGAGTGGTCATATTATACGATGGATTCTATTCTTGCAGAAATTTGACTTTACTATTTAGGTAAGACCAAGAAAATCACATTCTAATGTAGACCATTTATCTCGGTTATCCAATATATTGGGTAATGAACCCATTAACGATGCACTACCTGATGTGGAATTGTTTGCGGTAGATATAATTACTCTAGAGTATAGTGAAATAATTCAATACTTGACATTTCAAATCTTCCCACCTAATTTCAATGAAAAGCTTAAATGATGCTTAATATTAAAATGTGCACCTTATACGATGATTGATGAAGCTTTATATAAACAAGGTAAAGATGGAGTTTTTTGACGTTGTATTTATCACACTGAAGTGTGTACTATATTGAAAGGTTGCCACTTGGATAGTTGTGGTGGATATTTCGCGAGAGGTAGCACGGCTCGTAAAGCTTTACAAGCTGGTTATTGGTGGCCAACAATGTTTGCAGATGCCCACCAATTTGTCCATCATTGTGATCTATGTCAGATAATGCGTCGACCTACTGGAACTTCAGCAATGGTATTGATACCAATTTTGGCTCAAGCACCTTTTAAAAAATGGGGAATTGATTTTGTGGGACCAATTGCATCAACCTCGAGAAATGGACAAAAATGATATATACTAATAGCAACAGATTACGTAATAAAATGGGCTGAAGCAGTAGCTCCAAAAACTGATAGTGCAAGTACAGTAGCAACCTTTTTGTATGAAAATATTATTACAGGATTGGGTTGTCCACAAGAAATTGTTAGTGATTGAAGAATTTATTTTATAAATAGTATAATCAAAGCACTCAGAGCTAAATATGAGATAAAACATCGAAAGATTACATCGTATTACCTTAGAACCAATGGACGAACAAAAAAGACTAATGGAATTTTATGTAAAATCTTAAAAAAACAGTTTCAGGAGCGGGAACACACTGGGACATTAAGTTGTTTGTAGCTTTATAGGCATATCATACTATGTATAAATACCAATGCTACTCCTTTTCAATTGGTTTATGGCCAGGAAGCAATATTACCTATTAAATTAGAAGTCCAAAGTTTACAAATTGCTATAGATAATAGATTGGGAGATCATGATTCATTACGATGTCGTGATGTAACACGATTAATAGGTGAAAGAGTGTGGAGATTATTATAATTTAAGAGATCTTAGTTCAAAGTATTAGAACAAATTATCTTAGAAATATAGTTAATAGCCAAAGGGGTAGAAAAATTAAAAGGTACCAATGCTGCCTTTTAGAAAGGTGACTTCTACTTACTTTGTAGTACCATAAGTAAGGCAAATCAAAGTAGATTGGAAAAATACATGATATAGGAATCTTTAGAAGAAAGTTAAGAGTAAATTCTAGAAAAATGTTACTTAGAAAAACTAGATATTAATACCCGGAGAGGGCCGGTTATGAACCAGGGTCGAAAACAGACCCTGAGGCACAAAACCGAGTCTCGACGAAGACTCCGGAACTCTTTGGCAGATCAAAGAGTGGGGTTTGAGAGAAGATTGGATAAGGTTTCTATGGGCGTTGATTTTGGGTGATTTAAAGTTGATAAGAATTTTTTAGGGCTTTGCAAAATTGAGGTTTTTTTCAGATGACTTGGGTTTTATGAAATTAAATAGGGTTTATGTTTTGAGTGATTTCGAGAGTTTTATTGTAGATCTATGGGTGAATATTTTTGGGTTTATGGTTATAGTTGTGTTGAATACATGTTGTGAATTTGAGCTTGATCTAACGGTTGAACTGAGAGATATTGAAGTTTAAGTGAGTCAAGGTCTCAGAAAGTAGAATTTTAGGTCTAGTGAGGGTTTTTAAGATTTCATGCAATGGACTGGTTGGATTGGAAAAAAACTTATGTGAGAGGATATGAGACTTGTTTTCCTATGCCCATGAGAAATTTGAATTCAATCGAACGGCGCAAAGAAGAGGAATTGGCTCTGGAACGTTGGCAACAAGATTGGAGAAGAAGGCCGCCTAACATCCGAACACATTTTTGAGGTTTTCGTCAATTTGATAACTCCGATCCTTTTCAAAAAAATTGTGCTTGTTTTGAACTTGATTTTTAAGAAGTGTGCAAATTTTGAATTGAGATCAACGGTTTATACATTAGATATTGAGGTTTAAATCTGTCATAGGAATTACTAGGATTTGAATTAGGGTTTGGCTAGGGTTCGGTTTAGGGTTTGGATTAGGGTTTGGACTAGGATTTGGATTAGGGTTTGGCTAGGGTTCGGTTTAGGGTTTGATTTAGGGTTTGGATTAGAGTTTGATTGAAGGTTTGGTTTAGGGTTTAGGATTTGGATTAGAGTTTAGGGTTGGATTAGGATTTAGATTAGGGTTTGGATTAGGATTTAGAGTTTGGTTAGGGTTTGATTTAGGTTTTGGATTAGGGTTCGGTTAAGATTTGATTTAAGGTTTGGTTTAGGATTTAGGATTGGATTAGGATTTAGTTTAGGGTTTGATTTAGGGTTTGGTTTAGAATTTAGGATTTGGAATAGGATTTAATTTAAGATTTGTTTAGGATTTGACTTAGGGTTTAGGAATTATTAGGGTTTAAGATTTAATTAAGTTTGGTCTAAAGTTGAGTGAAATTCATTAGGATTTTAACTAGAATTAAATTAAGGTTGAATTGACATATATTTGAGTAAAATTTGTGATCATTCTAATATTTCTTTAAGAATTTTTTTGTTTGTTTGAAATTTTTTTGAGTTGTTATGAATTGGATTACGTTTTTTTACCATTATTATAGTCTAATTAGAGCATTATTAGTATTCTATTTAGAATTTTGTTATCGCAATTTCTATTCTTCCTTCTACAGCTAGGTGCCCGGAGCATTCTCAAGCAAGACTTCACACATTACGACAACGGCACCGTTTAGAAGAATTGGAAAAATTAGATGAAACTAGAGCTAATGCATTAATGATAATGGAAACGACACAAAAATGAAGGAAGACTTATTATAATAGTAAACTTAGACCAAAGGCTTTTATGCCAAATGATTAAATACTTCTTTATGATAGTCGATTTAAAAAAAAATTAAGAAAATTTCAAGTTCGATGGCATGGGCCATATTGAGTTATTGAAGGATTTCTAAATGGTTTAGTATAATTGGAAGATTTTATGGGTACTAAATTTACAACACGGATCAATGGTAATGGGATGGATTTTTTGTTACAAAAGAGGGAGTCGATCCAATTAATTGGACCATAGTAAGAAGTAGGAGGGGGACTCTTGACAAGCATCGTATTTTTTTTTTTTTTTTTTTTTTTGCTTAAGGAGAAGATGGCGAACATGGTGTCTAAGAAAGTAAGGATGGAGACCGATTGAAAGGAACAGCAAGAACGGCTACAAGTAGAAGTTGCGATGTTATAGACTAAACTAGCTGCATTAGCAAAGGAGGCTAATAATTTAGTGTGAACTAATACACCAATTTTAGCGACAACACCTTCGGAGATACCTTTGAAACCGACAGAAGAATGGTAGAAGATTTTGGAAGAACGTGATAACCAAATTGCTCGACATGAGTCTCAAGTACGGGAATTGGGTTGTTGAATGAAGATCTGATGGCACGTTTGGATGGAGAATCCTTGAATACCGAGGCAGACGACAAAGATGTAGCAAAGGAAAAGGTCACGAATTCAAAGGACGGTAAGCCAACGCCATTGAGTGAAGAAGCTAACGTTGCTACATCTTTATAAGTTGAGGCTAAATAATGTTTACAAGGACTCTCCACAATTAAGAGTAGAGCTATGTAGAATAGGTATATAAACTTTGTGATAAGTTACTGGTTGATTATTGACAACCTTGAGAATTAGACTGATGGTTAGGCAGTTTAGTTGGTAACAGTAGGTTGTTAGTGGAATAAATGGTTAAGAATTCAAAGGATCATAACCTTTGGAATCTGTTGGCCGACGGATCATCTTTTGGTAGGATAAATAGACTGAGAGAGTCGTAAGCTAAGATAAGTTTGGTGCTACTTCTTTTTTTTCTTGCTTATGAAGAATTATGATTGAGAGAAATATTATTGAATTGATAATTGTAGAATAGATTATGGGTTGAATTAAGATAGAAGTAGTGAGCCTTGGTGTTTTATAGTTTGATAATTGATTTTAGATAGCTAGAATACAATCAATTGTGATACTAATAAGCTCAATTCATATAACCAAACTTTCCACATGTTCGAACCCACCTCTGTTAGTTCAATTGCTTTGGTCTACTGAAGCTTGAACGCAATGAGAACAATATTTATTACCACAATTCCCATACTCTACTTGATTTTGAATCTAATATTGATAAGATGGATGTCTTTTTTTGTAAAATGTAAGGAATTCTACTTGTTATTTTACTTGATTCATAGGACCTTGGTTCATAGTATTAAATCCTTATTGTTTCAAATAATATTCTTCAAAGGTTTGATTTTTATGTCAAAGGACATATGGTTGGAAATATTGGTCTTGTGGAGGAATGGAATTACAAAATTGGACCAAATGCCTTGATTGTCCACATTGAGTATATCATAATTCCATTGTATATCTTCTTGATTCAATGGAAGGTGGGAGAAGGTTGGAATTAGAATTTCTAGCTAATTTAGCTAGTTGTTCTATCATCAACTTTATTTGATGAAAGATTTGGATTTCAAATTCTAATTGGGATGCCTTCATCTCTTTTTATGAATCTTCTTTCTACCTATTATTTTCAATAGGACATGTTAAAGTCAATCAAAGAGGTAGAGGCTTAGTATTTAATAATAAAAGATAAGCTCTTATGGTTGTGGAAATAAGTGGCAGTTGGTCATGCAATTGAGAGCTTGATGCATAATGATTCCTAGTATGGATAGATATGAAGCTAAGAATATTGTGGTTTTTTTTATGCCATAGTCTTTCATGCTTTTTTGTTGATTTGTTTTATTTCTTTTATTACATGTTTGGTAGCTATAAGATCTTTAAGGTGTGCATGAAGGATTTCTTTAATGGCTTTTTTTTAATAAATCCTTGAATAAAAAAATGCTTCAAGATATCATCAGTGAGCAAAGTCCCTATGAATCTTGTGACTACTAATTCAAAATGTCAAATATGTGATATAACGTCTTCATCATTTTTTTATTTAAAAAAAGATAAAGTAATTAGAATCGTACTTTGCCCTACTTCAAGCCGAAGTTGTTCTAAAAAAGTACATTAGATCATATCCCAATTTAAGAAGGAATTAAAAGAGTGGTTGCAATACCACTCATATGCTCCCTTTTTTAATGTGGTTGGAAATTATACTATATAATAATGGCCATCCGTAATTAAAGACATAATGAGTGTTTCTATGGAATACTTTATATAGGCTAAAAGATCTTCATCTCTTGTATTGTTGAAGATAGGAAGGTTAGGAGGCATGGATCCAGTACTAAGTTCTTGTAGAACTTGAATAAGTAAATTCTTTAGTTAAACCAAGGAATTAATTAATATGGATGGTAGTTCTTTCTGTTCTGTTCTATTTGGATCTATTTTTTTTTATGGTTGAGGTGACTAAACACCCTCTTGATTTGAATTACTTGTATTATCTACCAAAGGATTGAAAAATAATTTTTCTAAATTTTCTTCAAGGTCTTCTAAAGAAAGGTCTTTAAACTCTTTAAAGAGGTTTCTAGACATATTTAAATTCGGTCCAAGAGTCAAAGTTTTAATGTTTGGCAAGAAAGATCTAACAATTCTTATAAACTCTAGATTTTCTAAAGGTTGTACTAATAGGGATTTATGGGACCTAGTAGAGCAATGCATTAAACTGCTATGATCACAATGTCATCTCTAAAATTAAATACTAAAATAATTAAATAAGCAAGATAATTAATTTGTAGAATTTAAATTTTTATTATCTTATGTTCATCAACCTGTATTTTATTTAAACACTCCTTCCAATATGTAAGAATAACATAATAAAAATAATCTAAAAGAAGAATACTTATTTAAGTATCACTCCTAGTAAGATTTTTTTTTTTTTTTTAGATTATTATAAAGAACGATCTTGTGTGGAGGTGATCTTAAGTAACATTTGATTTAAAGACATTCTATAGTCGACAAGGAGCTTGTGATTGTCGTTTTATTTATTCTAACTAATCTAATCAGAGTAAACCTGTATAGGAGAATTCGAACACATGGAAAGAATACTACATGAGCTTACACGTTAGGGTCACACAATTAACTGTATTCTGCACTACTTAAAACATCCACGAAACACTACAATGCTTTCCACTTCCTAATAATACTCCACCATCACTGATAACAACAACGTGTAATTTCGTACTATCCTAAATGACAGGACATAATCATACTATAATCCAAACTCTGGAGTTCTTTACCATTAATTGCCTTCACATTACAATGTTTCACACAAACACAGACTCATTCTCTCTGTTGAAGTACAATCAGATTTCAGCATTCAATCTTTCTTCTTCCCATTTAATAACAATCATACTTCCATTCCATAATTCACTTTCACAATATTCAAAAACTCTTAATCTTCTTATTCAAAGAAAATAACAAACAAAAGAAAAGAGGTAGCACCAAGCTTATCCCGGCTCATACTATCACAGTTTGGCCCTTACTTCCTCTCTCCCATCCTCCTTATGCTACCACGAGATACCAACTGCTATATTTCTAATGAAAACTACTTTTCCTAACTATTCATCTATTTTACCTACTGAACTACCTTTTCAATAGTCATCTATCTCTGTTTACACTATAAACTAAGTATCTAAAATTCAGCAAATAATTACTTATTTTACATAGCCCCACTTCCATTTGTGCAGCGTCCTCGCAAACATAGAACCGATACATAACTAAAAAAAACTTCTCCAAAATTTCTATTTATCTGATACACCCAATTGATCAATTACTACATTATCCGTTATTGGTTCCATCGATTCTGGCTCTAGTGGTACGTCTTCATTCTCTTCCAATATTTCAAGCGACCCCTTTCCCAACTGGGCTGAAAGATCTTCATTGTATTCTCCTAATTCATGGACCTGAGCTTCTAGTTTCAGGATCTGGACATCGCGAAGTTCCAACTGATGTTGCTGCAGACTCATCCCTTTTGGGACATCTTCAATCAACACTTGAGATTGGCTCCTCACTGTTAACTCTTCCGTCAGTTTTGATACCTCGTTTTATAAAACTTCAATTTCAGACCTCATTTTTCCCGTTTCACATCTCAATTGGTCACACAATAACGCTTTCTCTATTGCCAATAACTCCGTCTTGTCCACTTTTGCTTGCAACTAGCATTTGAACTTCTCCCATTCCAAATTCCATGACTTCCTATTCTGAATCAATTCATCCCGTTGTCCTTCTATAATCCGTGAAATCTGTTCTTTTTTTTTTGTCCAAGCCTCATATTAGAGAACCAATTTCCGCTCTAGGACCAACTTGGCTTCTTCAATTTCTTGAATCCTCAGTTCTTGCTCCCTAATTTTTTAATTTTGATCCAATATCCTTTTTTTACTGTCTTCCCAATCTCGTTTACTTCTGTCTTCTACATCCAATGCTCGTACCATATAATATATTTGCGAAATGTGCTTCAATATGGCATTTTTAAGAGATACTTCTTTAGGTAATCGACCTTCTAGAAACGCCAATTAGTTGATATCTATCAATAATGGGACTTGATTCTCCTCTTCTACCGCAACACCACTTGGAATCCATCTTGCTTCGATAACCGGAGCTACTCCTTGAACCACTATACGACTTGATTCTCCAATTTCGTGTATTACATCCACTGCATTGTGATTTTGTGCCAACAAATTTCGTTCTCTCTACAAAGGTGCTGACACTGATATATGGTTTTCCTCTTCTGACGGTAGTTGATGCAATATATGCGCGATGACAACATACACATAATTTGAACAAAGCAAGGATGTGAACTTTCCCAATTTGAACTTGGCTCCTATCTCCGCATGAATACGAGTAGCTACGTAAGCCGCCCAATTGAACACCATCCCTTCAAACGCCCCTACTGCTGCATACAATAATCGTTTTGACACATATATGGGGTGTCGATACAATCCTAACCGCCTCAGCATAAACCGCAACCATTCCACATATTCTAGTGTAATCGCCTCTTGAGTCCGCCATCCTTGGCTCCTTTCAAAGGATGACATTCCTCCCTTGAAATATCTACCTGGGCTGAAATCACTTGACTCATCAGTCCCTACTGCCATCTCTCCAATGGGAAGAAACAACACCTTTTCCACGATTGTTTCATCAATCCCAATAATTCACCCTTGAACGACACTCGATCCATCCTCAGGGTCGTAATTCTCAATGTATTCCTCCACTAATGACATATTAATTGATGATAAACGCTCTGAATGGTGCAAAAACTGGAACACCTTCACAGTCCAAAAATCTCTTATTTTTCTTTGCGTCCAACAGATTTCTAACTTCATCGGCTCCATATTGGTAACGATTATCACAGCCGGTGGTTTTGCTGTGCGTTTAGCTGTCACATTCCGGCCACTTTCATCTCTGTCTACAGCTCTCTTGGTACTTTCAATTGCCATGACTCAAATGCTTACAAGTCCTAACCATCAATGCGACTCTCTAGTATGCCCGAAACACTAAAATAAAACACAAATAAGCAACAACAAAATATAACACCACAGAATAATCTTCAATAGGAGCTCCACTCTTATTCTATTACCTAGTGGTGATAACGACAACATGGTACCCATACTGTCCATTTCTCACTTCCTTCGCATTTGACACAATAGTGATTACTAAATATCCTTGCAGCCGCCTCTACGCCTTATACCATAATTAGGTCTCTCTTGAGTTCATTTGAAGTCTCCTACCCTCAAATGAAATAAAACCCGTCCCAAATTTTAGGTATTATATAACCGTAAACGATTCCCATTAATGCGGGTACTGAAACGACGGCCCGTGAAATCCTCCAATTGAACAGACCCATTGGAAAATCCTTCAATTATGCAATATGGCCCATGCCAGCAAACTTGAAATTTTTCTGGAAAATGATTGAATCGGCTGTCATACAGCAATACCAAATCATTGGGCATAAAACACTTCGACTGCAGTTTATTATCATAGTAACTTTTCCTCCGTTTTTGAGTGGCTTCCATGTGGAATAGAGCGACAGCCCGTATTTCATTTAATTCCTCTAATTTCATCAACCGAGAGTGTAATGACTCGGTGTCACTGAGGCGTTCGTCTAAAGCAATACGTAAACTGGGAACCTCCAATTCGATAGGTAAAATTGCCTCTTGACCGTAAACTAATTGGAACGGAGTAGAGTGGGTAGTTACTTTATAGGCGGTACGATAAGCCCACAAAGCTACAAAGAGTTTGGTCTCCCAATCAGTATCGACCGCTGAAATTGTCTTAGTCAAGACTTTGTACAAAATGCCGTTGGTCTTTTCCGTTTGCTCATTGGCACGAGGATGATAGGGAGTGGTCTTATGATGCTTGATCTCATATGTGGTCGTCAAGGTGGCGATGGTAGCATTGATGAAATGGGTGCCTTGATCGCTGATCAATTCCTTGGGACACCTAAAGCGAGTGATAATATTCTCATACAGAAAAGTTGCCACCGTACTGGCATTATCGGTGCGGGTAGCAATCGTCTCTGCCCATTTGGTGATATAATCTGTGGCGACTAAGATATACTATTTTTGACTAGGTTTTGACGCAGGTGCAATGGGACCAACAAAATCAATATCCCATTTTTTAAATGGGACGTGGGCCAAGATTGGTACTAACGGCATGGCGGAAATACCCGTAGGTCGACCAATTTGTTGACAAGGATCACAACGGCGAACGAACTGGTGGGCATCAGAAAACATTGTGGGCCACCAATATCTGGCCATTAAAGCCTTGCGAGCAGTGTTGTCTCCCACGAAATGACCACCACAACTATCCAAATGACAACCGGTAAGTATCGATTGTACTTCACTAGGAAAGATACAGTGCCATAAAAGACCATCTCGGCCTTGTTTATACAAAACATCACGAATCATCGTGTATGGGACACTCTTCAGAATAAGGCGCTTCTTAAGCTTGTCCGTGAAAGTCGGCAAAAAAGTATGGAAGGTCAGAAATTGAATAATTTTGCTATACTCGGAGGATATCACATCCACCACAAATAATGCGGCATCGGGAAGATCATCAAGAACAGGCTCATTGCCGAGAATATTAGACAACCGGGATAAATGATCCGCGTTCGCATGTTACTTCTTAGGTCTGACCACCACCGTAAAATTGAACTCCTGGAGGAGTAAGACCCAACAAGCAATGCGCCCACTCAATTGAGGCTTATTAATCAGAATTTGAGAGCATCATGATCCACATAAAATACAAACGGATATCCAAGCAAATAGTGCCAAAATTTTTGAACTGAGTATATCATACCCAACGCCTCTCGTTCAATAGTAGTATAGTTACATTCGGCAGCCACCAATTATCGACTCGCATAATATATGGGATGATCTAATCCCTTATCATCCTTCTGGCTTAACACCGAGCCAATAGCAGCATTGGATGCATCAACATACACATGAAATGGCTTTGTCCAACAAGGAGCCACCAATATTGGTGTAGAGACCAATTTTGACTTTAAGACCTCGAAGGCTACGGTACACTCCTTGGTCCAGAGGGGACTAGTACCATCAGACAAAGGTTTCTTCAGTAAGTTCGTTAAAGGTTGACAAATAACCGCAAACAAACTTATAAATCGTCGATAATAACTGACATGACCAACAAACCCTCGAAAACAGGAGACTGTCTCCGGTCTGGGCAAGTTCATGATATGCTGCACTTTGTCAGGACCCATAGCAATACCACGACTCGAAACAATATGGCCCAATAATTTTTTGGATGGAACACCAAATTGGCACTTCTCCGAATTCAACGATATCCCAAATTTGGCACACTGAGCCAAACATTTGCCTAAACAATGAAGATGATCTTGTTTGGTACTGAATGTACAAAAGTCATCTAAAAAGATCTCCATAAATATCCAGAGATAGTCTTGAAAAACTTGAGTCATCACATGTTGGAACATGGCTGGGGCGTTACATAACCCAAAAGGCATCACGCGATAAGCAAATGTGCCCCAATCCGTAATAAAGGTTGTCTTGAGCTGGTCTTCTTTTGCAATTTGAACTTGATTATACCCGGAGAAACCATCAAGAAACAAATAGCATTTGTGACCGGTGACGGCGTCCAATATACTATTCGTGAATGATAACGAAAAGTAATCTTTTTAAGTGGCTGCATTAAGTTTTCAGAAATCTTGACAAATTTGGATTTTTTTGTTCTTTTTCGGCACCATCACAATTGGAGAAACCCACTCACTATTCGATACTGAGTAAATAAAATCCACCGCAAGAAGCTTGTCCAATTCTTCCTTCACCATAAGAGAATATTTAGGATTAAGGCGATGTTGCCTCTAGCGTACCGGTTTAGCATTTTCTTCCAATATGATACGATGTTCACAAACATCAGCGGGGATACCTTGTAGATCATCATAAGTCCTAGAAAAAATGGATTTATGATGTAAGAAAAAGTCTGTAACACCATTTTATCTATGCCCTTACCAATTGTCACAGTACCCTCACTCCAATCGTTCTTGGCCTTTGCTTGATACAGCCAAGGTCGTCCTAATAAAATAGGGTACGATAAAGTCAAACGTTATAAGCGAAAGACAATGTAGTCAATTTCATATGCAATACCTACAATTATAGTTTGAACACTCCGTAAAATATCCATTGGCTTAACTCGGCTATGATCTGCCATACGTAATACCAATGTCGTGGGGACTAATTGTTCCAGATCTAAAGCATCCATTGTATCAGCGTTCATTAAATTGACGCTGGAACCTCCATCTACCTGGATGCCAGAGATCAAAACACCATCAATCGAAACATCAATGGTTGGTGCACCTTGATCAGGGTTCAAATTAACTTCACAAACTTCCATATTACGATGTTGATGTCTTGTTAGGGATGAATTCAAGGTGGAACGACACTCTGGTGCGATTGCTAGAAGTTGCTTCATAGAAATTGAAGGCCGAATAGCGTCCAAATCTTTTAAAATATCATAGGGTTCCATATTTAGGATAATTTCCAATGCCCTCTTCCGTTTCATGGATTTGAGTTTAACTCCATGAGGTAAATTATTCTACCGCCCTGGACTTAGAATTGGAACATCAGCTTGAGCTTCCTTGGGACTACCTTTTTCAAGGAGATCTTTCAACGGATATGATGCTTCTTGGAACTGCGGTGGGAACAAACCGGCTCGAGACGGAATTGAAGACTACATAATTGGGACCTCATTGGGCTTCGCAACTAAATCAGGGCTCAAGACTTTTCCAGTGTCAGGACCTGAATGGGATGGATCCGTAATTGGATGTGATTGGCCCTTTCCTTTTTGCTGACTCCTAATAAGAACAGTATGGACACATTCCACCTGATTTACTGGAGAGTCTTGAGGACCTCAATTTATCCCCTCCATTTTTCTTGGACTCTGGATCTGTTGATCCCGATTATTGAAATTAAATGGAGCATTACATTGTTGATACGTATGCCCTGACTGCTTGCAATTCCCACAAAATGGCGCATAATCATCACTGGCTCTTGGATTGGGACATTCATTGGCATAATGACCAATCTGTCTACAACGGAAACAATGTAATGGCCTTTTTGCACCCCCATCAGGCATATTAGATCTCTCCACCGGTATATACCTACTAGGTTTGTTCCATGTAGGTTGAGAAAACGATCTTGGTTGTCCCGGTTGTACTTGGTTCAATGGCATCGATGGAACATATGGCTGATACCCATGCTGCTCCTTACCATAGTTCTGAGGATTTATTACAAATCCCTAATTATAAGTGGAATTCTGAAAATGATTGACTGCTCGATTTTGTCGGTTAGATCGATTTCCATGCCATCCAAACGTATTTCTTGTTTGAACTTGATTGACATCCCATGGAGTTGGTGGAATCATGGTCGGATTACTGAATTGTTGTTGTCTTTGCAAATTCCAACAATTAGCGGTTAAGTGCTTGCCTCCACAAAATGTACATTTACCCAACACTTGTGAAGGTGACGGGCATTCCGTTACCAAATGACCGTGGCCCTGACAATTACTGCATCATACATTGGTCCTAGTATTGGTTGGCTTTCACCTCTTCTCCTTATCTTTGGCCATATTAATGGCCATTTCCTCCATTTTCTTTGTCAAGTTCAATAACAAGGCTTCATTGGAATCTTTTGAAGCTGATATTATTTGTTTTTCTGCCAAAGTTGACTCTTGTGTTTGATATGGAAAATATGGAGCATACGCTGTTGTAACTTGCGGTGGTAAAGCTTGCAATGGGGTAACATTAACTGGCCCTTGAGTATTGGCACTTGAATGGGCCACTGTTTTGATCATCTGTGGATAACTATCCACTGATCCGTTCAAAGTTGGATATTGATAATTTCTTTGAACTTGTATCATCATGGCACACGCGGTTAAAAACTGATCATAATGGCATTCCTCCCAAACCTTGGCTCTATCAAGGGATGCAGATACCGTAACTGGTTGAGCTTCTTTTACAAACATTTTTAGCTCTGGTGGGTGCAAACCATTTATTAATATAGATAATATAAATGCCTCTGATATTTGGTGGTTCGGCCACTTACTAAGTGTATCAGCCATTCGGCCATAGTACGATTCCACCGCCTCTCCTAGGATCATTTTGCTGTTCATTAACCTTCCTCGAAGACAGTCTTCAAAACCAATTGATTGAAAATGGATCAAAAATGTATTCTTCAATGCTTCCCAGTTCAAAAATTGACCAACTGGTTGACGGTTATACCATTCAAATGCCATATCCTTTAAGGTTGCTGGCAACCATCGTAACCAAATATCCTTGGTTCTCTCATTATTGGCGACACATGCTCTCAAAAACTACGACAAATATTAATCTGGATCTGCACCCGGAAAGCCCCTAAAAGTAAGTAATGAAGCCACGCTAGTTGTGCGATCACTCACAGTACCCATTTGTACTGCTATGGGAACCGCTGGACCTCCCGTTGTCATTGAATTTGACAATGTGACACTTAATTGTTTGTTAATATAGTCTGCGTCTCTCCCAAATATATTTTCCAAACTTTCCACCCTGTTCAATTTACTATTATTATCCTTGAACAAGTTTATTGGTTGAATAGGAGGTGAGAATGACGGATTTTGAAACACACTGAATTGGCCCTTATTGACCAATAATTTATGCCACTCTATGGAACCAGTTTTGATGGAATCGGCAGTTTCCGCTATTGAAAACATACCCAATGGAGTACCCAACTCTTTTGTGATTCCCCCACTCTTAGTTAACGGTCTCAGAAGAAACCCTAGCCTATTGACCAAATTTTTCACAAGTGCTCTTGGCAATTTCTCTAACGATATATACTTTTGAAATATTAGATGTCGATTAGCTTCTGATATGCTCGAATATGACGACATGCATGCAACCATGGCTTAATCCAGCTTTGTCTATGATTCCTTTTTAACTTTCTTAGTTGCTCGTTTCGCAACAAATTTCTTGCTTGCAATCTCTCTATTCTTTCTCTTGACTGCCGTATTTTCTTTACCGTTAAGTTCTCATTCTTAATAACCATACTCTTTCATTATATTCTTCTGCGACTCCTACCTATTTTCCATCTACTTCAACCGACACTTAATATCTAACACTCCATGCTATTATCAATTTCCCCGGCAGCGGCGCCAAAATGTGATTGTCGTTTTACTTACTCTAACTAATCTAATCAGAGTAAACCTGTATAAAAGAATTTGAACACAAGGAAAGAATACTGCATGAGCTTACACGTTAGGATCACACAATTAACTGTATTCTGTACTACTTAAAACACCCACGAAACACTACAATGCTTTCTACTTCCTAATAATACTCCACCATCACTGATAACAATAACGTGTAATTTCGCACTATCCTAAATGACAGGACATAATCATACTATAATCCAAACTCTGGAGTTCTTCACCATTAATTGCCTTCACATTACAATATTTTACACAAACACAGACTCATTCTCTCTGTTGAAGTACAATCAGATTTCAGCATTCAATCTTTCTTCTTCCCATTTAATAACAATCATACTTCCATTCCATAATTCACTTTCACAATATTCAAAAATTCTTAATCTTCTTATTCAAAGAAAATAACAAACAAAAGAAAAGAGGTAGCACCAAGCTTGTCCCGGCTCACACTATCACAGTTTGGCCCTTACTTCCTCTCTCCCATCCTCCTTATGCTACCACGAGATACCAACTGCTACATCTCTAATGAAAACTGCTTTTCCTAACTATTCATCCATTTTACCTACTGAACTACCTTTTCAACAGTCATCTATCCCTATTTCTACTATAAACTAAGTATCTAAAATTCAACAAATAACTACTTATTCTATAGAGCTCAAGCTCTCATTTTTTTTTATTCTTTATATCAATGTTATTAAGAAATTATGCACTACTTGATTAGCAACAAAAATACTATATAAAAAGGGTCCTTTGTATGCATCAATCTAACTTAAAGGAGAATTCACTTGACTACATTGGTAACTACCTTATTACTTATCAACAAATCAATACCAAAAAATTCTAAATAATCTCCCTAATCGATTATGGATTAGATTAAAAAGGTAGGATTATAAGTGTAGGTTCTATTCTAATCCAATACTTCCAAGTCTTAAAAGAAGGAATTGATGAATATCTCTTTTTTTTCTTCCTCTTAGGTTCTATCCTCCCAATCCTTGTTCCTTACTCTATACATATGCACTAAAATTTTAAATAATTGAAATAATTTACAAATGTTAAGAAACTTAATTAAATTTTTGTTTTTCAAATATCAAGTTTCTTCTTCAATTTCTTTGCTCCTCAACCTATAATCAATATTAGTTAAATAAGAATTTAAAAGCTTAATTGATGGTCTCAAGAGACTTATCTTAGAATGTAGTATTTGAATTTGAATTTTTTTCCTTCTTCTTTATTTTTTTTTCTATATTTATTTATTTATTATTTATTTTTTTATATTTTTCTCTTTCAAATAATTTTTTTGAAATGTTGATGAAGAATTCTTCTTATACTATATTTGTGAATAGGAGGGATATAGTAGATGGAGAGGATAATTAAATACCTCTACTATTAGAAAATTACTACCAATACAAAATTTATAATTAGATGAAAAGAAAAGATACAAATAGTCGAGAGGGTGATTAAATTCCTTCAACTACTAAAGATAGGCCCTCAACAAGGAATTAATAAGGAAGGAAAGTAATAACCAATTTTGAAGAAGAGCTCTACCTTTGATGAAGGTCCTTGTATAATCCTCATTTAATTCTAATTCTTAAAATAATTCTAAATCTTTAACTAAGCTTCTTTTTATTTTACTCTAAAATTTTTCAATCTCTGTCTTCAATTCCATCTATGAACAAGTTTTCATCCATGAATAAAATCTCTATGAGTCATTGAATTGACTCACTTAGATATTTAGTATAAAAATATACTTATTGTGCTTAAAATCATAGATTTTATGAGTGAGTGTAGAATAAGTAGTTATTTTTAGAATGTAGATACCTAGTGTATAGTGTAAACAAGAATAGATAACTACTGAAAAGGTGGTTCAGTAGGTAGAATGAATGAATAGTCAGGAAAAGTAGTTATCATTTGTAGTATAGGAATTGGTATCTCGGGGTAGTATAAGGAGGATGGGAGAGGGGAAGAAAATGCCAAACTGTGAGAGTTGTGAGCCGGGGTGAGCTTGGTGCTACCTCTTTTCTTTTGTTTGTTATTTTCTTTGAATAAGAGGATTGAAAGTTTCTGAATATTGTGAAGTGAATTATGGAATGGAAATGTGATTGGTATTATTTGAGAAGAAGAAAGATTGAATGCTGAAATCTGATTGTAGTTCAGCAGAAAGAATGAGTTTGTGTTTGTATGAAATACTGTAATGTGAATGGTAGTTCTGTGTGAAGAATTCCAGAGATTGGAATGAAGGTAATTGTATGCTGAAAGGTGTGAGGGCGCAATATTACAGTTGGAGATTATGAGGGTGAATATATTGGTGGAAATAACAATTATTGGTATAAATGAATTGTTGTAAGGAAGAGACCGATAAGGTAAAGGAGGAGATTGTAGTTTCTTTGTGTGTTCAGATATTGGAAATAGAGACAATATATTCAGGAGGTAATTGATTGTGTGACCCTAATATGAATGCTTAAGCAACTAGTCATTCTCCGTGTTCGAATCCCACTATACAAGTTTATGCTGGAAGGTTTCTTTCGGAATAAGTAAAACGAGCAATCACATTTTGGCGTCGCTGTCGAAGAGTGATAATAGCTTTGAGTGTTAGGAATTAATTACCAAACATGTGAAAAAATTGGCAATGAAAGACAATTTTAGTAGTGTTTGAAGAAAGAGTATGGTTATTAAGAATGAGAATTTAACAGCAAAGAGAATAAAGCAATCAAAGAAAAGAACAGAGAGATCACAAGCAAGAAATTTATTGCGTAATGAGCAAGATTGCATATTAAAAAAGAAGCATCGATAAAGTTAGATTAAGCTGTGGTTGCATGCTTGTCGGTATATTTGATCGTATTCAGAAGATAATCGACCTCTAATATTTCATAAGTACATACCATTAAAGAAATTACCAAGAGCACTCGCGGAGAGCGCTGCTAATAGTCGAGTAAACCTCTCGAAGCCGTTAACGAAAAATGAGGAAGGCACAGAGGAATAAGGTACCCCACTAGGTATCTTCTCAATTGAAAATACGTCCGATCCTAACAAGACTGGTTCTGAAGATTGGCATAAATCACTTGCCAATAAAGACTAATTCAGAGTATATCAAAACTTGTGATTTTTACCTCATATTCAACCAGTAAAATTATTTGGAAATAATAATAGTCAATCGGAAAGGACTGGAAGTCTGAAAAAGACTTTTGCGAGAGATAATTTTTATTTTAATAAAAAATTGAGCGGAACACCGACATCTTTAATGACGTCCGGAGGACTAGTAGTTCCAATTGTAGTTCAAATGGGTGCAGTGGGCAATCGAACGACTAGCGTCGCATCATTACCTACTTTTCGGGGTTTGCCAGGTGTAGATCTAGATCAAAATTTGTCTCAATTCTTGACGGCGTGTATAGCCAACAATAGAAGAACAGAAGACATTTGGCTGAGATGGCTGCCAGCGACAATGAAAGATCAGACCAGAGACGGTCTCCGGTGTTCGAGGGTTCGTTGGCCATGTCAGTTATTATCGATAATTTATTCGCTCGTTTGCAGTTATTTGTCAACCTTTAACGAACTTACTGAAGAAACCTCCATTAGGTGGAACTAATCCTATCTGGACCATGGAATGCACCATGGCCTTTAAAGCATTGAAGTCAAAATTAGTCTCTACACCAATATTGGTGGCTCATCATTGGACCAAGCCCTTTCATGTGTATGTTGATACATCCAATGTGGCTATTGGATCGGTGCTAAGTCAAAAGGATGACCAAGGTCTGGATCATCTTATCTATTATGTTAGTCGGCAATTAGTGGCTGCCGAACGTAATTATACTACTACTGAACGATGTCGTGTTATAATACAAGTATACCGTGAAAATCTAAAGAAAGGGGACTTTTATTAATATTCAGTTACCTCGAATATTGGGAGCAACGACCAATTCCAGTACAAATATTGAGAGGCCAGGTTCAGTCACCCTGTTACAGTCAGCCAGGGCATACTGAAATGCTCCATACGATTCCAATAACGGGAGTCAGCAGGAAGGGAAAGGACCAATTCAACAACGGGTGCCTGGTTCGAAGAGCCAATTGGATCCAATTTTAAGACATCCAATCCAGGTCTTACTACGGGCCTCATAGCCAATCTGACGTGAAGGACCAATTCGACCCAATTGCGGGAACATTCAGGTCTTACTACGGGCCTCTTAGCCAATATGAGACCTAAATTGGTCGAGCGACTCAACGTGGTCCCGATTACGGGGCTCCGATTCCGTTTCAGGCTGTTCTGTCCTTTGTGCCATTCCAAGAACGTTCTTTCGGTGAAAGGATCTCTTATAGGTAAAAACAGAGGAGAAAGCTCTGACGGCAAGAGCCAATTTTGGATCCAAGCTCTGACGGTGGGAGCCAATTCTGGATCCAAGACGAAAGATTAAAGAAATTCAAAGGCTAGGGTTTGACGGAGAGAGAGCTTCATGCTTCAGAGAGGGAGAGTAAAGGGTTTCAAGGGTCAAAGAAGGAGCTTCATGCTTTGGGGGAAAAAAGACAGAGAATTGGATTTTTTTTTCATAGGGTTTTGGGAAGACTAAGGCAATCGTTGTTGAAGTCAGTGTTGTATTGGTGAATCGGGATTTTAATGAAGTGGGTGTGATTACTCTTGACTGTTTTGTGAAAGTCAGTGTTGTATTAGTGAATCGAGATTTTAATGAAGTGAGTGTGATTACTCTTGACTGTTTTGTGAAATCAAAGTTACGTATGTGCTTGAAGAATTAAAAGGGTGTCTATAGGATTGACTATGCGGAGTGAATGAAAATTTTGGGGTTAATCTAACAAGACAGTCAGTGGATACAAGGTCGTGAGTATAAAGCGATATCGAAGATAAACAGATTGGGTTGTTCGGGGTTCTCTATAACGTCTAGAGATCTACCGGCTGGGACAAAAAGGATTTCGGCGAGCAGTCAAAGGACATCCATATAGATTTACAATATATTCTTATAATCATCTATATTCCAATAGTCAAAAACTGATAGACTGCTTGAATATTAGCGAATCTCCATACTACCTTATACAGCCAGAGGTCCGGTGCATTCTCGAGCAGAAAAACACGTAATACGATACAAGTGGTGAATCCGACGTGAAAGCTTGAGGTGGAAGGTATTAGATTTTGTTTGATTTTATTTTTATTTTTATGGAAAACGAAAATAAAAATTTTGAAGGATCTTTGGGAGGAGTTTCTGGCGGGGGTTCTTCTAAAGGACAAGGTATGGCCATAGATCCGTCTATTGCTAGTATGTTTCAAGCCTTTTCATTATCAATGCAGCAACAGTAAAGTAATGATCAAAAAGAAGCTTTGGCAACCAAAGCATTACAAGCAGTGGTCAATAAAATTGATCAATTTGATGGAAAGAATATTTCAAGGTATTTAAGATGTTATGTTCGTAAAATGGAATTAAATCGAGTTTCTGATAAGAAAATGGTTGAATTATTTGGACTTGCCACGATACCGGAGATAAGAGACCATATTACATCGATTACGGATCGTTATGGGAATTCATGGGAGGTTTTTTCACATGCATTGGAAGACGAATATTTCTTGGAAGATGCTGATCGCATTACTAAGAAGCTGTTTCTGAAATGGATTGAACTGCCTAATAAGAATTTGCAAGCAACAAAGCTACTAAGGGAATTTAAGAGGCAGTACTCTCAATTATCAAAGGTAGAAAAATTGACATTGGAGCCTAACAAAGTTGATCTATTTCTTCAAGCTGCTGATGGAGAATTGCAAGGGAAATTAGAACTCCTTCTTGAAGACAAACAAGAAGATGAAGGATTGACAACAAAGTGGAAGAACGTTGAAGATGCAGTGGAGTTACTTACAAAAAGAGAAAGGAGGAAGGATAGGAGTAATATTTTGAAAACAATACAAGCACCCAAAGCTCTAGTACGTACAACACCACCAACAATGCCTACAGTTCAACCTTCGACATCCTTATCAAAGAAAGCAGATATGGGGATGGAAGAAATTATACGAGGAATGCGAGATCTTCAAATCAAATTGGCAAGACTTGAAGAGAATACTTCTATAAACAATTCGAAGAATGTTTCAAAAGAAGGATATGTACAAAGATACATTTGGTGTGATGACGCTTCACACACTAGGAAGATTACAATGAATTTAATAATATAATATGACAAGGAATTATTTGCTGAAAAGATGGGAAGATAGCATTAAAAGATAGGAAGGATCTTCTTCAAACCAATTTTGGCAAGGGAGGAATGAGAGTATTGGTTCAAGATTACTTAAAAGAGCATGAAACAGTAGCACGAGAAAGTGCAAGTTATGGTGCTAGAGTAGATGATGACCTTGGTGGAAGAACGGAAACTAGTGAGTTTTGGGCTTCTGCCGTTTCTACAATGCAAGAAGGAAAATTACCTCGAGAAGCGTTATTGAGGACTGCAGCTACAATAAGAGGTGCAACAGGTTGGGAGGATCCTGTTGAGTCTCTTTGAGTTCATACATATATTACTAAGAGCCAACATGAAGCTTTGATGGAAGAAAAGAGACGAGGAAATTTTGATGATACTAGAGAAGGAAATTCTTCTAAGAGGCAAACTCGAGGAGACAAGGCTCGGGAGGCGGCTTCACAAGAATTACCTATAAATGATACCTCAGTATCATTGGAAGAAAAATTAAAGGAGACAAAAGATAAAGGCAAATCAATTGCTTATAAGCTACTTTCTGACATTGAAGCAACAACAAATTTGAAAGGGGTGTTGGAAGAACGTATATTAAACGCTAAGGTGGAATTCACATTGAAAGAAGTTTTGGAAATTGTAAAGAAGGAGTTTTATGATGTTATCATTGATAGCATTAAGCAAAAGAGGCAATTAATGGGTGAAACTAGAATGAGTCATGCTATTGATGCAAGAATATATAAAGATGAAGAAGAGGTTGATATTGGTTATAAGCAACCAACAACTGAAAAGAATGGGTATAATCCACGAGTACGTTTCGAAGATTATAGTGATAAGGAAATGGAAACTTTGAGCCATTATACTCGAAAGCATTGGGCAAGGGTAACTACTGAGGTAATGGTGAAAGTAGGAGATATAGAAGAACCAATTGTTGCTTTAGTCGACCATGGTTCTGAAATAAATCTCATGTCTAAAGATCTTTATAAGAAGCAAGAATGGCCAATTGATATGAAATATGGATGGGCAATACGAGCAGCTAATAACACATGAGGCGAATTATATGGAGCTTGTCCAGATGTCAAAATTAGGATTGTGGATATTGCGACGGAGCAACATTTCTTTGTTTAAGATACAACGTCTTATCCGTTGATTTTAAGACAACCTTATATTACGGCAACACGGATGGAAACAAAAGTACTTGACGATGGTTCTGCTTATGCAAGGGTACATAACGAAGATGGGAGGAAAGCTATACAATTTCTAACAGTACCTCCTAACTATGAACAAAATCGAGATAGGTTGAGGGAGAAACCATTGCCAAAGATTGTTGAAGGATTTAAGGATTTTTGGGAGGTACCACTATAAAGCGAGATTATGGAGGTACAAAAGAGGAGGTACTCTCGCGAGATGAAGGTGCCTTTGATGCGAGTTTTATTGGTATTTTGGAGAATGGAAATATTATGTATAAGAAAGTTGATGATTTTAAAAGAAAAGAAAGAAAAAGATTATATAATATTGAAGGAGAATTACGCAAGTTAGGTACATTGCAAGATGATGAGAGGATTTTAGGTGTTTATGAAGAAAATAGACTGGAAGATTCATTGGAATGGATTACATCTATTGGGTTAGGAAATAATGATAAGATTGTTGAGATTCATTCAAGAGAGGTTTATACCATACTTGAATCTTTTCAAGTACCAGAAGTCACTGTAGAGACGAGATATAAAATGGCAGATAAGAAAGTAAAGCCTGTTGCCTGACCATTACCAGAAGATTCTAAAGAACAAATGGGAGAAGCATCAAAAGAAGCAAGTTTAAGAGATCCAATGAGTATTGGACATCAGTTTACTAAAGAGACTTTTGAAGAATTGAAGATTAGTTCTGATGGTTCTTTATTGCCGAAGGAAATTACTTGCTTCAAAAAGATGTTGGCTAAACAAGTAGATCATTTGCCTTCGAATCTCATGAAATTGGATGTGTGGATCCAAATATTATAACACCTATGGTTATCTTCATTGTACCGCATGTATCTTGGAATCTAAGACCGATTCCAGTATCGAGGATACATTTACCTAAATTGGTAGAACTATTAAAAGTAAAGATGAAGATGAAAATATTGAAACCCTCATTTGTACCGTATTCTAGTTGATGGTTTATGGTACCTAAGAAGAATGGGTCACTACCGTTTATTCAAGTTATGCAACCGGTGAATGCAGTAACTGTCAGGAATGCAGGAATTGGACCTATTGTGGATGAATTTACTGAGGCATTTGCTAGAAGGGCGATCTATTCAATGGGTGATTTGTATTCAGGTTATCATCAATTTCAACTTATCGAAGGAAGTAGAGATATGACAACAATGAGGACACCACTTGGATTGGTTAGAATGTGCACTCTTCCTCAAGGCGCAACCAACTCAGTTGTGCATATGATGAATGGAATGAATAAGATATTGAGAGATTTTATTCCAGAGAAGACTATGCCTTTTCTGGATGATGTTCCTATAAAAGGATGCAGAGAAGGAGACAAGGATGAAACTTTAGATAAGAGGGGGTGTCGCAAATATGTTGTTGATCATATACAAGATTGTGAAAAGATTTTAACTCAGCTTGGAGAAGTTCATCTTACATTATCGGGTATGAAGTCCGTATTTGGAGTGCGAGAGGTTGTAATTGTTGGACATTTATGCGGATCTTATGGAAGAAAACTAGATCCGACTAAAGTTGATGCAATTGGAAGGATGAAAGAGGATTGTGGTTCTTTAACAGAAGTTCGCAGGTTTTTGGGTGCATATGTATTTTATCGAATCTGGATCCCTCATTTTGCTCACATAGCAGATCCATTATATGAACTGTTACGCAAGGGTTACCGATTTGAATGGAAAGAAAGGCATATTCAGGCAATGCAAAGATTGAAGAAATTATTGATGTCACCTCCAATATTGAAGAAGGTTGATTATAAGTGAAATAGAGCAGTGATTCTTACTGTGGACGCTAGTCCAATTGCCATTGGATGGGCTGTGGGTCAAGATGATTCAAGTGGGAATAAATTTGCAGTTCGATTTGGAGCTAAAGTTTTAAGTATTCGTCAGCGTGCATATTCGCAAGTCAAAAGAGAACTTTGGGGAGTTGTTTTGGCTATGAAAGCTGAAAAGAACTATTTGATTGGGGCAATAGTCGTAATTGAAACAGATTGCTTGCCATTGCTTGGAATGATTACTAACTATTCAACGCCAGATATTGTAATGTTGAGATGGATTGCTTATATTAAGTCACTAAATCCAGAATTTAAACATGTTACTGGGAAGGACAATTTAGTAGCAGACATGTTATCTCGAGCAAGATACGAGAGGGAGGACGAAATGGTTGAAGACATTGATGACGTCGGATTGAAATTCTATTCAATATCAAATCTCAACAGAGAAGACAAGTTATTTCTTAAAGAATCTTATGAGGGAGAATTATTGGATATTGGTCATTACTTGAATACCTTGACTAAGCAGGAAAATTGGTCTACAGAAAAATTCAAATAAATAAGAAAAAAAACATATGGATTTTTGCTTCGAGATGGATTCTTATGGAAGAGACCGAAGAAAGGAATTGGGATGCCACAACGAGTGATAGGCAAAAAAGAAGAAAAACTAAAATTAGTAAAAGAGTTTCATGATAGTTTATGGGCAGGGCATAGAGGAATCTGGGCTACTTTTGCTAAACTCAAGGAACGATATTGGTGGAAAAATATGTATCAAGATGTGCTCTCATTTGTAGAGTCATGTAAAATCTGTCAATCGTATTCTAATATCCGACATCGAGATGGTCTTCATCTTACGTATCTTCTAGCTATTCATTTTAAATGGATTGTTGATTTGGTTATTATGCCAGTTGGGTTATGGTAGATGAGATATTTGATTTTAGCTCGTGAAGATTTATCAAATCAAGTAGAAGGAAGAGCATTGAGGACAAAATCTACAGAGGGAATTTGTAGGTTTTTGCTTGAAGATGTCATTTGCTGCTATAGATGCATAAGAAAAATCACTACAGATCGTGGAGAATTAAATGCACAAGAAGCTCGTAAGTTCTTTGAAAGATGTGGAGTTAAACTATCACTGACTACTACTTATAATTTGGAAGGGAATGCAAAAAGCGAATGCGGTCACCCACGGATTGTGAAAGCATTAGTTAAAGCTTGTAATGAGAAAGTTGAAGAGTGGCCAGGACTTTTGTCATTTGCATTATGGGCTGATCGAACAACACATAGTTTAGTGACAGGATATATGCTAGTAGAACTTATGACAGGTCGAAAACCAATTATGCCGATTGAAAAAAAAGTACTTACTTGGAGTATGCTACCATGGGAAGATGGATTGACAAGAGAAGAACTTTTGGCTATTAGGATTCGACAATTGGAGCAAAGATCGGAAGATGTGCAGATAGCATTGAAAAGGTTAAAAATAGCAAGGTTATAAAACAAGGCACGATTCGATAAGCAACATCGATTGAGACCTAAAGCAATCGAGGAAGGTGACTCGGTACTTGTTTATGACAATAGTTTGGATAATCAACATAGTACTTTGCGGAAATTTTCAAAACGTTGGTTTGGACCATATGTAGTAACAACTGTTCATGATAATGCGACTTACTCATTACGGGAGTTAGATGGTATAAAATTAAAAATACCAATTACAAGGAAGCGAGTAAAAATATTTAAACGAAGACACGCGGAGATGAATATGGAAGACCATAATGAAGGTATAGAGATTCCGCAGCAAGAAGATGAAAGTGATTTGGATGATGAAGGTGACGAAGACAAACTAGACAAAGACGTAGAGGATATATTCTAAATCAAACAGCAATGGGATAAATTGGTACATATCGGAGGATGCACAGGTTTAGAAGGGGTGGATGTCGTGTTGTAATATGAGTATACCGTGAAAATGTCAAAAAAAGGGACTTTTATTAATATTCAGTTACCTCGAATATTGGGAGCAATGACCAAGTTCAGTGCAAATACTGAGAGGCTAGGTTCAGTCACCCCGTTACAGTTAACCAGGGCATACTAAAATGCTCCATTCGATTCCAATAACGGAAGTCAACAGGAAGGAAAAGGACCAATTCAACGATGGGTGCCTGGTTCGAAGAGCCAATTGGATCCAATTTCAAGACATCTAATTCAGGTCTTATTACGGGCCTCGTAGCCAATCTGATGTGAAGGACCAATTCGATCCAATTGCGGGAATATCCAGGTCTTACTACGGGCCTCTTAGCCAATATGAGACCTGAATTGGTCGAGCGACTCAACGTGGTCCCGATTACGGGGCTTCGATTCCGTTTCAGGCTGTTCCGTCCTTTGTGCCATTCCGAAAACGTCCTTTTGATAAAAGGATCTCTTAAAGGTAAAAATGGAGGAGAAAGCTCTGACGACAAGAGCCAATTTTGGATCCAAGCTCTGACGGCGGGAGCCAATTCTGGATCCAAGACAGAAGATTGAAGAAATTCAGAGGCTAGGGTTTGACGGAGAGAGAGCTTCATGCTTCAAAGAGGGAGAATAAAGGGTTTCAAGGGTCAAAGAAGGAGCTTCATGCTTTGGGGGAAAAAAGACAGAGAATTGGATTTTTTTTTCATAGGGTTTTGGGAAGACTAAGGCAATCGTTGTTGAAGTCAGTGTTGTATTGGTGAATCGGGATTTTAATGAAGTGGGTGTGATTACTCTTGACTGTTTTGTGAAAGTCAGTGTTGTATTGGTGAATCGAGATTTTAACGAAGTGAGTGTGATTACTCTTGACTGTTTTGTGAAATCAAAGTTACGTATGTGCTTGAAGAATTAAAAGGGTGTCTATAGGATTGAGTATGTGGAGTGAATGAAAATTTTGGAGTTAATCTAACAAGACAGTCAGTGAATACAAGGTCGTGAGTATAAAGCGGTATCGAAGATAAACAGATTGGGTTGTTCGGGGTTCTCTATAACGTCTAGAGACTTACCGGCTGGGACAAAAAGGATTTCGGTGAGCAGTCGAAGGACATCCGTATAGATTTACGGTATATTCTTGTAATTGTCTATATTCCAACAGTCAAAAACTGATAGACTGCTTGAATATTAGCAAATCTCCATACTACCTTCTACAGCCAGACGCCCGGTGCATTCTCGAGCAGGAAAGCATGTAATACGATAACGAGAAGCGTTAGGTATGATATACTTGGTTCAAAAATTTCAGCACTATTTGCTTGGATATCCCTTTGTCTTTTATGTGGATCATGATGCCCTCAAATACATGATAAATAAACCTCAATTGAGTAGACAAATTGCTCGATGGGTGTTACTTCTACAGGAATTCAACTTTACAATTAACGTTCGACTCGGCAAGAAACATGTCAATGCGGATCACTTATCCCGTTTATCTAATATACTGGATAATGAGCCGATAAACGATGCTCTTTTGGATGTACAACTATTTGCTGTAGATGTCATCACACCCGAATATGGTGAATTGATCCAATATCTAATGTTTCAGACTTTTCTTATTTTTTATAATGAAAAATTAAAGAAGGGTCTGATTTTAAAAAGTGCGCCGTATACCATGATTAGAGATGCCTTGTACAAACAAGGGAGGGATGGAATTTTACGCCATTGTATCTTTCAAAGTGAAGTTCATACAATTTTGGAAGGATGTCATTTGAATAGTTGTGGTGGATATTTTGCGGGAGACAATACTGCTCGCAAGGCTTTAATGGTTGGATATTGGTGGCCCACAATGTTTTTTGATGCGCACCAATTTGTTCATCGTTGTGATCCCTGTCAACGAATTGGTCGACCCACGGGTACTTCAGCGATGCCGTTAGTACCAATCTTGGCACATGCACTATTTGAGAAATGGAGAATTGATTTTGTTGGACCCATCGCACCAACATCGCAACATGGACAAAAGCAGTATATTTTAGTCGTCACGGACTATATAACCAAATGAGCAAAGGCTATTGCTACGTGCAACGATAATGCCAGTACAGTGGCCACATTTCTATACGAGAATATTATTACTCGATTTGGGTGTCTAAAAGAATTGGTTAGCAATCGCGGCACCCATTTCATAAATGCTACCATAGCAGCCTTGATGAACACATACGAAATCAAGCATAAGAAAACAACACCATATCATCCTCAGGCCAATGGGCAGATAGAAAAGACCAATGGTATTCTATGTAAGATTTTAACCAAATAATTTTGGGTACGGGAACGGATTGGAATACTAAATTGTTTGCGGCATTGTGGGCGTATCATACTGCATATAAAGTGACTACCAATTCCACACCATTCCAATTGGTGTATGAGCAAGAAGCAATATTATCCATTGAATTGGAAGTTCAGAGTTTGCGCATTGCATTGGATGAACATCTTGGAGATAAGGAATCACTTCAATATTGGTTGGCAGAGTTGGACAAATTAGATGAAATACGGGCTACAACTCTCTTCAATATGGAAGCAACTCAAAAACGGCGGAAGAGTTACTATGATAGTAAACTGCATCCGAAGAGTTTTATGCCCAATGATTTGGTATTGTTGTTTAATAGCAAGTTTAATCATTTTTTGGGCAAATTTTAAGTTCGTTGGCATGGGCCATATCGTGTGATTGAAGGATTTTTCAATGGATTTGTTCAATTGGAGGATTTCATGGGTCAGCGATTCAGTACCCGCATTAATGGGAATCGATTACGATTATATCATATGTAAAATCCACGACGGATTTTTAATTTCTGGAGGAAGTCACATCGAATGTACTTAGGATAGACCTAATTAAGTAAGTTAGGATGTAGAGGTGGCTGAAAGGATAGTTAGTTATTACTAATGTGTCAGATGGGACGAAGGTGAGAAACGGACAGTAGACGTAACATATTGTCGTTATCACCACTAGGTAAAAGAATAGAAGTGGGGCACCCATTTATGATCATTCTAAGGTATCGCATTCTATTATTGTTTCTTTTTGGTGTTATAATTTTAGGTGTTTCGGAGTACTGGAGCGTAGTATTGAAGGTTAGAGCTTGAAAGAGTATGCATCATGGCGATAGAGAGTGCAAAGAGAGCTACGGACAAAGAGGAAAGTGGCCAAAATGTGAAAGCTAAATGCAATTTAGGACCACCATCCGTAGTAATTGTTACCAATATGGAGCTTATGAAGTTGGAGATTTGTTGGACGCCAAGGAGAATACAAAATTTTTAAAATGCGCAAATGTTTCAGTTTTTGCGAAAGTCAGATAGTTTGCCTTCAATTAATGTGGCATTAGTAAAAGAATACATCACGAACTATGACCCACAAGATGGATCGAGTGTAGTATAAGGGCGTGTTATCGGTATTGATGAGAAGATCTTCAAAAAAGTATTGTTTCTTCTAGTTGAAGAGATTGCGGTGGATGTTGAGGAGTCCAATGACTTCCGACCGAGAAGTTATTTCAAAAGTGACATGTCATCGTTTGAGAAGAACCAAGGTTGGCGGACGGCTAAGGTAATTATACCAGAGCTCATGAAATGGTTGTGCTTCGTACTGAGGCGTCTAGGGTTGTATCGACACAACACATATATGACAAGACAATTAATGTTTGCAGCGGTAGGGACATTTGAAGGGATGGTGTTCAATTGGGTAGCTTATGTAGCAACCCGTATTCATGCGGAAATGAGAGCCAAGCACAAAATAGAAAAGTTTATAGCGTTGCTATGTTTCAATTATGTGTATGCTGTGATCGCGTACACATTGCGACAAACATCGCCAGTAGAGGGAAGTTCTGAACCAGTGCCAGTGCCTCCGCAGCTAGAACGGAATTCGTTGGCACAGAATGTCAATACAACGGAAGTAATACATGAAATTGGGGAATCCAGTCGTCCAGTGGCACCGAAAACGGATCCAATTCGTTCGGTGGTGGAGGAGGAGAATGAAGTCTCGACGTTGTTAGATATCAATCAGTTAGCGTTTCCACAGGGCCGACTGTCGAAAGGCGTACATCTTAAAAATTCTTTATTGAAGTACATTTCGCAAATACATTGCATAGTACGAGCATTAGATGTAGAGGGCAGTGGTAAACTGGAATTAGAGGCAAGCAAAAAGGTGATATCAGAGCAGACACGAAGAATTGAAGAGCAAGAATAGATCATCCAGGTGAATGCGGAATCCAAGCTACTATTAGAGCGACAAATTGGAGAACAACAGGAAGCTTGGGATAAAGAAAGAGAGCGCATGGTGGAGATTCACAGGCAAGAACTATTTTGGGCTTGTAGTCATTCAATTTTGGAACTGGAAAAAGTGAAGAGTCAGTTGGTAATAGAACGAGAAAAGACCGAGTTATTGACGCAAGAAAAATTGGTATTGAGTGACCAATATAGATGTGAAACAGAGCGGTTAAGGATTGAAATTGAGGCCTTGAACATTGAGTTGATAAGATTGGCAGAGGATTTAGTCAATATTGGTCAAGCACAAGTATTGACGTTGCCAGTTCCCGAAGTTCCAGAAGAGTGGAGTCACTTTCATCGCCAGTTGGAATTGAGAGATGCCTAGATCCTGAAATTGGAAGCTCAAGTCCGTGAACTGGGTGAGTACAATGAAGACTTTTCAGCTCAGTTGAGGCAGGAGCTGATGGAAGGATTGGAGGAGGATGAAGATTTGCAGTTGGAACCAGAATTGGTGGAACCAATAACAGATATTGTGGCAATTGATTAATTAGATAGGCTAGAGGGATCGTAATTTTTGTAGAGTTTTGTTAAATAATTTTTAGATAGGTATCAATTGAGTGTTTGCAAGGATGCTGCACAGTTAGGAGTGGGACTATGTAGAATAAGTAGTTATTTTCAGAATGTAGATACCTAGTGTATAGTATAAACAGGGATAGATAACTGCTGAAAAGGTGGTTCAGTAGGTAGAATGGATGAATAGTCAGGAAAAATAGTTATCATCTATAGTATAGAAGTTAATATCTCGGAATAGTATAAGGAAGATGGTAGAGGGGAAGAAAATGCCAGACTGTGAGAGTTGTGAGCCGGGGTGAGTTTGGTACTACCTCTTTTCTTTTGTTTGTTATTTTCTTTGAATAAGAGGATTGAAAGTTTCTGAATATTGTGAAGTGAATTATGGAATGGAAATGTGATTGGTATTAATTGAGAAGAAGAAAGATTGAATGCTAAAATTTGATTGTAGTTCAGCAGAAAGAATGAGTTTGTGTTTGTATGAAACACTGTAATGTGAATGGCAGTTCTGTGTGAAGAATTCCAGAGATTGGAATGAGGGTAATTGTATGCTGAAAGCTATGAGGGCACAGTATTATAGTTGGAGATTATGAGGGTGAATATATTGGTGGAAATAGTAGTTATTGGTATGAATGAACTTCTGTAAGGAAGAGATCGATAAGGTGAAGGAGGAGATTGTAGTTTCTTTGTGTGTTCACATATTGAAAATAGAGACGATACATTCAGGAGGTAATTGATTGTATGACCCTAACATGAACGCTTAAGCAACTAGTCATTCCCTGTGTTCGAATCCCCCTATACGAGTTTATGCTAGGAGGTTTCTTCCAAAATAAGTAAAATGAGCAATCATAGTTAGTAGTAGAATTTTTAGAAAAAAATAGAAAATAGATTGTTCATAGCAAATATGCAATCTATGGTAGAATTTATTAAGACAAATTTCCATGATGAATAGGTTTTTTGTAGTTAGTATCAGATGCTAGTAAACGGGAGTAGCCTTCATGGTATATAAAAGAAAAAAAAAAAAATCTATTTTATTAATAGTTCTTAAAATATATATATATATATATATATATATATATATATATATAAGTAAATAAATAATGAGATCAAAAGAGTAGAAAGAAGGAAGAAAAAAAAAGAAGAGAAGATCAAAAGAAGTAGAAAGAAGAAGAAGACAGAAAGAGAAGAAAAAAAGAAGAAGGAAAAAGAAAAAGAAAAAGTAGATAGAATAGAAGAAGGACATAAAAAAAGGAAAATTAAAGAGAAAAGAAAGAAGAAAAAAAAAAAAAAAAAAAAAAAAAAAAAAATTAAAAGATTATCAAGGCGGCTAGAGGATGCTCCTAAATGGTAGCAGCTTCTTTGTCAATTAGGGTCTAGCCACCAAATACCTTTTGGAGGGAGAGAGATTTTATTTTTTTCTTGATGCCTTTATGAGCTCTGAATTCTCTAATTATTTTTTTTTATTTATTTATTTTTTCTTCTTTCTTTTTTCTTTAATTTTTCAAAGTCTTGGAAATTACGCTAAAAATTCCTAAAAAGTCCTAAAAAATTTAAATAAATTCTAAATAAATTCTAAAATTCCTATAATGGTTCTATAATACTAATATCAGTTTAAGAATATAATTTCCTATCTTTATGATTTTTATAGTAATAAAATCAATTTAAATTTACTATAAATCTTACTTTCTATATAACTAACTAAAAAGACATGAAGTTCTTTCTCATGCTTCTTCTAACTACTAACTAAAATTTATAGTCTTTTATTATAAATAATATGTATAGATAGAAGGCCAATATAAATATTGACCTTAATAAATATTCTTCAATATTCAATAATAAATAAAAAATACTAAATCAACTAAGATAATTACCTCCAAGCCTTATTATGACTCCATTTCTTCTCCACTAATACTATTTTCCTTTATTTAACCTCTTTTAAGCACATCTTCACCTAAAAATTATAATTTAACACTCTATATGAATTTTTTTGTCCTAAAACAACTAATGAGTCAATTTGATGACTCATACTTATATTAGTACAATCTCTTGGTGTTGTTGAGGATTACTATTATTGTTGATTGTGTAGAGACTCGAATTAAAGAAGGATCTTAAAGAATTTTAGAGTAAAATAGAAAAAAGCTTAATTAAGGATTTCGAATTATTTTAATAATTAAAATTAAATTAAGATTACATAAAGATCTTCATCAAAAGTAGAGATCTTCTTCAAAATTGGTTATTACTTCTTTTTCTTGTCAATTCTTTATTGAGGGCCCATCTCTAATAGTTGAAGGAATTTAGCTAACTTTTCTATCCTTCGTATCTTCTTTTTTTTATTTAATTGTAAATTCTTTGTTGGCGATAATTCTATAGTAGTAGATGGATTTAATCATCCTTTCTACCTGCTATATCCCTCTTATTTACAAGTGTAGTATAGAAAAAAAATTCAATAATATTTAAAGAGTTTATTCATCAATAATTTAAGAAAAAATATTTGGAAGAAAAAAGTAAGATAAAGAAGAGATAGAAATGGAAGAAAAAAAGAAGAATTCAAGTTCAAAGGCTATATTCTAAAGTTAGTTTTTTTAGGACAATCAATTGAGTTTTCAAATTCTTATTAAACTAATACAAGTTGTAGATTGATGAGTAAGAAGATTGAAGAAAAAATTAGCTCAGAAAAATAAAAATTCAAATAAATTTTTTAGTATTTGTGAATTATTTTAATTATTTCAAATTGTAGTACATACATATAGAATAAAGAGTAAGGAATTAGAAGATAGAATCTACGAAGAAGAAGCAAAAGATATACTTATCTATTCCTTCTTTTAGAAATTTGTATAGTGGATTAGAATAGAACCTTTACTAATCATCCTACCTTTTAAATCTAGTCTGTGATTGATTAGGGAGATCATTTGATTTTTTTTTTTCTAATTTGTTAACATGTGATAAGATGGCTAGTAATGTATTTAGATGAGTTTTTCTTCAAGTTGGATTGATGCATACAAAGAACCTTTTTTTTAATATTTTTGTTGTTAATCAAGTAATAGATAATTTCCTAACTACATTGGTATAAAAGATAAAAAAAAAGAAGAATTTGGACTCCTTGCCACTACTAGAATGCTTTTGTATTATATATTGTTTAGCATCACCTCCACACAAGGTCATTTCATATAATAATCTAAGAAAAAAAAAATCTTGCTTGAGATGATGCTCAAGTAAGCATTCTTTTTTTGATTATTTTTATTATGTTGCCTTTTTTGTTTTAAGAATTATTAAAGTAGGATGTAGGTTGATGAACACAAGAAAATAAAAGTTTAAATTCTATAAATTACTTTATCTGGCTTGTTTAATGATTTAGTTTTTATTTTTTGAGTTGACTTTGTAATCATAGCAATTTAATATATTGCTCCACTAGATCCCATAAACTCGTGTTAGTGCAACCATTGAAAAATCTAGAATCCTTGAAAACTATCAAACCTCTTTTGTCAAATATTAGAACTTTGACTCTTAGATCCAATTTAAATACAACTAGAAACTTCTTTCAAGAATTTGAAGACCTTTGTTTAGAAGATCTTGAAAAAAATTCATAATTTTTTTTTCAAATCTTTTGGTAAATAATATAAGTAATTTGGATCAAGAAGGTATTCAATCATGTCAAATGTAAGAATCAATAGATCCAAATAGAGGAGAATGGAAAGAACTACCATCTATACTAATTAATTCCTTAGTTCAACTAAGAAATTTATCTATTCGAGTTCCAAAGGAATTTAATGTTGTACCTATGCCTCCTAATCTTGTTTTTTTCAAAGGTACAAGGAATGAAGATCCTTCATAGAGCGTTTGATAGAAATAGTTACTATGTATTTGATAATGGATGTCTGATATTATTTTGTATGATTTTTAACCACATTAAAAAAAAGAGGCTAAGAGTGGTATTACAATTATTCTTTTAATATCTTCTTAAGTTGAGATATGATCCAATATACCTTTTTAGAATAATTCTAACTTAAAATAGAACAAAGTACTGCCCTAATTACTTACTCTTTCTTTAAATAATAGAACAATAAAGATATTAGGTCAAATATATCTGATGTTTTGAATTAGTGGTGACAAGGTTTGTAGGAACTTTGTTCACTAAAAATACCTTGAAGAATTTCTTCATTCAAAGATTTACCAAAGAAGAAACCATAAAAGATTCTTTTATGCACATCTTAAGGATCTTACAACAACCAAACATGCAAGAAAAAAAGTTGAATAAATTAAAAAAGAATATAAAAAGTTATGGCATAAAGAAGACTACAACATTACTAGCTTCATATCCATATATGTTAGGATTCCTTATGCATCAAGCTCTCATATGCATGAACAACCACTGCTTATTTCCACAACCATAAGAGCCTATCTTTTGTCTTTAAATACTATGCTTCTACCTCTTTCAATGACCTTGACAGATCTTATTGAAGATAATATGTGGAACGAGGATTTATAAAAAGAGATGAGGGCATCCCAATTAGAATTCCAAATCCAAATCTCTCATTAAATAAAGTTGATAATAGAACAACTAGCCGAATTAGCTAAAAATTCCAACTCCAATCCTCTTCTATATTCCATTGAATCAAAAAGATATACAATAAGATTATGGTGTAATCAATGTAGACAATCAAGGCATTCAATCCAATTTTGTAATTCCATTCTTCCATAAAACCAACATTCTCAACCATATGTCCCTTGACACAAAAATCAAATCTTTTAAGGACATAATTTAGGAAAACCAGGATTTAATACTAGGAATCAAGGTCCTATGAATCAAGCAAGATAATAAATAGAATTCTATGCATTTTGAGGTTATAAAAAAAACTTATTAATGCTAGATTAAAAAGCAAAAGAAGTGTGGAAATTATAATAATAGCCATTCCACGGAATTTTATAGAAAAGTAGATAGAATAGTTTTTTTATAACCTCCACCTTGTAATCATCCTCAATATTCATTTGACAATCATAGAGAAGTAAAACAATGTCCAACAAATAACAACTTGAGGCCATCAAATCTATATTATAACTACAAAAAAAATTGACAAAATCAAAATGTACCTAGTAGGCTTCAAACTAGTTTTCAATATATTCTACTCAATCCTAATTAAGATCAAAACCCTTCTAACTAACTCAGAGATGGATAAGGATCTCAAGATGTGAGATTGGTATCTTAGTCCATATGAGAGTTGGAACCTATTCAAAATTCCATCCAACTTAGTGTCAATTAATCCTTTACTTCCAAATTAAATTTAATATCCTTTAAAAAAAATCAATCAAAATAAAAGAACTTACTTGTGATATCAATTTTAATAGTAATGAGAAGATCTAAGGCCACATCTTTATCTATCTATCAAGAAGAAGAGAGTAGTGCTTCAAAGAATCTATCTTACTTTTCAGATTTAAAATAAGTCATGAGAGATACAATTAAAGCAACTCAAAATAAAACAGCTAAATCTATGAGATTTGATCCCTTGGTAGAAGAATTATCCTTCTAAAATCCTAGGATTGAACACAAGCTAATTGTTAATAGAAATAATCATAGTTGGAAGGGTCCAAAAATTTTCTTAATTAAAATCCTTAAATACAAGAATGTAGAAGAATCCAATATATACGAGTATAAATTATAGGATGGTCGTCGCAAATTAAAGGCTAATATAACCTTTGCTCAACTATTGGAAAATTCTCCAATAGTTAAGAAGGCACTGAAGATCCACAATTCCATGAAAAATCAAGAGAAAGCCTAAGTTTAGAACGATGGCAAAAATAGGTACCTATACTAAATAAAGTGAGGTGAAGGCAATAGAAATTGAAGTTTCTATGGTAGAAAAAATAATTTTCAATACCATTCTAGATGGTGGTAGTGATTTGAATATCATATCCTTCCAAATCATGAAAAAACTAGGAATGAATATTACTAGTCCATCTTCATTTGTTATCAAGATGACAAATCAAAGTCTATCTATTTCAATAGGCTAAATTAAAAATTATAAAACTTGAATAAGGAAAAAAGAATATGTCTTGACATATCATGTCATTCGAATGCATATATCTAAGGATTTTTTTCTTTACTACTAGAAAGGCCATGGTTGAGGATTTTAAAAGCCATGGTCAATTAAGAAAGATACAAGTATTAGAGATTGTATATAAGATAAGGATTCAAGACCAAAAAATGGAATTAGTTCAATATTAGAACAATAACTAGATACAAAGCAAGAAAGTCCTGACTAGACTACAAGAAGTGAATTGTCAAGATTGAGGATCTTCTCAGCCTCAACTCCTATATATATTAGATCCTATTAAGTTTCTTGAGAAGTTTCTATGAGGCTTGGGAACAAAGTAAGCCAAAGATCCTTCTTTGTCAACTTTCTAAATCATGTAAAGCTTCATAGAATCTTCTAAGATTTCCTATGATCTCTTAAAACTTTCTTAGAATCTACTGGAACTTTTTAAAACCTTTTAGAATTTATAAGAATCTTCTTAATATCTTCTAAAATCTCTTAGAATCTTCTTGAATCTTCTTCAATTGTATGTTTGTATCATCACCTCTTCCTCTAGCTTCAAAGTCTCCAAGAAGCAATGTTGCTATAAGTCAGTATATACGTAAGAAGTTGAAGATCTATTGTATGGTATCCGTTCTATATTCCAGTTTTTTTTATAAGATAAATGGTTCATAGGCCCTTGTAGCCATTGGTAGTATCCCAAGCCTTCTATTTGAGACCAATTTTAAACTTTGATATTTTTGATATAAAATTATCTTCCAAACACTCCTTCTAAGCATCCTTCATAGGTAGGTTCTACCTCAAACACAATTATCAATAACCTATTACTGGATATCCTTTGATATCTTTGTGATTCATGTAATTTTTCATCTCGAGGTCATCTTTGCGAGCTACTTGATTGAGATAGTATGATTGGTACGATATCTATCTCTTGAATATCTATATCATATAGAGTAAATAAGACCAAAAGAATATGAATAGGCTATGGTCATGAATTCAAACTACTCACTTATATTATTTTAAATATTTGAAAAAATTAAGACTTCAGAGGCTACCTCATTTTTTCTTTTTATGAGACCAAGAATTAAGAATCTTCATGGTGAAGCCATCTTATCAAACTATTGTTCTTCATTTTGCCACTTTTGGTCTTGATGGATGTTATTGATAGAACTTTTAAATCTTCATTTGTGTATTCATAAGATTACTAGTTGATTCCTACTTGGAGTCATTGATATCATATCTATGCTAATGGACTAGATATTCAAGCCTTTCATGTTTTATCCTTGAATCCAATACCTCTTCTACCTAAAATTCAACCTGATCATTGATTTCAATTATAGAAAGTAGTAGTTGTGTTTGACTTGGTATGTTCAATTCTTTACACTTTTTCAAAAGCAAAACATGAAAGGTCAAATGAATCTTCATGGATGAAAGTAACTCTAAGCAATAAGTTATATTATTGATTTATTTTTTAATCACAAATGGTTTCAACTTTTGATAGTCCAACTTAGCACATAACTTGCTGGTTTTTATATTACATTGAAAAAGTCACACTTTATTATCAAATTAAAATGGAAGATATTCCTTCTTCAATTCATCCACCATTAGCTTAAAACATTATTGAGCCTTTTCTAGCTGAGACTTCATGGTTGCTTGAAGTTTGGCTATCTTCGTAACAAACTCCTCTGTTGTTGGTTTTGTCGACTTTGAAGGCTCTATCATATCCAACTTTAGATGATAATTGTAGTTTGAGTAGAATGACATTTGTTGTATAGATGCATGGATTGTATTATTATATGCAAAGTTTGCCAACAGGAAGTAGCATGTCCAATCATCTTATTAATAGTTGATAATATACCTCAAATATTGCTCAAGAATTTAGTTGATTTATTCTATTTGGCTATCAATTTGAGGGTGGAAGGTAGAAGAAAGGTTGATGTCAACTTTAAGAATCTTAAAAAATGCCTTCCAAAAGCTTGATATAAATTAAAGTCCATGATTTGACACAATGTTGTTTGGTAATCTATAGTAATAATAGATATTGTTAATAAAGAATCTTACCATTTCTTCACTGATAATTAACTTCTTGCAAGATATAAAATGTGCCATCTTAGTCAATTGATCAATAACTACAAAGATAGTATTAAATAAGCTTGATGGTCGAAGATTTGTAATAAAATCTATGGAAATAGATGACTATAGTTGCCTTAGAATAGAAAGGGATTGAAGAAGTTCATATGGCTGGTGTTAAGGGTTCTTTGACCATGAACAAGTATCACATAATAGTACAAATTTTTTAATGTCTTTCCACATTTTAGGCCACTAAAAGTCTTTAGATAGAAGTTTGAAGGTCTTGTCAAATTCAAAATATCCGATTGTAGAGAAGTTATTGCATGTTTGAAAAATGCATAAGTAAGTTGGCTCTTTAGGAATGAACAAACATTCTTCAAAGAATAAGAGATTGTCTTCAATCTTAAATTTATAAGACTCTTTAAGAAGGTTGTTAGTAAGACACTTGATATGAAGAACAAGAGGGTCTGTGGTTGAGGCTTTACGAACTTGATCAAGAAATGATAAATCTACAAGCATTAATACATTGGTTGTTCAAAGATGAAATTTTTCAAGCTTTAACAAGGTTGCCACTTATTAATCATATGTTGCTTTGCCTTCTTTTGGTTCAAGGTAGGAACATCTTAATAATGCATTTGATAACCCTTATTGGCTCCGTGATCGATATATGATATAAAAATCAAATTGTGATAAAGATATACTACAATGTGCTTGGTGACAATTCAAGTCATGAGTTGACATGAAATATTCAAGATTCTTGTGATTTGTATATACAATCACGTGATGAGAAGTACCTTCAAGAAAGTATGCCATTCTTGGAAAGAATTTACGATGACAATCTGCTCTTTATGATGGATTTTGTAGTTAATTTCTATCACTAATTATTTTTTAGAATGGAATGGAACTAGGCAAAGTTTTCCATCTTTTCTATACTATAACAAGAGTGTTCTCAATGCAAAGTTTGAAGCATTGATCTCCATAAAATATGACTTATTAAAATCTAGATGTATCAAAATTGGAGTTTTTGTGAAAGTATATTGTAAGCTTTAAAAAGCTTTTCTGCTTCGAAGCCCTAATCTTGCTTATCTTTGCATGTCAACCACATAAGTGGAGCAACAATTTTAGAATAATTTTTAATAAAAATCCTATAGAAGTTTTAAAATCCAAGAAAGCATTGGACATCACATATAATTTTTGGCTTTATCCAAAAATATTTATGCAAAATATTATCTCTCTCCTTAATACAAACAAAGTTATACGTGCCTTGTAGATCAGTCTTTATAAAGATCTTTCCTTGGCTAAGTTGATTAAGAAGTCCACTTACCAACGACAATGGATATCAATTCTTTATTGCCATTTTATTAAGATGACAATAATTGATACACATCTATAAAGATCCATCTTTCTTCTTCACAAATAATATCAGAGTACCAACTGGCAACTTGGAATGTGAAATAAAATTCTTAGCCAAATTTTTATCAATGTATTCTTTTAAAGTTATAAACTCATTCTAGAATAAATTGTAGATGGGTCCAAATGGTGGTTGAGCACCTTCTTGAAGGTCAATTGCACAATTGTAAAGATGATGCTTTAATAGGATGTCTACATTTTTCTTTTCAAATGCATCTCTAAAATTTTTATATGCCTCTAGAATTATTGTTGTAGCAACCATAAGTTTTGATTATTGATTTGCATAGACAACAAACTTAAAGCCCTGTTTGACTGCCCTCACAAATTCTTTAGTTCCAATAAATAAATGATATTTAAGTTTTGACTTATCAAGTATTAAAAGCTTTTTCATAGATCTAGGGATTCTATGATTTACTAAAAGAAATTCTAACTTTTGGAATATCCAATTTATTTATGGATTATATTTTTTAAGATATGAGAGTTCTAAAATAACTGGACTTGATAATGATCTAATGATATTGAATATTACTTAGTTGCTATGGTTATTGAAGGTTATTTTTAATGGAATTGTTTCATGAGTGATGTCTTTAGAGGATAAAGGTTAATCATCTTTTACTTCTACATATACGGGTTTAGATTTTTTGACCATACAGATTTTACGTGATCTAAAAAATTCTTCATCAATAAAACATGCAGAGGCTTCTAAGTCAAATAATGCATGATATTCTAGTTTTGTGACTCCTATTTGTATAGATATAGTAAAAAAATAAGAAAGGCTAGCAAAGAATAGAAGACCTTTTTTGATTTGTGATAATGAAGAATCTAGTCGTATGGTCCCTATTATTGCTAGATGCCCTCGTTTTCTTGTAAAGCTTTTGATGATGTGGCCACACTCCTCATGCAATATATATATTGATATTTTTCTAAAAAATTATCAATCTTGTAGCTAGATTTTTCACAATATAAGCATAGGCCAAATTTCCTTTGATGCTTTTTTTCATGCTTAGAAAGAGATTTGAAGCAAATTGTATCAATCTACATATCTTTTACTTCCAAATATCCATTAAAATTAGATAGTGAAGAAATTATATAATAATTGATATATATATATATATATATATATATATATGGCATAATTGAAGAACACTTATCTTGTTGTCATTGAAATAAATAATTATTGTACTTCACAGCTTGACTAATGGCTTCATTGAGTATTTGAGGATCTGGCATAGACAAGAATAAGTCCTTGATATTATGTCTTAATTTCCAATACAATTGGCTCATCAACGCATCTTCTCTCTAATTTATATGACATGCTAATTGTCAAAAATCTGAAGCATACTTTGATGCAAAATGCGTTAGTTGTAGAAGGCTTCAAATTTTAGTTGTTGAAGAATGAAACTTTTCATGTTCACCAAATGCTTCCACAAATTCTACCAAAAATGCTTCAAAATTATACAATATAGAGGAATTATTTTCAAATAATAGAGCAAACCAAGATAAAGCTTGATTTGAGAGTTAGATTCTAACCAAACCAATGCAAGGTGCTTAAATAGAATATTGTTGAAATTGAAGTAAGGTAATTAATTTTACTTAGTTTACAAAGCCACAAAATTTTGAGTAGGTGCCATCAAACTTTTTCTGAAGGTTGATCTTTGGTTCTTTTGCTATTATTATTGTCAGATCATTGCCTTGAGTGGATGTACCTCCCATATTTGTTGAAGCAGATATAGTCATTTGAGAATTTATAACCTCTATTGTTATTTGATGTAGTCGTTGAGGCACTTCGACTCCTTGACCATTATATATGGTCTTATATAGTTCTTCATTCTATTTCAACAAAGTCTCTGTCTTGATCCTCAATACTTTAAGAATATTAATAATAGAATCTAACTTGAATTCTTTGGAGTCTGTCATATTGACTTTATCACCTTCTACTATATAAAATTAGAAAAATACATGCATTCAAAAGAAAAAAAAAAAAAAAAAAAAAATGTGAACTATAATATAAAAAAAAAAAACTAAAAGAATAATAAAAAAAGAATAATATTAATCTAGGAGAAGATAATCCGTAACTTCTAAAATACTATAGTACTTCCAAAAAGAGGAGTAATCCACTCCCTATCAAGAAAGACCAAACTTCTAATATTATTTTATGGCAATCTTGACAAATTGTTAGAGATTGTATACAAAATAAGGATTCAAGATTAAGAATTGGAGTTAAGTCAACATTAGAACAATAACTAGATATAAGACAAGAAGATCCTAGCTAGACCACAAGAAGTGAGTTGTTAAGACTAAGCATCCTCTCAACCTCAACTTCAATATATACTAGGTCCTAGGAAGCTTCTGGAGAAGTTTCTATGAGGCTTGGAAATAAAACAAGCCCAAGATCCTTCTTTAACCACTTCCTAAATCATCTAAAGCCTCTTAGAATCTTCTAAGATCTCCTATGATCTTCTAAAACCTTCTTAGAACCTACTCAATCCTTCTCAAATCTTCTAGGATCTACAAGAACCTTCTTAGAATCTTCTAAAATATCCTAGAACTTTCTCAAACCTTCTTGAGTTATATGTCTGTGGCAACAAGCTCCACATTACCTTTCGGCCATGAAAAAATAGAACCAAAATCTCCATACGACCTACTTTTGATCACAGGAAAATTAATCTAATTATTTTGTTAAAAGTTATTCAACAATCTAAAAGGCAAGGAAAATTAACAAAGATAATTAGTTCAATTGATCAAGATTCAAAGAAAATAGAATGTCTAGGTTCTAATCTTTATTATTGAGAGGATAATAGAGAATTCAAACAATGGTTAAAAAATCATCCAAATTCTAATTCTGATTTTTATAAATTAGTTAATTTTTTGGAAGGTATATTGGAGATTGTGGAAGTCAAGGAAATCCATGCCCTTAGTATTTAAATAGACGGAATATTAGAAGAAGAAATTGAGGTCTTTAAAAGAGATGACGATTAAGTTCTATCTCTTAGATTTCAAAATACTTCATTATAAATTTTAATTTGCAACGGAGTTGTCAACTACCTCCCTATACCTAGTGATTGGTATTAAAATTCTTTAGAATAATCTCTACTACAAGAATTTCAGTGGACACTCATAGATATATTTCATGAAGAGGAAGAGTACAAAATTATTAAAATTAGATTTCATTTAAATATTATGATTTGATCATGAAATACTAAGATGTTTTAGCATGGTCTTATAAGAATTTGAAGAATATACTACTTGAGGTGGCTGAATACTGTATTCTCCTCATTCTTGATGCCAAAGCAATTACACAAAAATAAAGACATATTAACTTTTAACTCCAATTGATTGTTAAAGAAGAGATAGAAAAATTGTTATAAGCTGGTTTTATTAAGCCAATAGAAATAATAGATTGAATCTTTCCTACGGTCTTTGAAAAAAAAAATGGTAAATTAAAAGTTTGCATAGATTATAGAAAAGTTAACAAGCATATCCAGAAAGAATATTTTTTCCTTATTTTTATTAATAGTATCTTAGATGAATTGGTGGATTACAAAACCTATATTTTTATGGATGGATATTTAGATTATAATCAAATTTCTATAGCCTCAGAAGATCACCATAAAACAGATTTTATCACTTCTTGGGGTACTTTCATTTTTTTGATTATACCTTTTGGGCTTTGTAATGCCTCTTTTGCCTTCTAATCAACCATGATCTTCACCTTTTTGGATTTACTCTACAAATCTATAATAATATTTATAGATAATTTTAGCACCCAATTCAATGCCAAGGATTATTTAGAATATATAGAAGAAACCTTAAAAAGGTGTAGAAAAATGTGAATTCTTTTAAATCTTGATAAAATGTATTTGATAGTCTACAAGGAGATTTTGTTGGATTATGTGGTTTTTAAAGAAGGAAGAGAACCCGATTCAAAAAAATAGAAGTCAAAGTTAAAATGTAACCTCCTACAAATATTAAGAAGGTAGAAAGGATCTTAGGACATCTTAGATGGTATCAAGAATTAATTCCTAATTATGCTACAAAAACTTCATCCATTATTAATCTCAAAAGAAAGTTGGTTAAGTTTGAATAGAAAAAAGAGTGTCGAGATACCTTTGATTGGATAAAAATGACATTAAGCTCTTATTCCGTTTTAAAACCACTTAATTAAAATTTTCCTTTGTATATCTATTATAATGCTTCATCTATAGTAGTAGGTAGTATATTATGTCAATCAATGGAAGGTGGGCATAAAGATTATCCTATTGTATTTGCTAGCAAGAAGTTAAATGTGACATAACAAAATTATAATACTACCAAAAGAGAGTGCTTGGCCATGGTTTTTTTCTATAAAGAAATTTTAATATTATTTTTTTATTAAATTTTATTATATTTTTTGTAAACTATATGGCCATCAAATACCTAATCAACAAAGTAGATTTGAGTAGTTGTATAGCTTGATAGATATTATTACTAGGAGAATTTGACTACAAGATAGAATATAAATTTGAAATATTATATAACTAACCTGATCATCTTTTAAAGTTAGAAAGAAAATTAAGTCCTAATCCTATTAATGATAACTTGGTAGATGAATCATTTTTTATCATTTCCACCTATCCTACTTAATACAATTACATTGTAGAGTTTTTCAATTCTAATTAATTTTCAAAAAAATTATCCAAATATGAATTTTAAAAGAATAGAATTAATAGCATTCATATTGCTATTATAGAAAAATAGTTATATTATCAAGGAATAGATAGTTTATTCAAATATTGTACGATGGCTAGTGAAGTATCGGCCATATTAATAGCATGCTATGATAGCACATGTGGAGGACACTTCACAAATAGACTGATGGCTCAAAAGGCAATGAGAGCTGGGTATTATTGGCCTACCATGTTTTAAGATATCCATGATTATGTTAAAAGATGTGATGCTTATCAATGTTATGCAAAAAATAATTTGTATATTGTACTTTCTCTCTACATATGCTTATCTTAAGTTTTTTTTAAAAAATGGAGGATTGATTACATAAGAAAAGTTCATCCTAATTCTTTAAGAGGGATGAAATACATTATAGTATCTATGGAATATTTAACAAAATGGGTTGAAGCAAGAGTTGTCAAAACAAATGATACTATCCATGTAGCTAATTTTATGTATAAGAAAATCATTACTTGATTTGGTAGTCTCAAAATTTTTATTAGTGATCAAAGAATATACTTCTTGAACAGTGTGATAGAAGAGATGACTAATAGGTTTAATATAAACCATTGTATGACTACTTCCTATGATCCACAAATTGATGGTCATATAGAAAGAGTAAACCAAATCTTAGTTAATATCCTAAGAAAGACAATATAAGATTCAAAGAAGAATTAGGACATAAAATTACCAACAACCTTGTAGGCTTATTAGACAATCTATAAGGTCATAATTAAAGTCATTCTATTTTTCTTAGTATATAGAATAGAATCTTTATTATCAATATAATTTAAAGTTAATTTACTAAAGATAGTAATAGATGATAGGTTAATCATCTAAGATTCCTTAAAAGATAGATTTGAATAATTGAAAGGCCTTGATGAAATTTGAAGGACCAAAGCTCAAGACATAAAAACAATTCAACGAAGGAAAAAAAAAACTTTTGATAAAGAATACAAGAAGAGAGTCTTACAATTGGAGATGGTAGTGCTATTACAAGATACCAGGAAGATAGAATTCCCTAAAAAATTTGATGCTCTTTGATTAGGGCCTTATATATTAAAGAAGTATTTGATAACAACTCCTTATAGTTAGAAATACTAAATGGTGAACTATTTCCAACAAGAACATCTAGGAATAGATGTAAGGAGTATAAAGTGTAAATAATTCACCTCATAGAAGAAAAAACAATATATTCTATGTTTATATAAAGCAGTAAGGATTTAACTAAATAACTTAGCCAAACTTGATTTTTATCAAGAAAATAGGGATCTTTATTCATCACAATGACAAGAACTATTCTTTATAAGGTTTTTAGTTTTACTAGAATATTATCTTTTTTTTAATAAAGATAATAAATCAAAAAAAAAAAAAACTTTGTTTTGTATGATTTAAAAAAGACTTGGAATTGATTAGTATCATTGGATTATTGGGTGGTTTGCTACAAAAGTAGTTATGAAAGAGGTGGTATGGGTTCAAATCCGGTCTATAAAAGTAGCTATCCATATGACCTAGTATTAAAGCAAAAAAGTGTCCAACATGTGCAACTTAAAAGATATATAGGTCTCATAACTACTAACTTAAATTCTTCTATCTATATAAGAATTATATAAGATAAATTTTAGATTTTTACGTAGAAATATTTTATCTTTTTTCCACTTTTGTCTCTATCCTTTCTTATCTAATAGAATTATTTCACCTTACTTTTTTAAGTAAACAAAATTCTTTAATAGTCTTTTAATTTAAAAGAAGTAGCTCTAGGAGATAAAAGTGCACTAATATTGAGCATGATCTTTTATATGAATAATTTTACTTTGGTTCTATAGTACTACTAGTACAGTCTTGATAGAATATTAAATTTAATTTATCTAACTTTAGAATTTTGGATTCTCTACCTCTTTGAGTTGTTCCAAATGGTCACCATATGTAAGTCATTGAATTAACTTACTTAGATATTTAGTATGAAATACACTTATTGTGCTTAAAATTATAGATTTTGTGAGTTAGTAGTAGAACTTTTAGGAAAAAATAGAAAATAGATTGCTCATAGCAGATATACAACCTAAGGTAGAATTTATTAAAAAGAATTCTATGATGAATAGGTTTTTTTGTAGTTAACATCAGATGATGGCCAAGGGGAGTAGCCCTCATGATAAAAAAAATAAAAAAAAAGAAAAATTCTCTTTTATTAATAGTTCTTAAAATATATATATATATATATATATATATAGATGTTATAAAAGAAATATATATATATATATATATATATATATATAAATAAAAGGATCAAAAGAGTAGAAAGAAGGAGAAAAAGAAGAAGAGACGATCAATAGAAGTAGAAAGAAGAAAAATGAAGAAAGAGAAGAAAAAAGGAAGGAGAAAGGAGAAGAGAAAGAAGACAGAACAGAAGAAGAAAAGAAGGACAGAAGAAAAAGAAAATTAAAGAAAAAAGAAGGAAGAATAAAGAAAAAAGAGAATAAAGAATTTAAAAGGTGATAAGGTGGCGAGAGGCTGCCCCTAAATGGCGGCAGCCTCCTCGTCGATAGGGGCTCACACACCAGATCCCTTACGGGAGGGGGGGTAGGAGTTTTTGTTTTTTTTCTTCACTCCTTCAGGAGCTCCAGAAGTTTTTTTTTTTTTTTTTTTTTTTTTTTTTTTTCCTTCTTCTTTCTATCCCCTTCGCAATGTGGGAATGCTGCGGTGCAGCATTTCTTGATCTCTCATTTTTTGGTTTTTTCCTTCGTGCAAGGGGAAGCTCCACATGAATCGGGGTTGCGGCCGAGAACCCCCATCTCCTTTTGTGTAATGCGAGCGGCTTGGTGGGCTGAATTTTTGTTGTAGCGTCAAAGACTGCGGCATTCGTCAAGTAGGAGTGGCAGTGCTGGATTTTAGGCTCCGTCTGTTACAAGCTCTTTTGATTGTTCTTTCTTGGATGCGACGTTGAGATCTAGAGAACCGGAACGTTCCACTTACTGCGGCACTGGACAGAGTGCAGTTCGAGCTGGTGGTATCAACTATGGAATTGTTCTGCTAGATCTGTGCATGCTGCAATTTATCATTGATATCCTTTTGCATTGCGGTGGCTTTTTTTTCTTTGTTCGTGCTCCGCATTAGTGCATTGGTATTACGGTGGTTAAGAAATCTAGGTTCAGCGTTATTATTCCAATCGGTGTCGCTAGATTTGTTCTGTTCTAGTTCGCTCGGTTTCTGGTGGTGTCAACTATAGAATTGGCATGGTCGATTTTTTCTCGATGCACGTAGCTGGTACTGCGGTAAAGCTGTGATTTGCGGCCGTTGATTCGATGGAACGGCAGCGGAGTACTTTGTTCCTCTTGTCGTCTAGAGTGCTGTGGAGGCCGCATCACTCAGCGTCAATCAGTCCAAGGCCTTCGCTTTGCTGCTGGAAATTGGTCGCGATGGGCGGTTACAAAATCAGTTCAGGCTCTCTCTGAAATTTTTGGAGCAGTTGCCTGCTCAAGTGGCCTTGTTTAGCAACGTTGTTCATCGGCCATGGAATTGTGAGTTCCGTGCTTGGAAGCGCGGTGATGCATCGTGAGCATTACTTGAGACTCTAGTTTGGGCAAGGACTTCTATGATAGATGGTGTGATGGCCATGTTGGAGTTCTCCATTAGAGAATTGTATTAGGCGTCGAGTACGGAGTGTCTTCAGGGAAGAGCGTTACATGCCCTATCCCACGTGACTTGAAATCTAGCCACACCGATTGGTACAGAGATGAAAATTACCGATGGATAAACTTTAATCAAATATAAACTAAATTAAAATAAATAAATAATAAAAATAAAAATAAAAAAATAAATAAAGAAACCTCTTATTATTAAGTTTTTTTCATTGCTTGGAATTGTAGAGTGATTTATTCATATAAAGGTGAGTTGTTATTAGAAGATTGCTTGATTACTTGAATGATTTGAGGAATTTTAAGGATACATTGATCAAGATTTAAATAAGAACTAAAAATTCTAAGTTTTTGATAATTAATTCACTTGTTGTGAGCTGAAATTAACTTCCAATTAGTCGAGGTCTACTTTAGCTCACAATCTCATCTAAAAAATATTATTCATTTAAATCCTAAGTATCCATCCAATTTAACCTAATTCATTCCAAACCCTAAATTCATTCGAGTTCTAACATAGCTTTGTCCAAATGTAATTGTTCTTCCAATCTACCTTCATTCCCGCTTAAGTTGTCCAAATTGAGAATCCTCACGATAGTATGGATGATGTTAAAAAAAATCTATAGATGCAATACCACAATCGAGTAGTAGGAACTGAGTTACAAAGCCAACGTCATAAATTATAGCATGCCAATCAATCTAATAACTTGTATGTAGAGTGTAACGTCGATGATCCAAGCAGTTGAGAGTTTATGTAGAAGATTGGTATATTGGAAGCGTTGGAGGCATTGTCCCTCCAATGTTGATCCTCTTCTGCCACAACTTGCTTGTAATTGCTTTTAATTTCAATCTCCTCTATAGAACAATGTTGATAAATGAACCTCATTAATTTGCATTGAAGCAGCAAGTATATACATCGTCAATGTCGATAGATATCAATTAAACTATCTGAACTTCTATGTAGACCTTCTAGCATATCTCAAGTCATCCATAGCAACAATTTTCTTGTGAGGGGTCAAAGTTCAACTTAATTCCACATGCATCAAGAGCCACAAGAAATGCTTTATCTAATAATCCTTTTTATAATATTTGATCAATTTTTATTTCAACCAAGATCACTATAAGGACCTTAGAAGGGCAAGGTCTATCCATACAACAATATGCTTGCTCATTGAGTCACTTTGACAAACCGCTATCATAGTCTACTCAATCTACAACATTGCAACTTCATAAGATATTTTTCTACTCTGATTTGAACTGCTCTTCATCACCACCTCCTCAAGACAATGGAGCATTGTGATTTCTCGTTTTATTTATTCCGGAAGAAACTTCTTAGAATAAACCCATATAGGGGAATTCGAACACGAGGAGTGACTAGTTGCTTGAGCGTTCACGTTGGGGTCACACAATTAATTACCTCCAATGTATCGTCACTATTTCCATTGTCTAAGCACATAGGAAAACGATAATCTCTCCTTTCACCTTATCACTCTCTTCCTTGCAACAATTCAGTCATACCAATAACTGTTATTTCCACCAATATATCTTCACTCTTATAATCTTCAACTGTAATACCTCAACATCACAGCTTCAGCACACAATTACCCTCATTCCAATTACTGAAATTCTTCACACAGAACTACCATTCACATTACAGTGTTTCACACAACCACAGATTCACTCTTTCTGCTGAACTACATTCAGATTTCAGCATTCAATCTCTCTTCTTCTCATTCAATAACATATAATTCCATTCACACTTTCATTCCATGATTCACTTCACAATATTCAGAAACTCTCAATACTCTTATTTCAAAGAACATAACAACAAAAGAAAAGAGGTAGCACCAAGCTTACCCCGGCTCACACTATCACAGTAATGGCGGTTTCTTCCTCTCTCTCATCCTCCTTATCCTACCACAAGATACCAACTACTGCATCTCTAATGAAAACTGCTTTTCCTAACTATTCATCCATTTTAACTACTGAACTACCTTTCTAACAGTCATCTATCCCTGTTTACACTATAAACTAAGTATCTACAAATCAGCAAATAACTACTTATTCTACATAGCCCCACTCCTAACTGTGCAGCGTCCTCGCAAACAACCAGTTTGAAATTGAACTGGTGACTCCTTAGCATTTCCCATACTCATTGCTACTGATTACAATTCTAAAGTCACTTCTTCGTCTTCCCCGTCTGATATATTTATTGGGACTATGTTCAATCTGGCCGTTAAATCTTCATTAAGTGCTCCCAATTTACGGACTTGACTTTCCAATTACAGAATTCGGGTGTCTTTCGCCTCTAATTGGTATTGTTGTTGCTTCACCTTCTGTTCCAATTCGCCAATTGAACCTTCAATTGACCCTTGTGGCCGTCGAACGCTGACCAATTCTTCCTCCAATTTCTTTGTAACCTCCTTCAGAGTGTTGATCTCTCCTTGCATTTCCTTTGTTTTCACTCTGAATTGGTCACTTATCGTCTTCTTTTCCTGTTCCAAAGTCGCCATCTTCGTCTGGTTCAATTCCAATTGTTGCTTCATTTTCTCAACTTCCAGTTTCGATTGATTGTAAATTATCTGCCGCTCGCAGAAAAAAATAAAGCTATGCACTTCTAAAGTCCTTCTGCCGCGTTGCATTCCAGCAAATTTCTAACCGCATGGGTTCCATATTTGTGAGTATACAAAGAGAAAGCTCATCCATATTACTCCTTGACCTCACCCTTCTACCCTCTTCCTCCTTCTCCGAGGCTCTCTTCACCTTCTCCCTCGACATTATAAATCTCTGCGTATTCACACTAATACTATGATTTGCCGTGAACTCTCCACTAACGAACTATGCTTCAACAATTCTAGACAAAATACTCAAGACAGCTACACAGAGTGCCCCTCTCCTAACTGTTTACCCGGTTATGAAACAAGAATCCCTAATCTTGATTGCTGATGTTCTAATACACTAATCAACCGCCGTCATTTGCCTCCGATTAGACACTTATGATGGCAGGCAAGTCATCATGAACGGCACGTCTGCCCCCTCCAATCTTGATAAACCCGCCCTCGGGTTTATGTGTAATACAGGCGTAGTCGGTTTCTATTGATACGGGTTGTGAATTTGGTTCCCGTGAAATCTTCCAATTGGACGGAACCATTGGGAAAAGCGGCCAATCCGCGATAGGGTCTATGCCACCGAATTTGAAATTTTCTCGGAAAATTGTGAAAACGGTTGTCGTACAGCAAGACAAGATTATTGTGCATAAATGATTTTGTGCGGAGTTTACTATCGTAATAACTCTTCCGGCGGCACTGAATAGCTTCCATGGTCATCAAAGCCGAAGCCCTAATCTCGTCCAATTTTTCCAATTCTGTTAACCGATATTGGAGAGATTCTTTGTTACCCAACCGTTCTTCCAATGCAATTCTTAAACTGGGAACCTCCAATTCTATTGGTAAGATGGCCTCCTACCCGTATACCAATTGAAAAGGTGTGGAATTGGTCATTACTTTATACGCAGTTCGATATGCCTACAATGCTGCAAATAATTTAGTAACCCAGTCAGTTCTCGCTCCTGAAATAGTCTTTGTTAAGATTTTACAAAAGATACCGTTGGTCTTTTCGGTCTGTCCATTGGCACGTGGATGATAAGGGGTAGTTTTTCGATGTTTGATCTCATACTTCGTTGTCAATGCTTCAATGGTTGCATTAATAAAATGGGTTCCTCGATCACTAACCAATTCTTTCGGACAACCAAAACGAGTGATAATGTTCTCATATAAAAATGTTGCTACAGTAGTGGCATTATCAGTTTTTGTTGCCGTAGCCTCCGCCTATTTGGTGACATAATCGGTGGCTACTAAAATATAACGTTTCTATCCATTCCGAGAAGTAGGTGCAATTGGTCCGACGAAATCAATACCCCATTTTTCGAATGGTGCTTGTGCCAAAACTGGTACCAAGGGCATGGCAGAAGTTCCAGTAGGTCGACCAATTCGTTGACAAGGGTCACAATGACGAACATATTTGTGAGCATCCGAAAACATTGTTGGCCACCAATAACCAGCCATTAAAGCTTTACGCACGGTGCTATCACCCGCAAAATGTCCTCCACAACTATCCAAATGACATCCTTCCAATATGGTACACACTTCACTTGGAAATACGCAACGTCGTAAAATACCATCCCGTCCTTGTTTGTATAATGCGGCTCCAATCATGGTATACCGCGCACTTCTTATAATCAGACGCTTCTTTAATTTTTCATTATAAGAAATTGGAAAAGTCTGAAATGTGAGATATTGGATCAGGTCACTATATTCGGGTGTAATAACCTCCACAACGAATAATTGTGCATCCGGAAGGGCGTCGTTTATCGGCTCATTACCCAGTATATTCGATAAATGGGACAAGTGATTTACATTGGCATGTGTCTTGTCAGGGAGAACATTAATTGTAAAATTGAATTCTTTGAGAAGTAACACCCAGCGAGCAATTCGTCCGCTCAATTGGGGTTTATTTATCATATACTTAAGCGCATCATGATCAACGTGGAACACAAACAGGTAGCCCAGTAGATAATGGCGGAATTTTTGTACAGAATAAATCATGCCGAGGGCTTCTCGCTCGGTAGTATTATAATTACGTTCGGCCATAACCAATTGTCGACTCGCAAAATATATTGGATGATCACGGTTATTGTCATCCTTCTGACTCAATATTGATCCAATCGTGACGTTGGATGGATCGACATAAACCTGAAATGGTTTCGTCCAGCATGGGGCAACCAGTATTGGTGCAGACACCAATTTTTGCTTTAAGGCCTCAAAGGCAACACTGCATTCTGCCGTCCATACGGGACTAGATCCATCCAATAGTGGTTTTTTTAGCAAATTTGTCAATGGCTGACAAAGTACCGCAAAGGAGTGAATAAAACGCCGATAATAGCTGACATGGCCCACAAAGCCACGTACTCCTGACACCGTTTCTGGCTTTGGTAAAGCCAATATTCGAGTTACTTTATGTGGGTCCGTAGCAATACCGCGGCTGGACACTATGTGGCCCAAGAGTCTTCCAGAGGAGACCCCAAATTGACACTTCTCTGAATTCAATGATATACCGTACTTATCGCATTGGTCCAGACATCATCCCAAGCAGTTCAAATGATCGGCTGTCGTACTGAACGTGCAAAAATCATCTAAGAATATTTCCATTGACACTCGTAAATAATCTTGAAAGGCCTGTGTCATCACTCTTTGAAATGTGGCTGGTGCATTGCATAATCCAAATGGCATCACTTTGTATGCAAATGTACCCCAATCTGTCGTAAAGGTCGTCTTGAGCTGGTCTTCCTTGGCAATTTTCACTTCATTGTAACCCAAAAAACCATCCAAAAATGAATAACATTCGTGTCCTGCTACGGCATCTAATATATTGTCCATAAAAGGTAGAGAAAAATAGTCCTTCTTAGTAGCAGCATTGAGTTTCCGAAAATCTTGACAGATTCTAATCTTGCCATTTTTCTTAGGTACCATTACCATTGGTGAGACCCATTCGCTATATGGAACCGGATAAATGAAATCCACGCACAATAATTTGTCCAATTCCTCCTTTACCATCAAGGAATATTTTGGGTTGAGACGGTGTTGTCTTTGACGAACTGGTGTAGCATCCGGAACCAATGTAATACGATGTTCACACACTGTTTTTGGAATACCCTTCAGATCTGCATACGTCCAAGCAAAAGAAGATTTATGCCAGAGGAAGAATGCTTTCCACTGACTCAATTCGTTACCTTGAATACCTTTGTATATCTTTATATTCTGGGATGCATCAGGGGTGCTTAAGTTCAGAGTCTGGAAAACAGGTTCTTCTACAGCCGCCGATTTAAAATCGCCTGTTGGCCCGTCGTCGTGCGAAGGAGACTGCAACTGCTGGTGACTCATGTCTAACCGCATTGCACTCACATGATTGACATCATATCGGGTCATCCATTCGATAATAACATGATCCGAGTTAGAGGCATCTTCCTGATGGAGTAAATATTCACCAGGGCGACCACATTGGTAGACTCCTTCCTTGGTTGTAGAAGGGGTTTGACCTACTCCAAATTGCGGTGAAACTATAGCATCGTCATCTTCCTCAATCGAGTGACTCTCGTTATCCGATGTAAATTCTGATTCGGGCAATTGGATTTCTCCGTGATATTGTACCAGGTACATTTGTAGAACAATCTGGTCACTGCCTTTTCCAATTGTCGATGTGCCGCGGCCCCAGTCGTTCTTAGCCTTGGCTTGATACAACCAAGGTCTGCCCAATAAAATGGGATACGATAATGTAGAACTTTTTAACCTAAATACAACATAATCGATTTTGTATGTCAATCCCGCGATTACAGTGGTAATATCGCGTAAGATTCCCATCGGCTTAACCCGACTATGATCTACCATTGGCAAAACTAATGTCGTAGGGAGCAATTGCTTTAGATCCAAGTCTTCCATTGTATCAGCGTTCATTAAATTCACACTGGAGCCACCATCGACTTGTACCCCTGGAATTAAAACTCCATCGATTGTTACATCGATTGTTGGTGCTCCCAGATCTGAGTTTAAGCTAACTTCATGTATTTCTCTAGTGCGGGATCTCCACAGTATTAATGCTGAATTCAATGTTGATCGACATTTCGGTGCTACAACCAAAAGTTGCTTCATTGTAATTGAAGGCTGGATAACATCCAAATCCTTCAAAATGTCGTAGGGTTGCATATTGAGAGTAACTCCCAATGCTCTTTTGCGTTTCATTGGTTTTGTTTTGACTTTGTTCGGCAGCAATTCCTTCCTCTTAGTCGACTCTTCGACCACTAAAGGTTCCTTCAATGGGTACGAGCTTATATTGGATTGTGCGGGTATTGGGACGTGGTCATTTGGAATTGATCTTGATGTCTCCAAAAAATTGGCACGTGAAACTGAAGTGGGTTCTTCATCTTGTTGAGGGCTCAATATTGGTATTCGTCCCAATACTGATATTGGTTCGGTCCGCCTCTTGGACGGCGCTACAGTTGTTACTTCGATTGGGTCATCCAGGTCCTGAATTGGATTCTTGTCTTTCTGTTGGCCCCTAGTAAGCACTGCGTTCACCACCTCGACGCGATGTACTGGTGAGTCCCATTGAACAGGACCTGTGTCCTCCGCCGGTTGGCTTGTTTGCATCTGCTGGTCCCGATTATTATAATTAAAAGCCGCATTGCACTGCTGATAAGTATAACCAGACTGCTTATAATTTCCACATATTGGGGCATAATCATCACTTGCTCTTGGATTAGGACATTCACTCGCATAATGTCTGATTTGTCTGCACCGATAGCAACGAAGTGGTCTTCTGCCAGCTCCTTCAGGGATATTGGGTGTCTCTACTGGTATATAACGACTCAGTCTATTCCATGTCGGTTGAGTAAAGGATCCTGGTTGACCCATTGGTATTGTAGATTCTGGCATTGGCTTCTGCATGGGTGAATATTGATGATATCCTTGCTGATTCACCCCCAAGCTATGGGTATTGGATATACCTTCTTAGTGAAATTCAGAGTTTTGGAAATTGGAATGATTCTTGTTTTGTCTATTCGTTCGATTTCCATTCCAGCCGAACCTATTATTCGTTTGTACTTGATTTACATCCCACGAAGTTGGTTGACTCATGGTCTGTTGTCCGACTTGTTGTTGTTTTCTTAAGTTCCAACAATTGGCAGTAGTATGCTTACCCCCACAAAAGGTACATTGAACCATCATTTGAGGTGGTGAAGAACATTCGGTTACCAAATGACCTTGTCCCTTACAATTGCTACACCAAACATTGAGTCGCATATTGGTCGGTTTATGCCTTTTCTCTTTATCCTTGGCCAGATTTACAGCCAATTCATCCATTTTCTTCGTTAATGTTAACAGCAATGACTCATTGGGATTCCTTGATACCAATTCATTGGTCAATTCCTTCATAGGTATTGGTTTTTGATATGCGGAATAAGGCACATACGGTTGTAACGATGATGGTAGTACAGCCTGCAATGGAACAGCATTCACTATTCCCTGTGGAATTGTACCATAATCACTCCTTCCCGGATAACTTTCCGATGCGTCATTCCAATTTGTCATTTGATAACCGCCTTGCGATGGAATCATCGTGGCGCCAACGGTTAAGTGCTGGTCGTAATGACATTCCTCCCATACTTTTGCTCACTCAAGAGATGCTGCAATGGTAGCTGATTGGGCCTCCTTTACAAACATCTTCAATTCTGGTGGATATAATCCATTAATCAATATGGACAACACAAACGATTCCGGCATTTGGTTATTTGGCCATTTCCGAAGTATATCTGCTACACGACCATAATATGACTGTACCGCTTCCCCTGGTACCATTCTGCTGTTCATTAATCTTTCTCGAAGACGTTTTTCAAAACCAATTGGTCGGAAATGGGCTAAAAATGTCGTTTTCAATGCCTCCCAATTAATAAATTGACCTACAGGTTGGCGGTTATACCACTCGAACGCTGTGTCTTTTAGTGTCGCTGGCAACCATCTCAGCCAAATGTCTTCTGTCCTTCCATTATTGGCTACACACGTCGTCAAGAATTGAGACAAATGTTGATCTGGATCCGCACCTGGCAAACCACGAAAAGTAGGTAATGGTATGACACTAGTCGTATGATCGCCTAAGGTACCCATTTGAACTGCAATCGGAACAGCTGGTCCTCCTGCCGCCATTGAATTTTCTGTTCCTCTGAAATTTGTTTTAAAATAATCTCTGCTTTTCCTTACTCTAATTACCGAGCTCTCAGCGGTCCTTGCTTTACTGTTATTTCCCACAAATAGTTTTATTGGTTGACTTGCAGGTGAAAATGTCGGATTTTGAAATACAATATAGTTGCCTTTATTGGCGACCAATTCATGCCAATCTGCAGAGCCCCTATTGCTCGTTTCAGCGGTACCCCCTACTGGAAAATTACCCAATGGAGTACCAAATACTTCTATGCCTCCTTCTCTTTCAGTTAACGGCCTCAAGATTTCCACTGGAATGTTGACAAAATTTCCCCCGAGTGCTCTTGGCAGTTTTTCTAATGGTACATAAGACTGCAAAATTAACAGTCTGTCCGGTTTTTGATATGTTCAGATGCGCCGACAAGCTTGCAACCATGGTTTAATCCAATTCTGTCGATGCTTCCTTTTAAGATTACGTTCTTGCTCCTCTCTATGCAAGTTCCTTCCTTGCGCTCTTCCCTGTCTTTCTCTCAACTGATTTATTTTCCTCGATGCAATGCTCTCGTTCTTATTAACCATAATCTTTCTTCAAACACTACTGAAATCGTCTTCCATTGTCCATTTTCTCACTCGTTTGTAATTAATTCCTAACGCTCAAAGCTATTATCACTCCCCAGCAGCGGCGCCAAAATGTGATTTCTCGTTTTACTTATTCCGGAAGAAACTTCTCAGAATAAATCCATATAGGGGAATTCGAACACGAGGAGTGACTAGTTGCTTGAGCGTTCACGTTAGGGTCACACAATTAATTACCTCCAATGTATCGTCACTATTTCCATTGTCTAAGCACATAGGAAAACGATAATCTCTCCTTTCACCTTATCACTCTCTTCCTTGCAACAATTCAGTCATACTAATAACTGTTATTTCCACCAATATATCTTCACTCTTATAATCTTCAACTGTAATACCTCAACATCACAGCTTCAGCACACAATTACCCTCATTCCAATTACTGGAATTCTTCACACAGAACTACCATTCACATTACAGTGTTTCACACAACCACAGATTCACTCTTTTTGCTGAACTACATTCAGATTTCAGCATTCAATCTCTCTTCTTCTCATTCAATAACATATAATTCCATTCACACTTTCATTCCATGATTCACTTCACAATATTCAGAAACTCTCAATACTCTTATTTCAAAGAACATAACAACAAAAGAAAAGAGGTAGCACCAAGCTTACCCCGGCTCACACTATCACAGTAATGGCGGTTTCTTCCTCTCTCTCATCCTCCTTATCCTACCACAAGATACCAACTACTACATCTCTAATGAAAACTGCTTTTCCTAACTATTCATCCATTTTAACTACTGAACTACCTTTCTAACAGTCATCTATCCCTGTTTACACTATAAACTAAGTATCTACAAATCAACAAATAACTACTTATTCTACAAGCATCTTCATACAAATATAATAGTGGCACTACTTGTATAAGATTCAACACTACATTAGAACATGAGAAGAATAATCACAAAGATCGATCATCTATACAAAGAGAGGCTATTTAGCTACCATTGCAACTACAATATGTTAATGACAATAATATATTACCAAGTCATATTGAATAAAACAAATCTTGCTAGTAGTCTCAATATCGGGATCATTGTTACAGCACAATGTATTCTAACATATTAACTTTACAACACCAATATAATTAGTGCACCTATTGTGCTAGTTGGAGTTGGCTACAACAATGCACCATTAACTACCTTTGCCTTTAAATTGTGGATGAAGAATGAAAAAAAATCCAGGCCAATGCTCAACGTAGTACCAAACTACTAGAATGACACTATCAAATCCCACAATCTTGAGCAAAAGATAGAATGTAGCCAAACATCAAACAAAAATCCAATATCACTATAACTCGGGCTGCACGCTACTTCACGATGGTAGATTTTCAATAAGAACCAACTAGTGTCAAGGAACTAAAGAATGTTTGGCCACTCGCTTTTATTATTCAGAATTCTACTTAATACAAAGCAGTAGAAGAAGAGTCTACTAGATCCTTGCTAATATCCACAACCTAGCGATACGGTAGAGAAGAAGACCAATTACCTATTTTGAAGTCCTTGATAAAAAATAAAAAAAAACAACAAAAAAAAAAGTACTAAGTTGCAATATCATAGCAACAAGAAGAAATGATAAAAAGAACTAAAAAAAAAAAAAAAAAAAAAAAAAAAAAAGCTTCACCATTGGAACAAAAAAACCAAGCTTTGGAACTACTAGTGCCTCCAGATTGAAGCTAGTGCATTTCAAAATTTTCAACGAAACCGAGAGCATATCTTCTAGTCTTATACATAGTCAAAAAATTCCACGCTCCCAATTACTTTGCTGGATCCTTGGAATTAAAATTTGAGAGAATAAAAAATATGAATAAAAAAATATTACACTACAATATTTCTACTACATAAAGAAAATCGAATAAAAATATTTTGGAGTTCCCAAAGCTCGTGGAGATGCATAAAAAATAAAATAAAAGTATAATTATCATTTTACTTATTCTACAAATTCCTTTCAGAATAAACCTGTAGAGAGGGATTCGAACTCAGGGAAAGACTAAGCACATGAGCTTAAAATTTAGGATCACTCAATTAACCATAATCCGAACCACTAAAACATCAAGAAACACTACAATACTTTCTCCCAATAACAATACTCCTTCATCAATTGATAACCACAATGTGTAACCTTGCACTCTTAAAAGACTGCTCAAAACACATAAATTCCATCCAATACCAGAAATAATAGACTTCACTACAATCAATTTGGATTCACACAATTTCTATAATCACAAACTTCCTCTGTCAAAACATACACATACAACTCTCAATAAACAACAATCATAATCTTCCATCTATAATCAATTTTCTAATAAGTTCTCATATAATTCAATCACATAGTACTCCAATTACATAATCAATAACTCATAATTCAATCTCTGATTTATTTCACAGATTTACTTCTCAGTATTCAAAAACTATCCATTATTCTTTAACAACAAAGAAACAAAGAGGTAGCACTAAGCTTACCTCGGCTCATGACTATCACAGTCTGGCCCTTAGACTAACTTCTATAATTCCTATATATTTACTCTTTATTCCCAAATTCTAATCGTAATCGTATAATTAATTACTTTTAATAACTAAGTTAACCATCCGTCCTCATGAACTGACTATTCTATGAACTATTAGTCTATTTTATCAATATCTAACAAAAACAAACTAATATCTATTCTACATAGCCCTACTCCTATATGTACAACGTCCTTGCAAACACACAATTGTTACCTTCCTAAAAACTACTTAATCAAACTCTACAAGATTACTATTTTCTCTGGCCCACCCAATTGATCACTTGCTACATTAACTATTGTTCATTCTATCGATTCTGGTTCTAATTGTAAATCTTTTTATTCCTCCAATCCATCCATCAACTCTTTCCTCAACTGGATTGAGAGATCTTCATTATACTCACCCAATTCATGGACTTGAGCCTCCAATTTTCAGATTTGGGCATCATGAAGTTTCAACTAATGTTATTGCTGACTCATCCATTCTGAAACATCTTCAACTGATGCTTGTGACCGACTCTTCACGATTAATTCTTTCGTCTATTTTGCCACCTCAGCTTTTAAACTTTGATTTCAAACCTCAACTTTTTCATTTCACATCTAGATTGGTCACTCAATGCCGCTTTCTCTTTTGTCAATAACTCGACCTTTTCTCATTCCACTTGTAACTGGCATTTAAGTTTCTCCCATTCTAAATCCCATATCTTGTGAGTTTGGATCAATTCGTCTCGTTGTCCTTCTACAATCCGTAATATATGTCCTTTTTCTTGCATCCAAGCTTCTTGTTTCTTTAAAAATCTCTTCTCTAATGTCAACTTGGATTCCGCATTCTCTTGGAGGATCCATTCTTTCTTTATAATTTTTTTGGTTCTGCTCTAATATCACCTTTTTGCTGGCCTCCAATTCCCATTTGCTATTGTCCTCTTTGTCTGTAGCTCGCTTTGTACTTTTAATTACTATGATGCTCCGTCTATTAAGCACTTAACTGGAACTAAAACTCTCAAAAATACAAGAAACATAAGAAATGGCAATCTTAGAAAAACAACCAAAAACGACAACACAGAATGACCTCTAATCGGTGCCCCACTCCTATTCTCTTACTACCGATGATAATAACAACATGTTATCCATACTGTTCATTTTTCACCTCTGTCCCATCTGACACATTAATAACTACTAACTATTCTTTTAGCCGCCTCTACATCTTAACACACTTATATCATAATTAGGTCTACCCTGTGTCTATTCAAAGTCACCTCTTCCAAAAAAATGAAAATCCATCCTAGATTTTATGTATTATATAACCGTAATCAGTTCACATTAATATGGGTATTGAATCGACGGCCCATGAAATCCTCTAATTCAACAGACCTATTGAAAAAACCCTCAACCATGCAATATGGCCCATGCCAACGAACTTGAAATTTGCTTGAAAAATGATTAAACCAGCTATCATATAGTAATACCAAATCATTGGGCATAAAACTCTTCGGACGAAGTTTACTATCATAATAATTCTTCCTCCATTTTTAAATTGCTTCTATGTTGAAAAAAGTTGTAGTCCATATTTCATCCAATTCCTCCAATTTTGTCAACTGATAATGTAATGATTCTTTGTCATTGAGTCATTCATCCAAGGTAATCCGTAAACTTTGAACCTCCAACTCAATGGATAAAATTACTTCTTGACCGTATTCTAGTTGAAACGGAGTAGAGTTGGTAGTTACTTTATATGCAGTACGATATATCTACAAAGTCGTAAAGAGTTTGGTCTCCCAATCGATACCTCCCCCCAAAAATTGTCTTAGTCAAGATCTTGCACAAAATTTTGTTGATCTTTTCCGTTTGTCCATTAGCACGAGGATGATATGGAGTGGTTTTTCGATGCTTGATCTCGTATGTATTTGTGAAGGCTGTTATGGTAGTATTGAGGAAATGGATGCCGCGGTCGCTAATCAATTCCTTCGGACATCCAAATTGAGTTATAATATTCTCATATAAAAAAGTAGCCACAGTATTGCCATTATCATTGCGGGTAGCAATAGCCTCTAAAATATATCGCTTTTGGCCAAGTTTGAATGCTAGTGAGACCAAACCAACAAAATCAATACCCCATTTTTCAAACGGTGCCTGTACGAAGATTGGTACTAACGACATGGCTAAAGTGCCTGTAGGTCGACTAATTCGTTGACAAAGTTAACAACGACGAACAAATTGGTGCGCATCAAAAAACATTGTGGGCCACCAATATCCGACCATTAAAGCCTTGCAAGCAGTACTATCTCCCGCAAAATGACCACCACAACTATCCAAATAGTAACCCTCTAAGATCAACTGTACTTCACTTGGAAAGATACAACATCATTGTCATATGGCGTGATTTGCTATCTGGGAATACATTAGATATCTAATTGTACAGAGTGTAGCTTAAACCTTTATATGAATCTTGTCTTAGCTTCCAAACCTCCTTTATTTTGCATAAAAATCAAAATATAACAAAATCCCTTCAAAACATATTTTTTCCACAAAGGATTTTCTTATCTTGAACTTTAGAAATTCATAACACTTGATCTAACCGTTCAATCTGTCTCAAATTTATGGAATAGGTAGAATTCACCTTTAAGTTTTATTACAAAAAAAACCAACCGCAAATTTACTTCCGATCGTTTGGCATCTAAGAAATCCCAGTAGACAATTTAAACCCTAATTTATAAGCATCCAAGCACTATTTTCTTAATATCTCAAGAACCCAATACTCAAATGTCATAAAACTTATGTATAAAGTGTATTAACATGAAATTACACATTTTTTGAAATTTTGAGCCAAAACCTTGTCGATTTGCTCAAGATATAGCTCAAGACACAACCACTAGTAAATTAGGTTACTTATTACCCTTAGATTGCATGTGCTGACTTCAAAATCCAATAATTCCTTCACTATAACTTAGAATCTAGTAGCCACAAAAGTGTTCTCTCTAGTCGCAGTCGCTGATCTTCAATTTCTATCCGTATGCGTGCGTTATGCCAAAAAGAGTAACAGTAGCTCCCAAATCAACACCTTAACTTTGAGCGCCTATATCTCCTTCATATAGACTCCAAATCATACAAAACTTGCACCAAAACTATAGCCAAAAATCTAAAGTTTTTGATCCTAGCTTTCAAAGCTCGAATGTTCTTGTAAAACTAATCCTAATCTCTAATATGGCCTCGGGAAGCCTCCTCAAAGCCTATTGGTCATGATTTTTGACTAATAAGAATGGAGATTTTTATCATTCATCTCCATTCATCTGTACTAGTGCCCTAATTACTCCCTTTTCTACCAAAACCCTTTTTCAATCCTTTTTTTTATAAGATTTATATAATTTATGCTCTAAACACCAAATAAAAGAACCAAAATAAGTTTTCAAAGGTCACCAATATCTAATAAAGGTGACTAAATATTTAGAAGTTACTATCAATGAAAACCAATCTTAAAAGCGACTATCAAAAGGAAATTAAAGTTATACAAATTCTATAGTAATATTTTTAAACAACCTCTTCTCAAGGTAATAATCAAATTATATTCTACAACCAACTAAAATCTACTAAAATGGCTCTCACCATATTACTTAATAAATTATATATTAAGTACATAATTACAGTATTTTCATATAGTAGTCGAATCACAACACAACATCATAAAATACCATCTTTGACTTATTTATATAAAGCATCGCAAATCATCGTGTACAGGGCACTCTTCAGAATGAGTCGCTTCTTAAGCTTGTTAGTGAAAGTTGGCAGAAAGGTGTGGAAGGTCAGAAATTGAATGATTTCACTATACTCAGGGGAAATCACATCCACTACAAATAATTCGGCATCGAGAAGAGCATCCGAGATAAGCTCATTGCCGAGAATATCAGACAACCGGGATAAATGATCAACATTTGCATGTTTCTTCTCAGATCATATGAAAATTATAAAATTGAACTCTTGTAGGAGTAAGATTCATCGGGCAATGCGCCCATTCAATTGAGGCTTATTAATCATGTATTTGAGGGCATCATAATCTACATAAAATATAAACGGATACCCAAATATATAGTGCCAAAATTTTTGAACCAAGTATATTATACTCAACGCTTTTCATTTAGTAGTAGTGTAATTGTGTTCGACAGCCACCAATTATCGACTGACATTATAGATAGGATGATTCAAACCCTTTTCATCTTTTTGGCTTAGCACCAATCTAATAGCCACATTAGATGCATCAACGTATACATGAAAAGGCTTCGTCCAATGAGGGGCTACCAATATTGGTGCGGAGACCAATTTTGACTTCAACGCTTCAAAGGCCACGGTACACTCCATGGTCCAAATAGGATTAGTCCCATCTAATGGAGGTTTCTTCAGTAAGTTTGTTAAAGATTGATAAGTAACTACGAACAAACAAATGAATTGTTGATAATAACTGACATAGTCAACAAACCCTTGAATATCGGAGATCATCTCTGGTCTCGGTAAGTTCATGATATGCTTCACTTTGTCAAGATCCGTAGCAATACCATGACTAGAGATGATATGTCCCAATAATTTTTGTGATGGAACACCAAATTGATACTTATCCAAGTTTAACGATATCCCAAGCTTAGCGCACAGAGCCAAATATTTACTTAGATAATTAAGATGATCTTGTTTAGTACTGAATGCACAAAAATCATCTAAAAAGGATATAATCATCTATAAACATCCGGAAATAGTCTTAGAAGGCCTGAGTCATCACTCTCTGAAATGTGGCTAGGGCATTACATAATCCAAAAGGCATCACGTGATAAGCAAATGTGTCCCAATCCATAGTAAAGGTCATCTTGAGCTGGTCTTCCATTGCAATTTGAACTTCATTATATCCAAAAAATCCATTGAAGAACAAATAAAATTTGTGACTAACTACGGCGTCCAATATACTATCTGTGAAAGGCAATGGAAAGTAATCTTTCTTAGTGGCCGCATTAAGTTTTCAAAAATTTTGACAAATGTGGATTTTTCTATTCTTTTTCGGTACCATGATGATTGGAGAAACCCACTCACTATTTGGTACCGGGTAAATAAAACCAACCGCAAGAAGCTTGTCCAATTCTTCGTTCACCATGAGAGAATATTTAGGATTAAGGAGATGTTACCTCTATTATACTGGTTTAACATTCTCCTCTAAAATGATATGATGCTTACAGATTTCAGTGGAAATACTTTTTAAATCAGCATAAGTCCAAGCAAAAGCGGACTTATGATGTAAGAAAAATTTTGTCCAACAAGTCAACTCCTGCTCCTTAATATCTTTGTAGACCTTAATTGTCTGAGATTCTGCTGTGGTCACCAAGTTGATAGTTTGACATAAAAGTGCAATGGTGATGTTCTGTTTCAATCCTTGCATTGGTTGAAAATCAGTCAATAAGTCCAACATGTGCAAAGTACTGAATCTTATGTCCAACGCACTAACATGGTACACATCATATTTGGTCACTTAATCAATACTAACATAATCAAAGTTTTTCAAATTTGTTGGATATATCAAGTACTCCCCCGGACCTCCACATTGGTATACTACTTCATGATATTATATTACCTCTACGGGCACCTCCGTAATCGATGTGATTGCAACATCATCATCAAAGCTAAACTCATCATGTAACATCAATTCAGATGCTAGCAATTGAGACTCCCCGTGATAGTGTACTGGGTACATTTGTAACATCATTTTATTTCCGACCTTGCCAATTATCAAAGTACCCCGATCCCAATCGTTCTTGGCCTTAGCTTAACAAAGCCAAGGTTATCCTAATAAAATTGGATACAATAAAGTGGAATATTGTAGCCAAAAGATGATATAGTTGATTTCATATACAATACTAATAATTATAGTTTGAACACTCCATAAAATATCCATTGGTTTAATCCGGCTATGATCTGCCATCCGTAATACCAATGTCATGAGTACTAAGTATTCCAAATCTAAAGCATCTATCGTATCAGCGTTCATTAAATTGACATTGGAACCACCATCGACTTGAACACCCTAGATCATAATATCGTCAATCAAAACATCGATGGTTGGTACATCTAGGTCAAGATTCAAACTAACTTCACAAACTTCCAATGAAAAGAAATTCATAATTGGATTCAATTGGCCCTTCGCTTCAGGATCACCCAAATGTTAAATTGGATCTTTCTCTTTCTACTGACTCTTGGTAAGAACGGCTTGGACACATTCCACCCAATTTATTAGAGAATCTTGAGGACCTTGATTTATCTCTTCAATTTTTCCTTGCCTTTAGAACTGCTGATCTTGATTATTGAAATTGAAAGGAGCATTATATTGCTGATACGTGTGCCCCGATTGCTTGTAATTTCCACAAATTGGCACATATTCATCACTAGCTCTGGGATTGGGACATTCACTTACATAATGACCAATCTGTCTGCAACAATAATAATGAAGTGGTCTTCCTGTATCTCCATTAAGCATATTGGATGTTTCTATCGGTACAAACCTACTAGGCTTGTTCCATGTACGGTTAAAAAATGATCCTGGTTGTCCCATTGGAATGGAAGGAACTTGGTTTGATGGCATCGATGGACCATATTGCTGATATCTTTGCTGCTCTTTAACATAATTATTTGGATTTGATGCAGACCCTTGATTAAAATTGGAACTTTGAAAGTTATTGAATGCTCGATTTTATCGATTAGATCAATTTCTATTCCATCTAAACGTATTTCTTAATTGAACTTGATTGATGTCCCAGTGAGTTGGTGGAATCATAGTCTGATTACTAAATTATTGTTATCTTTGCCAATTCCAATAATTAGTTGTTAAGTACTTTCCTTCACAAACTGTACATTGACACATCATTTGTGACGGTGAAGGGCATTCTGTTACCAAATGACCATAGTCCTTACAATTATTGCACCATACATTAGTCCTAGTATTGATAGGCTTTTGCTTCTTCTCCTTATCCTTGGCCATATTGATAGCCATTTCCTCCATTTTCTTTGTCAAGTTCAATAACAAGGTTTCATTGGAATCTTTTAGGGTTGGTATTATTGGTAACTCTACCACAATTAATGCTTGTTTTTAATACAAAAAATATGGAACATACGTTCTTGTCATGTTTGATGGTATAGCTTGCAATAGAGTGACATTAATTGGCCCTGAATATTAGCACTGGAATTGGTCCCTGTTTCTAACATCCGTGGATAACTACCCATTAATCCGTTCTAAGTCAGATTTTGATAACTGCCTTGAACTGGAATCATCGTAGCTCCCACGATTAAAAATTGATCATAATAGAATTCCTTCCAAACCTTGGTTCTATTAAAGGATGCAGACACCATAACGGATTGAGCTTCTTTTACAAACATTTTTAACTTTGGTGGATGTAAACCATTGATTAATATGGATAAGACAAATACCTCCAATATTTGGTGATTTGGCTACTTATTAAGTATATCAGCTACTCGGCCATAATATGATTCCACTGCCTCTCTTAGGATCATTTTGCTGTTCATTAACCTCTCTCAAAGACAATCCTCAAAACCTATTGGTTGAAAATGGATTAAAAATATATTCTTCAATGCTTCCCAATTCAGAAATTGACCCACTACTTGGCAGTTGTACCAGTCAAATGTCATGTCTTTTAAGGTTGCTGGCAACTATTGTAATCAAATATCTTTAGTTCTTCTATTATTGGCTACACATGCTGTCAGAAAGTGAGACAAATGTTGATCAGAATCCACACCCAAAAAGCCCCTAAAAGCAGATAATGGAGCCACGCTGGTTGTGCAATCGTCCACGTCACCTATTTGGACTTCTATAGGAACTGTTGAACCACTCGTTGTCATTGAAGAGGACAATGTGCCACTTAATCTCTTATTAAAATTACCACTACCTTCTCTAATTATCTTTTCTAGACTTTTCAACCTCCTTAATTTACTATTATTATTCCTAAATAAGTTTATTGGTTGAATTGGAGGTAAAAATGATGGATTTTAAAATACGCTGAATTGGCCTTTATTGGCAAGCAATTTATGCCATTCTACAAGATTAATTTTTACAGAATCGACAGTTTTTGCTATTGGAAAGGTACCCAACGAAGTATCCAATTCTTTTATGATTCCTCCACTTGCAGTTAATAAGCTCAAGAGATATGTTGGGCTGTTGACAAAATTTCTTGCGAATGCTCTTGGAAATTTTTTTAATGGTATATATGTCTGAAATATTAGAGATCGATCAGCTTCTAGGTATACTCGGATATGCCGATAGGCATGCAACTATGGCTTAATCCAACTTTATCAATGCTTCTTTTTTAACTTACATTCTTGCTCATTTTGTAATAATTCTCTTGCTTACACTTTCTCTTGTCTTTCTTTCAACTAGCGTATTTTCTTTATTGTAATGTTTTCATTCTTAATAACCATAATCTTTCATTATATATTGTTGAATTTGCTTCCTATTTCCCCTCTACTCATCCGGGAGTTAATTCCTAAGACTCAATGCTATTGTCAATCTCCGACAGCAGTGCCAAAATGTAATTATCGTTTTACTTATTCTACAAATTTCTTTCAGGATAAACCTGTAGAGAGGGATTCGAACTCAGGGAAAGACTAAGCATATGAGCTTAAAAGTTAGGATCACTCAATTAACCATAATCCAAACTACTAAAACACCAAGAAATACTACAATGCTTTCTCCCAGTAACAATACTCCTTCATCAACTGATAACTACAATGTGCAACCTTGCACTCTTAAAAGACTGCTCAAAACACATAAATTCCATCCAACACCAGAAATAATAGACTTCACTCCAATCAATTTGGATTCATACAATTTCTATAATCACAAACTTCCTCTGTCAAAACATACACACACAACTCTCAATAAACAACAATCATAATCTTCCATCCATAATCAATCTTCTAATAACTTCTCATATAATTCAATCACATAGTACTCCAATTACATAATCAATGATTCATAATTCAATCTCTGATTTATTTCACAGACTCACTTCTGAGTATTCAAAAACTATCAGTTATTCTTGAACAACAAAGAAATAAAGAAGTAGCACCAAGCTTATCCCGACTCATGACTATCACAGTCTGGCCTTTAGACTAACTTCTATAATTCTTATATACTTATTCTTTATTTCCAGATTCTAATCGTATTCTTGTAATTAACCGCTTTTAATAACTAATTTAACCATTTGTCCTCATGGATTGACTATTCTATGGTCTATTAGTCTATTTTACCAATATCTTACAAAAATAATTAATATCTATTCTACAAAAAGTAAGGGATCTAGTGACCAAATCCTTATTGACAAAGAGACTGCCACTATTTAGAGACAGCCTCTTGCCACCTTAGTCACTTTTTAATCTTTTTATTTTATTTTATTTTATTTTATTTTTTTAATAATGAGGGTTACTTCCATTGACCATCATCTAATGTTAACTAAAAATAAACCTATTGATCATAAAAATTCGTCTCAATAAATTCTAACTTAAGTTGCATATCTTCTATGAACAATCTATTTTCTATTTTTTCCTAAAAATTCTTCTACTAATTCACAAAATCTATGATTTTAAGTACAATAATTATATTTTTATACTAAATATTTAAGTAAGTCAATTCAATATTTCACACTTGCTTCTTTGATGCAGTTTGGTCTTGCAACAATGTATGTCAAGGTTTAGAAAATAAAGAAAGTATATAAAAGGTGATAGATGAAGATGATATAATCTAAGACATTGTTTTAAGCTTACAAATCTTCAATTTTCATTGTATTTTCTATTCTTAATGAAAGTTGAGTTATAAATTATAGACAAATATTCTCACATAAAATATTGAATATTATTTGCATAGAATTTAGATCTCAACAAAGATTATTTATAAAAATATTCACTTGAAAAATTGATATATCTATGGATTTGAGTCTTGATAATAAACCAGGTCTTCTAAAAAGTATTACAAATGGATGAAAGGTTGTGCATGCTAGATACTTGGAACAACCGCAATTATGTTCCAAGCATTACTCTTCAAAGATAAAATGTAATATTACTTGTTACTTTTCTTAGACACTTGTGATATCAAGTATTGAAAATAAAATAAAATAAAATAATAAGATGCTCAAACTATATTCAATTCACACATACATAAGACCTTACAAAAAGTTTTTTTACTTGCATTAAATAAAAAATTAAAAATAATATACCTATCTTTTTGTGAATGTGTATAAAATCTTAAATATTGTACATTCTAATAAATTAGTTTAAATCATCATTTTCTTTAAATCAAATTAATTATGTATTGCAAACCATGCAAATATATTGGAAGGATGTGCAACAAAATTTTGTTTATCATCCAACTTGAAAGGTTGTTTTTTAACATCCACTCTAATACCACTAGTTCGTGATGCTAGTAGGCTATAACATCAAAAAATATTGTTTAATGAATAGGCTCAATGCTAGGCATTAAGAGCAATCCAATGTAGTTACAAAGCATAGAGAAATAATCAAAAGGCAATGCTTTTATGAAAAAATCTACCAAATGTGTTGTAGTATTGATATATTGAATGTCAATATTGCCAAAATATTAGAGTTCACATATAAAGTAATAAACTAGACCAATGTACTTTGTTTAATGGTAAAACTTGGAATTGTGCATAAATCAAATTTCTCTTTGGTTTTTGGAGAAGATGCATGTTATTTTATAGTATGATTTATGATCCAAGAATATAATAGATACCTAACTGTAGAGAGTTTAGCTTTAACTTATTGGCCAAGCTCCAATAAAGTGATATATTCTTATTATAAAAGATAAATAAATATAATAATATCAAAAGATATTCTATTAATAAAATCTTATATATTTAATAAAGTTTATTCATAAGGATTTCTAAAGCATCAAGAAATTTCCTAACAGCTTTTGCCGTACTAAATCATAACTAACCATTTGCTAATAAGTTAGATCTTCAATAATTTCAAAGAAAATTTATAATCTCTTTTTAAATATCCATCTTTATATCATGATTTTATCATAGCTCTATATTTCTATCTTTAACATATATATATAAAGTCTTTGCTTCCAAAAGCCCCTTTATTTTGTATAAAATTTTGAAATTGTAATAAAATCCTTTAAAAATATTTTTTACTTACAAAAGATTTTTTTTTCTTCAAATTTTAGAATTTCATATCTCTTAATTCAATTTTTTAATTTTTTTCAAATTTTTAGATAATATAGTATTTATTCTTAAGTTTTATTACAAAATAATAAATCATAAATTCACTATAGATTTTTTTGCATCTTAGAAATCCTAGCACGTACTCTAAATTCTAATTTTTAAATACCTAAGTATTATTTTATTCATATCTCAAAAATCCTAAAATCAAATAATACAAAATTTGATATGTAGTTTTATAAGATAATAATACACATTTATAAAAAAAATTAGCTAAAGATTCATCCAAATATCCAAGATATGGCTAGATCTAAATTCCTCATGAAATTAGTTTACTAACAAACCTCAATTTGAAAGCTTTGTCTTTAAGTAATTATTACTCTTCTAAATCAACTCAAAAACTTTTTCTTCTTATATGCAAAAAATATTCTTTTAAACCAACTTTCCAATTGTGTAATCCAATCCTCAAAAGCTCTTTATTAAAGTGTGCTATATTCCAAAGAGTGACAATAGATACAAAATCAACACCTTGACTTTGAGTACCTATATCTATTTCATAAAAACTCCAAATCATACAAACTTTTTACCAAAACTATATGTAAAATCCTAAACTTGATAACTTTAATCTCTAATATTTGAATGTCTTCAAAAGAATAACCCTAATCTCTAATAAGGCCTCAAGTAGCCTCCTTGAAGTCCATTAGACATGACTTTTGGCTAATAAGAATGGAAATTTTTATCATCTATTTCCATTCATTTATATAATTTGCTTGACTATCTTTTTTTATATAAAAATCCTTTTTTAATCTTTTTTTAATAAGTTTTATATAATGTGTCCAAAAAACCAAATAAAAGAAAGAAAATAAAATTTCAAGAATCATTAATGTCTAATGAATGTTACTTTTAATATATAAAACTATTAATAATATAATATAAATTTTAATAATAGCTTTTTTTGACTTATTACTTTAAAATAGTAATCTAACTACATTTTATAATTTATTAAAATCTAATAACATGGCTCTCATTACATTGTATAATAAATTTTATATTAAATATATGTGTACTATTTTTACATAATAACTGAACCACAACATAACAATGTAGCTAGGCTTTACTTATAATGAAAGTTTGTAAGAAGCTTATGGTGCCATATGATATCTTTTGTAGTGGATCCTATTACCACATACTTGGATTTGGTAGTAGAAGTAGAAATATAATTTTATTTTCTACTATATTAGTAGATGAGTGTCTTGTTTAGCAAGCATAGTATTTCTATGTGTACCTTTCAACTTGTGATATCTCCAATATAGTTTATATTTTCATATTCTTGAAGAATTATTATTTTAGTTGTGTTATTGATATACAATACAAGATAGAAAGTACTTGCCAAGTAATGGAAGATTTGTGCTATAGCTTGGTATTATTGGCATTGTGGGCTTGTTAAAAGTTATACTATAGTGCTCACTATTTATCTAATACCAAGACAACTAAGAGTTTATACATTCAAAAAGAAATTTATAATAACAAGTCCTAACAACTTTAATAAAATTATATATAAATATGAATTAAATCTTAATAAATATAATAAAATATTCATCAAATTCAATTAAATTTTCAAATAAATTATAAAAAAAACACAAAGAAATTTTAAAGAAATTCTAAGGAAATCTTAAAAAAATCTTAAAGAAATCCAAAAAAAAGAAAAATAAAAAGAAAAACAACCTTTAAAGAAATTCAAAAAAATCCTAAAATAAATCTAAAATAAATCTACAAGAACCTTAAAAAATCCTAAATAATTCCAAAAGAAAACTTAAAGAAATCCTAAAGAAATCCTAAATCCTAATTCAACTTTAATTAGATCCTAAATCCTAAATTAATCTTAATTAAATTCTAAATCCTAAATCAAATTCTAATCAATTCCTAAACAAATCCTTATTAAAACCTAATCAATTCAAATCAATCTTAGGACAATTTTAAAATCTCAAAATTTATTCACTAAATTATTGATCCTACTTAAAATTTTAGATATCTTTCAATCTCTTAGTTAGCAATAAGCATTAAAAATTTGAAGAGAATTGACTTTTATGAAATGAGAGAAAAATATTATAATCTACTTAGGTATTAGCTTGCCTCTATCTTTGATGTTAATGTTGATCTTTTAATAGCAATCATTCTTAATTGAATTTTTAGCTTACTCTCAAGTTTTGCTCAAGTTTTGGAAGTCTAGTCAATTATTAGCTCTATTAAAAATCATCTCAATCTAATTAGTAGATTGTTATAAATCTTAGATAATCTTACTAGACCTAGAAATCCAACTTCTAAGATCCTAATCTACTTAAACTTCAATAATCTCTAATCCAACTATATGATTAAGTTCAAAGTTACAATATATATTGAACACAACTATATATACAATTCTAAAAAATTTGACTTATAGATCTACTACAATGTTCACAAAATTTTCCAAATTTTAAATCCTATTTTATTTCACAAAATCCGAAGTTATTTAAAAAAATCCTAACTTTTAAAAGCTCTTATAAAGTTGATACAAATTCAAATTTCTCAAAATCAATGCTATAAAAAATCTTATAAAGTCATATATCAAATCTTATTCTTTAATTTGCTAAAGAATCCTAGAGTTGCTATAAGTATATAGTTTCGTACCTTAGAATTTGACTTTATCTAGATTGACAATTAATCCTCCTTGAACATCAATTTTTGATAATTTGAGGTAAATTTTGCTTCAAATTATTGTTAATTCTCTTATAAATATGTTTATATTAATTTCTTATCTCATTTATTTTGATTTGGCTCATTTAAGCTTCTACAAAATAAATAGAAGTCTCTTCTATAAAAGACAGTATTAAGACTAAATCTTTTATTATCTTTCTATCATTTATCTTTATATTGCTACTATATCTTTCTACTAGGCTCTTCTATAATAACATCTATATTTTTATTTTTTACTATGTAGTTGTATTATTACATAACATCTACCTCCTTTGAATGTATGTATTCTCTAATATGTATCAAATTTTCCAAATCTTGTTTAATTCATATTATGTTCTCTATATTTTCATCAAAATCTTCTTCAATATTTTTACTTATTAAATCAAACTCATATTCTTATCTTGAAAGATTTATTTCCTCTATAAGATTTGATAAATCTTCATAAAATAAGATCAAATTTTATGAAGATTTATCAAATCTTATTTTATTTCAATATATGATATTTTATTTGCTATAATCCACTTGAAACAAGATTGGACTCTATCTAAGATCTAAGATTCTTTCAATTTATAGGAATATATATTCCATCACAATGTAGAATAGTATAGATTAGAACAAAATTGAATAGAACTAAATAAAATAGACATCAAAGATAAAATAGAGCAAAAGAAAATAGAACAAAATTAAAAAAAAAAAAAATTGAAAGCAAACTTTATCAAAAGAAAGGGACCAAAGCCATATCTGACCAGATATTTGGCCTTGACTAGTCCTATTTATACTTTATTCAATTATCTTAGAACTTTCTAGAATATTTCTATTAATGGATCTTACCTAAATAATCATCCTAAGTTATTTTTAGATTGTTCTATGATAGGTCGTACATAGACCAATAACCTAACTTTAATTCTAGAAACTTTTCAAAATAGCTCTAACTACCTATTTCTATGCATCAATAATATAAATATCTTATCTATACCCCGTTATAATTAATCTTCTTCTACTAATATAGAATGTCCATGTTTTGCTCTCAATAGTATATCCAAATTGTTTCTTGACAATGTGTAGTGTTATTACATTGTAGATTAAATAGCCTTTTGAGAAGACTTTGTATTAAAGTTGTAGACATCCATTGCTATGACAAAAGTAGCAATGCTCCAAAATATTGTCTACTTCTTATTCTTATTAGTCATCAATCATAATTGATGGTGGTGGTGTTAGTTAGTGTCATTCCAAAAAGCACCTTGGCTCAATATGAAATTCTTTGAGTCACAAAACATGGAAGATCAAATGATAAATTTTTGACAAAAGTTCAAGGCAATGGACAATATCAAAAATCACTATAGAAATGTACAAAGGTTCAAATAATTGAGGTGTTAATTTATGGACTTGGATTGATGTAGCAAGTGCAAAGTTGGCATTGGAGAGTAATATTTGCTTATGCTTCTAGAAGATCTTATATTGTTGGTAGTTATCCGCAAACTACTTCTGTCAATTTTGTGTAGTAAAGAGGTGGTATTCTGCCTCTTGGAAGGCTATTGTAAGTCAATGTATAAACTCTTCTATTACCAGGTTGTTGATATCAATGGAATGATAAAGAATTCTTGGCATAATTGAATGCAGATTGATATTAAAGAAGAATGATAAATAATCAATACTTTCTTAAATACTATTATTGTAGATAAACTCTAAGGGTGTCAAATATTCATCCTAATAATTATGATGTCAATAGCATATCCTCCAAGGTTCAATTTGCATGCTCTGTTTGTCCATGTATTTGAAGATAGAAGACCATAGACATGATAAGTCGTGTATCCAATAGCTTGAACAAAGCTTGCTAAAAACTTCTCATGAAGTATAGATGTCAATCTGAAACAATGATTTAAGATAATTCATTGTGACAAAAAATAATATTATAGAAAATCCATGCGAATATTGCGGCATCAATACTAAAGTGCATTATAGCTTAGTAAAGTTGCTTCAAGAGTCAGTCTATGAAGACAGCAATCAGAGTGTGATTGTAAAGCATCTGTGACAAACATGTAATGAGATCTATAGTCACTTGCTTCTAATGTGCTGTAGATAATGGAATTGGTTGTAATAATTTAGGAGATGTTATGTTGTGTACTTTTTTACATTGGCATGACTCACAAGAGTGCACAAAAGCTTTAACATTTCAATCCAAATCTGTCCAAAATCATGTCTTTAAAATCCATTTGAGAGTCCTTTCATACCCTAAATGTCTAAATATTGGAATATCATATTTTTCTTGAAATATGTACGTCTAGAATATAACATCATCAAGTACATAAATATGCTTCTTGAAATAGAATAAGCCATCATTAAGATGGAAAGATTAATATTATACATTGCTCACTTTCAGCTAATTGGTAATGATCTTAAAATAAGCATCTCAATGTATACTTTCTTTTTGTTTTGTTCTTCTAGTTGTGTTTAAAATGACATTATTAATGGTAGCAATTTTTTTCTTAACTTTTAATTTAGACTTCAAGTTTGGTCTCTACGATAAAATGTTCAACATAGTGTGTTGTTGTCTTTGCTTATAATCAAGCTAAATGTCAAAGAGTTGTAATTTTTCTTCTCAACAATGATGTAATTTCATATTTTTTAGATGTAAATCATGTAGCAAGGACCAATGGTGAGTCCAAATAGTCATTCGCTATCTAAAAGATAGTATGGCTATACCTTTGTGGCATATACAATTATTAGTTGCTCTTGATTATATGTAGAGTAATTGCGTTCTATCCTTCTAAGCTTGTATGATTTATATGCCATAAGTTGTAAGCCCTTATCAAAGTCTTATTGAAGGATTGCGTCCATAATAAAGTCAAAAGCATCAATATCAAGTTTATAAAGAAGGTTAAAATTATACAATTATAATACTGGAGTAGTAATGAGTACCTCCTTCAACTTATCAAAGGCCCTTTTTTGCTCCATTTTTCATTCAAATCGGACATTTTTCTTCTATATCTCAATCATCTTTTTTTCAAAAATCCAATTTAATTCTATTTCTTATATATAAAATCTTAAATATTTTGAAATGTCTCTTCCATCAAATTAATCAACTTTGTTAATTATTGCTTGTAATGCTTTGATTACCAAAGCTTCTTCATGATGATTGTTTTATTGTTATTGCATAGATAAAGTAAAAGCTTGAAACATGCTTGTAACAATTGGATCCATGTACATACTTGTCTTTTAGTAGAAATTCCAGTAGAAGCTTTACTTGAAGCTCATTCCATAGCTCTTTCTCCTTGAACTTCAATAGAGAGTGAAAATAGTTTAGAGGTTCTCATCACTTTTCTAATTTAAATAAAGCCACATAAGAAGCAATTGATAATGTAAAGAAATTAAAAAAAGTATTCCATGATTTAGAATCCACTACTATTCCAAAAATCAAGATAACAAAAGAAAAAATTCTTATACAAGAATTCCCTTCTATGAAAGAGTAAGAAGGTTCTAAGGTTCCAAATTCAGAATATGGTATTTCAATGTCCTTAAAAAAAGATGATCAAAAGAAGACTTATATTTTGTAGAAAGACTTGAAAAAAATCAAGGCAAATATAACTATTGTTCAATTATTAGAAGTATCTCTAAAAATAAAAAGAGTTTTTAAGACAAATATATCTATAAATAGACATTAAATATTTGATAGAAATCCAAGTCTATGTAAAAATAATTCAAGAGGCACAAAAAGTTAAGGCAATTGAACTAAAAATCTCAATAGTTGACAAGATCATTCCCCACACAATCATGGATGGAGGTAGTAGATTAAATATAATGCTTGTATAAACAATGGAGAAATTAGATCTTAGTATAACTTTCTCTTCTTTCTATGTAATTAACATAGCTAATTAAAGCCAAAACATCGTCCTCAGCTATATTAGTAGTTGTAAGCTGATAATAGGTGGCAAAGATTATTTCCTCACTTTTCATGTGATCCATATGCATCTTAGTAAAAATTTATATCTATTGCTTTTAGGTAGACTATGGTTAAAGGCAACAAGTACCAAAATTAATTGGGATAGTAAAAAGTTCTATATCACTTATGGTCTACTAGAAAACCTTATAAAAATCTTCATTTAATTCCAAAGTTTATTATTAAAAAAATCTCACCTAATTCTTCAGAAGAAGAAGATTAAATTCTACAACCTAAAAAGGAGTTCAAAAAAATTGAGGTTTGTTAATTTAAGGGGAAAGGAATTGACTCACTTTAATATGATCCAAACTACTCCATTAAGTTGCATGGGCCTAAGACTATACAATTGGGAGGATGATGGAGAATTCACTGAGTGGTTGACAAGTTATCCTACATTTAGTACAGATGAAATGATGCATTTTAACTTCATAGATAGTTTTTTTACTTGGCAAAATAATAAAATAGATATTAATATACATACATTGGTAGACAATATCAAATTGAAAGATATCATTGGAATGAACTTTGACAACATCAAAATTCATGAATTAAATGACTTTATAAAGGAAGGTGATTTTATTACATTCTTATAGTTCAAAAAAAATTTTAGTGGTCTTAGAATTGAAATGACATAGCTATTTATCTACAAATATCAAATGATTGGTATAGAAAATCCATAGAAAAATCTCATATGCACAATCTTGACTACAAATTGATAGATGTAACTTCAAAAAATGAGGATTCAAAACTCATTAAGGTAGAACTCCAATTAATCAAGGATATAAAAAGAAAAAAGAAAATTACTTTTGATAAATGGCATAAGGTTAGAATCTTTAGGCTTGGCATATTGGTCTTTTTATAAGATGCTAGGAGACTAGATTTTCCAAGAAAATTTGATGCCATATGGTTGGAACTATATTTAGTCAAAAAAGTCTTTCCAAATAATTTAGTTTGGTTACAAATTTTCAATGGAAAAGATTTTCTTACTATAACTTTATAAAATAGATGTAAAGAATATCAAGTATCATTTTTATCATATACATGGTCAAATAGCTCATCCTTAAAGTCACTTTGATTTCACTCCTTAAGTGGCAAATCATCAAAATTAGAGAGAATTTAGAAAACTAAAACTCTAGGATTCAAAACTAATATTGATCTATTTATTCATCTTTAAAACTAATATTGATCTATTTAATTTAATTCTTCAAAAAAAAAAAAAAAAAATTACATATTAAAAAGCAATGATTAAGTCTTATTAACTACCATTCTTGTTAATCCTTGAATTATTTCTTGTTAACCCTTGAATTTTTTAGAAATTTATAGAGCAATTTCCAAGATTTTGATAAAAATGAGTTTTACTACTTTGAAAGCCATAATGAAGAAATGAAACAAGATTTGAAGGCCATAGAAGGTTTCTAGGATAATAGGGTGTTTTTAACACCATACTGAAGTCAAAAATATAAAACTATGGATTTTACTAGTAGAAAATAGGAGGACCGACAGCTAATGTAATTCTTGTAAGAAGGAAGGTGCATAAGTCTCATATGGATTGTAGCACCTTGAAGGTAGTTAGGAAGATAAGACTAAGGCCTTGTGGCTTCTCTTAGCAATCCATATACACTACTTGTGAGCCTTGGTGAGGCTTGAACTCCTGATCTCTTAAGGAAGTTACCCTTGAGGTAAAAATTATTTATTTAGTTTTTTATTTATTTAATTGTTATTTTTCAAATCTTTATAACTTATTTATAGTAAATAGGATTTATATGTTTTTTACATCATTAGAAAAATAAAAAAAATAAATTTTTATAAATATATTTTTTTTACTTTTATTTTTTACTTATTATTGGATGAAAACTCAATAAATAGACTTTGACTAGTTTTATTGTATATAATTTTTTGATTGAACTTGTTCTACTTATTTTTTATTTTACTTCTTTTATTCTTGTTCTTGCTACTTTCACTTCACACCACCTATTACAAGCGACTCTTAATTGAGGCCATCTTCTAATTGGATTAAAGAGTGAATTTTACACTCACAACCTAGAAATCCAATTTTTGATATCCTAACCTACTTGAACTTCAATAACCTTCAATCCAACATAACCTCCAATCTAATCATCCAATTAAGCTCAAATTTATAATATATATTAAACACAACTATATTCACAACTTCAAAAAATTTGATTTATAGATCCACTATAAAACTTATAAAATTGCTCAAATTTTAAACTCTATTTTATTTCACAAAACCTAGAATAATCCAAAACAACCATTACTTTGTAAACTCTTATAAAGTTGTTACAAACTCAAATTACTTAAAACCAATGCCTCAAAAAATCCTATAAAGTCTTCTCTCAAGTCTTACTCTTTAATTTACTAAAGAACCCTAGAATCACTATAGGTATGCATTTTTATGCCTTATGGTTTGATTTCAACTTGGATTGACAACTGGTCATTTTTAAATATCAATTTTTAGTAACTTGAAGTAAGTTTTGATTTAACTATTATTAAATTTCTTGTAAACATATCTATATCAATTTCTTATCTCATTTACTTTGATTTGGTTTTTTTATGCCTCTACAAAGTAAATATAAGTCCCTTCTATTAAAAATAGTATTAAGACTAAATCTTTTATTACCTTTCTATTATTTATCCTTATTTTTCTACTACATCTTTTTATTAGGTTCTTTTATAATAATATCTATGTTTTATTTTTTACCATATAGTTGTATTATCATATAACAAAGGAGGTGGGAGGGACTCCTCACCATTGTCAAGTTTAGTATTGGAGTTGCTAGATAGATTCATGGATGTACATATATTGAAATCAAAACAACTCAATATTTATTGGAAATAAATTGACTAATAGATAAAGATGTATTTCTTGGCTTGGAGACAAAGAATATAAATTCTAATGTAAAATTTAGCTTTTGAAGGTGTAATTCCAAAGTATTGTTCTATATGATGTATCAGATCCTCCAATTGGATCACTAAATAGCAAGTGGCCAAACTATTGCCCATAAGAAGAATCACAATAAGTAGCAGCTTTGACTTCTAGATAATGATGTACGAATTTTCTTTTGTTGCTTCAAGGTCAAATTTAATAAAAAATTTATGGAATATTGATTCCAGATTTTTTTTGACTATTATAGGCCATTAAGCTTTTGAGTAGGAGACATATCTTTTTTAGGTTGTCTTTGCTCACAACTTCAAATTCCTATAATAAGTACATAGAAATTTAGGTGTCAAGTGAGCTATACAAGAATATTATTTGTATATTGAATTGAATAATTGGTATGTATTGTTGAGCTGCAATGGCAAGCACTGTTTGAATCAATTTATATTTTGTAATATTTTTTAATTCTATTACTTTGAAATTTGTAAGTACCTCTTCACAAGTGTTAAGATCATTTAGGATGTATTGACTTGAGGCAAGATTGGCAAATGTATTTGAAACATGTAGTCTTGTAAATATGTTGGTATATTGTAGATGCAAAAAAAATACTAAGAGGAAAAATAAACCCCCACTAGTTGAAAGCCTATTTTAATTTATAATAATTTAATTCTCTAAGATTATAATAATTATTTTTTAGAACTTAATTTAATATCTCAAGAACTTAAAAACTTTTTAATTGTGAAATAAAATAGCTGTTTTAGTAGGTAATTTCATCTACTTCACAATTGCTTATTTATTTACAAGCAATTAATTAAAAATTCTTCCAATCCTTGTTAAGAGAAATCCACCTCTGAACAATTAAACTCCCATTTAAGAAATCACTATCCATCATATAAACTATCCAACAATACAAGATCACATCCACTCAAGAAAAAATTATTTATCATTAATATTATTAATTATTATTATTTTTTTTATTCTTTTTTTTTTAATTTTTAATTAAAAAAAATTCATCGAAATACTTCAAATTATTATGTGAAGAAGCTATATATACAAATTTTGTGGAATTTAAGTGCTTAATTTGTGAAATATGAAGAAAATTGTATGCACGTGTATAAAAATTAGGGTTTGAAGCTACTGTTAGGATTTTGGTGATATCTTAAGATTCGCGATTAATTTGCAATTAAAATTTCTTGTGATAGTTGTTAAAAGTACATAAGTACTTCATGTAAAATTTGAGTGTATTTGAATGGTCCGATTGGAAGATATGAGTTTTTGAAGTTTGAGAATAATACCCCATAAGGATATACAAGGATTTAGAGTTTTTTTTTATCATATTTTAGTTGTTTTGGAAACTTAAGACTTATATATTTGGTTTAATTGCTCTTTAAAGTTATATATATATATATATATATAAACTTGGTCTTTCTTATCTCAAGACTTAATTAAGCAATTAGTGGCAGCCAAGAGCCCAGTGCTTTCTTAAAGCAAATTCTTTCTACCCTGACACCATCATAGATTTGTGTAGCAAATCCAAAAAGAAAAAGATCATGGCTCGGTGAAAGGTAAAAGAGGCATTACAATGTCCAAAAAGCATAACAAAAAAAATGAAGGTTCCTCAAGGAGTGATAAAAGTTGTTTTGTAATGATCTTCTAAGGCTATGGCAATTTGATTATAACCTAAATATTCATCCATAAAAGTATAGGTTTCATGATCCGCCACTTTATCTAAAATACTATTAATGAAAGAAAAGAAAAAATGATCTTTTTGGGTGTGCTCATTGAATTTTTTATAATCTATGTACACTTTTAATTTACTATTCTTTTTCTTCATAAAGACCATAAGAAAGACCTAATCTGTTATTTCCACTAGCTTAATAAAACTGACTTGTAATAATTTTTTCAATTCTCACTTACTAATCTATTCAAGTTAAGGGTTTATATGTCTTTTCTTTTATCTAATTGCCTTAGTACTAAAAATGAGTGGAATGTAGTGCTGAGCCATCTCAGGTGGTATACCCTCAAATCCTTATAGGACCATACTAAAACATCTATATATTCCATGATCAAATCATGATATTTAGATGCCTCTTCTTGATATAAATGAGCTCCGATTTTAATAATTTTGGGCTCTTCTTCTTTATGAAATATATCTATGAGTATCCACTCAGATTTTTGTATTGGAGATTGTTCAAAAGAATTTTAATATCAATCACTAGGTATAGGGAGGTAATGGACAATTCCATTGATAACTAAAATTTTTAATGAAGTGTTTTGAAATCTAAGAGGTAGAAGTAAGTCATTATCTCTTTTAAGGACCTCAATTTTTTCTTCTAATGTCTCATCTATCTTAATACTAAAGGCATGGATTTCCTTGACTTCCATAATCTCCAACATATCTATCAAAAAAATTAATTGATTTATAAAAATCAAAATTAGAATTTGGATGATCTCTTAAAAATTATTTGAATTCCTCAATATTCTCTTAATTATAAAGGTTGGAACTTAGACATTCTATTTTCTTTGGATCTTGGTCAATTGAATTGACCACCTTCATTAAATTATCTTATCTTTTAGATTTTTAGATATCTTTCAACAAATCAATGGAATTAATTTTCCTATCATCAAAAATAAGTCGTATGGAGATTTTGGTTCTATTTTCCTTTGGCTCAAAGGTAATGTGAGGCTTGTCTCATCCTTAGTTGGTCATGGCTTTTGAAACCCTCAACCATAGTCTTTTCAATAATAAGAAAAAAAAATCCTTTGATATATGCATTTGAATGACATAATATATCAAGGCATATTCTTTTCTACCTATCCAAGTTTTATAATTTTTAATTTGGCCTACTCAAATGCATGGACTTTGATTTGCCATCTTAATAATAAAAGAAGATTGGCTAATGATATTCAATTCTAGTTTTTCCATGGTTTGAAAGGGCATGATATTCAAATCACTATCATTATCTACAATGGTATATGAAATTATTTTTTCCATAATAGAAACCTCAATTTTTATTGTCTTTACCTCACTTCATTTAGTATAGGTGCTTATTTTTTCCATCACCCTAACTATAGGCCTTCTTTGATTTCTCATTGGAATGTGGGTCTTTAATACCTTCATAACTATTGGAAAAAATTCCAATAGTTGAACAAAGGTGATATTAGCCTTTAATTTGCTAAGATCATCCCATAAATTATACTTATATGTGTTGGATTCCTCCACATCCTTGAATTGAAGAAATTCAACCAAGGAAATTTTTGGGCCCTCCCAACTATGATTATTTAGATTAACACTTGGCTTGTATTCAATCCCAAGATTTTAGAAGGATAATTCTTCTATCAAGGGATCAAATCTCACAGATTTAATTATATTATTTTGAATTACCTTTATTGTATCTCTCGTGACTTGTTTTAAATCTAAGAAGCAAGGTAGACTCTTTAAGCCACTACTCTCTTCTTTTTGATAGATAGGTATATTTTGATTTTATCAATTTTTCTCATAGTCATAATACAAGTTTGGAGGCCTTAAATTGTTATTTGTTAGATGTTGTCTTGCTCCCTTATGATTATTCAATGACCTTTGAGGATAATTATCAATTAGAGGTTATAAAGAAACTACTCTATTTGGTTTATTTTAAAATTTTGTGGAATGGTTACCACCATAATTTCAATATTTCACTTAGTTTTCAATATAATATTGACTAAGTAGATGTTTTTTCCTATAAAATGTGTAAAATTCTACTTGTTGTCTTACTAGATTTATAAGACCTTGGCTCTCAGTATGAAACCTTTGTTGCCCCACATTATGCCTTTGAAAGGTTTGATTTTTGTATTAAGGGACATATGATTGAAAGTGTTGGTTTTGTGGAAGAATAGAATTACAAAATTGAGCCAAATGCCCTAATTGTTCACATTGAATACACCATAATCCTACTGTATATCTTTTTGATTCTATAGAAGATAGGCAAGGGTTGGGATTAGAATTTCTATCTAGTTCAATTAGTTTTTTTTGTCATCAACTTTATTTGATGAGAGATTTGGATTTGGAATTCTACTTGAGATGCCCTCATTCTTTTTTATGAATCCTATTTCTACCTATTATCTTCACTAAGATAGGTTAAAGCCAATGAAGAATGTAGAAGCTTAGTGCTTAATGAAAAATGATAGACTACTATAATTGTACGAATAAGAGGCAGTTGTTCATGCATTTGAGAACTTGATGCATAAGAAATCCTAGCATGTATGAATATGAAGCTAGGGATATTATGGTCTTCTTTATGCCATAGCCTTTCATACTCTTTGTTGATTTGTTTTACTTTCTTTGCTGTATGTTTCGCTACTATAAGATCTTTAAGATGTGCATGAAGGATTTCTTTAATGATTTCTTCTTTGATAAATCCTTGAATGAAGAAATGCTTAAAGGTATGGTCACTGAGCAAGGTTCCTATGAACCTTGTCATGACTAATTTGAAATGTCAAATATATAATGTAATATCTTCATTCTTCCCTTGTCTAAGCAAAGATACAGGAGTTAGGATTATACTTTGTCCTACTTCAAGTTAGAATTGTTCTAAGAAGGCACATTGGATCATATCTCAACTTAAGAAGGTATTAGAAGAATAGTTGCGATATCACTTATATGTTCCTTCTTTTAATGTGGTTGAAAACCACTCTAAATAATATCAGCCATCCGTTATCAAATATGTAGTTAGTATTTCTATGAAATGTAGTATGTGGGCCAAAGAATCTTTATGACTTGTACTTTTGAAAATAGGAAGATTAAGAAGCATAGGTATAGCACTAAGTCTCTCTGGAACTCGAATAAGTAAATCCTTTGGTTGAACCAAGGAATTAATTGGTATAGGTGGTGGTTCTTTTCATTTTCTTTTATTCAGATCCATTAATTCTTGCAGTTGAGACATCTAAATATTATCTTAATCTGAATTAGTTGTATTATTTATTAAAGAATTTGGAAATAAGTTTTCTAAATTATCTTCAAGATCTTTTAAAGAAAGATCTTCAAACTCTTCAAAGAGATTTCTAGGTATATTTAAATCAGGTCTAAGAGTTGAAGTTCTAATGTTTGACAAAAGAGGTTTGTTAGTTCTCAAAGACTCTATATTTTTTAATGTTTGTACTAATACAGGTCTATAGGACCTAGTGGAGTGGTGCATTAAATTGCTACAATCATGACGTCTTTTCAAAAAATAAAAATCAAACCAATAAACAAGCTAAATAAAATAACTTGTAGAATTCAAACTTTTATTATCTTATGTTCATCAACTTGCATCCCACTTATATACTCCTTTTAATAAAGAAGAATAACATGATAAAAATAACCTTAAAAAGAATGATTACTTGAGTATTACCTCAAGCAAGACTTTTCTTTTCTTAGAACATAATACAAAATGACCTTGTGTGGGGTTGATCCTAAAAGACATTCAATGCAAAGGCATTCCATTGCTAGTAGAGAGCTTGAGCTCTCTTTTTTTTTTATCCTTTATACCAATGTTATTAGGAAATTATCGACTACTTGGTTAATGACAAAAATACAAGACTAAAAGGGTTCTTTGCATGCATCAATTCAACTTGAAGAAGAACTCACTTAGGTGCATCACTAGCCATCCTATCATCTATTAATAAATCAATCCAAGAAAATTCCAAATGATCCTTTTAATTGATCATAGACTAGATTTAAAAGTTAAGGTCACAAATGAAGCTTATATTCTAATCTATTGTATTGAATCCTAAAAGAGGGAATAAATGAGTACCTCTTCTATTTCTTTCTCTTAGGTTCTATCCTCCAACTCTTTGCTCTTTGATTCATACGTATGTACTAAAATTTAAAATAATTGAAAGAATTCACAAATGCTAAGAAACTTACTTGAATTAAATTTTTTTCAAGCCAATTTTTTCTTCAATCTCTTTTCTCTTCAATCCAAAATCTCTGTTAATTTAATAAAAATTTAAAAATTATATTGATTATTCCAAGAGAACTTACCTTAGAATGTAGCCTTTGAATTAGAATTCTTTTCTTTTTCTTCCATCTTTATCTCTACTTTGTCTTACTTTCTTCTTTCAAATATTTTTCTTCAAATTATTAATGAAGAAACTCTTCAAATAGTATTGAAGAATTTTTTCTATACTATATCTATGAATAGGATGATTATAGCGGTGTCATAATGTAACACAACTATATGGTGAAAATATAAATAAAAAAGATATTATTAATATTTAGTCATCTTGGATGTTAGAAACAGTGGCCAATTCCAATGCCAATATTCAAGACAGTTAATGTCACCCCACCGACGTCATCAAACTAAGTACCTTCCATACCAATGGGACAACCAGGATCATTTTCCAATCCTACATGGAACAAGCCTAGTAGGTATATACCGGTAGAAACACCCAATATGCATGATGGGAGTACAGGAAGACCACTTCGTCATTTTCGTTGCAGACCAGATTGGTCATTATGCCAGTGAATGTTCCAATCTCAAAGCCCATGATGATTATGTGCCAGTGTGTAGGAATTACAAGCAGATGAGGCATACTTATCAGCAATGTAATGTTCCATCTAATTTCAATAAATGAGATCAGCAAATCCAAAACCAAGGAAAAATTACAGAGATAAATCAAGGTCCTCAAGATTCTTCAGTAAATTGGATAGAATGAGTCTGAGCCATTCTTATCGAAGTTAGCAAAAAGAAAAAGGACCAATTCAATATTTGGGTGAGTCTGATGTGAAGGGCCAATTTGACCCAATTATGGGGATATTCAATCCAGGTCCTGATATGGGCTTCTTATCCAGTATAAGACCTGACTTGGTTGGGCAACCCAATGAAGTCCCAAATATAGAGGCTTCGGTTCCATTTCAATCTGTTCCATTCTCTATGCCGTTTTGGGAGAAACGTCTTTTCTGTGGAAAGATCTTCTTAGAGATAGGAATTCCGTGGAAGCACTGTCGTATTGTAACACGACTATATGGTGAAAGATGATAATATGGATCTTATTATAGAAGAGCCAAGTTAAAAGAAAAGGTAGAAAAATATAGATAAAAGATAGGAAGGTAGTAAAACTTTTAGTAGTAATGCTGCCCTTTTAGAAAAAATAACTTCTACTTACTTTGTAGGACCAAAAATAAGGCAAAATAAGATAGATCAGAAAAATAAATGATTTAGACATCTTTAGGAGGAAGTTAAGAGTAAATTCTAGTAAAAATTACTGAAAAAAAACTAGATGTTGATACCCAAAGAGGGCCGGTTATAAACCAAGATTGAAACCAGACCCTGATGCACAAAATCGAGTCTCGACGACGACTCCAAGATTCTTTGGCAGATCGGAGAGTAGGGTTTGATAGAAGATTGGATAGGGTTTCTATGGGCATTGATTTTGGATGATTTGAAGTTGTTATGACTTTGTAAGAACTTTGCAAAGTCAAGGTTTGTTTCAGATTAATTGGGTTTTATGAAATAAAATAGGGTTTATGTTTTAGATGATTTAAAGAGTTTTGTAATAGATCTACGGGTAAAATTTTGTAGATTTATGGTTATAGTTGTGTTCAATATCTATTGTGAATTCGAGCTCAATCTAACAGTTGAATTGAAGGATATTGAGGTTTAAGTGGATCAAGGTCTTAGAAAGTAGAATTTTAGGTCTAGTGAGTATTTTTAAGATTTCTTGCAATCTACTAGTTGGATTGAAATAAAACTTATGTAAGAAGATATTAGACTTATTTTTCTATATGCATGAGAATTTTAAGATTAATCGAACAATGAAAAGGAGAGATATCGGCTCTGGAAGATTGGCATCAAGATTGGAGAAGGAGGCCTGCCAATATCTGAGCACATTTTTAAAGTTATCATCAATTTGGTAACTCCGATCCTTTTCAATTTTTTTTGCCTTATTTTTAACTTAATTTTTAAGAAGTGTGAAAAATTTGAGTTAAGATCAACGGTTTATTCATTAGTTATTGAGGTTTAAATCTATTATAGGAATTACTAGGATTTGGTTTAGGATTTAGTTAGAGTTTGGTTTAGGATTTAGGATTTGGATTAGGGTTTGATTTAGGGTTTAGGATTTGGTTAGGATTTGATTAAGGATTTAAGATTTGATTAGGATTTGGTTTAGGATTTAGGATTTGTATTAGGATTTAGATTAGAATTTGATTTAGGTTTTAGGATTTGGTTTATGATTTGAGATTTAGGATTTATTTAGGATTTAAGGTTTGGTTTAGGATTTGGGGTTTAGGATTTATTTAGGATTTAGGATTTGGTTAGGATTTGGTTTAGGATTTAGAGTTTGATTTAGGATTTGGTTAGGGTTTGATTTAAGATTTAGGATTTGGATTAGGATTTGGTTTAGGATTTGGTTAGGATTTGGTTTAGGATTTGGTTGGGGTTTGGTTTAAGGCTTATTTAGGGTTTAATTTAGGATTTAGGATTTTATTAGGATTTAAGATTCAATTATTTTTGGCCTAAATTTTGAATGAAGTTCAATAGGATTTTAACTAGAATTAAATTAAGATTGAATTGAGATATATTTGAGTGATGTTTGTGATCCTTCTAATATTTCTTTAAGAAGTCCTATTGTTTGTTTGAAATTTCTTTGAGGTTTCTTTTTGAATTTGATTAAGCTTGCTTAGCATTATTATAGTCTAATTAGAGCATTGTTAATATTCTATTACAATTAAAATTTTGTTATTACAATTTCTATTCTTCCTTCCACAGCCAGGTGCCCGGAGTATTCTCAAGCAAGACTTCACGTATTACGATAGCGCCGTCGGCTGTTCTAATTCGGAGTCCAAGGTAGGAGAAAAGGGACCACACGGAGTTAAAAAGAAGGAGAGGATAAGGAAAGAGGCATTTGGAGATCAAGATTTTGGGGTCGTAGAGCTAGCTTCAAGCTCCTTTGAAAGGTGTAGAATTGGGTTCATAGGGTTTGGGAGGACTTTGGCAATTGTTGCTGAAAGCCAGTTTTTGTATTGGTGAATTGGATTTTTTTTGCAATAAAGTAAAGGCTGGTACTCTTGACTGTTTTGTAAAATTGGAGAATTTTTTGTGGTTGAAATTTAGAATTGTCTAGAGGATTGAGTATGCCGAGTGCATGCAAAAGTTTGTATTAATCTGACAAAACAGATAGAGGATATTTGACAATTAGTATAAAGAGGTATGAAAAGTTAGCAGATTGGAATTGTTTAGGGTTTTTGTAGTATCTAGAGATCTACCAGTTGGAATAAGGTGACTTTTGGTGTGGTAAGTCGAGGACTTCTAGGTAGTGGCTAAGATACATCAGTGTAGACTAACGACATTTTCTTGCAACCTGTAAGTTAGATTGGATTAAAACTTCTTGAGCATTTAGAAGGCTTGCAAAGACACTAGAGGTAGAATTTTATAACCATCGGACGGTCACATTGAGAATTATAGCTTGTCGAAGCTCGCTGTCTAGGATTAGGGTTAAAATAAAAATAAAAATAAAAATAAAAATAAATAAAATAAAATAAAATAAATAAAACTAACAAATAACAAAAGACTTGTACTTATAAATTCTTGAAGTTATTAAAAATAATATTTCTAAATATTTTGTAATAGATTAAGTTTTTACATTGAAATCCAAAATAATTATATTTAGATGGTTGAAACCTACTAGCCTACCTGGATACTTGCAAAATATTATTTTATCTTCCATAGCCAGACACTCGATACGTTCTCAAGCAAGATAATATGTAATACGACATAAGTGGTGAACCCGACATGAAAGCTTGAGGTGGAAGGTATTGGATTTCGTTTATTTTCGTTTTATTTTATGGAGAACGGGAATAAAAATTTTGAAGGATCTTTGGGAAGAGCTTCAAGTGGAACTTCTGGTAGAATTTCTTCTAAAGGATAGGATATGTACATAGATCCATCCATTGCTAGTATGTTTCAAGCATTATCATTATCTATGCAGCAACAGCAAAGCAATATTCACAAAGAAGTTTTAGCAACCAAAGCTTTGCAAGCAGTAGTCAAAAAAATTGACCAGTTTGATGGAAGGAATATTTCAAAGTATTTAAGATGTTATATTTGAGAAATGGAATTAAATCAGATTTTTGAGAAGAAGATGGTTGAATAATTGAACTAGCCATGATACCAGAGATAAGAGAATATATTATTTCAATTATAGAGTATTATGAAAATTCATGGGAGATTTTTTCACATGCATTAAAAGACAAATATTTCTTAGAGGATACTGATTGTATTACTAAAAAACTATTTTTAGAATGGATTGAGCAGTCTAATAAGAATTTGTAAGCAATAGAGCTACTAAGAGAATTTGAGAGGCAATATTTTCAATTATCGAAGGTAGAAAAATTGACATTAGAGCCAAACAAGGTTGAATTATTTCTTCCAGCTACTGATGGATAATTACAAGAGAAATTGGAATTGCTTCTTAAAGACAAAGAAGAAGATCAAGAATTGATAACAAAGTAGAAAAATATTAAAAATGCGGTGGATTTGCTTACAGAAAGAGAAAAGAGGAAAGATAGGAGTAATATTCCAAAAGCAGTACAAGCACCTAATATTCTAGTACATTCAACACGACTAACAATGTGTACTGTTCAACCTTCAATATCTTTATCGAAGAAAGGTTGATGGAGATTGAAGAAATTATACATGGAATGCAAGATCTTCAAATCAAATTGGCAAGACTTGAAGAAAATACTTCTACAAATAATTTAAAGAATGTTTCAAAACAAAGATATATACAAAGATGTATTTAGTGTGATGACGCTTCACATACTAGGAAGGATTACAATGAATTTAATAATATGATACAGCAAGGAGTTATTTATTGGAAAGATGGAAAGATTGCATTAAAGGATACAGAGGATCTCTTTCAAACAAATTTTGATAAAAGAGGTATGAGAGCATTGGTTCAAGATTACTTAATAGAACATGGAATAGCAACACGAGAGAGTGCAAGTTATGGTGCTAAAATAGATGATGACTTTGGCGGAAGTATAGAAACTAGTGAATTTTGGGCTTCTACCATTTCTACAATACAAAAGAAAAAAATGCCTCGAGAAGCTTTATTGAGGATTGCAGCTGCAATACGAGGTGCAACAAGTTGAAAAGATTCTATGTCTTTTTTAGATGATGTTCCTATCAAAAGATGTAAAGAAGGAAAAAAAGATGAAACTTTAGATGAGAGAAGGTGTCACAAATATATTGTTGATCATATACAAGATCTTGAAAAGATTTTTACGTAACTTGAAGAAGTTCATCTTACACTTTCAGGAGCAAAATCTACATTTGGAGTACAAGAAGTTCTTATTATTGGCCATTTGTATGGATTTTATGGGAGAAAGCCAGATCCAAGCAAAGTTGATGCAATTAGAAGGATGAAGGATTCATGTGACTCTTTAACAAAAGTACGCAAGTTTTTAGGAGCTTGTGTATTTTATTATATATAGATTCCTCATTATGCTCATATAGCAGATCCATTGTATAAATTATTACATGAGGGTTATCGATTTAAATGAAAAGAAAGCATACTGAAGCAATGCAGAAGCTAAAGGTGTTATTGGTGACACCTCCAATTTTAAGAAAAATTGATTATGACTATAATAGACAAGTAATTCTTATTGTGGATACTAGTCCTATTGCTATTGGAAGGGCTGTGGATCAAGATGATTCAAGTGGAAATAGATTTGTAGTTTGATTTGGAGCTAAAGTTTGAAGTACTCGTCAACGTGCATATTTGCAAGTCGAAAGAGAACTTTAGGGAGTTTTTTTGGCTATAAAAGCTGAAAGGGATTATTTGATTGGTGCAGCAATAGTAATTGAAATGGATTACTTGCCATTGCTTAGAATGATTACTAATTTTTCAATGCCAGATATTGCAATATTAAGATGGATTACTTATATTAAGTCATTAAATCTAGAATTTAAGCATGTTGTTGGAAAGGACAATTTAGTAGCAGACATGCTATCTCAAGCAAGATATGAAAGAAAAGACGAAATGGTTGAAGACATTGATGATATTGGATGAAAATTCTATTCAGTATCAAATCTTAATAAAGAAAACAAGCAATTTCTTGAAGAATTTTATGAAGGAGAATTATTGGATATTGATAATTACTTGAATACCTTAATTAAACAAGAAAATTGGTCTACAAAAAAATTTAAACAAATAAAAAAAAAGCATATAGATTTTTGCTTCAAGAAGGATTCTTATGGAAGAGACCAAAGAAAGGAATTGAAATGCCACAAAGAGAGATAGGCAATAAGGAAGAGAAACAAAAATTATTAAAGGAGTTTCATGATAGTTTATGGGCAGGACATAGAAGAATTTGGACTACTTTTGCTAAACTTAAAGAACGATATTAGTGGAGAAATATGTATCGAGATGTGCTCTTATTTGTAGAATGATGTGAAATTTGTCAAGCGTATTCTAATATACGACATCGAGATGGTCTTCATCCTACATATCCTCTAGTTATTCATTTTAAGTGGGTTTTTGATTTGCTTATTATGCCAATTGGGTTATGACAAATGAAATATTTGATCTTAGCTTGTGAAGATTTATCAAATCAAATAAAAGGAAGAGCATTGAGAACAAAAACTACGAAAGGAATTTATAGATTTTTACTTGAAGATATTATTTGCTGCTACGGATGTGTAGAAAAAATCACTGCAGGTCGTAGAGAATTAAATACACAAGAAGCTCGTGAATTCTTTGAAAGATGTGAAATTAAACTATCACTGACTACTCCTTATAATCCTGAAGGAAATACAAAAAGTGAACGTGGTCACCCACCGATTGTGAAAGCATTAATTAAAGCTTATAATGGAAAGGTTAGAGAATGGCCGCGACTTTTGTCATTTGCATTATGGGTTGATTGAACAACTCGTAGCTCAGTAATGGGATATATGCCTATTGAGCTTATGACAGGCCAAAAATCAATTATGCCAATTGAAGAAAAAATACCTACTTGGAGTGTGCTACCATGGAAAGATGGATTGACAAGAGAAGAACTTCTAGCTATTAAAATTCAACAATTAGAGAAAATATCAGAAGATGTGCAAATAATATTAGAAAGGTTAAAAAGAGCAAGGTTATAAAACAAGACACAATTTGATAAGCAGCATCGATTGAGGCCTACATCAATTGAAGAAGATGATTGGATTTTGGTCTATGACAGTAGCTTAGAAAATCAACATAGTGCTTTAAGGAAGTTTTCTAAACAATGGTTTGGACCGTATGTGGTAACAACTGTTCATGATAATGCAACTTATTCATTGTGGGAGTTAGATAGAATAAGGTTAAAAATACCAATTGCAGGGAAGCAAGTAAAAATATTTAAACAAAGATATACAGAAATAAATATAGAAGACCTTGGTGAAGATATAGATATTCCTCAACAAAAAGATGAATTTGACATGGATAGCAAAAATGATGAAGACGATTTAGACGAAGACTTGGAGAATGTATTATGAATCAAACAACAATTGGATTATTTGGTGCATACTAGAGGATGCACAGATTCAGAGAGGGTAGATGTCGTGTAGTAATACAACTATATGATGAAAATATAAATAAAAAAGATATTATTAATATTTAGTCCTCTTGGATGTTAGAAACAGTGGCCAATTTCAGTGCCAATATTTAGGGTCAATTAATGTCACCCCACAGGCGTCATCAAACCAAGTACCCTCCATACCAACGGGACAACCAGGATCATTTTCCAATCCTACATGGAACAAGCCTAGTAGGTATATATTGGTAGAGACACCTAATATGCATGATGGGAGTGCAGAAAGACCACTTCGTCATTTTCGTTGCAGACTAGGTTGGTCATTATGCTAATGAATGTTCCAATCCCAAAGCCCATAATGATTACGTGCCAGTGTGAAAGAATTGCAAGTAGACAAGGCATACTTATTAGCAATGTAATGCTCCATCCAATTTTAATAAACGAGATCAACAAATCTAAAATCAAGAAAAAATTGATGAGATAAATCAAGGTCCTCAAGATTCTCTAGTAAATTGGGTGGAATGAGTCTGAGCTATTCTTATCGAGAGTCGATAAAAGGGAAAAGGACCAATTCAATATTAAGGTGAGTCTGATGTGAAGGACTAATTTGACCCAATTATGGGGACATCCAATCCAGGTCCTGGTATGGGCCTCTTACCCAGTATGAGACCTGACTTGGTTGGCCAGCCCAAAGAGGTCTCGAATATGGAGGCTTTGATTCCATTTCAAGCTGTTCCATTCTCTATGCCGTTTTGGAAGAAACTTCCTTTCTATGGAAAGATCTTTTTAGAGATAGGAATTCTGGGGAAGCACCATCAACTGTTCTAATTCGAAGTCGAAGGTAGGAGAAAAGAAGACCACACGAAGTTAAAATGGAGGAGAGGATTTGGAAAGAGGCATTCGGAGATCAAGTTTTTGGGATCGGAGAGCTAGCTCCAAGTTCCTTCAAAAGGTGTACAATTGAATTCATAAGATTTGGGAGGACTTTGGCAATCGTTACTGAAAGTCATTGTTTGTATTGGTGAATTGGATTTTTTTTGTAATAAAGTAATGGCTGATACTCTTGACTGTTTTGTGAAATTGGAAAAACTTTTGCGATTGAAATTTAGAAGTGTCTAGAGGATTGAATATGCCGAGTGCATACAAAAGTTTTTATTAATCTAATGAAATAGATAGAGGATATTTGACTATTAGTATAAAGAGGTATTAAAAGGTAGCAAATTGAGGTTGTTTAGGATTTCTATAGTATCTAAAGATCTACGAATTGGAATAAGGTGACTTTTGGCGTAGTAAGTCAATGACATCTAGGCGGCGGCTAAGATACATTAGTATGGATTAATGGCATTTTCTTGCAACCTGTAAGTTAGATTGGATTGAAACTTCTTGAACATTTAGAAGGCTTGCAAAGACACTAGTGGTAGAAGTTTACAACCATCGGACGGTCATATTGAGAATTATAGCTTGCCGAAGCTTGCTGTCTCGGATTAAGGTTAAAAATAAAAATAAAAATAAAAATAAAATAAAATAAAATAAAATAAATAAAACTAACAAATAACAAAAGACTTGTACTTATAATTTCTTGAAGTTATTAAAAATAATGTTTCTAAGTATTTTGTAATGGATTAAGCTTTTACATTGAAATCCGAAATAATTGTATTTGGATGGTTGAAACCCACTAGCTTATCTGGATACTTGTAAAACATTGTTTTATCTTCCATAGTCAGACACCCGATGCATTCTCAAGTAAGATAGCACATAATACGACAACTGGGAGAGAAGATAATTTAATCTCTATACCACTAGAAAATTTCTACCAATGAGGAATTTACAATTAGATGAAAAGAGAGGATATGAAGGGTGGAGAGGGTCATTAAATCCCTTCAACCACTAGAAATGGGTTGTCAACAAGGAATTCACAAAGAGGGAAAGTAATAACCAATTTTGAAGAAGAGCTCTACCTTTGATGAAGATCCTTGTCTATTTGTAATTTAATTCTAATTCTAAAAATAATTCTGAATCCCTAACTAAGCTTCTTTCTACTTTATTCTAAAATTCTTCAAGCTCCTTTTTTAATATAAGTTCTTACACAATAATAACCAATAACAATACAAGGAAATTATATTAGTACAAGATAAAAAAAAATTAGATCAACTATTAATCAACTAGCACTCTATTGCTATGTCTCAATTATTGTTTTGGATTTTACTGCATTTAGATCTTTTCTTAAGTATTAACCATTTAAATAAAGTTCTTTTAAAGAAGAAAGATTTTCTAGATCACTTCACAAGCTTATCAAGCTTGAGCAACAACTCAAAGTAAGTCTTCTCAAAGAAGAAAGATTTTTCAATTCATTTGGCAAGCTTGTCAAGCTTGAGCAACCACTCAAATCAAGTCTTTTTAAAGAAGAAAGATTTGTCAATTCATTTGGTAAGCTTGTCAAGCTTAAGCAACCACTTAAATCAAGTCTTATCAAAGAAGAAAGATTTGCCAATTCATTTGGCAAACTTATCAAGCTTGAGCAACAAATCAAAGAAAGTGTTGTCAAAGAAGAAAGAATTGCCAAGTCATAGCTTGAGCAACTATTCAAAGAAAGTTTTGTCAAAGAAGAAAGATTTTTCAATATATTTGGCAAGCTATTCAAGCTTAAGCAACCACTCAAATCAAGTTTTATTAAAGAAGAAAGATTTGCCATATCATTTGGCAAACATATCAAGCTTAAGCAACCACTCAAATTAAGTTTTTTCAGAGAAGAAAGATTTGCCATATCATTTGGCAAGCATATCAAGCTTGAGCAATGACTCAAATCTAGTCTTTTCAAAGAAGAAAGATTTGCCAAATCATTTGGCAAGCTTGTCAAGCTTGAGCAACCACTTCAATAAAGAACTTTCAAAAATGAAAAATTTGCCGTATTATTTAGAAAGCTAGTCAAACTTGAGCAATAACTCAAATTAAGTATTTTCAAAGAAGAAAGTTTTGTCATATTATTTGGCAAGCTTATCAAGCTTGAGCAACCACTCAAATTAAGTGAAGTCAAAAAAGAAAGATTTATCAATTCATTTGGCAAGCTTGTCAAGCTTGAGCAACCCCACAAACAAAGTACTGCTAAAGAAGAAAGATTTCTCAATTCAATACTCAAGCTTGACAAGCTTGAGCAATGACTTAAATTTAGTATTTTCAAAGAAGAGAGATTTTCTAACTCATTTGGCAAGCTTGTCAAGCTTGAGCAATGACTTAAATCTAGTCTTTCCAAAGAAGAGAGATTTTTCAACTCATTTGGTAAGCTTTTCAAGCTAGAGCAATCAACCAAATAAAGCTCTTTCAAGGAAGAAATTTTTCTCAAATCATTTGGCAAGCTTAACAAGCTTGTGCACCAATTCAAATGTAAACTTCTCAAAGAAGAAAGATTTGCCATTTCATTTGGCAAGCTTGTCAAGCTTGTGCATCCACTCATATCAAGAGTTTTTCAAAAAGTTAAGTTTGTCAACTCTTTTGACATTATATTTAAAATTTTGTTATGAAGTAATTTTATATTTGATAAATTTTTAAGATTTTTAAATCCTTTTAGTACTACATTGAATTCGATATCTCCATCTAAATCAAGTCTCATTAATGTAGTAGTTGTAAGCAATGTTCTAGGTAGTGGTTTACGAAAAGTAAATCCTATTAGACTCAATATTGTCAATTCTTCAAATACTTTCCAAAACTCTTTGTTGCATGTTGCAGAGGGCAGCTTTATTTTTTTATTATAAATCCGAAAAAGATGATTATTATTTCTTAGTAACAAAATTTTTAACTTATTTGCATTTTCAACCAATAACATAAGTATTTTAAAGACATCTTTACTTTACTTTGTAACAATGTTACATATAAGAATTCGTAAAGAACAAAAGTGTAATCCTTTGATGATAAACCTTCTTGAGATATCTTTCATATTATAATCAAGAATTATACCTTCCAACTAATCAACATGACAAGAAAATAATTAGCAATTAAAATCCAAAGCTTTATCAAGTACTTAAATTATGTACAAATCTCTAAGTATTTCACATTATAACATACAAGTAATATAATGTTGTTCTTAATAAATATTAAAATATCTTGTACTTTATTTTCCTTAAATATTTATTTTATGTCAATAATTATATTTAAGTTATTCTATCACAATTTGAAAGTATTACCTTTGATGTTATTCCATGCATTGGCACCATATTTGCATTCCAAATTCGTGTGTCTTTGTATTCTTTTTCTTCTTCAACAATCTTTCGCCCCATATCTTGTAACTGATCATGTACTTTTATTACTCCATCTTTTTCTATTTTTATCATTGATTGATGAACCAACATATCCAAAACAATACTTCCATCTTGCTCTTCAACTCCACTTTGCTTATTGGTCCATATTTGTATTATAGTGCCTTTCATTGTACCACCCTATTTCACATTATTACAAAAGAAGCAACATATATCTAAAAACATATTTTTTTCTTCAACTTTTAAGGCATCAAAACTTATCTTCAAAATAGTCCATAGCTTATATTCACTATCTATTTCATCTCCATCCAAAGGTCTTCCTCTTCTTAACTTTTGCAAAGCTCTTTCCCAACATCTCAATCTCTTTTGTCCTCCTAAAAATGACCCCAAAACTTTTAAACTCAAGGGTAATCCATTACAAGATCTTACAATCTCTTTGCCAATCTCAATAAGTTCTTTTGGCAATTCATCACCATCCCTACAAGAATAAGCTGTAAATAACTTCAAACTTGCATCTTTGTCAAGTTCTTCAATATCAAATTTATGAATCTTTGTAGGATAGCTTTTTACTACCTCCCAATTTCGAGTTGTCACAATTAATATGCTACCTTTGTTAAAATGTAGAACATCCGAAAGTACTACATCATTGATTTGATTCTTGTCCTTCACATCATCTAAGACCAACATAAATTTTTTGCTCATCAATACTTGTTTCATCATAGCTTGTGCTTCTTCTAAATTCTTTAGTTTTGCTTCAAAGTTTAGTTAGTTCAAAACTTTGCAAATTATTGAAAGACCATTATCATTCTTTTGAATACTTTCAACAAAGCATGAGACATTGTACATGTGTTGCATGGTATCAAATATAATCTTTGCTAATGTAGTCTTTCCAATTCCACCCATACCAACAAAACACAATATATTTATTCCATTCTTGCATAATTGTTTCATGTTTGACAAACGTCGTTCTACACCCATTATATTGTCTTTACAAACATGTCTCTATTCAAATAATCAAATCATGATGTTAAAATAATATACAATTTATGCCAATCTCTAAAAAAAAAAAATCTAACCACATATTCATATTTTGACAAACCAACTTCATTAAATTACACATATTTGACTATGTAGATCTTGAAATCAAATAAACCAATGCAATGTTTATATTACACCAAATCTCAAATATAAAGTTTACCAATGTATCATCAACATCAACATCTTTTGATTTACTCCTTTCATGATCTTCTTTCTTAATTGCTCCAAAATGAGGTGTTTTGGCTACATCAATTCCCACCAAGTATTTTTTCTTCAAAGTTGTGAGTCTCTTGCAAATGTCTCCAAAACTAGGTCTTTTAGAAGGATTCAAAGTCCAACATTCTTCAATCAATTTACTCAAATCATTACAATTTAAAGGCAACTTTGGTCTTTCACCGCTTTCAAACTTTTTCAATAATTCTTCTTTAGAGTACATACCATTAAATGGATCTTCACCTGAAAGAATCTTAGAACATGTCATTCCAAAAGAATACACATCCGCTTCAAAAGCACACATCTTTATTGATTTCATTGTACTTTTCAATATCTCTGGAGCTGTGTATCTTAAAGTTCCATATATGTATGTATTTTCTTTAACTTTTGGATTCCTACCTACATTGATCTTTGAACAACCAAAATCAATCAACTTCACAACAGGATGATGAAAACCATTATTAGATTTACTATCATTTAAAATATTAAGTAGCACATTATCCGGCTTTAAATCTCGATGTGCAATTTACATGTCATGTAAATAACACATTCCTCTTGCAATTTGATAAATAACATCAATAAGAAAGTAGTATGGCATTGCTCTTTTTGCCTCCAATATGTTGCTCAAACTTGTTTGCATCAATTCCATCACCAAGTATACTTTCTCCCTTGAGTAATTCAATGTTGGAGACTCTCCATTCCTATTTGCATCACTTTTGGCAGCATAATAATATTTGATCAAGTTTGGATGGCTTGTAATAGCCAAGATACCTATTTCTTTTATGAACATATCATTCCAACTAGCATCCATTATTTTTGTTGCAATTGCAAGTCCAAACCACTTTGATTCATAAACTTTTCCAAATGCACCCTCATTTATAATTCTTCCAAGCTCTAAACTTTTGATATCACTTGATACTTCCAAAAAATCCATTTCTCCATCTTCTACATACCACAAGTTTGTCAATCTTGTTGATAGATAGTTTACCAAGTCATGATCTTTAAATTGAGTATCTTTACTTTTATGGTCCAATCTTTTGAAAAGTTCTTCACTATCACGTTTAACTTCTTCATAAGTTGAAACATCAAACAATATGGGTGTAATCACCTCCATCATTTTTGGACACTTCTTTGATAATTGATCAATTCCCACATCATGACAAGTCTTTAAGTCCCATAATAACTCTCTAAACATTTCTTTGTTTTCCATTTGAAAGATACTTACTTCATACCATTGTTCTTGTGCACAAGCTTTTATCAACTTGTATATCTTCAATATTGTATATTGGAATTCACAAAATAGAACTTCATACTCACTTCTTCCATTGCTACAAGCTCTCAAGACTTCAAATACTTTGATAACACGGCCAAGTGGTTGGCAAATATTTACACATTGTTTTTTATTCAATATAACTTTAGTCTTCAATAACACCTCTATTTCTTGATTGTAATTATAGCATTGAGTAAGTTCATCTTCAATATCAACTTCTCTTGCTTTGAGTACAACTCCAATATCCTTTAAAAATTTGTTACGAAATTCCATGGCAAGTGACAATCCCAATGTACAACAACCAAATAAAAACCTCCACATTTCTAAGACATGCTTCATAAACATCTTAACAAGATAGGCCATTGCAAATATTTAGAAAATATATATAATTCACCTTCAATCACATGAATAAAATCTTAGTACATATTTTACAATATTTTAATAAATTTTGATCACCAAAAAATTCAATGTAACAAAGTTATTACTAATAAACTTCATGTAGATTAAATAAATTTCTATTTATATTTGTGATTCTTTTTTTTAACTTTTTATTATTTCTTATTATTTATTATATAACAAATCTTTCTACATGTATAAATATATATATATATATATATATATAAAATAATACATAAAAGTTCATCTTAAACATCTCATAGTCTAAACAAAATAAATATCAATGATGTACATACCTCAAAATAAAACTAACAATTGATCCTTGAATTTACTTCCTCATCATGCAACCATAGATTCTTGAAATGTTCTTCAATTGCTACAAAACTTTCACATAAAGACAACATATATGTGAACAAAATTGATTAATATATAAATTATTACACATGATTCATACAAACAAAATTGAATCATATCTTTGGTAATAATTAAACTAGATCATTTTCTCAATATGCCATCCATCTTTCAATAATTATCTAATAACAATAATTCTTGATATTTTACTATAAATATGATATGCCATAACACTACTCTATTTAAAATGATATCTAATCCTCTTATTAAGTTTATAAGCTTTTTTTTTCCAATATTTTATGTTTCCTAAATCAATCATTATACAAATAACACAAATGAAGTAATCAATCAATGAAAAGTCTACCCTATGCAACAAATGGATCAACAGACTCAAAATCTTAGTAAACAAACAAGTTTGAAGATGTTCTCACCATACTCCAACTTGAAGAACTCTTCCATCTTTTAAATCATTTAGATCAAAGGTGTACCAAAAACAAACATCCAAATTAAGTATAAATGAAGATTTTTTATAATAATTTAGTCAAATGTGAAATGTATCACGACTAGATTCTTGACTGAACTAGTTCTAAAAATAAACCAGATTCTGTGATGTATAGTAACTGGTAAAACCAATCGGGATAACGGAATTTATGCAAAAAAGGGAAAGTAATGCGCTTTCTCACCTTAGACTACGACACCAACTGCTGGAACAATCCTTCGCTTGTTGATGAAGTTTAACAACACCAGTATTTGTAGCAATCCAATATTTCACAATTGATCATTGATTTTTCAATTGGTTGGTTGGGTAATCTAAGATGCGAAGGGGCAGATGACCACTTGAATTTAGTTCCAAAGAGTTTCGTTCTAACTCCAATTTGACTGATTCTGGGGTCGCCCGAAAGCGAAGATGGAGAGGCTCCGACACGAGGATTTCCACCTCAAAATTCAATATTCAACAATGAATGCAAGAAACTAGTTCAAGCAAATCCGAGGTGACCCAATAATGAACCAACTAACAAACAATGGTGTACCTTACTGTATTCAGCACTACACACACACGCCCACAGGGCTTACAATATCTACTCAACATCGGTATCAGAAGTAAGATGAAAAAAAACAACAAAGGATTCGCCCGGCCTCGGTGACCAACTGCATGAAATAGAAGATGGTGAGATAGAAGCCGAAAAAAACACAAGAAAGTATAAAACAGAAAAAACTAGTATCCAGGATCGCCTTTCCTCGTTCTTCTGTCTATCACATGCTTGCCCAGGACGACGTTATCTGATAAGTGTCCTTCCAAATTGGACTTGTTGTCGATGGTGAAAGACATGGTCTTCCAGAACGTGTTACAAGTGAATAAAAGCTTGTACTCGTTGGTTGGTTCGGACAACCGCAGTTATGCTTCAGGTGTTCCTCTTCAAAGGTGAAAGTGCTGTTTTTTGCTACTTATTTCGGATATTCGTGATACTTTGCTCTGACGAAAGAGATTCCTACAGTCGCTCCTGTGTCATCCTTCTTGCTGAGATTGATCGGTGACACTGGAGAATTTCTTATCTCGAGGTAGCTAGTGGGTTGACTCTGATAACAAGCCCGGTGAAGCTCGTCGGGAGGTTACCAAATCTGAGTACGATGTTCTTTTGACAGTGCAAGAGTAATATAGTCTCCGACTAAAGTTCAGTACTACCTGTAGTGGAAGAGCCCCAGGTCATATCTACTGTTGAGAACACAGAGTCATTCAAGATATATGACACAAACCAATTGAGAACATTTAGTCTTTCAAGACATATGACACGGAAAGATTGCAACTGTGAGTCAAAGAAAGCTCAATCCTCAAAATGGACTAAGAATCTTCGTAGATGAACAAGTTTGAAGATGATCTCACCATATTCCAGGTTATAGAAGTCTTCCGTCCTATAAATCATTTAGATCCGCTCCTACCTTACAATTCGATTACGCGCAAGTCTACACAGGATACAATTATGATATGCTGTTCAATGCCCCATCATCTTCTTGCCAACCCTCATCCCTGAAGCTGGAATTACAAAATTAACAAACAGATAAACAAATAGTGAGTACACATCAACGCAAGAATTCCAGACAGCCCAAGTCAATAGCAAAAGATTCGGACTTCCGCTAGATCAACATCATAACTTACAGTATCTACAATATTCAATCTTCTTAAAAAACCAAAAACCTCTTGATTGTTCACGCGCTTGCATAGGATACACCAAACATGAGCTTACGATCAACCCTATTGTCTGGCTTCCGGGCATCACCTCGAGCACCATACTCGAAACATAGAAAGCCATCATAACAATCTCGGAACCAAAAGAAAGAGAACACCACAAGATTACCTACCATCCGCGGCTCCTCGCTCTCACGTTGTTTCCATGCGGCACAGAGATGTCACATTGTTGGCATGCGTCATGTATGTAAGCGCAGATTTGAGCAATTCGAAACGATGGAAGGGCACTCAACAGGGTTTCGCTGCGGGATAGCGAAGGGATTAAGGGATTGGAGGGGGTCGAGGATCTGTGGTGGGGTTGAAACCCTAGACGGCTCAGATGAAAAGAACATTGATGGGTTGCATCATCCAAGGGACGATAATGAACCATCTAACAAACAATGGTGTACCCAACTGCATTGAGCACTACAAACACACGCACACACAGACAGGGCTTACAATATCTACTCAACATTGGTATCAGGAATAAGATAAAAAAAGTAAAAAAACAACAAAGGATTCAACAAGTGATAGAAGATGGTGACAGAGGAAGCAGAAAACAAGAAGAAAGAAAGAAAGAAAGAAAAACAAACAAACAAACAAACAAAGTAGTATCATGGATTGCCTTATCTCAAACGATTCAAGTGAATTGATATAGTATCGTTGGATGTTGAATTGGAACCCTGTTTTTATTGCCGAGGCTTAACTATTTGCAGAGTATAAATGCCTCATTTTGCCATCATCATCCTCTATTACAAATATAAATGTGTTTGTTTTCCACTTTAAAATTGTGTCAACAACACTTAGGATGTGTCATGTTAGACTATAACATGTTGGAAGAATGGAATGAATAGGGACAAGCATTCTAGTGATTCAAAGTTTGTCCAATAAATCATGTCATGTGGATGCAAAATGCAATCTCACTATGATCATATTTTTGTTTTTTTTACCAATTCTTTGAATAATAGCCACTTTATATTTATGGGTCAAACCAGAAAAAGAGGTGCCATTATTTGCACCTTCCAAAACACATATTGGGTGATTAACCATATTAAAAAAGGCTAGTACATGCATCAATGAAGGTACATGTGTGACTGAGTCAAATGTTTAATATTCCACTCATCTAATCTAGAAAATTTCTCACTAAGTAGAATCTTTGTTAAATATTTTTATACTAGCTATGTCAAAATTATCGAATACGTTTGTTTTTTAAAAACCTGTCATACTTAAGCTTGATAAAACCCACTATTTTTCTTACATTAATGAGGTTTTTTTTGCAGAGATGAAGCCTTATTTTGACCAAGTGCATTAGTTTCTATCATTAATAGAAATAGAAAATTAGTCATAGATATGTGCAAAGCACTATTAAGATGGTGGCATGTCTACTTTAAGTGCGGTTGGTAAATTTTCACTTCTCAACTGTAATTTTTTCAAATGAATTACAACTGTGGCTACACTAGTTGAAATTACATGTAGATAATATACCATATGATATGATTCTATAGTTTGGCTATTTGACACCAATTGGCCTAAGTCTACATCGCTTAATTTTCTGGTAGTGTGAAAGAATGACCTCTTTAAGAAGAGGGCAACCCATTTCCAAAGTTACAAGGCCTATATTTCTTACATTCTATACTACAAGAGGCATTATTTTAAGGATTGCAATGCATTTCAAAAAATCATGGGAATGATAATAACATCAAAATACTATTCATATATATTCTATTGTGATAATGAAGCTAATGAGAACTAACAAAATATTATCATGCTGTGATGTATTTAAGTCGAGTAGTAAATGTATTCGACAAACATTAATGTTAAGGTGCATGAATATTATAATTGAGCATGGATTGAGGCATGTGAGCAGCCGATCTTAGCTTAAAAAGGTGTTTTGAACACAATAGTGAAGTTAGATTTACAAAAAAATGCTTTCTTGACTACTTACAAGAGCCATCAGCCTTGGTAACGAAATTGGCTCTTGGATGAATGAAGGCCGTAGATTTAGATTAGGGATCTTAAAAATCAATGACGGAGATGTAGCCACCCTTCTACGAGCCTCCACTCAATTGTGTAAGAGAGGCTTGGTTTTCCAAGCCCTCTCTCTCTCTTCTTTTCGGTGAAGGGTGGAGCTATGCCAAAATTTGGCCAAAACCCTAATCTTAATTTTATTTAGATTTTAATTCTCATTGAGAACCTTGTGATTGTGTATGTATGGATTTTGCATTATGAAGGATGGTCATTAAGTTTTAAAATATGTTTTATTGAGGTAGATATCTCCTCGGCCTTTCAAATACCCTGAAGGTTTCAAGGGCCTCGGATTTTCTTCAATCAGTCACTCAATTTCTGTTGTTTCAATGTGAGATTTTGAATAGTTGTAGCTTTTTTTGTTAGCTTTCCAACAAGATAAGACTTGCTTGATTTGGAGTAAGAAGGAATTTTTGGTGAATTTCTGAGTTTGAGGGAGTCGACTGCCTTTGCAGTTTGAATCAATCGAGTTTGGAAAGGTATTTCTCAGTGCCCAGTGATTGAATTTATTTGAAATTTTGGGAGCATTAAGCTTTATAATCTAAGTTCTAAAAGACACAAGTTTTTTTGAATTTGAAGACAATCTGAATTTTTAGTGAATTTTTAGTAAGTTTTTAGTAAGTTTTTATTCTTATGGTCAATTAATAGTAATAACTTAGTTAATTATTTTTATTGTATTTACATAGTAAATTTCATTTAATATATTAATTTAATATTGGTAACCATTTCTTAGAAGGTCTAAAATTAATTAAACTTTTAATATAAAGATTTAAATTAATCTAACAATTACACAATTGGGAGATCTCCAATTCCACCTCTTGGACTTGTTGTGTGGCATAAGTTTCATCAAGTGGTGAAATTTGGCCTCACACTAGAGCAATACTATAGATTGCAAAAGTACCAATTAATGAACAATCAACCAAATGTAGGGCTTGGAGTTGACAATAGTCTTTTCCAACTTCCACAAGTCCTTCACCGCCTATTTTTTGCTAATACTTCAACACATGCTCTTGGAGCTCTTTGTAACAAAGTACATCAAGTTGGAAAGAAAAATCCTTCAAAAAAAAAAAATAACAAATCAAAGTATCTACTAAACTATAAATTATGACCAACAAATAAAAAAGACCCTTCATCAATTACAAAACATCTCCTAGAAGTATCAATGATTAGTAATCATTGCTTCACTTAAAATTAATGTAAGTCTAAACCTCAATATATGGCATGAAGAATTGAAAAATATTGATGTTTCATCATGTTAAAAAAGAAGATTTTTCTACTATCAAGAACAATCTACAACTTGAAGCCCTACAATTCCAATGTTATGACATCGGTTTATTTCTAGTGCTTCAAGTCGAGGACAACCTCTAACAATGGCAACTAAGCTGCAATCACCCACATAGTATAAGTCACTCAATAAGACTTTTTCTTAACTTTTTGTATCCTCCTCCATTAGCCACCAAACTTCTATAGATAAAAAATATGTGAATCAGTAAAGAATATTATAATTGCATAACTAAATCTTATTCATGAGCATAGATTGCTTTGCACCTCTTTTTTTTAATTTAGGTTCTCTCGCAAAAGTGGTATGTTCACAAAAAAATATGCATAATAGGTATTTTTGCTATGGTTAGTAATTTTTTTTAACTAAAAAATTTAATATCATGAGTGAATAAAATTCTATTTATAATATTCTTATCTAAAGAGAAATAAGTCTTAAAAGAAAATATCAATGCATAGCTAATCAAAACAAAATTACATAATTTATTAAAAAAAATAATTGATGCATATTGTTAATTGTATAATGAACTGTGAAAATAGAAAACTTGTCAATTTATAAATTTCCAAAAGTTGTATAAAACTAAGTTTTCTAATAAAGAATAATTATGGCCAATAATATTTACACATTGTAGTCAAAGCATTTGCAATTTTGTACAATTTTGACCAATTACTAATATACTATCTATTTCAATATCCTTGAAATCCAAAGTGAACTTCTTGAGCATATCACAATTGGTACCTACAATCTACAACTAGAGGCAAATAATGACAAGATGCCCAATTATCAAAACCAAGCAACGTACTTAACGAGCATTCATATCATTAACATATAATCTAAGACTTAATACATAAGGCTTAATACATCTAGACTTATATAGACTTTATACTTCTAATGCTATGCTAGACAACTTACCAATTGTGATGAATTAGGTTGAGAAAGTAGGACACATACAAAAAATGATTTAGATCAAGAACTGAATGACCTTCAATGCCATATTGTCATACTGTAAATACTTATAGTATGTAAAAATTAATTAAAACATATTTTATGTTCATAATTCTTGATGTGTATTAGAATGGTTAATAAATTAATTTAAAGAGAGTGGATATAAAAAACTTTATTTTAAATTTTATCTATTTTTATTATAATATTTAAATTATATAAGATTTAGATATTTAGTATAGAGCTTTAAGAGAAGGTGGAAGCCTAAGGATGAAAATCTAAACTATTATGAGGCTTATGGAGAGGGATGAAATCAAAGCATAGTCGGATGAAGGAAAAAGATAAAGTTCTTTATCTCTATTAGTCAAAGGCCATATCTAATGGACATTCAATAGGCTATCCATGCCTATAACAAGGATTTTGGCAACTTTAAAAAGGCATGTCAGAATCAAAAGTAAAGATTGTAAGGTTTGGGATTTGGACTACAATTTGTGTTCAAATTTTAGAGGATTTGGAATTAAGATGATGAAGTTATAGCCGTTTGAAGTTAAGGTGTTGTTTAAGACATACTATTGCTATTTTGAGGATACAAAGAGTTTTATAATAGATTTTGAAGATCGAGAGGTGTAACCACAAGGGTGATTTTAAGATCTACATCTTTTGTGAAGGTATTTTTGTATTTGAAGTTTTTATAAAGAAGTTATAGAGTGCTGAAGATAGCACATATAATTCAGAGGCAGTAAATAAGTCATCTTGTTGATAGTAATAGTTGGAGCCATATTATGAGTTTTTGGATGAATTTTTGCCTAAAAATTTCCAAAAGTATATATTATTGAGTTCAAAAGCTATATATCAAAATTTTATATTATTTAAATACTTAATTTGTGAGATATGAAGAAATTTACATACAAGTATATGTAAGCAAGGGCTTGAAGCTACTATTAGAATTTTGGTGATATCTCAAGATTCATAATGAATTTATGGTTGAAATTTGTTGTGGTAGTTTTTAAAAATATATTAGTATTTTATGTAAATTTTGAATTTGTTTGGATGCTTCAATCATGAGATATAAGCTGTTGAAGTTTGGAAAGAATTTATCTTAAAGATATACAAGTTTTTTATGATATTTTTATCACATTTTTGGTGATCTTTGGTACTTAAGGCTTATGTATAGATATAATTTCCCCTTTAGGAATAATTTTATATATAGACTTGGCATTTTGTTTATCTAGAGGTATAGTTGAGTATTTAATAATAGCTAAAAGTCCAGTGCTTTCTCAAGGCAAACTCTCTCTATCTTGACAATGTTTGTTACACAAGCACAAGCTGCAATTCTAAGCAATTAAAGCAATTTTCCACCAACTTTAACAATTCTTATTATGCCAATATTATTGATTCTTTTACAAAAATATAAATTTAGCTCTTCTACCTCTTTACAATATATATCCACCTCCTTCAAAGCTTGATCCTCGACATTGCAATCCTACAATAGTTCTACCTAATAAATACATCTTTACATAGCTAAGAATTTAATCAAGAACATTTACTATACAAACATGAAAGAAAACCAGCCATAAACAAGTCTAGAAAATAAAAATTATAGATTATGATCTTTGTTTTTGTAACGAGATAATACAACAATAATACCCATCGATAAAAATATTGAAGTATGATTGTAGACATGATCATATACCTATAAGTCTAAGACCTTTAAGCCTCTACAAGCATTTGCTAAAATCACAAGGCCATGATTTGATACTATAGAGCATTACAAGATAAATAGACTCTCTAATCTTGGATATTCTTCTACCAAAAATTGAAGCCCCATATCTAAAAAATTATTCAAACTAATGTCATTGCTATCATCTTTGGAATTTATCACTATGTAGTGTCCACTTCTCCTCCTTTTTTGAAGCAATGTTGTACCTGTATCTTTATTCTACCACAAATATCTAATAAGGAAATACTTGCAATGATTCAACCATTCAACTAATAGTTCATCCTTAGAATCTTCCAAAAAAAGATTACATTCAACAAAGAATATTTATAATAAAGATTGAAGCATTAAAAAATATCAGCAATCTTCTTTATTAGATTCCAATGTGTTGCTCATTGTACCATTCTCAAATCTTTATATATCATTATAATCTAGGAAGTTTCTCAATTGCCGCAATATCCAAGATTAGCTGCAAAACAAAACTTCAAAAGTACCTTAAATTGCATTACGATTGATCTGAAGGGACCATAATTTATCATGAAATAAACTACAAGACAAATTTGATGTATGGAACTTACAAGAAATGGCCTCAACATACAAAGATAAAACGTTCGATAATGTGAGAGCTAGCCGTTGAAAGATACAAGAACATATAATCTTTTGTCTATACAAACTTGTCATAGATTTAAGAATCTTTGAACCATCTTTGCTAAATATGCATTTGACTACCTCATCATGCCCAAAGTTAGACAATATGACATGGACTCAAAAGCATCTTCTATCTTTTATAGATGAGTAAGTAAGCATCTTGGTCACTACTCCTTCCTTCTAAATATTTCATGATTTTTATTAGTGTCTTGTTCAGTAGCAAGTTTATCAAATCTTGTCCCCTTACCATGTTTGATGTTCTAATAGTCTTACAAAAAATAACTATAAAGATTATTTAATTAGCATAGTAGTGGTTGTATTGGCCTTTCAATTTACACATATGTCTTTTTTAGCTTCGGTGTTAAGCTCAAGTCAAAAATTTATCAAAACATTAGGCCAAATTAATACTCATAGAAGTAGCCATTTCTACATCCTTTAAAAAAGAACTTACCAAAATTTGCAAAATATTAATCTACTATGCTACTAATAAACTTTACTTAAATATTCTAGCAATCAAGAGTCCAAATTTATAATAACACATGAACTATCTTTTGATCTACAAAGACATCTTGCACCTACCACCCATTACACTTCAAATTCTAACTACCGTATCTTACAAGGAGACAATGCATTAATTTAGACCTCATTTTTGCTCTCATGTTGCCATAGCACCAGAAGTAAGTTATTCCAAATCAACAAGATATTGAACCTCTGACCATAGTTACTTTAAAAAAAAATTCATAATCTCAAGTCTTATGTAACTATCTGCCCAATCTTCCTTAACTCACTTCTTTCAACGTTTATATTATGAACCTTTGCTGATTAATCCAACTCATGGATCTACTCTTCCTATTCATCACCATGTCACCAAACCATTTCTAGAGGGAACTATCTCCCTAAGCAGCAACAACCAATCTTTCTTGCTACAACATCCATTCCATGTCCAAAATCAATTCCTTGCTTCATCAAAGCACACAATGGTTTTATTTATCATATACATCTTTTTATTGAAGAGATTATTACTTCTATTGCATTCACTCTTATTATGAGCTGAAATCCAAATTGCATCTATGATCAAGTTCCACAGCATATACTATGATCGACGATTTTTGGTTTCGTAAAAATTCAATGTACAACATATGCGATGAATATTTTTCTTGCATATATCTTAAGCTTGATGTGGAAATGTTCTTAATAAGAATCTAATCTTTGAGATTTTTAGAGGGCTCCTAAATTTTGAGTGAGTGAGTGAGAGAATGAATGAATAAGTAAGTGTGTGTCATAAAAAAAATAGATTGATCAACTATAGTTTGATTATGACAAAATGGAATAAAGGTGTATTTGTAATCCATGCTATGAACAAATACTAGGGTATTAAGCTACATTCACACTTTAACTCCCATATTTCCAAGTGTGGATCTAGATAGCTGTGTTCTTGCTAATGCATCTACTTTGCAATCCTATATAATTTACAAAATCTATTGGCGATTGTAATTAGCACTTATTCCTTGAGTAACAATGGCTATAGTCATGAGCTTTGAAAGAAGGCAATTTGAGCATCATTTAATCAGAAAAGTTCAATCCAAACCTCTCTTTTGAGATCCACATCACAATCAAGTTAGCAAAATCTAAAATAATTGAACACTGCACTTTGAATTCCTTGAGAGTAATAGCCCACCTTCAATTTCTTTGAGATTAGGATGTGATCTTTTGATGCTTCCTCGCCCGACGCTCAGTGTTGAAGTCAAGCAGTCAAAGCCTTGCAATCAAAGAGCCCTTCTTTCGCCTCGTGGCAATATTTGTAGACTCATAGCTATAATTGTTTGTTGGCACCATATTATGCAAAGTCGTATTGGATTGTATTGGGCTAAGCTGAGATGGAACAAGAGTGGAGCTCAATGTAGAGCTACGCTTATTTTAGGAACAAAGATAATTGACTCTGCAACCATTGCAAGGCTTGCCACGATTTAAAGCTGTCTATTGATAGAAGGGCCTTTTTATTGTATTTTTATATTTGAGGGAGAAGAGACATCCACTTAGTATTTGTTCTTCTATTTCTGTCACAATAACATTATATCTTGCAAGTGTTGAGAATGTTTTAGAGAAAGAAATAAGACTAGTTAGAAGTAATATGGACAAATATGTAAAAAAGACACACGTAAGAAGTAAGTTTATTGATAGAGTTATTTTTCTTATATAAAGAAAAGAAAAAAATATAAACAATTTTTTTCTACTACATTCAAAATACTATAGCTATAATAAATACTATAGACTATAGTAAATAGTATAGAGAGCATCGGCTACATTTAATGCTTTCAACACTCCTCTTTGCTCATCATAATATTTATATGTATATAATTGTGGTCTATACTTTTTTATAATCTCATAAGTTTAATAATTGGTACTTTATTAAAACCCTATATAAAAAAATCTTATTGTATTTAAAGACAATATTATAGATGAAAGAAAAAAAAGAGTATAATATTATTTCAACATTTCATTAACTTTCTTGCTCAAGAAAAGCAAGTTGTTACATACCAATGCCATAAATAAATCAACAATGGTTGTACAAAAAAAGATCTTTGATGAATAGATTAGCAAGATTATTTACAAATTCAATTTTTTTAATCTTAAGTATTTAATCAATAACCAAGTTATGTGTATAATTAATATACTTTCGATCAATATGCTTTGTGTAGAATAAGTAGTTATTTTCAGAATGTAGATACCTAGTGTATAGTGTAAATAAGGATAGATAACTGCTGAAAAGGTGGTTCAACAGGTAGAATGGATGAATTATTAGGAAAAGTAGTTATCATCTATAGTATAGGAGTTGGTATCTTGGGATAGTATAAGGAGGATGGGAGAGGGGAAGAAAATACCAGACTGTGAGAGTTGTGAGCCGGGGTGAGCTTGGTGCTACCTCTTTTCTTTTGTTTGTTATTTTCTTTGAATAAGAGGATTGAAAGTTTCTGAATATTGTGAAGTGAATTATGGAATGGAAATGTGATTGGTATTATTTGAAGAGAAGAAAGATTGAATGCTGAAATCTGATTGTAGTTCAACAAAGAGAATGAATCTATGTTTGTGTGAAACACTGTAATATGAATGGCAATTTTGTGTGAAGAATTCTAGAGATTGGAACGAGGGTAATTGTGTGTTGAAAGCTGTGAGGGTGCAGTATTACAGTTGGAGATTGTGAAGGTGAATATATTGGTGGAAATAGTAATTATTGGTATGACTGAATTACTGTAAGGAAGAGACCGATAAAGTGAAGGAGGAGATTATAGTTTCCTTGTGTGTTCAGATATTGAAAATGGAGACGATACATTCAGGAGGTAATTAATTGTGTGACCCTAACATGAACGCTTAAGCAACTAGTCATTTCCCGTGTTCAAATCCCCCTATATGGATTTATGTTGGGAGGTTTCTTCCAAAATAAGTGAAATGAGCAATCACATTTTGGCACCGCTGCCAGGGAGTGATAATAGCTTTGAGTGTTAGGAATTAATTACCAAATGTGTGAGAAAATTGGCAATGGAAGATGATTTCAGTAGTGTATGAAGAAAGAGTATGATTATTAAGAATGAGAATTTAACAGTAAAGAGAATAAAGCAATCAAAGAAAAGAACAGAGAGATCGCAAGCAAGAAATTTGTTGCGTAATGAGCGAGATCGCAAATTGAAAAAGAAACATCGATAAAGTTAGATTAAGCTGTGGTTGCATGCCTGTCGGCATATTCGATTGTATCCAGAAGATAATCGATCTCTAATATTTTAGAAGTACATATCGTTAAAGAAATTGCCAAGAGCACTTGCGAAGAGCACTGCTAATAGGCCAGCAAATCTCTCAAAGCCGTTAACGGAAAACGAGGAAGGCACAAAGGAATTAGGTACCCCACTAGGTATCTTCTCAATTGGAAATACGTCCAATCCTAACAAGACTGGTTCTGAAGATCGATATAAATCACTTGCCAATAAAGACCAATTCAGAGTATATCAAAACCTGTCATTTTTACCTCATATTCAATAAGTAAAATTATTTGGGGATAATAATAGTCAATTGGGAAGGCTTAGAAGTCTAGAAAAGACTTTTGCGGGAGAAAATTTTTATTTTAATAAGAAATTGAGTGAAACATCGGCATCTTTAATGACGTCCGGAGGACCAGCAGTTCCGATTGCAGTTCAAATGGGTGCAGTGGGCGATCGAACGACTAGCGTCGCGCCATTACCTATTTTTTGGGGTTTGCTAGGTGCAGATCCAAATCAACATTTGTTTCAATTCTTGACGACATGTGTAGCCAATAATGGAAGAATAGAAGACATTTGACTGAGATGGCTGCTAGCGACATTAAAAGATACAGTGTTTGAGTGGTATAACTGCCAACCTATGGGATAATTTATCAATTGGGAGGTATTGAAAAATATATTTTTAGTCCATTTTCGACCAATTGGTTTTGAAGAACGTCTTAGAAAAAAACTAATGAACAGCAAAATAGTACCAGGGAAAGCGATATAGTCATATTATGGTCGTGTAGCGGATATACTTCGAAAATGGCCAAATAACCAAATACCGAAATCATTTGTGTTGTCCATATTGGTTAATGGACTACACCCACCAGAATTGAAAATGTTTGTAAAGGAGGCCCAATCAGCCACCATTGCATCATCTCTTGAGCGAGCAAAAGTATGGGAGGAATGTCACTATGACTAGAACTTAACAGTTGGACCCACAATGATTCCATCTCAAAGAGGTTATCAAATGACAAATTGGAATGACGCATCAGGAAGTTATCTAGGAAGGAATGATTATGATACAATTCCATAGGGAATAATGGATGCCGTTCCATTGCAAGCTGTACGACCATCATCATTACACCCGTATGTGCCTTATTTTGCGTACCAGAAACCAATACCTACAAAAGAATTGTCAAATGCATTGGTATCAAGAGATCCTAATGAGTCATTGTTGTTAACATTGACAAAAAAAATGGATGAATTAGGTGTGAATTTGGCCAAGGATAAAGAAAAAAGGCATAAATCAACCAATATGCGTCCCAATGTCTGGTGCAGCAATTGTGAGGGGCAAGGTCATTTAGTAACAGAATTTCCTTCTCCACCCCAAATGACTGTACAATGTACCTTTTGCGGGGGCAAGCCTATTACCACCAACTGTTGGAATTTATGGAAGCAACAACAACTCAATAACCAGATAATGACCCAACCAACCTAGTAGGATGTCAATCAAGTACAGACGAATAATAGGTTTGGTTGGAATGGAAATCGAGCGAATAAACAAAACATAAATTATTGTAATTTCTTCAACTCTAAATTTTACCAAAAAGGTGTATCCAATACTCACGGATTGGCGATGAACCAATCAGGATACCATCAATATCCACCCATGACGAAGCCAATGCCAGACTCTACAGTAACAATGGGTCAACCAGGATCCTTTACTCATCCGACATGGAACAGACCTAGCCGTTATATACCAGTAGAGACACCCATTATCCCTAAAGGAAGTGGCAGGAGACCACTTTGTTGCTATCGTTGCAGATAAATCGAATATTATGTGAGTGAATGTCCTAATTCAAGGGCTAGTGATGACTATGCTCCAATATGTGGAAATTGTAAGCAGTCTGGTCACACTTATTAGCAGTGCAATGTGCCCTTTAATTATAATAACTAAGACCAGCAAATACAAATAAGCCAACCAGCGGAGGACAAAGGCCCTGTTCAACAAGACTCACCAGTACATCGTGTCAAGGTGGTGAACGCAATGCTTACCAAAGGCCAACAAAAAGACAAGAATCTAATTCAAGACAAGGATGAACTAATTGTAGGAGAGCAAGTAGCGCCATCCACGGGGCTAAACAAACCAATATCAATATTGGGATGTATTCCAATATTGAGACCTCAACAGACTGAAGAATCCAATTCAGTTCCACGTGCCAATTTACCGAGACCATCAACATCGATCCCAACTGACCAAGTACCAATATTTATACAGTCCAATAAAAGATCTTATGCATTAAAGGAACCTTTAGTGATAGACAAATTGGTAAAGTTACCAACGGCAATCTCAATTGCCAGGAAGGAATTACTGTCGAACAGAGTAAAATCGAAACCAATAAAATGTAAAAGAGCATTGGGAATTACTCTCAATATGGAACCCTACAACATTCTGAGGGATTTGGATGTTATTTAGCCTTCAATTACAATGAAGCAACTTTAGGCTATAGCATCGGAATGTCGATCTTCATTGAATTTAGCATTAATCCGACGAAGATCTCGCACTAAAGAAATTCATGAAGTTAGCTTAAATCTAGATCCGGGAGCACCAACAATCGATGTATCAATCGATGGCATTTTAATTCCAAGGATATAAGTCAATAGTGGCTCCAATGTGAATTTAATGAACGTAGATATAATGGAGGACTTGGATCTAAAGCAATTGCTACCTACGACATTGGTATTACGAATGGTAGATCATAGCTAGGTTAAACCAATGGATATCTTACGGAGTATTCAAACTATGATTGCCGATATTGCATATGAAATCGACTATATCGTCTTTCGATTACAACGTTCGACTTTATAGTATCCAATTTTATTGAGACGACCCTAGCTTTATCAAGCAAAGATCAAGAATGATTGGCGTCGGGATACTTTGACAATTGGCAAGGATAGAGACAAAATGGTGTTACAAATGTACTCAGTATACTATCACGGGGAGTTTCAATTGCCAACATCTGAATTAACGTCGGACGATGAGCTTAGCTTCGATGACGACGCAGTAGCACCAATTACAGAGGCGCCCGTGGAGGCAGCACTACACCCTGGAGTGGTAATATCAATAAGGAGGTCAGTAAGTAATACCAATAAGGATTTTACTCCAGCTCAAGACGATCTTTACTATGGATTGGGGCACATTTGCTTATCGCGTGATGCCTTTTGGGTTATGTAACGCCCTAGCCATGTTTCAGAGAGTGATGACTCAGGCCTTCTAAGACTATCTCCGACTATTTATGGAGATCTTTTTAGATGACTTTTGTGTATTCAGTACAAAACAAGATCATCTTAATTATCTCGGCAAATACTTGGCTCAGTGCGCTAAGTTTGGGATATCGTTGAACTCAGATAAGTGTTAATTCGGTGTTCCATCAGGAAAATTATTGGGACATATCATCTCTAGCCATGGTATCGCTACGGATCCGGACAACGTGACACATGTAATGAACTTGCCCAGATCAGAGACGATCTCTGGTGTTCGAGAGTTCGTCGACCATGTCAGTTATTATCGACGATTTATTCAATCATTTGTAGTTATTTGTCAATCTTTAATGAACTTACTGAAGAAACCTTCGTTAGATGGGACTAATCTGATCTGGACCATGGAATGTACCGTGGCCTTTGAAGCATTGAAGTCAAAATTGGTCTCTGCACCAATATTGGTGGCCCCTCATTGGACCGAGCCCTTTCATGTGTATGTTGATGCATCCAATGTGGCTATTGGATCGGTGCTAAGTTAGAAGGATGACTAGGGTCTAGATCATCCTATCTATTATGCTAGTCAATAATTGACGACTGCCAAACGTAATTATAATACTACTAAATGAGAAGCATTAGGTATGATATACTCGGTTTAGAAATTTTGGTACTATTTGCTTGGATATCCCTTTGTCTTTTATGTGGATCATGATGCCCTCAAATACATGATAAATAAACTTCAATTGAGTGGACAAATTGTTTGATGGATGTTACTTCTACAGGAATTCAACTTTACAATTAACGTTCGACCTGGCAAGAAACATGCCAATGCGGATCACTTATCCCGTTTATCTAATACACTAGGTAATGAGCCGATAAACGATGCTTTTCTAGATGTCCAACTATTCGCTGTAGATGTCATTACACCCAAATATGATGAATTGATCCAATATTTAACGTTTCAGACTTTTCTTATTTCTTATAATAAAAAACTAAAGAAGCGTCTGATTTTAAAAAGTGCACTGTATACCATGATTGGAGATACCTTGTACAAACAAGGGTAGGATGGAATTTTATGCTGTTGCATCTTTCAAAGTGAAGTTCGTACAATTTTAGAAGGATATCATTTGGATAGTTGTGGTGGACATTTTGCGAGAAAAAGTACTGTTCGTAAGACTTTAATGGCCGGATATTGGTGGCCCACAATGTTTTTTGATGCACACCAATTTGTTCGTCGTTGTGATCCCTGTCAACTAATTGGTCGACCCACGGGTACTTCAGCGATGCTGTTAGTACCAAACTTGGCATAGGCGCCATTTGAGAAATGGAGAATTGATTTTATTGGATCCATTGCACCAGCATCGAGACATAGACAAAAGCGGTATATTTTAGTCGCTATGGACTATGTAACCAAATGGGCAGAGGCTAATGCTATCCGCTATAATAATGCCAGTATGGTGGCCACATTTCTATACGAGAATATTATTACTCGATTTGGGTGTCCGAAGGAATTGGTTAGCTATCGTGGCACTCATTTCATAAATACGACCATAGCAGCCTTGACGAACACATATGAAATCAAGCACAGGAAAATAACACCATATCATCCTCGGGCCAATGGGTAGACGAAAAAGACCAATAATATTCTATGTAAGATTTTAACTAAAATAATTTCGGGCATGGGAACTGATTGGGATACTAAATTGTTTGCGGCATTGTGGGCGTATCGTATTGCATATAAAGTGACTACTAATTCCACACCATTCCAATTGGTGTACGGACAAGAAGCAATATTACTAATTGAATTGGAAGTTCAGAGTTTGCGCATTGTGTTAGATGAACGTCTTGGAGATAAGGAATCACTCCAATATCGGTTGGCAGAGTTGGACAAATTGGATTTAATCCAAGCTACAACTTTCTTCAACTTGGAAGCAACTCAAAAATGGCGGAAGAATTACTATGATAGTAAACTGCGTCCGAAGAGTTTTATGCCCAATGATTTGGTATTGTTGTATGATAGCAAGTTTAATCATTTTTTGGGCAAATTTCAAGTTTGTTGGCATGGGCCATATCGTGTGATTGAAGGATTTTCCAATGAGTTTGTTCAATTGGAGGATTTCATGGGTCATCGTTTCAGTACCCACATTAACAGGAACCGATTACGGTTATATCATACGTAAAACCCAAGACGGGTTTTCAATTTCTGGAGGAGGTCACGTCAAATGTACTTAGGATAGACCTAATTAAGTGCATTAGGGTGTAGAGGCGGCTGAAAGGATAGTTAGTAATTACTAATGTGTCAGATGGGACGGGGGTGAGAAACGGACAGTAGGGATAACATGTTGTCATTATCACTACTAGGTAAAAGAATAGGAGTGGGGCACCCATTTACGGTCATTCTCAGGTGTCGCATTCTGTTATTGTTTCTTTCGGTGTTACAATTTTGGGTGTTTCAGAGTACTGGAGCATAGTATTGACAGTTAGAGCTTGAAAGAGTGTGCGTCATGGCGATTGAGAGTGCAAAGAGAGCTATGGACAGAGAGAAAAGTGGCCGAAATGTGAAAGCTAAATGCAATTTAGGACCACCATCCGTAGTAATCATTACTAATATGGAGCCTATGAAGCTGGAGATTTGCTGGACGCCAAGGAGAATACGAGATTTTTGAAACGCGCAAATATTTTAGTTTTTACGAAAGTCAGATAGTTTGCCTTCAATTAATGTGGCATTAGTGGAAGAATACATCACAAACTATGACCCACAGGATGGATCGAGCGTAGTACAAGGGCACATTATCGGTATTGTGTCACGAACATATATATAATTACCTATATGAATAGATAAAAGTATGTAAAAGTAGATAAAAGTAGGTTAATTGTGTAATATCTTCTAGAGAAGCTTCTTAGAAGCTTCATAGACGCTGCTTTGACTTTATAGGAGTCTATAGTTGACTTTTAGGTTAGAAACTTGGTCAACAAGTTAGCCATGTGCGACACATGTTGGAAGCTTAAAGAACAAGCTAACTACGTGGTCCATCCATAGAAAACTTGCCTTATAAGCAAATGCATGTGGCCTAGAAAGTCAACATATATTGGAGGTCTTATAGAACATTGCCATGTGGCTTCTAGTTAGATAGTATATATAGAGGCAAGAGTGAAGCCCTCTTCACTCTTGTCAACTCCTTTCTTGCTTCTAGTCTAGTTTCAAGGGTCTCTAGTTTTCTTGTATTTTGGCAATAGCCATTCCAGTTTCTTTCTTAATATACATATTTCTATTTTGTCCTATTTCTTTTTGAGAAAAGTCTCACTTACTCTTTAGCTTTCATCGAGTTCTTGTCCTTGACAGATTGACAAGAGTACACTTACAATATCAGAGCTTTGTCTTTTCTTGATTAAGAGTGGATTACCCCTTTTTCTTGATAAGACATAAGCGCATTAGAAGTTGCGGATTACCCTCTTTTAAACTGATATTGTTCTTAGTATTTTCTTTGTTATCAATTCCTCTCTTCTATTTGTTTTGAGCGTTATTAGACATCTTCTCTTTTCTAAGTGCTACTATGGCAGAGCTTGTTGAAATGAAGAGTACAATGGCACAGATGCAAGAAAAATTGAGGGAGTTAATGCTTGCGATGCATCAACTCAATTTACCACCACAAGGAGCAACAAGAATGGTAGGAAGTGAAGATATAGAGATGATTGGGGCTGCTTCAACATCTGCACCAAACCATGTCCCTTCTCCCAGAATGGAACACCCTTCGAGTATTAGAGAACCGAGAGTTGCCTTGCCCGAGAAGTTTGATGGTACCAGATCCAAGTTTCGAGGATTCATCAATCAGGTCCAACTAGTGATTGAACTTCAACCCCAGAGCTATCCAACTCCAGGGTCACAAGTTAGATTCATTGGTACACTTCTTTCAGGATCAGCATTGTCATGGTTTTCATCTTTTCTTGAACGACGAGATCCAATATTGGATAATTTGGAGGCTTTTTTGGCGGAGTTTTGATCCATGTTTGGAGAACATGATGCAATTCGTGTTGCAACCAACAAGATCCGTATTTTGCGACAAGGCAATCGATCAGTAACATTATATGCTTCGCAATTTCGACAACTTGCAACTGATATCAAGTGGGATGATGCCGCACTTGTGAGTCAATTTCTCTACGGATTACAATATGAGGTAAAGAAATTGATGCTTAATTTACCTGATCCTCAAACATTGAGTCAAGCAATTGACTTTGCTGTGAAGTGCGACAATCGACTTTTTGAATTTCGATCCGAGAGTCGCACAAGTGGGCCTCAACGTTACTACAATTCAATGGCAACACCGACGTCTCCTCAACACATACCTTCAGAAGTAGAGGATATGCAAATTGATGCGGTACGTTTCAAACCTCTTACTGAGTAAGAAAAGTCTCGTCGTCGACAAGAAGGATTGTGCTTATATTGTGGAGAACCTAAGCACACTGCTCAACATTGTCCAAAGAAGCGACGTAACTACAAAATGAGGAGTACGGCTGTGAAAGAAGACAGTATGTCGGAAAACGAGTACGTCCAGCTACAATAGGGACCGTGCGGCTGGAATCTTGTACAACTTCTAATGAAGGTCTTATCCTCTCCTCAGAACCATCTCCTTATTTTATAATAGATGTACGTTTAGGACCTAATAATTACAAAGCCTCTGCCTTGATAGATTCAGAAGCCTCAGCTTGTTTTTTAGATGAAGAATTTGCTAGCTGTCATAGAATATCATTAATACAAAAAACTAAACCTGTACACGTAGAAGTCATAGATGGTCGTCCGTTGTCTTCTGGAGATGTAACTCACGAAACACTTCCTGTAGATGTAGTAATAAATGGTCATAGTAGTTGCGTAATTTTTAATATAATTAGATCTCCCTCTAACCCAGTAATTTTAGGCTTATCATGGTTAGAAAAGTATAATCCTCGAATAGATTGGATTTCTCGTAAACTTGATTTTCCTCGGAGCATTAGTAACAGTTCTATTAATCAAGTAAAAAACCATGAGTCTAGTATAGTAAAACCCGCACTTATAGGTACAAAAGCATTTATACACGCAGCAAAAGAAGGATCAACTTTTGCTATATATGCTGCACCTATTTCTGAAAGCGTAAAGACTTCAAGTGGCATTCCAAGTCAATATCAGGATTATCAAGACGTTTTTGAGAAAAAGAATGCAGATATTCTTCCTGAGCATCGCTCATACGATTGTTCAATCGATCTCAAGGAAGGAACTCAGCCACCATTTGGACCAATTTACAGTTTATCGCAAGATGAGTTGGCTGAACTCAAGACATATATTGACGAGAATTTAGCGAAGAATTTCATACGCCATTCAAAATCTCCAGCAGGAGCTCCAATTTTATTCGTAAAGAAAAAAGATGGATCTTTACGAATGTGTGTTGACTATCGAGGACTCAACAAGATCACAATCAAGAACAGGTATCCATTACCTTTGATATCAGGACTCCTCGACCAGTTGAATCAAGCTAAGATCTATACAAAAATAGATCTAAGATGAGCATATAATCTAGTACGGATCAAAGAAGGAGATGAATGGAAGACTGCGTTTCGAACCAGGTATGGACATTTCGAATATAATGTCATGCCCTTTGGACTCACGAATGTACCAGCTGCTTTTCAACATCTCATGAATGATGTATTTCGTGAATTCTTAGACAATTTTGTCGTCTGCTACCTAGACGATATCCTGATTTATTCTAAGAATATTGAAGAACATGAAATACATGTTCGTCAAGTATTACAAAAACTTAGAGATGCAGGATTGTACGCCAAGATAGAAAAGTGTATATTTCACACTACTCAAGTTGACTTTTTAGGATACATCATTTCAAATGATGGTCTTATGATGGATTCTAAGAAAGTCCAAACAATCATGGATTGGAAGATTCCAAAGACTGTAAGAGATGTCCAATGTTTCTTGGGATTTGCCAATTACTATCGGATCTTCATCAAAGACTTCTCACGAATTGCAGCTCTACTTATACGCTTGACTAGTAAAGATAAATCCCAATGGAATCAAGAAGCGGAAGCAGCATTTGAAGCCTTGAAGACATCGTTTGTCTCTGCACCAGTCTTATATCGTGTTGACTTTTCCAAGGTATTTTTTATGGAAACAGACGCATCGGATTTTGCCTTGGGTGCAGTTTTATCACAAATGGGAACAGATGACAAACTTCATCCGATAGCTTTTCATTCAAGAAAATTCTCAGCAGCCGAGATCAATTATGAGATCCACGATAAAGAACTTCTTGCGATCGTGGATTCCTTTCAAGAATGGCGTCATTATCTAGAAGGTGCTTCTAGTCCAGTCACTGTGTATACAGATCACAAGAACCTCGAGTATTTCATGTCAGCACGCGTGTTGAATCGTCGTCAAGCTCGTTGGAGTATGTCTTTGTCAAGATTCGACTTCATTATCAATTATCGGCCAGGAAAACAACAAGGTTTGTCCGATGCCCTGTCTAGACGTTCTTATTTTGCACCAAAAGAAGGAGATGCAGCTTTTGAGCAACAAAGAACGGTCCTCTTGAAACCGGAGCAATTTCATCTCCGAGCAGTGAAATCAACATTGACTGTTGATTCAACTTTTCTCAAGCAAATCCAGTCCAGTATGTCCTCAGACCCTCTTGTTCATGATATCGAGAATAATTCTTCCAAGTCTCATGATTCTTCTAAGTTCGAGTTCAAGAATAATCTATTATATTTTGAAGGACGCCTATATGTTCCAGAAGGAAAAGCACGTTTGCGTGTTCTTCAAGCACGTCATGACTTTCCAGCAGCAGGGCACTTTGGATATAATAAGACTCTGGAACTCATATCAAGAGATTTTTGGTGGCCACAAATGTGGAAGTCAGTCAAAGACTTTGTACAATCATGTGATATTTGTTCAAGATCAAAAATTCCTCGACATCGACCTTACGGACTTCTTCAGCCATTACCTATACCAGAACAACCATGGTCTTCTGTTTCTATGGATTTCATCACAGATCTTCCAAACTCAAGATCTTATGATTCTATATTTGTGATAGTAGATCGTTTCACCAAGATGGCACATTTTATGCTATGTACAAAATCTATCACAGGTGAAGAAACAGCTAAGCTTTTCATTGATAATATCTATCGCTATCATGGATTACCTAAAGATATCATATCGGATAGGGGAACTCAATTTGTGTCGAGATTCTGGAGGACTCTTTTCAAGATTTTAAAAGTGGACATAAAACTATCTTCAGCTTTCCATCCTCAAACTGATGGACAAACAGAGCGCGTAAACCAAGTCTTGGAACAGTATTTAAGGTGTACCATCAACTACCAACAAGATGATTGGACAAACCTTCTGCCATTGGCAGAGTTTGCTTATAATAATACGGTACATTCCTCCACGCAACAAACACCTTTCTTTGCCAATTATGGCTATCATCCACGACTTGATACTTTTGATTTTTCAAAAGTTGATAATCCTGCAGCAGAAGATATGGCAAATCGGTTGTCAGAGTTACATGCAATAATGAAGGCGCAGTTGAAGAAAGCTCAAGAACGACAAAAGATAAATACAGATGTATATCGTAAAGAGCAACCACAACTCAACGTGGGTGATAAGGTATGGCTACTTCGTCGCAATATCAAGACCACTCGACCTTGTGACAAATTGGACTATCGTAGGCTTGGCCCCTTTTCTGTTTCTGAACAGATCAACCCAGTTGCATATCGGTTACATCTACCGGAGTCAATGAAGATCCATCCTGTATTCCACGTGTCTCTTCTTGAACCATATAAGACAGTGGATATACAAGGAAGAAGACAAATGCCACCGCCTCCTATAGAAGTAGATAATAATGAAGAATTTGAGGTGGAAGAGATATTAGACTCAAGGCGGCGCCGAAATAAGCTAGAATATCTTGTTCATTGGCACGGATATGATATTAGTGAGTGCACATGGGAGCCATCCAGGAATCTAGCAAATGCATCAGCTAAAGTCAAAGTTTTTCATCAACGACATCCATCAAAACCAAGATGAAAACCTCTCTTATAAAAGAGACAAGATTGAGGCAAGATAACATTCAATTTTCTATCCTTGTTTGTAACTTCTTTACATTTGTGACGCTAATTAGATGGAGAGCCAATAATCAGCAGATTCAACTCAAGAACCTTCGTTTGCTGACTTACCGGATGAGACATTGCGATTGTCACAACCTTCAAGACGACGCAACCGAGATGAAGATCCTCAAGAACGACATGTTCTTCCTCGAATAGATGGTGAGATACAACGCATTTGGTATCACGACCTTGGAAGAGATTCTCGATGTTTGGTGATATTATTGGAGATAGGAACGACTCCTGATGGTGTTTCAAATGTATTATTTGAAGGAAGTTATGAAGGCCTCAACAGTGATCAAATAACAGGGTGGTCTTCTCGCCCTGGAATGGGACACTATCGATGGCTAAGAGGACCCATCAACTATCTTCGAAGAGAACAAAGATCAGAGTATGTAGCAAATATAATTCGCCGCATATTAGATTTTCTCAATATATAATCACCGCTCCTCGTGGAACTCGTCCCTAGAAGGGGGGGTAATGTCATGGACATATATATAATTACCTATATGAATAGATAAAAGTATGTAAAAGTAGATAAAAGTAGGTTAATTGTGTAATATCTTCTAGAGAAGCTTCTTAGAAGCTTCATAGACGCTGCTTTGACTTTATAGGAGTCTATAGTTGACTTTTAGGTTAGAAACTTGGTCAACAAGTTAGCCATGTGCGACACATGTTGGAAGCTTAAAGAACAAGCTAACTACGTGGTCCATCCATAGAAAACTTGCCTTGTAAGCAAATGCATGTGGCCTAGAAAGTCAACATATATTGGAGGTCTTATAGAACATTGCCATGTGGCTTCTAGTTAGATAGTATATATAGAGGCAAGAGTGAAGCCCTCTTCACTCTTGTCAACTCCTTTCTTGCTTCTAGTCTAGTTTCAAGGGTCTCTAGTTTTCTTGTATTTTGGCAATAGCCATTCCAGTTTCTTTCTTAATATACATATTTCTATTTTGTCCTATTTCTTTTTGAGAAAAGTCTCACTTACTCTTTAGCTTTCATCGAGTTCTTGTCCTTGACATATTGATGAGAAGATCCTCAAAAAATTACTGTTTCTTCTAGTTGGAGAGATTGCGGTGGGTGTTGAAGAGTCTAGTGACTTTCGATCGGGAAGTTATTTCAAAGGGAGCATGTCATCGTTTGAAAAGAACCAAGGTTGGCGCACGGCTGAGACAATTACTCTAGAGCTCATGGAATGGTTGCGCTTCGTGCTGAGGCATCTAGGATTGTATCGACACAAGATATATATGTCAAAACAGTTAATGTTTGCAGCGATAGGGACATTTGAAGAGATGGTGTTCAATTAGGCAGCTTATGTAGCAACCCGTATTTATGTGGAAATAGGAGCCAAGCACAAAATAGGGAAGTTTACAGTGTTCTTATGTTCCAATTATGTGTATGCTGTGATCGCGTATACATTACAGCAAACATCGCCAATAGAAGAAAGTTTTGAACTAGTGCCAATGCCTCCGCAGCGAGAACAGAATCTAATAGCACCGATTGTCAATACAATAGAGGTAATACATAAAATTGGAAAATCCAGCCGTCCAGTGGCATCGAAAACGGATCTGATTCGTTTGGTGGTGGAGGAGGAGAATGAAGTTCAGGCATTGTTTGATATCAATTAGTTAGCGTTTCCACAAGACCGACTATCAGAAGGCGTACATCTTAAAAATGCTCTATTGAAGTACATTTCGTAAATACATTGCATGGTACAAGCATTGGATGTAGAAGGCAGTGGTAAACATGAATTAGAGGCAAGCAAAAAGGTGATATCGGAGCAGACCCGAAGAATTGAAGAGCAAGAATGGATCATCCAAGCAAATGCAGAAACCAAGCTGCTATTGGAGCGAAAAATTGAGGAAGAATAGGAAGCTTGGGACAAAGAAAGAGAATGCATGGTGGAAACCCACAGGCAAGAACTATTTCGGGCTCGCAGTCATTCAATTTTGGAACTGGAAAAAGCAAAGGGACAGTTGGTAATGGAACGAGAAAAGATCGAGTTATTGGCGCAAGAGAAATTGGTATTGAGTGACCAATATAGATGTGAAATGGAGCGGTTAAGGACTGAAATTGAGGCCTTGATTGTCGAGGTGACAAGATTGGCAGAGGATTTAATCAATATTGGTCAAGCACAAGTATCGACGTTGCCAGTTCCTAAAGTTCCAGAAGAGAGGAGTCACTTTCAGCGCCAGTTGGAATTAAGAGATGCCTAGATCCTGAAATTAGAAGCTCAAGTCCGTAAATTGGGTGAGTACAATGAAGACCTTTGAGCTCAGTTGAAGTAGGAGCTAATAGTAGGATTGGAGGAGGACGAAGATTTGTAGTTGGAACCGAAATCAGTGGAACCAATAACAGATACTGTGGGAATTGATTAATTAGATAGGCCAGAGGGATCTCAATTTTTATAGAGTTTTGTTAGATAATTTTTAGATAGGTATGAATTGAGTATTTTCGAGGACGTTGCACAGTTAAGAGTAGGGCTATGTAGAATAAGTAGTTATTTTCAGAATGTAGATACTTAGTGTATAGTATAAACAGGGATAGATAACTATTGAAAAGGTAGTTCAGTAGGTAGAATGGATGAATAGTCAGAAAAAGTAGTTATCATCTGTAGTATAGGAGTTGGTATCTCGGGGTAGTATAAGGAGGATGGGAGAGGAGAAGAAAATGCCAGACTATGAGAGTTGTGAGCCGGGATGAGCTTGGTGCTACCTCTTTTCTTTTGTTTGTTATTTTCTTTGAATAAGAGGATTGAGAGTTTCTGAATATTATAAAGTGAATTATGGAATGGAATTGTGATTGGTACTATTTGAAAAGAAGAAAGATTAAATGCTGAAATCTGATTGTAGTTCAGCAGAGAGAATGAGTCTGTGTTTGTGTGAAACACTGTAATATGAATGACAGTTTTGTGTGAAGAATTTCAAAGATTGCAACGAGGGTAATTGTGTACTGAAAGCTATGAGGGTGCAGTATTACAGTTGGAGATTATGAAGGTGAATATATTAGTGGAAATAGCAATTATTGGTATGACTGAATTGCTGTAAGGAAGAGATCGATAAAGTGAAGGAGGAGATTTTAGTTTCCTTGTGTGTTCAGATATTGAAAATAGAGACAATACATTCAGGAGGTAATTGATTATGTAATCCTAACGTGAATGCTTAAGCAACTAGTCATTCCCTGTGTTCAAATTCTTCTTATACGAGTTTATACTGGGAGGTTTCTTCCAGAATAAGTAAAACGAGCAATCACACTTTGTCTTATCTTCTTTTATAAAACCAACTTGCATCTATATAACATAAGTATTATTATCTTTAGACAAGATAATTGGAAAATCATTATATGAAAGTCCACAAGTTGTTTGAATGAGTTTATCAATTAATTGTAATGAATTACATTCTCAAGGTACTTTTTGGAAGACAATAATTTTTACATGGTTGGATGAAATTGTAATTATAATTTTTTCACTAATTTCTATGATATTGCAGTTCCATGTCTTAAGAATATATAGCTTATTTAAAATTTAGATGTTGTAATATTAGATTTATACCTTGCATTAGAATATCTAAATAATTTTGGATCTGCAATTCATATATAGTATAATCTCAGATCTTCAATGTCTTTTAAATAATATAGTAAATATTTGATGTCATTTCAATGTTGTAATAGTAGATGTGTATTGTGTCTTATAAGAATATTAACTATAAATATAATATCTAATCTAATAGATGTGGCTAAATATAAAAGTACTTCAATCAGTGCAAGGTATGGATATTGCTATCTTAATATTTCTTCTTCCTCTTCATACAAATAGTTTGGATCATAACCATCACAACCATGCTCAATCATTGGTGTTAATAATAAATAAGCATCAATCATATTAAATTTCCATAAGATTTATCTAATATATATTAGTTGGTAGAGAAAAATGCAACCATCTATAAAATATATAATATGAAGATCAATGCAAAAAATTATTTTTTCTAGCATTTTCATCTCAAATTCATGAACAAGTAAATTAATAGCTAGAATGCATGCAAATCTAGTATCCACTAATTTAAGATCATCAACATATACAACAATGATTATAAAACTAGTTTTATTTTGTTTGATAAAAAAATAAGAGATTAATAAATTACTTACAAACTTATTTATAATTAAATAATCTTAGAAACATTGATACAACATGCATGTAGATTATTTTAGACCATATAGGACCTTTTGTAATTTAATACCTTGATATCTTCTTAGAGCAGGTATATTTGGAGTTCCTATTCTCAAACTAGGTAGAACTTTCATATAAATATTTGTACAAGTGAACCATACAAATATGCAATTATCACATCCATTAAACGTATTTCAAAGGTGGCATGAACTGCCATTCTAATAATATAATAGAATGTAATTGAATCCATGACTAAAAAATATGTGGATTCATAATCAATGCCAAATGGTTGGATAAATCTTTAGGCAACAAGACGAGCTTTATAGGAGATTATTTGACCTTTAACATCTCACTTGTATACCAATACCATCTTATATTCCATAGGATAAAAAATAAGTGTGTCTACAATTAAACCAAAGACTTTTCTCCTATACAAAGAAGCATACTCCTCCTTGATGGCAGTTTTTCATTTTGACTAGATAGAGCAACGCATTGCTTCGTAGATGATTTGAGATTCAAGATCTTCTTTTTCATAAAAAAAAACTTTTATAATCATAAATACAAATAATTAAAGAGAAAATATATATTTTTTTAATTAAGATATTATAAAAGAGTTGGTATCTCGTACAAAGCGGAGAATGGAATAGAATATCTCTTGATACTAGCACCAAAAGGATGTATGTTTTATTCTTTTGGGATACAAGATGATTCTTTTTCAGGATCTAGCAACAAAGCAAGCAAGAATATGTGCATTAGCATAGGTATAGAAGATGGTAAAGATACTAATGAGAATGTATTTTGTGCTAACGTACATGTAATATACAATCGCTGTAAAGAATATATCATGAAGCATCCCAAGGAAGTTAGTATTAAAGTCTCAAAGGAAACAATAGATGATATGTTTAAGCATCCATTAAAGGAGTTTACAAAAGATGGTATCACAACAATGCAAATGTATGCAAAGCTTATTGTAAGCAATAAAGATTCAAAGGTATAGACTACCTTCTATGATACAAAATAAAATAAGGTAAATTTCAAGTCTCTAGAAGGAGTTCATTGTCGAATGTATCCTGCTTTGCTTTTTGATTCAATCTACTTTTAGTCTGGCAGTAGAGCTTTTCTACAATGTAAGCTTTCAGAAGCTATAGTGGAGGTAGTAGACAGAACTGCTCCATCACTTGACATGAGTCTGTTAAAGATAAAAGACAAAAAAGATATATAATTTTTTTTTTATAATATATGTACGATGGCGTTCTTTTCTATGTTGTAATATTTATCTATTATATAATAATATGATATTAGTATGATTTTTAGTAAATAAACTCTAGCTCGCAGTGTATGTTGTTAATATCAAAAATTTCAACATTGATGGTCTCAACGAGGTATGGAACTAATTCACATATTTGCATTTCGGGTGATAGTAAGTATACGTCTTTGAAATACAAATAGAGACAGAAAAGTCCTGGGGAGTTTTTGGTACTTAACCAATCAAACAAGTAAGCTACCGCCATACTTGTAACAGCTACTACTGCACCTACACCAAACGTTGCAATACTTACTATAGCTGACGAAAATCCAATTGTGATCATTACTACTTTGATAGCTACACATGCAATAAATCCACCGATACAGAGACCTACTTGAACAGTAAATGTAGCCACATGAATTATCTTATCTTTTGCATTTTTCCATTGCAGTGCAAAGAAAATACTTTTGATAATTACTGCAACCACAGTACTTACCAGCTTAATTTGTTTACTAAATTATCTCCATATCTGTTCTGCACCTGTGAAGATCATAGTAGAGATTGTTGAGGAAGTAACCTTTGCCCACTTTATGATATTATTATTTATAGCTTCTTGGAAAGACTTTACTTTGAGATGAAGTAGTGCATTGTTGTTCAATATATACGAAGACTTTTCATCCACTAGGAGCACTGGCCACACGGATAGCTCTTTTGAACCATTTATGACTTCAGCATACTTGGTAATGAAAAAGTCCATGCCATATGATGTAATACTATGAAGACTCCATTCATTTGGGTCTGAGAAATCTTTGGTAAACTGCTCATATGACTTTTTATCTCCTTTTAGATCCCATCCACAATACTCGTTTGTAAGATGAACTTTACACCGATTATCTGTCACTAGACTCTTTAGTGGTGTTTTGTTTCTATTAAGGACTATTAATAATGGAGCTCGATATATTGACATACTTCTTGCACACAAATTGCTAGTAATTTAATACTTTGTACTACTGAACGGCACATGCCAAATCTACTTGTTGCAAACAAAATTTTTCACTAATTCATTTTCGGTATATTGACTTAGTATTAGCGTGTAGTTGCTAAGTAGATCACAACTATCATACTTTACAATGAGAAACACTTCATCTGAAGATGAAGTTGTAAAGTATTTTAGATGTGATGAGAATATATCATACAATAACTGGGAGTTCATATTTAAGCATTGTAATAAGAATTTTCTATTTTTATGATAAAGCTAATGATGGAACTAAAATACTAAAGTATATTAGAAAAGAAAATGAAAGATACTACTATTGCTTAAAATATCCCAAGGTTTATGATGCCAAATTCTATAATGATCTATGCAGGACTGTTGCAGAAACAACGGTCATGTTTGAGAGTTAAGTAGACCTCTCTTTAAGAAAATGTATCAGTGGAACTAGTACATTTTTTTAGGCTAATTAGAATATCCGGCATTGCTTGTATTTCTGATTATAGTGTATGAAACAGCATACCTTTGATATTGCTATGCTTTACTCCTTCACTTAAGTATTCATAGTAAGGTACAACAGGTCTGCTGAGCACATTACATACTGTAGATTGCAAACAATTACTAACACTAGTTATAACACCATCAAGAAACCTTCTTGATATATCGTGCTTGCCTATTAGGTATTTAAATCTATTAGACCTCTATTTAGTACTACCTTTGAGTCTAAAGCATTGTAACCTTTTATAAACTCCCATGTCTATAAAATCACCAAAGTATGTAGCACTACGTACAGCATGAGCAATTGCTAAACACTGTTGTGATAAGACAAAATATAAGTTTGAAACAACAATATGAAAAGATACTTTGGTATTGCTATTATCAATGATTTGATACACAAGAATATCTATTCTTTTTCTTAATACTTTTTCTAGAATAGAAGTTATATGTTCTATAAAAACATCTGTCTCCACATTCCATTTGTCAACAGGACAATCTATGTCAAGTCTAAACTTTTGAGGACCTTCTTTTATAATTTCTGAGAACTTCTTTTCACTAGGAAGTAATCTTTTATACCATAGTAAGAAGTACTCTCAGCTTTCAAAAAATGCAAAGTACCTTCTATCATCATCATCCACTCGTTGAACTATACATCTATCCTCGTCTGTTAAGATACTACTTAACAGACCAGTTTTTATAGTGTTGTAGAACATCTTTCCTTTATACATTTTACTCATCTTTACAAGCATTCAGTATTGTAATGTATAGCCAATAATGTCCATCAACTACGGAAGTGATATCCTTTCAGTTGCGTTCGTACGTGATACTGCAACAAACACAATCGCATCTGTCTTTGTAAAGCTTTTTGAATCTATTCAAGATCAGTTTAAAGGTCCAATGTTACAGTTTTTTGATACTTATAACGAAAAGTATATTATAGAAGATGTGCACAGGATGTGTGTAGTCTTTAAAACATTAGAAGAAAACACCTATGTCTACTTCTTTCCAATAATACCTATAGACTATAAGTTAATATCTTTGTTAACAACTATCAGCTCTAATAGCTTTAGTGCTTTATTTTCAATCGACAAATCTTGTATTGTCAAAGAAGTAGTGTTTTGCTTTCCTTGTGATGATGATGACAATATTGTACAATATCTTGATCTAAGCTATAGCAAGAGCAAGCACTACAGTACCATGGTAGAATCTTGTTCCATATGGATTACAAGACTTAAAGACAGAGGTAAGAAGGACATATATGTAAAGATATCGCCTACCCGGTCTTGCGACATCTATCATATACAATGCTCAGAACGTAGGAAGAAGGAAGTTGTAAGATATTTAATACGCATGTGTCCTAAGAATCCTGAACTTATTACTTTGAAGATATTTTGTGTGATATACAATAATAAATTTTTATGTTCCAACTTTGATAAGATAACTCTATATTTTTTCGATACCAAGCAATGGGCTCTAAAGAGCTCCAAAGCATCAATGATGAAGGAAATCCTTACGGAAATGTATAAGTTCATAACAGAGGTATGCGAGTCCTATATGGAAACCATCGAGCTTGCTATTAAGGTAATAGACTTTATACAGTCATCTAACAATAGAAGAAAGATGATGTATACTTGTGAAGGAATGTTATACAAAGAAGATTTTGAAGAACTCTTGGACTCTAGACGAGATGTAATAGGTATGAAAGGTGCTGTGTACATGTAAAATAGATATTCATTTTTTTTTAAAGATATTGATAAAATATATTAATAGTCCATATAATAGGAAATTATCACGGACACAGAAATATAGGCTCGAGATCTAACAAGAAGTTCAAGAAGAACTGGCAAGAACTAGATTAATCAAATGAATATAAGAACAACACCAGAGAGGTGAGCTAGACCTCTAAGAGATGTGTTGTCGAGACTGAAGAACTCTTCAGCCTCGATTCTAATATATATTCCTATTTAGGAAGCTTCTCAAGTAACTTCTACCAACTAGGAAGCTTCTCAAGCAACTTCTACCAACTAAGAAGCTTCTCAAGCAACTTCCACCAACTAAGAAGCTTCTCAAGTAACTTCTACCAACTAGGAAGCTTCTCAAACAACTTCCACCAACTAAAAAGCTTCTCAAGTGACTTCCACCAACTAAGAAGCTTCTCAAGCAACTTCCACTAACTAGGAAGCTTTTAGAAGGTTCTAGAGACTTGCTTCTAGAAGGTTCCAGAGACTTGCTTCTAGAAGATTCTAGAAACTTGTCTCTAGAAGGTTCTAAGGACTATGTCCTTAACATCACCTCATCTTTTAGCTTCAAGGTCTCTGAGAAGCAATATTATTGATAATCAGTACCAACGTAAGAAAATGAAGATCTGTTGCATAACGTTTGTTATCAACTCCAACTGTTGTTCACGAGGCAAGTGGTTCATTGGCCCTTGAAGCCAACGGTAGAGGTCCACGCCTTCGACTTCTGACCAAGCATGAACTTCTGTGTCTTCATTATGAAATTACCTTACAAACACGCCTTCTAGCTGACCATCGTAAGCAGGCTCGAATTCAAATACAATCACCAGTGATCGGTTATTCGGTATCCTTCGTCGTCGTCGTAGTATAGGCGATTCTTCATCTCGGGGTCGCCTTCGTAAACTAGTCAATTGAGATAATCAGTTTGGCATAGTATCTATCTCTTGGCTATCCATATCAGAAGGCTATTGAAAAAATTCTACTTTATCAACTACGAGTTTTGGTGGTGCTCTCCTCCTTTCTTATATTCTTGGATGAGCAAGCTTCAGAAGGAGCTATCGTCGAACCGGCTTAGGTTTATGAGGATATTGTTGATAAAACTCCTGTATTTTTTGTGGCGCATTGGCAAGATTTTCAGCTGGTTCCCACATTCGCTCATTAATATTGTAACCGCACCAATGAACAAGATACTCCAACTTGCCCCACCTTTGTTGTGAATCCAACACCTTTTCGACCTCGTATTCTTCGTGGTTCTTGATCTCAATACTAGGTGGCGGATATTACACTCTTCTAGGAAAGGACGACTTTCGATAAGGCTCCAACAGAGAAACATGAAAGACTGGATGTACCTTCATAGATGCCGGTAATTCCAAACTGTACGCCACTGGATTGATTTGCTTCTAGATGATAAATGGTCCCAATCTTCGATAGTCCAACTTATCACATGGTCACTTAGTCTTGATATTTCGTCGAAGAAGCCATACTTTATTTCCAATTTTAAAAGTAGGTGCTTGATTTTGAAATCTATCTGTAGACGTCTTGTAGGATTCTTGAGCGGATTGTAATTGAAGCTTCAACATAGTTTGAAGCTCTAATAGTTGCTTCGCAAATCCTTCAACTGTTAGATTGTTATTTGTTGACGGACTCAATAAATCAAGCTTCGGATGATATTCATAGTTAGCAAAGAATGGTGTGTATTGAGTCGACGCATGGAGGGTGTTGTTATATGCAAACTCGACTAGCGACAGATATGTGGTCTAATCGTCTTACTGATAGTTGATGCTGCATCATAAGTATCGTTCCAAGACTTGGTTCACCCATTTCGTTTGGCCGTCAGTTTGAGGATGAAAAGCCAAAGAAAGCTTGATATCCACCTTCAGTATTTCAAAAAGAGATCTCCAAAAATTTGATACAAACTAGGTTCCTCAATCTGATACGATATCATCTGGTAGTCCATGATATCGATACACATTATCGAGAAAGAGCCTTGTTGTGACTTCACTGGACGATGTCTTCTTGCAAGGGACAAAGTGCGCCATCTTTGTAAGCCGATCTACCACGACAAAGATGCTGTCAAATGAGTTTGATGATGGCAGGTCCGTGATGAAGTCCATGGAAATTGAAGACCATGGTTGACGTGGAATCGATAATGGTTGTAGAAGTCCATAAGGATGATGTCGAGGATTCTTGGATCTTGAACAAATATCACAGGAGAAGACAAAATCTTTCACATCCTTCCATGTTTGGAGCCACCAAAAATCTCGAGAAATAAGCTCCAAGGTCTTCTTGAATCCAAAATATCCCGCAGCTGGAAAATCGTGGGGAGATTGAAGAACTCGAAGTCGTGCTAGTCCTTTTGGAATATACAACTGCTCTTCAAAGTATAAAAGATCTTCCCCTACCTTGAACTTGTCATCATTGGTACGCTGCTTGATATCAATGGCTACTGGATCTTCAATAATTACGGCACGTACTTGGTTCAGGAAGTCAGCATCAATTGGCACAATAGTAGCGTAAAGCTGAAACTCCTCTGGCTTCAATAATATCGTATATTGTTAATCAAACGATGCTTCTTTAGCCTTTGGTACAAGATACGATCTCCTCAATAAGGCATCGGATAGTCCTTGCTACTTTCCAGGTCGATAAGTGATAACAAAATCGAATCTAGATAGTAACATATTCCACCAAGCTTGACGTCAATTTAGAACTCGAGCCGACATGAAATATTCCAAATTCTTATGATCAGTGTATATAGTCACTAGGTGTGGAGCTCCTTCAAGAAAGTGATGCCATTCTTGGAAAGAATCCACTATAGCAAGAAGTTCCTTGTCGTGGATCTCATAATTGATTTCAACAGTAGAGAACTTTCGAGAATAAAATGCAACCAAATGGAGCTTCTTGTCTTCTCTCATTTGTGAAAGTATAGCTCCCAGAGAAAAATCCAAAGCATCAGTTTCTAAATAGAAGGCCTTTGTAAAGTCTGGATGTACCAAGATTGGAGCCGTAATAAATATCGTCTTCACGTCTTGAAACACCTTTTCCGCTAGAGGTTCTCATTCCAGCTTATCCTTATATGTCAACCGAATGAGAGGAGCAGCAACTTGAGAGTAATTCTTGATGAAGATCCGATAGAAGTTAGCAAAACCAAGAAAGCATTGTACATCTCTAACCGTCTTTGAAACCTCCTAGGACACTATTGCTTCCACCTTCTTACGATCCATCTTCAAGCCTTCAGTAGTCGCAACGAATCTCAAAAACTCCATCTCTATTTGGTGAAATAAACACTTCTCTTACTTGGCATATAGTCCTCGCTCGCGTAGTTTTTCCAAGACCAAACGAACGTGCTTTTCATGCTCTTCCTCATTTTTGGAAAATATCAAAATATCATGCAAATAGATGACAACAAAATCGTCAAGGAGCTCTCAAAAAATATCATTCATCATATATTGAAAGACCGCTGGAGCATTGGTAAGACCAAAGGGCATAACATTATACTCAAAATGGCCATATCTTATACGGAACGCTGTCTTCCACTCATCTCCTTTCTTGATTTGTACGAGGTTGTAAGCTCCCCTTAGATCAATTTTTGTAAAGATCCTTGCACGTCCAAGTTGTTCTAAGAGACAAAAAATCAAGGGTAACGGATAACGATTCTTCTTTGTTATCTTGTTGAGGCCTCGATAGTCCACGCACATTTGCAACGAGCCATCTTTCTTCTTCACAAATAAGATGGGTGCTCCAGTTGACGATTTTGAATTCGGATGGAGTTCTTGGCTAGATTCTCGTCGATGTACTTCCGCAACTCCGCCAACTCTATCTGCGATAGATTGTAGATTGGACCAAAAGGTGGTTGTGCTCCTTCCTGCAAGTCTATGGCGTAATCATATGGTCGGTGTTCCAATAGTATGTCGACATTCTTCTTTTGAGACACGTCTTTAAAATCCTTATATTGCTTTGGTATACTTGTTGTCGAGATCTTCTCTCCGGTAGTTGGAGGTGCATAAATGACAAATGGTGTATCTTTCTTGGACGATCTTATAAACGCTCTTGCTCCAATGAATAAGAATTTTTCTATTCGGGATTTTCTACTAGGCTTGCTCTTGGATGATTTTGTGGGAAAGGTCATCTTTCGCAACTTCCAATCTATGGATGGGTTATGCTTTTCTAACGTGGAAAGACCAAGAATAATAGGATTTGATGGGGTTCTAATAATATTAAAAATAATATGGCTACTATGGCCCTTAAACATCACTTCTATAGGTTCTGATTCATGGGTGATACTACCAGACAATAAAGGTCGTCCATCTATGATCTCAACGTGAACACGTTTGGATTTTTGTACTAAAGGGATCTTATGACGTTTCACAAATTCTTCGTCTAAGAAACAAGCAGATGCTCCTGAATCTAATAATACTAAGATTCTCAGTTTTTGAGGGCCCAATAATCAAAGGGATTGTAAAACAAAGGGCAAGTTGAGCAGAAAGAAAGGAACCTGATTGTTGTTGCGATATTTTACTGTCCAGCTGAACGGTTCCTATTGTGGCTGGGCATCCTCGTTTTCCTAAACAAACGTGCCCTTGGTCTTGACAATGCATCGATTTTGCTTCTTGAGACAGTTTCCAACTTTGTGGCCTTCTTCACCGTAATATAAGCATAGACCTTTCTCCATACGCCACTTTTTTTCTTCTAGAGTAAGAGATTTGACACATACCACATCAATTTGCATGTCTTCTACCTTTGAATGTGAATTCATGCTGCTTGCCGACATAGTTGGGGTGTGACAAACCATATGTTGTCTTGAGCATTGGTCTTGGCGACGTTGGAATAGGCGGTTATTGCACTTCACAGCTTGGCTAATAGCTTCATTGAGCATTCATGGATCAGGAAGAGTTAGCAGCAAATCCTTCACATTATCCCTTAAATCCCAATAGAATTGATTCATCAATGCTTCTTTGTCCCAATTGATGTTGCATGCTAGTTGCCTGAAATCCGATGCATAGACTGATGTAGAGCGCATCCCTTGTCGTAGTGACCGGATCTTTGTTATAGCCCATCGAACCTTGTCGTGTTCACCAAATGCTTCCGTAAATGCCTCCAAGAAGGTTTCAAAGTTGTTTAGTGTGGATGATCGTTTCTCAAATAAAGGAGCAAACCATGATAGAGCTTGTCCTGTAAGTAAGGTTCCAACAAGCCCAACACGTGACTCCTCTGTTGGATAGCGTTCGTGCTGTAAAACTGTCATCAACTTGATTTGATTGATAAATCTTCAAAACTTAGAATGCGTACCATCGAACTTGTCTAGAAGGCTAACTCAGGGCTCCTTATGTTGTAGAACTAATGGTGCTTGTCGAACCTGAGGCAAAGTTGCTTCTCCAAGTATAGAAGTTTGAGGCTGGTGTAACCTAGATTGTGCCATCCCAGATGCTCATTTATTATGAAGCCTTACCACGACTCCTTCAATTTCTGTAATTCTTTGCGATAACGTATCGAGGACATTCATGATAGCATCCAACTTGGACTCCGAACTTTCTCTCATATTAATGTCTTGGCCTCCAGCCATTCTAAGAGAAGGACAGAAATGACTCTACAAGAAGACAATATTAGTTTAGAAGAGGGTAGTCCACAACGTCTAAAACGCCTTAAGAGGTTCAAGAAAAGGAATAATCCACTCTCTCCAAGAAGAATAAGACTCCAATATTATAACAAAAGAAGTATCAGTTTAGAGGAGGGTAATCCGCAACCTCTAAAATGCTAGTATACTTCCAAGCAGAGGAATAATCCGCAGTCTAACGAGGAAAAAACTAACTCTGATATCTGAGGTGAGTGAAGTCTTGACAAACTGTCACGGACACAGAAATATAGTCTCGAGATCTAACAAGAAGTTCAAGAAGAACTCGCAAGAATTAGATTAATCAGATGAATACAAGAACAATACCAAAGAGGTGAGCTAGAGCTCCAAGAGTTGTGTTGTCGAGACTGAAGAACTCTTTAGCCTCGATTCTAATATATACTCCTATTTAGGAAGCTTCTCAAGTAACTTCTATCAACTAGGAAGCTTCTCAAGTGACTTCTACCAACTAGGAAGCTTCTCAAGCAACTTTTATCAACTAAGAAGCTTCTCAAGCAACTTCCACCAACTAAGAAGCTTCTCAAGCAACTTCTACCAACTAAAAAGCTTCTAGAAGATTCCAGAGACTTGCTTCTAGAAGGTTCTAGAAACTTGTCTCTAGAAGGTTCTTAGGACTATGTCCCTAACAAAAATTTAGGAGGACGGATGAGTAATTTAATTATTAAAAGTGATTAATTATAGAATTAGAGTAAGAATCTGGAGAATCAGGAGAAAGTATATAGGAGTTGTAGAAGTTAATTAAGGTGCCATCGCTGTGATAGTGTGAGCTGGGTTAAGCTTGGTGCTACCTCTTTTCTTTTGTTTGTTATTTTCTTTGAATAAAAAAATTGAGAGTTTCTGAATATTGTAAAATGAATTATGGAATGGAAATGTGATTGGTACTATTTGAGAAGAAGAAAGATTGAATGCTGAAATCTGATTGTAGTTCAGCAGAGAGAATGAGTCTGTATTTGTGTGAAATACTGTAATGTGAATGGCAGTTCTGTATGAAGAATTCTAGTGATTGGAATGAGGATAATTGTGTGCTGAAAGCTGTGAGGGCACAATATTACAGTTAGAGATTATGAGGGTGAATATATTGGTAGAAATAGCAATTATTGGTATGATTGAATTCTTATAAGGAAGAGACTGATAAGGTGAAGGAAGAGATTATAGTTTCCTTATAGTGTATTCAGATATTGGAAATAGAGACAATACATTCAGGAGATAATTGATTGTGTGATCCTAACGTGAACGCTTAAGCAACTAATCATTCTCTGTGTTCGAATTCTTCTTATACGGATTTATTCTAGGAGGTTTCTTCCAGAATAAGTAAAATGAGCAATCACATTTTGGCGCCGCTGCCGGGGAGTGATAATAGCTTTGAGTGTTAGGAATTAATTACCAAATGTGTGAGAAAATTGGTAATAGAAGATGATTTCAGTAGTGTTAGAAGCAAGATTATGATTAATAAGAATGAGAGCATTGCATCGAAGAAAATAAATCAGTTGAGAGAAAGACAGGGAAGACCGCAAGGAAGGAACTTGCTTAAAGAGAAGTAAGAACGTAATCTTAAAATGAAGCATCGATAGAATTGGATTAAATCATGGTTGCAAGCTCGTTGACGCATCCAAACATATCAAGAACCGGACAGACTGTTAATTCTGTAATCATATGTACCATTAGAAAAACTGCGAAGAACACTTGCGAGAAATTTTGTTAATATTCCAGTGGAAATCTTGAGGCTGTTAACTAAAAGAGAAGGAGGCGTAGAAGAATTTGGTACTCCATTGGATATTTTCTAATAAGAAGTACCGCTGAAACGAGCAATAGTGGCTCTTCAGATTGACACAAATTGGTTGCCAATAAAGATAACTATATTGTATTTCAAAATTTGATGTTTTTACCTGCAATTCAACCAATAAAACTAATTGTAGAAAATAACAGTAAATCGAGGAGCACTAAGAGCTCGAAAATTAGAATAAGAGAAAGCAAAGATTATTTTAAAATGGAGTTTAGCGGAACAAGAAATTCAATGGCATCAGGAGGACCAACCATTCCGAATGCAGTACAAATGGATGCAGTAGGCAATTGTATGACTAGTGTCGCACCACTACCTACTTTTTGGAGATTTTTGGGTACAGATCCCGATCAACATTTATCTCAGTTTCTTACAGCATGTGTGGCTAATAATGGCAGAACTGAAGATATTTGGTTGCGATGGCTGCCAACGACCTTAAAAGACACGGCATTTGAATGGTACAATCACCAACCAGTGGGTCAATTTTTGAATTAGAAAGCATTAAAGAATGTATTTTTATCTCATTTTTGGCCAATTGGTTTTGAGGACCACCTTTGAGAGAGGTTAATAAACAACAAAATGATCCTAGGGGAGGCGATAGAATCGTACTATGGTCGAGTGGCTGATATACTCAGTAAGTGGCCAAATCATCAAATGTTGGAGGTATTTATCTTATCCATTTTAATCAATGGTTTGTACCCACCAGAGCTAAAAATATTTGTAAAGGAAGCTCAATCCGTTATGGTGGCTACATCCCTTAATAGAACCAAGGTTTGGGAGCAATGCCATTAGGATCAGTTTTTAATTGTGGGAGCCACGATGATTCCAGTTCAAGGTAGATATCAAAATCTGACTTAGAACGAATCAGTGGGTAGTTATCCATAGATGTTAGAAACAGGGGCCAATTCCAATACCAATATTTAGGGGCCAATTAATGTCACCCCATTGCAAGCTATACCACCGAACGTGATAACATCGTATGCTCCATATTTTCCATATCAACAAAAAGCGTTAACTACGGCAGAGATACCAATAATGCCAGCCCTAAAAGATTCCAATGAAACCTTGTTATTAAATTTGACAAAGAATATGGAAGAAATGGCCGTCAATATGGCCAAAGATAAGGAGAAGAGGTAAAAGCCTACCAATACTAGGACCAATGTATGGTGTAGTAATTGTAAGGGCCACGATCATTCTGTAATAGAATGCCCCTCATCCTCACAAATAATACGTCAATGTACATTTTGCGGAGGAAAGTACCTAACAACAAATTGTTCGAATTAGCAAAGATAAAAACAACAATTTAGTAATCAAACCATGATCCCACCAATCCATTGGGACGTCAATGAAGGATAAATGAGAAATACGTTTGGATGGAATGGAAATCGATTTAATCGCCAAAATCGAGCATTCAATAACTTTCAAAGTTCCAATTTTAATCAGGGGTCTGCATCGAACCTCCCAGAACTATGGTAAGGAGTAGTAGAGGTATCACCAATATGCTCTACTGACGTCATCAAACCAAGTTCCCTCAGTACCAATGGAACGACCAGAATCATTTTCTAACCCAACATGAAACAAGCCTAGTAGGTATATATTGGTGGAAGCATCCAATATGCCTGATGGGGGTGCAAGAAGACCACTTTGTTGTTTCCGTTGCAGATAAATTAGTCATTATACCAATGAATGTTCCAATCCCAGAGCCAGTGACGATTATGCGCCAATTTGTAGGAATTGCAAGCAGTCGGGGCATACATATCAACAATGTAATGCTCCGTTCAATGTCAATAATCGGGATCAGCAGATCCAAAGCCAAGAAAAATTTGAGGAGATAAATCAAGGTCTTCAAGATTCTTCGATAAATCAGGTGGAATATATCCAAGCTGTTCTTATCTGGAGTCAGCAAAAGAGAAAAGGACCAATTCAATATTTGGATAATCTCGATGCGAAAGACCAATTTGACCCAATTAGAAAACCATCTAATGCAGGCTCTGTTACGGGCTTCGTACCCAGTATGAGACCTGACTCGGTGGCACAACCCAATGAGGTTCCAATTACGAAGGCTTCAATTCTGTTCCAAGCAGTTCCAATCTCTACGCAGTTTTGAGAAACGTCCTATCTGTTGAAAGATCCTCTTGGGGGCGGGAATTCCAAGGAAGCCCCTGCTGCTATTCCAATTTCGAGTCTAGGGTAGAAGAATATTTTACCTCACGAAATTAAACTCAAATCAATGAAAAGAAAGAGGATATTGGGAATTATCCTAAATATGGAATCCTATGATATTTTAAAAGATCTGGATGCTATTCGGCCTTCTATTTCTATGAAGTAACTTCTAGATGTTACATCAGAGTGTCGTTCTATATTGAATTCATCGTTAATATGGCATAGGTACCATAATAAAGAAGTTTGTGAAGTCAGTTTGAACCTTGACTCAGGTGCACCAACCATCGATGTTTCGATTGACGATGTTATGATCTCGGGTATTCAGGTGGATAGTGGTTCCAGCATCAATTTAATGAATGCTGATACAATGTATAATCATCGTTTGACTCGGACTCAAAACACCAAGATATTTGATCAGTATAGGTGGGTTCGATCTCGGAGAAAGACTCATTGTATGAATTGTCACAATTGATTATATATTAATTATCTAAAACTTCCAAAGTTCTCTTCCTCATCTCAATTCAATCCCTTCACAATCTCTACAATCGTTCACTGCCCTGCAGCTACTCAATATCACTGACATTCTTGACATCTACAGGATGCTTAATCTCTTTCCACAGTACTTCAATTCTCAATTCCTTTACTTTTACTCAATCTTCCAGTGCTACTAACACAATGCAATAATCTCTATTGTCACAATCACACTTTCTTTCTCCAAATTAATTAATTCGAATTCATAATTTTCAATATCTCAATCACAATTTCAGCAATCTTTTTCTTAAATCCAATACTAAAGAAAAACACAAAAGCAAAGAAAACAAAAAGGTAGCTCCAAGCTTTACCCTGGCTCACGACTATCACAGTCTGGCCCCCATTCTTTCTTCCTCAACCTCTTTATCCTACCAAAATATGAATCGTCATTCAACAGATTCCACAGGTTGTGAAACTTTGGCTTCTTAATCGCATATGTTCCTAACTTCCTACTATTAACAACTAATCGAACTAACCATTCATCTAAATCCCAACATTACTACTATTTAACCGATAACGAACCAGAAAAGTCATTTATACATTCTACATAGCCCCACTCCCTACTGTGCAGTGTCCTTGCAAACCACCTCGTACTACGTTTTACAATATCACCACATCATTGGCTTCCTCCAATGTCTGAACCTCTGGTCCACCTTAGTCCGTTTCATCATTTCCATAAGTGAGATTGGTTTCGACTTCTTGAGCTTCTTCTCCAACTCCCTCTCCCACCTGCTCTCCGTTCAATAAAGTTATCAAGTCCTTGTAAAGTGCTCCCAATTCCCGAACCTGAGACTCCAAAAGTGCAATTTGGGTGTCTCGCTCTTTCAGCTGTTCCTCCAGGGCATGCACCTATTTCTCTAATTCTCATAAAGATGTACTTGCTGGATTGACCTCTCCTTGCTGCGTGGTAATTGTAATCATTTCTGCCTCTAATTCGGCAATCCTTCTCTTCAATTGCTCGTTCTCCATCTTCGAGCTCTCCGATTGTCTTCGAAAATCATCCTCCAATTTGGATCTCCCGGCTTCCAATTCCGCCACCCTATTCTTCTCCTCCTAGTATTGGTTCCGCAACTCCATACACTCCTGCTTGGTAAGCTCCATCAGACTCTTTGCCAACTTGTTCTCCTTAGCCCATTCCGCTTGGGTCTCCTTCAATTGGTGCTCTAATCTTGAATATTTGAGAGCGTCCGTTGTCATCTTGTAACACGAGTATACCGTGAAAATATAAAGAAAAGGGACTTTTATTAATATTCAGTTACCTTGAATATTGGGAGCAACGACCAACTCCAGTGCAAATACTGAGTGGTCAAGTTCAATCACCCCGTTACAGTAAGTCGGGGCATACTGAAATGCTCCATTCGATTCCAATAACAGGAGTCAGCAGGAAGAGAAAGGACCAATTCACGCGACGGGTGAGCCTAGTTCGAAGAGCCAATTGGATCCAATTTCGAGAATCCAATCGGGGTCATCTTACCCAATATGAGACCTGAATTGGTCGGGCGACCCAATGCAGTCTAATTACGGAAAAATCCAGATCTTACTACTGCACTCTTATCCAATATGAGACCTGAATTGGTCGGGCGACTCAATGTGGACCCGAGTACGGGGTTTCGATTCTGTTTCAGGCTGTCCTATTCTCTGTGCCGTTTCAAGGAACGTTGTTTTTGGTAAAAGGATCTCTTAAAGGTAAAAACAGGGAGAAAAGCTTTGACGACGAGAGCCAATTTTGGATCCAAGCTTGACAGTGGGAGCCAATTTCGGATCCAAGACGAAAGATTGAAGAAATTCAGAGGATAAGGTTAGGGGGAGAATAAGTTTTTGGGGGGTTTTTTTTTTTTTTTTTTTTGGATGGAGGAGCTCGCTTCAAGCTCTTTTTTCGAGGTTACTAGTTGAGTTTCATTGGAGGTTTTTGGAGATCAAGGGGATTGGAGAGGAGCTTCATGCTTCGGGTTGGGGAAGAAAAGATGGAGAATTGGATTTTTCTTCTTCATAGAGTTTTGGGAAGACTGAAGCAATCGTTGCTGAAGTCAGTGTTGTAATGGTGAATCGAGATTTTTTTAATGAAGTCGGTTTGATTACTCTTGATTATTTTATAAAATCGACTTATGTCTCTGATTGAAGGATTAAAACGGTGTCTATAAGATTGAGTATGCAGAGTGAATGAAATTTATTGGATTAATCTAACAAGAAAGTCAGTGGATATAAGATCGTAAGTACAAAGCGGTATCGAAGATTAGCAGATTGGGTTGTTCGGGGTTCTCTGTAACGTCTAGAGATCTACCGCTGGGGCAAAAAGGACATCGACAAGCAGTCAAAGGGCATCCGTATAGATTTACGATGTATTCTTGCAGTCATTTATATTCCAGCAGTCAAAAACTGATAGACTGCTTGACTATTGGCGAATCTCCATACTACCTTCTACAGCCAGACGCCCGGCGCATTCTCGAGCAGAAAAGCACGTAATACGACAAAAGTGGTGAACCCAACGTGAAAGCTTGAGGTGGAAGGTATTGGATTTTGGTTGATTTTATCTTTATTTTATGGAAAACGAAAATAAAAATTTTGAAGGATTTTTGGCAAGAGTTTCTGGTGGGGATTCTTCTAAAGGACAAGGTATGTACATGGATCCATCTATTGCTAGTATGTTTCAAGCCTTCTCATTATCAATGCAGCAACAGTAAAGCAATGATTGAAAGGAAGTATTAGCAACCAAAGTATTGCAAGCAGTAGTCAATAAAATTGATCAATTTGATGGAAGGAATATTTCAAGGTATTTAAGATGTTATGTTCATGAAATGGAATTAAATTGGGTTTCTGAGAAGAAAATGGTTGCACTATTTGGACTTGCCACGATACCGGAGATAAGAGACCACATTACATCGATTACGGATCGTTATGGGAATTCATGGGAGGTTTTTTCACACGCATTGAAAGATGAATATTTCTTGGAAGATGCTGATCGCGTTACTAAGAAGCTGTTTCTGGGATGGATTGAACGGCCCAATAAGAATTTGCAAGCAACAGAGCTACTAAGGGAATTTGAGAGGCAGTACTCTCAAATGTCGAAGGTAGAAAAATTGACATTGGAGCCGAACAAAGTTGATCTATTTCTTCAAGCTGCTGATGGAGAATTGCAAGGGAAATTAGAACTCCTTCTTGAAGACAAAGAAGAAGATGAAGGATTGACAACAAAGTGGAAGAACGTTGAAGATGCGGTGGGGTTGCTTACAAAAAGAGAAAGGAGGAAGGATAGGAGCAATATTCAGAAAACAGTACAAGCATCCAAAGCTCCAGTACGTACAACACCACCAACAATGCCTACAGTTCAACCTTCGACATCCTTATCAAAGAAAGCAGATATGGGTATGGAAGAAATTATACGAGGAATGCGAGATCTTCAAATCAAATTGGCAAGACTTGAAGAGAATACTTCTATAAACAATTCGAAGAATGTTTCAAAACAAGGATATGTACAAAGATGCATTTGGTGTGATGATGCTTCACACACTAGAAAAGATTGCAATGAATTTAATAATATGATACGGCAGGGAATTATTTGCAGGAAAGATGGAAAGATAGCATTGAAAAATAGAAAGGATCTTCTTCAAACCAATTTTGGTAAGGGAGGAATGAGAGCATTGGTTCAAGATTACCTAAAAGAGCATCAAACAGTAGCACGAGAAAGTGCAAGTTATGGTGCTAGAGTAGATGATGAAATTGGTGGAAGTATGGAAACTAGTGAGTTTTGGGCTTCTGCCGTTTCTACAATGCAAAAAGGAAAATTACCTCGAGAAGCGTTATTGAGAACTGCAGCTACAATACAAGGTAGAACATGTTGAGAGGATCCTGTTGAGTCTCTTTCAGTTCATGCATATATTGCTAAGAGCCAACATGAAGCTTTGATGGAAGAAAAGAGACGAGGAAATTTTGATGATACTAGAGAAGGAAATTCTTTTAAGAGGCAAACTCGAGGAGACAAGGCTCGGGAGGCAGCTTCACAAGAATTGCCTGTAAAGGGTACCTCAGCATCATTCGGAGAAAAAACAACGGAGACAAAAGATAAGGGCAAATCAATTGCTTATAAGCTACTTTCTGACATTGAAGCGGCAACAAATTTGAAAGGGGTGTTGGAAGAACATATATTAAACGCTAAGGTAGAATTCACATTGAAAGAAGTCTTGGAAATTACAAAGAAGGAGTTTCATGATGTCATCATTGACAGCATTAAGCGAAAGAGGCAATTAATGGGTGAAACTGGAATGAGTCATGCTATTGATGCAAGAATATATAGAGATGAAGAAGAGGTTGGTATTGGTTACAAGCAACCAACAAATGAAAAGAATGGGTATAATCAACGAGTACGTTTCGAAGATTCTAGTGACAAGGAAATGGAAACTTTGAGCCATTATACTCGGAAACATTGGGCAAGGACAACTACTGAGATATTGGTGAAAGTAGGAGATATAGAAGAACCAATAGTTACTTTAGTCGACCATGGTTCTGAAATAAATCTCATGTCTAAAGATCTTTATAAGAAGCAAAAATGGCCAATTGATATGGAACATGGATGGGCAATTCGAGCAGCTAATAACACACGAGGCGAATTATATGGAGCTTGTCCAGATGTCAAAATTCGGATTGGGGATGTTGCGACGGAGCAACAATTCTTTGTTCAAGATACAACGTCTTATCCGTTGATTTTAGGACAACCTTATATTACGGCAACACGGATGGAAATAAAAGTACTTGACGATGGTTCTGCTTATGCAAGGGTACAGAGCGAAGATGGGAGGAAAGCTGTACAATTTCTAACAGTACCTCCTAACCATGAACGAAATCGAGATAGGTTGAGGGAGAAACCATTGCCAAAGATTGTTGAAGGATTTAAGGATTTTGGGAAGGTACCACTGTAAAGCGAGATTATGGAGGTACAAAGGAGGAGGTACTCTCGCGAGATGAAGGTGCCTTTGATGCGAGTTTTATTGGTATATTGGAGAATGGAAATATTATGTATAAGAAAGTTGATGATTTTAGAAGAAAAGAAAGAAAAAGATTATATGATATTGAAGGACAATTACTAAAGTTAGGTACATTGTAAAATGATGAGAAGATTTTAGGTATTTATGAAGAAAATGGACTGGAAGATTCGTTGGAATTGATTACATCTATTGGGTTAGGGGATAATGATAAGATTGTTGAGATTCATTCAAGAGAGGTTTATACCATACTTGAATCTTTTCAAGCACCAGAAGTCACTATAGAGACTAGATATAAAACGGTAGATAAGAAGGTAAAGCCTATTGCCGGACGATTACCAAAAGATTCTAAAGAATAAATGGGAGAAGCATCAAAAGAAGCAAGTTTAAGAGATCCAATGAGTATTAGACATCAGTTTACTAAAGAGACTTTTGAAGAATTGAAGATTGGTTTTGATGGTTCTTTATTGCCGGAGGAAATTACTTGCTTCAAAAAGATGTTGGCTAAACAAGGTAGATCGTTTGCCTTCGAATCTCATGAAATTGGATGTGTGGATCCAAATATTGTAACACCTATGGTTATCTTCACTGTACCACATGTACCTTGGAATCTAAGACCAATTCCAGTACCGAGGGAACATTTACCTAAATTGGTTGAACTATTAAAAGAAAAGATAAAGATGAAAATATTGGAACGTTCATTTGCGTCATATTCTAGTCGATGGTTTACGGTACCTAAGAAGAATGGATCACTACGGTTTATTCAAGATATGCAACCGGTGAATGCAGTAACTGTCAAGAATGCAGGAATTGGACCTATTGTGGATGAATTTACTAAGGCGTTTGCTGGAAGGGCGATCTATTCAATGGGTGACTTATATTCAGGTTATGATCAATTTCAACTTGCCGAAGGAAGTAGAGTTATGACAACAATGAGGATACCACTTGGATTGGTTAGAATGTGCACTCTTCCTCAAGGCGCGACCAACTCAGTTGCGCATATGATGAATGGGATGAATAAGGTATTGAGAGATTTTATTCCGGAAAAGACTATGCCTTTTCTGGATGATGTTCCTATAAAAGGGTGCAGAGAAGGAGACAAGGATGAAACTTTAGATACGAGGGGGTGTCGCAGATATGTTGTTGATCATATACAAGATTGTGAAAAGATTTTAACTCGGCTTGGAGAAGTTCATCTTACATTATCGGGTATGAAGTCCGTATTTGGAGTACGAGAAGTTGTGATTGTTGTACATTTATGTGGATCTTACGGAAGAAAACCAGATCTGACTAAAGTTGATGCAATTGGAAGGATGAAAGAGGATTGTGATTCTTTAACAGAGGTTCGCAGGTTTTTGGGTGCATGTGTATTTTATCGAATCTGGATCCCTCATTTTGCTCACATAGCGGATCCATTATATGAACTGTTACGCAAGGGTTACCAATTTAAATGGGAAGAAAGGCATATTCAAGCAATGCAAAGATTGAAGAAATTATTGATGCCACCTCCAATATTGAAGAAGGTTGATTATAAGTGCAATAGACCAGTGATTCTTACTGTGGACGCTAGTCCAATTGCCATTGGATGGGCTGTGGGTTAAGATGATTCAAATGGGAATAGATTTGCAGTTCGATTTGGGGCTAAAGTTTTAAGTATTCGTCAGCGTGCATATTTGCAAGTCAAAAGAGAACTTTAGGAAGTCGTTTCGTCTATGAAAGCTGAAAAGAACTATTTGATTGGGGCAGTAGTAGTAATTGAAATAGATTGCTTGCCATTGCTTGGAATGATTATTAACTGTTCAACGCCAGATATTGCAATGTTGAGATGGATTGCTTATATTAAGTCACTAAATTCAGAATTTAAGCATATTACTGGGAAGGACAATTTAGTAGCAGACATGCTATCTCGAGCAAGATACGAGAGGGAGGACGAAATGGTTGAAGACATTGATGACATCGGATTGAAATTCTATTCAATATCAAATCTCAACAGAGAAGACAAGCTATTTCTTGAAGAATCTTATGAAGGAGAATTATTGGATATTGGTCATTACTTGAATACCTTGACTAAGCAGGGGAATTGGTCTACAGAAAAATTCAAATAAATAAGAAAAAAAACATATGGATTTTTACTTCGAGATGGATTCTTATGGAAGAGACCGAAGAAAGGAATTGGGATGCCACAACAAGTGATAGGCAAAAAGGAAGAAAGACTAAGATTATTAAAGGAGTTTCATGATAGTTTATGGGCAGGGCATAGAGGAATCTGGACTACTTTTGCTAAACTCAAGGAACGATATTGGTGGAAAAATATGTATCGAGATGTGCTCTCATTTGTAGAGTCATGTGAAATCTGTCAATCGTATTCTAATATCCGACATCGAGATGGTCTTCATCCTACGTATCCTCTGGCTATTCATTTTAAATGGGTTGTTGATTTGATTATTATGCCGGTTGGGTTATGGCAGATGAGATATTTGGTTTTAGCTCGCGAAGATTTATCAAATCAAGTAGAAGGAAGAGCATTGAGGACAAAATCTACAGAGGGGATTTATAGGTTTTTGCTTGAAGATGTCATTTGCCGCTATGGATGCGTAGAAAAAATCACTGCAGATCGTGGAGAATTAAATGCACAAGAAGCTCGTAAGTTCTTTGAAAGATGTGGAGTTAAACTATCACTGACTACTGCTTATAATCCGAAAGGGAATGCAAAAAGCGAATGCGGTCACCCACCGATTGTAAAAGCATTAGTTAAAGCTTGTAATGGGAAAGTTAAAGAGTAGCCACGGCTTTTTTCATTTGCATTATGGGCTGATCGAACAACACATAGTTCGGTGACAGGATATATGCCAGTAGAACTTATGACAGGTCAAAAACCAATTATGCCGATTGAAGAAAAGATACTTACTTGGAGTATGCTACCATGGGAAGATGGATTGACAAGAGAAGAACTTCTGGCTATTAGGATTCGACAATTGGAGCAAAGAATGGAAGATGTCCAGATAGCATTGGAAAGGTTAAAAAGAGCAAGGTTACAAAACAAGGCGCGATTCGATAAGCAACATCGATTGAGACCTAAAGCAATCGAGGAAGGTGACTGGGTACTTGTTTATGACAATAGTCTGGATAATCAACATAATACTTTGCGAAAATTTTCAAAACGTTGGTTTGGATCATATGTGGTAACAATAGTTCATGATAATGTGTCTTACTTGTTACGGGAGTTAGATGGTACAAAATTGAAAATACCAATTGCAGCAAAGCGAGTAAAAATATTTAAACGAAGACACATAAAGATGAATATAGAAGACCTTAATGAAGGTATAGAGATTCCGCAGCAAGAAGATGAAAGTGATTTGGATAATGAAGGTGACGAAGATGAATTAGATAAAGACGTAGGGGATATATTTTGAATCAAACAGCAATTGGGTAAATAGGTGCATATCGGAGGATGCATAGGTTTAGAGGGGGTGGATGTCATGTTGTAATATGAGTATACCGTGAAAATATAAAGAAAAGGGACTTTTATTAATATTCAGTTACCTCGAATATTGGAAGCAACGACCAACTCCAGTGCAAATATTGAGTGGTCAAGTTCAGTCACCTCATTACAGTCAGTTGGGGCATACTGAAATGCTCCGTTTGATTCCAATAACAAGAGTCAACAGGAAGGGAAAGGACCAATTCACGCGACGGGTGAGCCTGGTTCGAAGAGCCAATTGGATCCAATTTCGAGAATCCAATCGGGATCCTCTTATCCAATATGAGACCTGAATTGGTCGGGCGACCTAATGCAGTCTAATTACGGAAAAATCCGGTTCTTACTACTAGACTCTTATCCAATATGAGACCTGAATTGGTCGGGCGACTCAATGTGGACCCGAGTACGGGGTTTCGATTCTGTTTCAGGCTGTCCTGTTCTCTGTGCCGTTTCAGGGAACATTGTTTTTGATAAAAGGATCTCTTAAAGGTAAAAATAAGAGAAAAAGCTCTGACGGTGAGAGCCAATTTCGGATCCAAGCTTGACGACGGGAGCCAATTTTGGATCCAAGACGGAAGATTGAAGAAATTCAAAGGATAAGATTAGGGAGAGAATAAGTTTTTGGGGGGGTTTTTTTTTTTTTTTTTTTGGATGGAGGAGCTCGCTTCAAGCTCTTTTTTCGAGGTTACTAGTTCGGTTTCATTGGAGGTTTTTGGAGATCAAGGGGATTGGAGATGAGCTTCATGCTTCGGGTCGAGGAAGAAAAGATGGAGAATTGGATTTTTCTTCTTCATAGAGTTTTGGGAAGACTGAGGCAATCGTTGCTGAAGTCAGTGTTGTAATGGTGAATCGGGATTTTTTTAATGAAGTGGGTTTGATTACTCTTGACTGTTTTGTGAAATCGAGTTACGTCTGTGATTGAAGAATTAAAACGGTGTCTATAGGATTGAGTATGCAGAGTGAATGAAATTTATTGGATTAATCTAACAAGACAGTCAGTGGATACAAGATCGTAAGTACAAAGCGGTATCGGAGATTAGCAGATTGGATTGTTCGGGGTTCTCTGTAACATCTAGAGATCTACCGGCTGGGGCAAAAAGGACTTTGACAAGTAGTCGAAGGGCATTCGTATAGATTTATAATATATTCTTGCAGTCGTTTATATTTCAACAGTCAAAAACTGATAGACTGCTTGACTATTGGCGAATCTCTATACTACCTTCTACAGCCAGACGCCCGACGCGTTCTTGAGCAGGAAAGCACGTAATACGACACAGTTACTGAAGCACGTTGTAAATCTCCAATCTTCTTCTTCTGATCCTCAATGATCTTGTCCTTCTCTTCTAGTACCTATCTAAGGCTGAACTCATTGTCCATTTTCTCAACGGCTATCTATAATTGAGTAATTTGTGTCGAGATTAACTTCTTGAGTTCTCTTGCCTGCTGGCCAGCTTCCGATAAATCCACCTATTGATAATACTCTACCAGTACTGGTAAAGTGAGGCCATATTGGTACTGGGACGACCCAATTCTCTAGATGACGAGCTGACATTGGTCCATTCACAATTTCTAGCTTGGCTGCACTCTCTTATTGCCGCTTGCTCGACTTGTTTTGATGGCAATGGCGTTGACTCTACTCTTGTCTCTCTTGCTACAGCGTCTAGTCTCTCCACCATTGAAGGTTACTTTAGTTGATATCCAATTGCTTCACACACGTAGTTGGAGCATAACATCATGGTAACCTTCTCTGTTCTTCTTTTCACGTCCAATTCCGCATAGATTCTGGTCGCAACATACGCTGCCCAGTTGAAGACCATCCCCTCCAGCGTCGCAATTGCTGAAAATAATAACCTCCTTGCCATATATGTCGAATGTCGGTTCAGCCCTAATCGCTTCTGTACAAATTGCATCCATTCTCCCAGCTCCGACGTAAGCGCATCCGCTGTCTTCCACCCTTGATTTTTCTCAAACGCTTCGTTTCTCGACTTGAAGTACTTGCTTAGAACAAAATCAGACTCCAAGTCTCCCGATACCTGTAGCTCACCCATGGGAAGATATAGAACCTTGTTCAACGTCACCTCATCTATATCAATAATTCTCCCATGAACCACAGTGGACCCGTCTTCCGGATCATAATTTGTCACATATTCCGTTAACAATGCTATATCTATTCGTGGTAGCCTCTGCAAAAACTTCAAAAATCCATACATCTGCACCGTGCAAAACTCTCTCTGTCTCCTTTGCGATCAAAAAATGTCCATAGCCACCGGCTCCATGCTGGTCACTAACACGCACTCCATTGGTGGAAATGCTCCCTTCGTCTTGATATTACGTTGTCGCTCCTCTCTCGTAGCTGTCCTCTTCTTACGCTCAATCACCATCTTCGCTACTCACAATAATCCTCTAAAACCTGTGCTTAGCAACGTGAATCAAGAAATTACAATGTAAACAATGCCAGCTATGAGCCCCACTCCTAACTTCTACCCTGGTTCTCCTCCTGATATGACTTAACCTAACAGGCCTATAATAACCTATCCTATTAGTGTCTTCCTGACGGCTCACCTTCACTCAACCCGTCCATAATCTCATCATCACACGCTCTTCCCTTTCCATCACAACTCTTGCGCTGTCACTTCAATACTAAATTGGCTTTCTCTCTCTCTCCCCACCCCCACTGATATAAAACCCGTCCTGGGTTTATGTAGTATACAGACGTAGCCGATTTTCATTTATATGCATGGTAAATTTAGCACCCATAAAGTCTTCCAATTGGACTGAGCCATTGGAAAAACCCTCAATGACTCTGTACGGCCCATGCCACCGAATATGAAATTTTCCTAGAAAATTTTTAAAACGACTGTCATAAAGCAGTACCAAATCATTGGGCATAAAAAATTTTGGTTTTAATTTACTATCATAATAACTTTTTCATCGCCTTTGAGTGGCCTCCTGTCTCAATAGGGCATTGGTTCGAGTTTCATCCAACTGCTCCAATTGTACGGAACGAACTTGTAACGACTCCGTATCCCTCAATCGTTCCTCCAATGCAATGCGCAAACTTTGAACTTCGAATTCGATAGGTAATATTGCTTCCTGATCATAAACTAATTGAAAGGATGTGACATTAGTCGTAACTTTATATGCAGTACGGTATGCCCACAAAGCGACAAACAATTTAGTATCCCAATCCGTGCCTGCACCAGATATTGTCTTGGTGATAATTGTACATAATATGCCGTTGGTCTTTTCTGTTTGGCCATTTGCTCAGGGATGATGCGGTGTCATCTTGCGGTGTTTAATCTCATATTTAGTAGTCAATGCTTCAATTGTACTATTAATGAAATGGGTTCCTCGATCACTGACCAATTCTTTTGGACAGCCAAACCGTGTAATAATATTTTCATATAAGAATGTGGCTACATCACTAGCACTATCAGATTTTGTTGCCTTCGCTTCGGTCCATTTGGTAACATAGTCCGTGGCAACTAATATATACCATTTTTGTCCATGGCGAGAGGCAGGTACAATTGGGCCCACGAAATCAATACTCTATTTTTCAAAAGGTGCTTGTGCCAGAATTGGAACTAATGGCATCGCGGATGTATCCGTAGGACGACTAATTTGTTGGCACGGATCACAACGACGTGTAAACTGGTGAGCATCCGCAAACATTGTCGGCCACTAATATCCCGCCTGTAAAACTTTGCGTGCAGTGCTGTCGCCTGCAAAATATCCACCACAACTATCCAAATGACATCCTTCCAATATAGTGCGTGCTTCATTCTGATAAACGCAACGGCGTAAAATTTCGTCTATCCCTTGTTTATATAAAGTTTCTCCAATCATAGTATAAGGTGCGCTTTTCAAAACCAATCTTCTCTTAAGCTTCTCCGTAAAATAGAAAGGAAAAGTTTGAAAAGTCAAATACTATATCAATTCGCTATATTTCGGCGTAATTAGGTCGACAAGAAATAACTCAGCGTCAGGTAATGCATCAGGAATGGGTTCATTTCCCAATATATTGGACAGTCGCGATAGATGGTCCGCATTGGCATGCGACTTCCCCGGCTGTACATTAATAGTAAAATCAAATTTTTGTAAAAGCAATATCCATCTTGCAATGCGGCCACTCAACTGGGGCTTGTTAATCATATATTTTAAAGCATCATGATCCATGTAGAAGACAAATTTATATCCAAGAAGATAATGCCAAAACTTTTGGACAGAATAAATCATTCCCAAAGCCTCTCGCTCAGTTGTAGTGTAATTCCGTTCGGCAGCCACCAACTGACGGCTTGCATAATAAATAGGATGATCGTGGCCCTTGTCATCCTTCTGGCTCAATACCGAACCAATCGCAACATTAGAGGCATCAACATAAACCTCAAAAGATTTTGTCCAACAAGGGGCAACCAATATTGGTACAGAAACCAATTTTTGTTTTAATGTTTCAAACGCAACTGTACATTCCTTGGTCCAAATTGGTTCGAGACTGTCCGGTAGTTGTTTTTTCAACAAATTTGTCAATGGAATATAGATAACAGCAAATAGATAAATAAAACGTCGATAATAGCTAACATGCCCAATAAAGGTGCAAACACCTGTCACTGTATCGGGTATTTGGAGTTCTAGTATAATTTTTATTTTATCCGGATCGGTGGCGATACCTGTTTCCGATACGATATGACCCAATAATTTTCCTGAGGGTACCCCAAATTTACATTTTGCAGAATTCAAAGAAATTCCAAACTTAACACATTTGCCTAAGCACCGGCCCAATTTGTCTAAGTGTTCTTCTCTGGTGCTGAATGTGCAGAAATCATCTAAAAAGATTTCTATTCAAACTCGTAGCTCATCTTGGAATGCTTGCATCATCAGCCTCTGAAATGTAGCTGGCGCATTACAAAGTCCGAAAGGCATGACCTTATAAGCAAAAGTTCTCCAATCCGTAGTAAACGTAGTCTTTAATTGATCCTCCTTTGCAATTTGTACCTGATTATATCTGGAAAAACCATCAAGAAACGAATAACATTCGTGGCCTACTACTGCATCTAAGATACTATCCGTAAATGATAAAGGAACGTAATCCTTCTTTGTAGCAGCATTCAACTTTCAAAAATCTTGGCAAATTTGGACTTTCCCATTCTTCTTGGGAACCATAACTATCGACAAAATCCATTCACTATGTGGTACAGGATATATAAATCCCACCTCCAGAAGCTTATCCAATTCCTCCTTTACCATCAATGAATATTTAGGATTCAGTCGATGTTGCCTTTGTCGTACTGGTGTAGCCGTGTCCTCCAATTTTATTCGATGCTCACAAACTTCAGCTGGAATACCCTTCAAATCTTTATAAGACCAAGCAAAAGCTGATTTATGTTTTATAAAATAATCTGCCCAAAGCTCTTTAGTTTTACCCGTTATACCATCATAAATTTGAATCAATTTGGAATTATCCTTTGTACCTAGATTTATTGATTGACACTTTGGTCCATTAAGAGCTTCAGCGGTAATCTTCTGCTCTGTTTCGAGATCTTTCATAAACTCCGACAAATTGGAGCTTTCCAATTCGGGATCTATAGCACCAACTTGATTAACATCTCTTCGCTGCATCCAGTGTGCAATCATATGATCTGAATCATCAATAACGTCTGGAGGAACAAAATATTCTCTTGGTCCCCCACAATGGTAAATATTCCTATTTTCTACTGCAACTTCCCGTGCCTCGACAGCCTTTGATTTTGAAACAACCAATTCTTCTTCCGTATACTCCTGTTCACAGTCCGATGTATATTTTGGACTAGTAATTTGAGTTTCTCCGTAATATTGGACAGGATACATTTGGAGCACTATTTTATCCTTATCCTTTCCAATTGTTAGCGTTCCACGACCCCAATCGTTCCGAGCTTCAACTTGATATAGCCATGGTCGATCCAACAAAATTGGATATGACAATACTATACTTTGTAATCAGAATATAATATAATCAATTGTGTATGTAATCCCCGCAATAACTGTATCAATTCCTCGTAAAGTACCCATAGATTGGACTCGACTTGAATCTGCCATTCGCAAAACAACCGTAGTTGGCGTTAATTGGTCCAATCTCAATTCTTCTATTGTATCCACTTTCATGAGGTTAACGCTAGCCCCGCCATCCACTTGTACACCCTGAACTAATACTCCATCAATTGATACATCAATAGTTGGCGCGCCTAGATCCGAATTCAAACTTACTTCACGAATTTCTTTTTGACGAGTTCTTCGTCGAATCAAAGAAGAGTTTAAGGTGTTACGGCATTCTGGTGCTACTGCCAATAATTGCTTTATTGTGATTGTTGGTTGAATTGAACCTAAATCCTTCAGAATATCATAGGGTTCCATATTGGTGATGATTCCCAATGTCTTTTTTTTCTTATGGATTTCGGATCCCGGTCCCCGTATATTGGTACTTCCAATATCAGGATTTGGTACTTCCTCGATTTCTCGTGGCAACTACTCCTTGAAAATTGGATCCTTTAACTGGTGCGACTGTCGATCGTATTGGTGTAATATTGGTACTTGTGAAATTAGTGGACGCACCAATATATTAGTCGAATTGGCTTGTGACGGTGACGCTTCGTCCAATAATGGAGCAGATTTTGGTATTGGTCTGTTGACCGGGGCTGGTATCGATTTCTCCAATATTTGAATTGGTTCTTTGCCTTTTTGCTGATTTCTTGTCAATACTGCGTGAATCGCTTCCACCCGATGTACCGGTGATTCCTGTGGTTTGTTTGTTTCTTCTATAATTTGCACTGTTGATGTCATGTGTTGGTCCCTACTATTTGGATTAAAAGGCACATTACATTGGTAGTGGTAATGACCAGATTGCTTACAATTTGCGCAAAGAGGTGCGTATTCTTCGACAAATCTTGGGTTGTTGCAATCACTTGCATAATGACCCAATTGGCGGTATCGAAAACAACGAACTGGTTTTCTTCCTGTCTCGTCAGGTACATTGGGAGTCTCCGTCGGGACATACCTTCCAGGTCGGTTCCATGTTGGTGCAGTAAAGGATCCAGGTTGACTAGTTGTCGCCATTGCTGAATTGGTCTGTTGTATTGGCATCGATGGTTGATTTTCCATTTGATTTTGGCCACCATTCTGCATATTGGTCCTGTAGGGCTGATTATAGTTAGGATTTTGGAAATTTCCGAAACCACGATTCACTCTATTATTTCTATTTCCATTCCATCCACCCATATTTCATGTTTGCACTTGATTTACATCCCATATAGTTGGTTGTATCATTGTTTGTTGTCTTGGTAAGTACCAACAATTGGCAGTGTTATGCTTTCCTCCACAATACATACACTGTCCCATCTTCTGATGAGGCAAGGGGCATTCCGTATCAAAGTGTCCCTGCCTTTTATAGTTGTTACACCATACATTAGGTCTCATATTAGAAGGTTTATGCCTTTTCTCTTTATCTTTAGTCATATGCACGGCTAATTCTTCCATTTTCTTCATTAGATTTAACAATAGAGCTTCGTTAGAATCGTTAATTATTGCATTCATCGGTACTTCAAGTTGTTGATATGCCATCGGCAAAGGATAAGTTGCTACGGGTGGTATCGCCTGCAAAGGAGTGGCATTAACTACTCCTTGAGAATTGGGATTTCCCATACTAGGCGCAATTATTCGTGGGTAGCTCTCTATCATCGTATTGATCATTGGAACTTGATTTCCTACACTAGGAATCATTGTGGTTCCCACCATCAACAGTTGATCATAATCGCACTCCTCCCATACCTTTGCACGTGCTAAAGAGGCAGCTACCGTAACTGGTTGAGACTCCTTAACAAACATCTTCAATTCTGGGGGATGCAATCCATTCACTATTATTGACAATATAAACGCGTCTGGCATTTGATTGTTTGGCCATTTACGTAATATATCTGCAACTCGGCCATAATACGACTGCACCGATTCTCCCACAAACATTTTACTGTTCAACAAATTTTCTCGAAGACGATCTTTGAATCCTATTGGTCAAAAATGAGTTAAGAAAGTATTTTTCAATGCTTTCCAATTAAAAAATTGTCCCACTGGTTGTCGAATATACCATTCAAACGTTGTATCCTTTAAAATCGCTGGCAGCCATCGTACCCAGACATCTTCAGTTTTGCCATTATTGGCTACACACGCTGTCAAAAATTGGGATAGGTGTTGATCGGGATCAGAACCAGGCCATCCATTAAACGTGAGTAATGGAGCCACGCTGGTGGTGTGATCTCCAATTGCTCCCATCTGTACCGCTATTGGCACTGCAGGTGCTTCTTCTGTCATTGGTACTTGCGCTGGTCTTCTTGCTATATTAATATGAATTCTTCTTTTTGTTCCAATTTGATATTTGCTCACTCTTCTTTCTTGTAAACTATCGCTATTATTCAATTCTTCTGTACTTAGACTTCTTATAATTACTGAACTTGACTCTAACACTTCGTTACTCGCAGTATCCCCTATAAGCGCTCGCGGTAATTTTTCCAATGGTATATAATGGTACAATATTGCACTTCTTTCAGAACTTGGATATGCTCGAATACTCGCACATGCATGCAGCCACGGCTTTATCCAACTCCATCGAAGTTTCTTACGTTGAATCCCTTCTTGTTGTTGTCGTAATAAATTTCTGAAATAAAATCGCTCCTGTCTTTCCTTTACTTGTTGATTCCTTCTGTGATTATCATAGTTGTAATCACCGCTCATACTCCTTCGATCTCGTCTTTTGTACCATCAATTCTTTAACGTTTCATACTGTTGTCAGTCCCTGGCAGCGGGGCCAAAAATGTAATCATCATTTGACTCGGACTCAAAACACCAAGATATTTGATCAGTATAGGTGGGTTCGATCTCAGGGAAAGACTCGTTGTATGAATTGTCACAATTGATTATATATTAATTATCTAAAACTTCCAAAGTTCTCTTCCTCATCTCAATTCAATCCCTTCACAATCTCTACAATCGTTCACTGCCGTGCAGCTACTCAATATCACTGACATTCCTGACATCTACAGGATGCTTAATCTCTTTCCACAGTACTTCAATTCTCAATTCCTTTACTTTTACTCAATCTTCCAGTGCTACTAACACAATGCAATAATCTCTATTATCACAATCACACTTTCTTTCTTCAAATTAATTAATTCGAATTCATAATTTTCAATATCTCAATCACAGTTTCAGCAATCCTTTTCTTAAATCCAATACTAAAGAAAAATACAAAAGCAAAGAAAACAAAAAGGTAGCTCCAAGCTTTACCCTGGCTCACGACTATCACAGTCTGGCCCCCATTCTTTCTTCCTCAACCTCTTTATCCTACCAAAATATGAATCGTCATTCAGCAGATTCCACAGGTTGTGAAACTTTAGCTTCTTAATCGCATATGTTCCTAACTTCCTACTATTAACAACTAATCGAACTAACCATTCATCTAAATCCCAACATTACTACTATTTAACCGATAACGATCCAGAAAAGTCATTTATACATTCTACACAATGTATGCTTTAGATTTGGAACACTTAGTATCCACGACATTGGTATTACGGATGGCAGATCATAGCCGGGTTAAATCAATGGGTATCTTACGGAGTGTTCAAACTATGATTACTGGTATTGCATATGAAATCGACTATATCATCTTTCGGTTACAACGTTCAACTTTATCATATCTAATTTTATTGGGACGACTCTGGCTTTATCAAGCAAAGGTGAAGAATGATTGGGGTCGGGGTACTTTGACAATTGGCAAGGGCAAAGACAAAATGGTGTTATAAATGTACCCAGTACACTATCACGGGGAGTCTCAATTGCCAACATCTGAATTAACGTCGGATGATGAGCTTAGCTTCGATGACGACGCAGTAGCACCAATTACGGAGGCGCCCTTGGAGGCAGCACTACATCCTAGAGTGGTGTACCAATGTGGAGATTCGGGGGAGTTATTGATATACCCGACGGACTTCAAAAACTCAGATTATGTTAGTATTGATTGGATGACCAAGTATGATGTGTACCATGTTAGTGCCTTAGATACAAGAATCAGTACTTCATACATGTCAAACTTATCGACTGACTTTAAACCAGCACAAGGGTTGAAACAGAACATCGCTGTTGCACTTTTATGTCAAACTATCAACTTGGCGACCATAGCAAAACCTCGGACAATTAAGGTCTACAAAGGTATTAAGGAACAAGAGTTGACCTACTGGACCAAATTTTTCTTGCATCATAAATCCACTTTTTCTTGGACTTATGATGATTTAAAAGATATTCCCGTTGAAGTCTATAAGCATCGTATCATTTTAGAGGAGAACGCTAAATCGATACGCCAGAGGCAACATCACCTTAATCCTAAATATTTCCTCATGATGAAGGAGGAATTGGACAAGCTTCTTGCGGTTGGTTTTATTTACCCGGTACCAAATAGTGAGTGGGTTTCTCCAATCGTGATGGTGCCGAAAAAGAATGAAAAAATCCGAATTTGTCAAGATTTTCGAAAACTTAATGTGGCCACCAAGAAAGATTACTTTCCATTGCCCTTTACGGATAGTATATTGGACGCTGTAGTAGGTCATGAATGTTATTTGTTCCTAGATGGATTTTTCGGGTATAATCAGGTTCAAATTACAATGGAAGACCAGCTCAAGACGACCTTTACTACGAATTAGAGCACATTCGCTTATCGTGTGATGCCTTTTGGGTTATGTAACGCCTCAGCCACGTTTCAGAGAGTGATGACTCAGGCCTTCCAAGACTATCTCTGGCTATTTATGGAGATCTTTTTAGATGACTTTCGTGCATTCAGTACAAAACAAGATCATCTTAATTGTCTCGACAAATACTTGGCTCAGTGCGCTAAGTTTGGGATATCGTTGAACTCGAATAAATATCAATTTGGTGTTCCGTCAAGAAAATTATTGGAACATATCGTCTCTAGTCGTAGTATCGCTACAGATCCAAATAAAGTAACACATATAATGAACTTACCCAGATCAGAGACGATCTCTGATGTTTGAGGGTTCGTCGGCCATGTCAGTTATTATCAACAATTTATTTGGTCATTTGCAGTTATTTGTCAACCTTTAACAAACTTACTGAAGAAACCTCCGTTAGATGGGACTAGTCCCATCTAGACCATGGAGTGTACCGTGGCCTTTGAAGCATTGAAGTCAAAATTGGTCTCTGCACCAATATTGGTGGCCCCTCATTGGACTGAGCCCTTTCATGTGTATATTGATGCATCCAATGTTGCTATTGGATCAGTGTTAAGTGAGAAGGATGACCAGGATTTGGATCATCCTATCTATTATGCTAGTCAGCAATTGGTGGCTGCCAAACGTAATTATGCTACTACTGAATGAGAAGCGTTGGATATGATACACTCGGTTCAAAAATTTCGGTACTATATGCTTGGATATCCCTTTGTCTTTTATGTGGATCATGATGCCCTCAAATACATGATTAATAAGCCTCAATTGAGTGGACGCATTGCTCGATGGGTGTTATTACTTTAAGAATTTAATTTTACTATCAATGTACAATCAGGAAAGAAACATGCCAATGCGAATCACTTGTCCCAATTGTCCAATATCTTGGGTAATGAGCCTATTAGTGATGCACTTCCTGACATGCAGTTATTTGCCGTCGAAGTGATTACAACCGACTATAGTAAATTGATTCAATATCTGACATTTCAGACATTCTTACCTACATATAGTGAGAAACTCAAGAAACGACTGATTTTAAAAAGTGCACCATATATGATGATGGGAGATGCCTTGTATAAGCAAGGTCGGGATGGAATTCTACGCCATTGCATCTTTCCCAATGAAGTACAATTGATACTAGAGGGATGTTATTTGAATAGTTGTCGTAGATATTTTGCGAGAGACAGTACTGCTTGCAAGGCTTTAATGGTCGGATATTGGTGGCCCACAATGTTTTCTGATGTGTACCAATTTATTCGTCGTTGTGATCCTTGTCAATGAATTGGTCGACCCACGGGTACTTCAGCACTAGCGTTAGTACTAATCTTGGTACAGGTACCATTTGAGAAATGGAGAATTGATTTTATTGGACCCATTACACCAGCTTCGAGACATGGACAAAAGCGGTATATTTTAGTCGCCACGAACTATGTAATCAAATGGGCGGAGGCTATTGCTACCCGTAATAATAATACCAGTACGGTGGCCACTTTTCTATACGAGAATATTATTACGTAATTTGGGTGTCTGAAGGAATTGGTTAGCTATGGCGGCACCCATTTCATAAATGCTACCATAGCAGCCTTGACGAACACATACGAAATCAAGCATAGGAAAATAACACCATATCATCCTCGGGCCAATGGGTAGACGGAAAAGACCAATAATATTCTATGTAAGATTTTAACTAAAATAATTTCGGGCATGGGAACGGATTGGGATACTAAATTGTTTGCGGTATTGTGGGCGTATTGTACTGCATATAAAGTGACTACCAATTCCACACCATTCGAATTGATGTACGGACAAGAAGCAATACTACCAATTGAATTGGAAGTTCAGAGTTTGCTCATTGTGTTAGATGAACGTCTTGGAGATAAGGAATCACTCCAATATCGGTTGGCAGAGTTGGACAAATTGGATTTAATCCAGGCTACAGCTTTCTTCAACATGGAAGCAACTCAAAAATGGCGGAAGAGTTACTATGATAGTAAACTGCGTCCGAAGAGTTTTATGCCCAATGATTTGGTATTGTTGTATGATAGCAAGTTTAATCATTTTTCGGGCAAATTTCAAGTTTGCTGGCATGGGCCATATCGTGTGATTGAAGGATTTTTCAATGGGTTTGTTCAATTGGAGGATTTCATGGGTCATCGTTTCAGTACCCGCATTAACAGGAACCGATTACGGTTATATCATACGTAAAACCCAAGACGGGTTTTCAATTTCTAGAGGAGGTCACGTTAAATGTACTTAGGATAGACCTAATTAAGTGCATTAGAGTGTAGAGGCGGCTGAAAGGATAGTTAGTAATTACTAATGTGTCAGATGGGACAGGGGTGAGAAACGGACAGTAGGGATAACATGTTGTCGTTATCACTACTAAGTAAAAGAATAGGAGTGGGGCACCCATTTACGGTCATTCTCAGGTGTCGCATTCTGTTATTGTTTCTTTCGGTGTTACAATTTTGGGTGTTTCAGAGTACTGGAGCATAGTATTGACAGTTAGTGCTTGAAAGAGTGTGCGTCATGGCGATTGAGAGTGCAAAGAGAGCTATGGACAGAGAGGAAAGTGGCCGAAATGTGAAAGCTAAATGTAATTTAGGACCACCATCTGTAGTAATCATTACTAATATGGAGCCTATGAAGCTGGAGATTTGCTGGACGCCAAGGAGAATACGAGATTTTTGAAACGCGCAAATATTTTAGTTTTTACGAAAGTTAGATAGTTTGCCTTCAATTAATGTGGCATTAGTGGAAGAATACATCACAAACTATGACCCACAGGATGGATCGAGCGTAGTACAAGGACACATTATCGGTATTGATGAGAAGATCCTCAAAAAAGTACTGTTTTTTCTAGTTGGAGAGATTGCGGTGGGTGTTGAAGAGTCTAGTGACTTTCGACCGGGAAGTTATTTCAAAGGGAGCATGTCATCGTTTGAGAAGAACCAAGGTTGGCGGACGGCTGAGGCAATTACTCTAGAGCTCATGGAATGGTTGCGCTTCGTGCTGAGGCATCTAGGGTTGTATCGACACAAGATATATATGTCAAAACGGTTAATGTTTGCAGCGATAGGGACGTTTGAAGGGATGGTGTTCAATTAGGCAGCTTATGTAGCAACCCGTATTTATGTGGAAATAGGAGTCAAGCACAAAATAGGGAAGTTTACAGCGTTCCTATGTTCCAATTAAGTATATGCTGTGATCGCGTATACATTGCAGCAAACATCGCCAATAGAAGAAAGTTTTGAACTAGTGCCAATGCCTCCGCAATGAGAACGGAATTTAATAGCACCGATTGTCAATACAACAGAGGTAATACATGAAATTGGAAAATCCAGTCGTCCAGTGGCATCGGAAATGGATCTAATTCGTTTGGTGGTGGAGGAGGAGAATGAAGTCCCGGTGTTGTTTGATATCAATTAGTTAGCGTTTCCACAAGACCGACTATCAGAAGGCTTACATCATAAAAATGCTCTATTGAAGTATATTTTGTAAATACATTGCATGGTACAAGCATTGGATATAGAAGGCAGTGGTAAACAGGAATTAGAGGCAAGCAAAAAGGTGATATCGGAGTAGACCCGAAGAATTGAAGAGCAAGAATGGATCATCCAGGCGAATGCGGAATCCAAGCTGCTATTGGAGCAAAAAATTGAGGAATAACAGGAAGCTTGGGACAAAGAAAGAGAACGCATGGTGGAGACCAACAAGCAAGAATTATTTTGTACTCGAAGTAATTCAATTTTGGAACTGAAAAAAGTGAAAGGTCAGTTGGTAATGGAACAAAAAAAGGTCGAGTTATTGGTGCAAGAAAAATTGGTATTGAGTGACTAGTACAGATGTGAAACGGAGCAGTTAAGGGCTGAAATTGAGGCCTTGAACACCAAGGTGACAAGATTGGTAGAGGATTTAGTCAATATTGGTCAAGTACAAGTATCAACATTGCCAGTTTCTGAAGTTCTAGAAGAGAGGAGTCTCTTTCACTACCAGTTGGAATTGAGAGATGCCCAGATCCTGAAATTGGAAGCTCAAGTCCATGAACTGGGCGAGTACAATGAAGACCTTTCAGCTCAGTTGAGGCAGGAGCCAATGGAAGGATTGGAGGAGGACGAAGATTTGCAGTTGGAACCGGAATCGGTAGAACCAATAACAGATACTGTAGCAATTGATTAATTAGATAGGCCAGAGGGATCGTAATTTTTTTGGAGATTTATTAGATAATTTTTAGATAGGTATCAATTGAGTGTTTACGATGACGCTGCACAAATAGGAGTGGGACTATGTAGAATAGATATTAATTCGTTTTTGAAAGATATTGATAAAATGTATTAATAGTCCATTCAATAGAAAATTGAGGAGGACGGATGAGTGATTTAGTTATTAAAAGCGATTAATTACAGAATTACAATTAGAATCTGGAGAATCAAGGGAGTTGTAGAAGTTAATTAAGGTGCCATCGTTGTGATAATGTGAGCTAGGGTAAGCTTGGTGCTACCTCTTTTCTTTTGTTTGTTATTTTCTTTAAATAAGAGGATTGAGAGTTTCTGAATATTGTGAAGTGAATTATGGAATGGAAATATGATTGGTACTATTTGAGAAGAAGAAAGATTGAATGCTAAAATCTGATTGTAGTACAACAGAGAGAATGAGTCTGTATTTGTGTGAAACACTGTAATGTGAATGGTAGTTCTGTGTGAAAAATTCCAGTGATTGGAATGGGGGTAATTGTATGCTGAAAGCTATGACGGCGTAGTATTACAGTTGGAGATTATGAGGGTGAATATATTGGTCGAAATAGCAGTTATTGGTATGATTGAATTGTTGTAAGGAAGAGACTGATAAGGTGAAGGAGGAGATTATAGTTTCCTTGTATATTCAAATATTGGAAATAGAGATGATACATTCAGGAGGTAATTGATTGTGTGATCCTAACATGAACGCTTAAGTAACTAGTCATTTCCCATCTTCAAATTCTTCTTATACAGGTTTATTCTAAGAGGTTTCTTTCGGAATAAGTGAAACGAGTAATCACAGTACGACTTTGCAATAGATAACTTCAAAAGGATGGAACCAAATGACTATATTACCTTGTCAACTAGAATCCCATTTGTACCACTTGATTATGACTCAAAAGCAATTAATGAGGTTCTTGACTTATTAGCAAAAGTATTTTCCAATGAGGACATAAGAAGATACTTTATAAGATTTATTTCATCATGTTTAGAAGGACGAAATGCAAACAAGATATTCTCCATATGGTCAAGATCTGGAGACAAAGGAAAGACTCTTATGGTCTCTCTAGTTGAACAAGCGTTTGGAGATTATGCAATAAAAATGTCAACATCGTTGCTCATGGAAAAATAAATACAATCATCTGCAGCTACTCTCGAGCTAGCAATGCTTAAAGGAAGATTTATAGCTCTCGTTCAAGAACCTGATGAAGGTAATAAAATCAATCTTAGTGTTATGAAAGAGCTTATGGGAAATGATAGTCTCTATGTTAGAGGACTATATGAAGAAGGAACTATCATACCCCAGACGGTAAAGTTTGTACTTATTCCCAACAGAATCTCACAAATGAATACGTTTGATAAAGTAGTATGGAACAGAGTCAGAGTAATGCCAACAAGATAGTACCATCTTATGATCCTCTTACAACACACTTGAAGGATATTAACTTCTCTAACAAGATTCCTCTACTTGCTCCTGTATTCATGAGATTAGTAATAGAAGAGTACAAACAATATCTAACTTACGATCTTGAAGAACCTAATGAAGTCAAGGACTGTACTGCGGCAATTTACGTGTCTAATGATATCTTTGGGTAATTTTTAAGTGCTAATATTAAGAAGAACAGCAAGAGTATAGTTGTTGTAAAGGAGCTGTACGATACTTACAAGTACTGGTCAAAAGATATGTTTTCAATAGTAAAAGTAAAAGATATATCATCCCTGCGACAATATCTAGTTAAAAACTTGTACACCATAGATGCTGTAGATCAGATTCAAGAACTATCTCTACTGTAAATAAAATATATATATATATATATATATATATATATATATATATTACTTATATAATAATATGAAGAGGACAATCGAGCATGTGCTCTATCATTACTACTGCAGCTGCCATGCTTATCTCCTTGTATAGTTTTTTATCATGTATATAAACACATTCTAGATACTTGTATCTGTCATGATGTCCTATTCTTCTGATATACTTAAGTATTTTTCTATTGTCTGCAATTTTGTCATAGTACATGTACACTCCAATTTTACCCTGACGATCGAATGACCAGTTATTATTTGGTAGTGCCAGTTTACAAGAATGACACGTTATATCGTTTGTCTCAGAAGAAGTGTTTCTCATTGTCTGTTACGTAGTACCAAACAAAAGATAAGGATATAAAGTTGTAAATTGCAAATGGCTTGCACCTCTCGTGCAAAAGCTGTCTCAGTTTTCTAGCTGCTATATCATTTTGGTATGTTATCACGTATACTAAGCTGCATCAGTACGAGGAAGAAAAAATATCCAATGAAGACTCGAACGAGATCACAAGGTATATTAGGATGCCTATTGGAGTTCTCCTTCCTAAAGCGTATCCTTCTCATGCCATTAAAAGACATGTAAATATTAATGGAAAAGCCTTGTCTATCGAGACAATGATCATGGTATAGGCTCTTTGATATTATTATGAGATGGATCTATACATGTGATACTCTTGTAATGATTCCACTTCGTAACATCTCCTCCAAATCTTGATCCAACATCTAGCAAATAACCAGTCCCTTTCCTTAGAAGGTCTCTTTTAACTTCATTGTGATAAGATTTCATCATGGACACTGTTAATCCTTTAAAGATATTAAAAATATTCTTCTCTTCTCTTGTTATCTTTTTAATTCTTTTGACTTTATAAAAAAACTTTATAACTTTATCATCTTCTTTGTAAAAAAACTTTTACAATCATAAATACAAAATTAAGGAGAAAACAAAGGATGAAGTACACATATGTTTTTAAGAATCAAGACTAGTGTATAAGAGTAATTGTACTTATAACAAGTTGAGAATATTTTAGAAAGAGAGACAAGAGTAGCTAGAAGTAATATGCACATATATATAAAAAATATACACTCACACACAAAAAATAAATTTATTGATAGGATTATCTCTCTTATACAAAGAAAAGGAGAAAAGATAAAAAAAATTCTCTCTATTACATTCAAAACACTATAGCTACAGTAATTATTATAGACTATAATAAATAACATAGAGAATGTTGACTACATTTAATGCTCTTAATAGTTAGCAAGTAATTGAGTGTGTTTTTTTAATCTCTCTTTTTAGTGTAAGCAAGCAATTTAGTATATTTTTTTTTATTAATTGAGTAGTGTATTTTTTTAAACTCTCTTTGTTTGCTTTCAATTTCTCATTGAAACATGTGCTAAAATAGTAGTTCAAATAGATGATGGAATTCTTTCTTACAATAAATACATCACTTTGTGATACATTTTGCTATTTGTTGGATGTATTGGTGGTAGTGGTCTACATTGATTATGTGAATATAATTTATTTATTTTTAGCACTTTGTGTCTTGTTCAAGGTAGAATTTGACTTGTGGAAGTTTTTGCGATAAAGCAACTTGAGATTTAGATGCACATTTTTGCTATGTGACATTATTTTTGAAGGTTTGGATTTGGATGTAATTGTGCATGAATATGTTCTAAAAATTTGATTATTGGAAAATAGATTTTATTTATTTATTTATTTATTTTGGTATTCAACTCTAATTTTAATGATAATTTCTTTATTGTTTTTGCATGATAATATAATATTTTGTGCAGCAGTGAAAATTAAATATTTTTGGATGTATTTTTACACATGTATTTTGAGATTCGTTTTTGGTCTATAAAGTCTCATTCCTGGTTTGATTTTCACTAATCTCGTATTTTTTTATGATGAATGCGTGAACTGCATATCGTTATAAAAGCAAAAGAGCACAACACATTTTTATTTTTAATTTTGTATTTAGATTGATTTGATAATAAATAAATCTATGTCAATTATTGATATATTTGAAATTAAACTATATTACAATAAAAATAGTTCGAAGAGCTTCTCAAGAAAAATGGTAAAATAACATGTGATACTGTGAGCCCAAAAGTTGGTTCACATTGTTGGTTAAACTAAAAAAATCTAAAAAAAATGAGGATTTTGATTATATTTTGTTATAATAAGTTAGTTATAGACATTAATGTTAGTGGCTTATTGATGATTAGTAGTGGAAAGAAAAATCAAGGGAGAAGGGGGTGGTCGAAAGGATAAGAAAAAGAGCCAAAAGAAAAAAAAAAAAAACAAAACAAAACAAAAAGGCCAAGAAGAAAGAAGGAAGAAGATGAAGAGGGACAAGGAGAAGAAGAAGAAAAAGGAGAAGAAAATAATTAGAAGTAAATTTATTGTGATGGGTTTGTCAAATTGTTGGTTCTTAATGATCTAGAACTTAGATTTGGGTGTATGAATAGTCAAACTTGATGTTTAAATATGTTTTAAACACATTGGTGGAGTTAGTTTTGTCAAAAAAAGCTTCGAATTGGGAATTTTGGGCATGTCCAGCACTAGAATCGGGTTTAGGACTTAGGGTTAATGTGGGCCCTTGATCTTGATTAGGGTTGGTGGATTCGGATGGTGGAGATGTGGCCGCCACCCTTTGGTCTCTTCCTACTTGGATAAGAGGATGGGGGTGGCCACACTCGCTCTCTCTTTTTTTTTTTGGGGCGAAGCCATGCCAAATTGCATCCCCACGTACCCTTGTTTCTATAGAGCTGCAATTGTGCAGCTGTAGTGTATTAGTTATCTGGAAATAGAACGTCAAACTCTACCAATAGTTAGATCTTGTCGTTAGCTTCCTCGGGACAGTAGGTACGCTTTGTTTGGAGAGAAAACATGAAAGTTGTGGTGGTTTTAGTGACAAGGAGGTCAGCTGCCGGCCAGATCTGGAGGTCCGACTTTGGAAGGCAAGTGTTGGCGGACAGTATTGAATTTGGAGCTGAAACTTTTGTGGGGGATGTTTCTTGTTGTCAGCTTTGCAAGGACTATTTGCACTCTTAGATTGAGTAAAGGCCAAGGAAGTTATGGTGGTTGGAGTGAAGAGGAGTCGGCCATGGTGAAGATGTAGCACTCCGCCAACTCAAGCTACTTTGGAAGGTCATATCTTGGAATTCACTCAAGATTTTTAAGAAAAAATTGTTGGAGGTGATGCGGCTTCAATTCTAGTTTCTGGAATGCTAAAGCATATGCGTTGCACAATTGGAATGGAGCAAGGGCAAGGGTTTTTGTGGCCAGGGGTGCTCTGACTAGGCTGAGAAAGTTAGGCAACTTTGAGGCAAGATTTCTCTTAGCTTAATTGTTGTTTTGCATTGAATTTTGTTGGAAGACAAGCGCTTGTAAGTCTACTTTCTAAAATAGCAAAGCTTGTTATAAAAAAATTAGTGATGCAACCATTGTAGTGGAATTCGTGCAAGGGGGTCGCTACCATGACTCGGAAGGTGGCGACTTCCAATTTTCTTTAATTTTTAGGATGAATCTTGGATGAATTAGGTCAATTGCACGAATTGTCAGTTGGATGATAAGTTGACTTATGGTTGGATGAATGAATCTTTAGATGAAAATTGGATGAACAAACTTTGAATGAATGAATGTTATAGGATGAATGAGATTTAAGGGATGGATGATTGATGAAGGGAAATTTAGGATGAATGAACTTAGGGTTTCTGGATGAACTTAGGGTTTCCAGATGAACTTAGGGTTTCTAGATGAACTTAGGGTTTATGGATGAACTTAGGATTTATGGTTGAACTTAGGGTTTATGAATGAACTTAGGGTTTATAAAAATTGCGTGTAAGTGAAGTTAATCCACTTGACTACTAAACGCAATTAAGGGTGGAGGAATTTAGCTCACAGATACTATTAATGCTAAAAAGAATCATTTAGGATCTAACAGTGTGTATGTTTACAATTTAATTAAAACTCAATCATTTTACTGATATTTCATTTAGCAAAAAAAGAAATATTGCAACAAGCTATCATTAACAAAAAAAAAAAAAAAAAAAAAAAAAAAAAAATCAGTTGATTTGATAATATTTGAAAGATCAATATTTTTTAAATAAAGTTTTGAAGATTTGTGAGGTTAAATCTTATAACAAATGTAGTCAAATTATCCACAACAAATATAACATAGAAATAAAAAATACAAAATCAAACATTACCAGATGAAAGTAAAAATCATAATAATAATAATAATAATAATAATATGTACAAATACTACAAATATATAAATATTCTTTGTATATATATATATATATATATATATGAAATGGCTAAACACCAATTTTGTGTATTATATATGACATAACATGTGTATAAAATACATACATGTACAAAAGTAATAGAGAAAGAATGTTGAAATAATGAGTATAAAAAGAAGGCCAAGGCCAATTATTTCTTAGTAGTTTGGTATCATTAAAATGAAGAAAAGAAACACATTTTAATAATTTTAGACATACATGACTTATTACTTTATAGAATTAAAGTCATGAAGTTTCTAATTGGATATACTATATCATTAAATAGTAAAAATGGTAATCATAAAATAATTACTATATTAGAATTAAATGGCTATAGATACTAATCTTAATTCTTTTAGTACTTATGTCATATATTTATTTAAAATTACATTACAATCTTAATAAAATTAATCTTTATTGAACTATGTTACACATCAATATGTAATATCTAGAGTGAAGAGATTATCAATAAGAATAGCATCACATCAATATAAAGGCCTGGTAAGTAGGCAAGTATAACATGCCATATATTATAATTATAGTATATTAATTTTGAAAAAAAAATTACAACTGATACAACCTAGCAACCTGATGAGAAAAGAATAATAACGTCAGTTGATGAATAAAAAGACTTGCTAGATAGATTTGAACATAGGAAATATTTATTGAATATTTATATGCAAAACTGAGTAGTGTGCTATATAAGAGCTTAAAAGATGGATAAGAATAAATATGCATGATTCAAAGATGTAAAAGATGCAATAATATAGATGTTTTGAGATGAAATTAAGAAGCCCAAAAGTATTTTAAAATGCATTAGAATGTATAGGAAAATGATTTTTTTTTCAAATGCATTAGATTTTTTTGAGTTTTGTTGTAAGGTCTTCTTTTGAATAAACAAGTATTTTATTGTTAGAAACTATTTATATCTTTTTTATTACTAATTTTACTTTTTTAATTTTTAAATTTTTATTTTGAAAACATATAAGTTATAGCAAATATTTTTGTATTAGTCAAAGAGGTTCTTCTTCACAAAATTATTATATTTGTACTAAAACCATCACATAATTATTATTATTTGTGAAATATTTTTTTAAAACTACCATGTATATTTAGGTTTCTAATTTTGTAATTATATCATTATAATCTACTATTAGACTTAAGAAATGAATTACAATTGAATTTTTTTTATAGAAGTATGTAATTTTCATTAATTTTTTTTTTTATTTATTAAATCCGAAAATCGATTTCTCTTAAACTTAATATTATAATACTAAAGTAAAAAAAAAATCTTAAAGTTATATATCTTTTTTCAAATATTTCTCTAAAACTCTTAAATTTTTTATTCTTATTTATTTTTTATTTTTAATACAAATCAAGGATATATCTTACTTATTGATAAATATTTTTATAAAGTTGTTATACTTAGACTTTTAATCTTAATTGATATATATATATATATATATATATATATATATTAGACAAGGTATATTAGTAGACACTTCAATTTTATATTTATGACATATACTTATTCTAAACCTAATTCTAAGCTTAAGATAATACTTGAATAAAAATATTAAACCTATAATTTTTTCAAATTTCACTATAGCCTTATAAGATCTATTTTTATGATATATTTTAAAATAATTTAATTCTTTAATAGAAGGCTCTAAATTATTAAAAATAATTATTTAATAAAATAAATAAATAAATAAAAGTAATTTTAATTTATAACTTTAAATAAATATTAATTAAATTTTATTTATATTAATATCTTCTAATTATTTTAATCAATTAAATAAGAATTCTATAATAAATTATACTGGTCTAAGTTAGAATCTACTTGATTTTAATTAGTAATATTGTCTTTAAGCTGCTTAGTAAGTAATTCAAGTATAATAAGAAAAAATTGATTGAGGCTATTAGTTATAAATTTGGAAAAAAAAAAAAGATAAAATATTGTGTCCAAAATAAAGAATCATACTAATCATTATATAAGATAAGTGATTTTTATTATTAATTTTTAAATCTTATATTTTATTTCTAATTTTTTAAATATTATTATTATATTTTATATTATAATTACTCTTAGTATAATAATTATAAAAAAATAAGATAAGATTCATAGAGATTTCAAATGATAAAATAATCAAATATTATAGCAATTATATAATTATAATAATATATTAGGTAATAAATCAAGCTTAATTTTTAACTTTTGAATAAATATTTCAATTATCTTTTCAAAAATTTGAAGAAAATAACTCTCATTAAAGAATTATATTTTTATAATTTCAATAAAATAGTAAGTAATTTTATGCTAATTAAAACAAGCATAGAGATTAAAGGTATTAAATTTAAATCAGTAATCTAAAAATATGATGACTATATTATTATAGATGAATAATATAATTTGAGAGCTTTTTGTAGTATTAGTTAAAAAAATAACATAAAATATTATATTTAAAATGTTAGATTATTTTAATTGAATAACTTCACTTTCTTCTAACTCATCAAAAACAAATTATTGGTGCATATTGTTACAAGCCTTCTTGATTTAAATACATTATAAATCTATGGTTTGACTTTTACTTTTGTTATATTTATTGCTTATAAAATAGCTATGACACCTTTCCATTCTTTAGACTTATATTTAAATTACATTTGTAAAGAATTATAAAACATGCAATCTTTAATATTATAATATATTTAATACTTTAATTTTTATATTTGTTTTAATTATAAAACATAAATTTGGAATACTTCTAAATTTTTGACATATATTATAATTGAAATAGATATATTTGATAACTTATTAGATATCTTCTCTATACATCTATTCTTCAAATAATATTTAAAATTTTCTATCATTTACTATTCAATCTTCAAATTAAAACCAATGATGGATTGTTTTATATTTAAGCTTTACATATCTTTGAGATCTTTTCAAATCATAGTAAAGAGTCTTATTTTCTTATATACCAACATCTATTTGTGATGTTAAAGAAACCAACTATTCATTACAAATTTAGAAATCTAGTTAGTTATAACATGTACTCTTAGACATTGAGATTGATTCATAATAATCTTTTGAGAGATTAGTTGAAGTTAATAATTGAATCATATGAGATAGTTATCATGTTCTTGTAAGATATTGATATTGTAGTAGAATTTAGTTGTATGTAATTTTTAAATATTAAAAGCTTTATATTATATAAGCACTACTATCAAAGAAAAACCATATGAATCAATGAATATGACTAGGGGTCTTTTCCATAGATTTGCAAGCATATTATGATAATAAAGGGATTAGATGATATTGAGAGATTTAATTAAGAATTTAGATTCCTGAAATAATTTCACAACAAAATCCAATGCCTACTATATTTTTGTAGATTGCTATTATTTATAGCATTTCAAAGTTTTGATTGATTACTTTTGGAAGTCATGCAGTATTGTGAGATCCTTTGACAAAAAAAATTTAAAGATATTCAAATATGTAGAGTTGTTAGATGTAGAATATTTCAAAGATTTAAACTTATGTCACATTATCAAATATTATTCTCAAACAAACTTTAACTTCAAAGATACAAAATTGATGAACGAATTTAACTTTTAGAAAGATAATATTATTGAATGGAAGTGTAAATTACAATAGTTTGAGGACATGGTCAAGTATTATTGTAGTAAAGTAGTGGTACATTATATTGTGATAGATAAATTGTAAGGCATGAAATTTTTTTCTAAAAAAAATATTACTAAGATAATCCAAAAATATAATATTTATGAAAAAAAAGTTTTTTTAGAATAGAAATATCTCTAACAAGAGATTGAAGTGATGCATTAGAATATGGATTGTGTTGTTTTTGTATTACTTTGTATTAAAATTTACATATCAATTAATATTTTATTATTTTTTTTCTTTTGAATATATATAACAAATTTATTAGATATGGCAAATTGGAGCAAAAAAAAAAGAGCAAGAAAATGAGTGGAAAAATTAGCTTTATTTCTAAATCATCTCAAGATTGCTTTGGCTTCAAAGCAATACTATCCAATGCTATCTAGGATAATGTTGCAAAGAGTTTAGTTGGCAACTCTTCCAAAAGGAGTCACATGAAATTTGCTACCTCTCTATTCTTATCACTCTATTTTTAATGTTGAAAGTTTTATTATCTATTTTTGGAAGTTAAGCTTTATTACTTATTCTATCCTTTCACATGATTGTCTTGTGTTGTTGCCAATGCCATATCCATGTGCTGATTTTTGGTTCTTATGCCCAACATCTTCTTGCTCATTTTAATTGATTTTCATGCTAGATTCTAAATTGAGTGATGTTTGGAAGTGATGCATGAAATGAAGCTTCTTTATAAATTTAGTTTTTTTAGTAGATTAGTTGTCACTTTCACTCTTTGATTTTATAAAAGGAGTGATGTGATATGAAAGTGTTGCATATCAATGGCGCTTCAAATTCAAGTGGGATTTTTTTTTATCTACTTTTATTTTTTTAGCTATTTTTTCTTATAGTATTTGAATACCTTTTATGGAAAACAATATTTTGAGCAATATTTTATTAGTCAATAAATGCATTCAATTTTTTTACAATATGTAGAGCAAATTTTTCAAACAAACAAAACCAATATGAAAGAGCATGAAGATTTGAATTTTTACTGATATAGAACCTAAGCTTAATGATTCACCTATCAAAATATATAGTTAAAACAATGAGCTCATTGATTTGAAGAATCTCTTGAATTTTTAATTGGATGTTTAAAAATTCTATAATATTTATAAAAGAGAAGAAACTAATGAACCTTAATTTCTTAAGACTTCATCCATAAGATCTTTGTACATGGCTCCAATTTTTTATAGATAAAAATAATATTGATTCTTATTACTGTATTTTTTTTAATCTATATAAAGTCCAAATATTATTGCAAATTAGATTGCATCACTTACTTTTCTATTTGTCTAAGCATCAATGTGAAGGCAACATTGTATTTAAGCATTTAATTTATTATTAGTAATTTCTTGTTTGTATAAATGTAACAATATCCTATGCAGCACAAAACTTTAGAAGCATGAATTTTAAAATGTCAAATATTTAATATCTAGGATTTAATAAAAATATCTTCTTTCAAGTTTATTTTATGATGATTGATCTACTCAACATCATGATTAGCAAAAGTTACAAAGTGTAAATCCAAGAACTTCAAAGTATACTCAATTACATTACAAATTTTTTGACAATACATTGCAAAAATCTAATAAATACTCTACAAAGTTATTATAGAACTTTCAATAATATAAGCCTAAGAGAACAATTTAAAGTTTTTTCTATGAAAAATTAGTTGAAATAAAGGCTTAAGGTTGATCTTTGAGTAATTTTCAAACATATATCTATCCTTATATATGAAAGAAGATAGTTCATCAGGTCATGCACATCCTTGGAATCAATAGCAAGTTCCACTATAGACTATTCAATGGTCAAATTAAGGCTAGCCATGGCAAGAAAGATGTCCTCAATAGCTTACTATGGAGACTCTTTATAGAATAAGTACTTGTGCATCAAAATTTTGATATATATATATATATATATATATGCTAGGAAAAAAATTAATTTCCAAAGTTACAAAAGACGAAGATCTAATATGCTTTGGAGTAAACAATATGATATATTGATGTAAGGAGAAGGAAAAATTGTATTGTATGTATTGCAAGATAAGATTGTTGGCAACCAATATAGAGTTGGAATGTTTGGGAGTATATTTTAGATCAATACAATAGATATAGGCATATTAATTACAGGTTGTAATTTTTCTTAATGATAAAATGGAGCTATGAAAAATACAATGTAAATAAGTAGAAAGGTGTTTATGCACAAGTTCAAAAGATTTCCAAAAGTGACATAAGTATGGTCAATACTTTGAGACTTGTACACAAGTTCTATAGGCAAAAGAATTGATTGCATTGATAGGATGGAAAAAAATGCAAGCCAAGCAAGTAAGATGATATCAAAGTAAAAATATTTAAGGATTATAGACATGAAAAGGGTATTTAAGGGTCAATCATGGATTACAAAGGAAACCAAAGACAATTAGATGCAATCGAAGCAAAAAATATATATATATATATATATATATATATATATGGATAAGTATAAGCTATAAATAATATAATAAAGATATAGATATTGAATGTAGTGGATTAAGTTAGCCAAAAGTTTCTTCTTTTTAAATCCATAGACAATACCATCTTAAAAGAACTTAAGGCACGACTATATTTCTAATTAAAGAGATTAAAAGAGTTGAAGAAGTACAGATAGAGATTGACCAAAAAGGAAGAGAAAGAATTTTTGCTTGATGTAAAATGAGCTAAGAGGCACAATAAAGAGAAGGCCATGGTAGTGCACGGAAGCCTTGTAACTTCTATAATAGAGAAGCATGAAGTATTGCATGGTTGTCAAATTTTGCTGAAATTGATTGCATTACATATCGACAAACTAATAGAAGAATTTGTATAAAGTATTAGTTTCTAATACATTCTAAAAAGTTAGTTTTTATTCTTAGTAAAAAAAAATATATACTTTGAATTTTAAAAAAATCAACAAACTCATTAATAATTTCATGTATAACAATGTATTCCAAACTTTTATGTTTTTATATTTTAGATTAATATGTGTTATTATTTTTATATTAATGAAATGTGGATTAAATTAATTATCAATAGAAACATATGTCATATCCAAAGTCAAAATACCTTTACTACTTTAAGATTTTTTCAAGTCTAAAAACAAATTTGACTTTATTGAATAAAATAAGAAAGAAGAATAATATTTGTTTATTCAAAGTACCTACACACATCCATATATCTATATATCCACATATATCCACACCACTAAGGTCTTCTATCATTACATTTATATAAAATCATGCATATTCATGGCTACTTTGTTTCTTTCATTAAATTAAACAAAATCCTACTTTGTTGATTAGAGTCATAAAAGATAACACTCTCTTAATTGATAATATTGATTAGAGTTATTAAAGATATTTTAGGACTATTATAATGGAAAAAAAAAAAAAAAAAACTCATACAATAAAACAAACAAACAAACAAATAAATAAATACTTAGTGAATTTAGATTTTTTTGCAATATTATTAAGTTAATGTAATATAAATTTTATTAAAGGTAATTTTTTATAAAATAAATATTGTATTCATAAAATTTCTAAAAATATAAAAAGTTGATATTTTAATAATTTTAGTTATTTTTATTTTTTTGGAAAACTTTATCAAGCTAAAAACATTAGTTTTCACTTAAGAAAATAAAAAATCATGTAATTACTTAATAATAATTTTATATTTAAACTATTTGAAATTCATAATTATTTTTAAGAAATAAAATTATAATTTTTTTTATATTATTATAATACTCAATTAATCTAAAAGTATGAATTAAGTTTTAAAATATATCTTTTATAGAATTTTTAACTTTTATATAAATTTTATATATAAATTTTTTTTTATTTCTTTAAAATAAGAATCAATTTAGAATTAATTTAGAAACATAATAATACTTTAGTCATATAATAAAAAAAATAGATCTAAGAAAAATAAACTATTTAAATTTGTTTGATAAAGTTACTATGGCATGGCATTAAAATAAATAAATAAATAATTAAATAATCTTCAAAATATTTACAATGATTTTGTGTACAAAAAATATAATTTTTAAGCTATTTAAAAAGAACTACTAAATTTCACCTCTCATTTACTATGCACACACTCTCAAGTGCTAGTTTCTAATACTTTCAATAATTTTTTATTGAAAATATTACACTAAAGTAAAAAAAAATATTATTATTAATATTATAATTTTAATTATTAAATAAATATTATTGATTATTTAAAAACCATATGAAGAAAAAAAATTATAATAACATTTAATGATATAAAATAAATTACGTCTGATTTATTTAATACAAAGGTCAAGTCTAAAAGAAGTTATAATATAAGTGTATTAGAAAAAGTTCATAACATTATTAAAGTTGAAAAAAGTATATATTATTTATATCTAAAAAGATGTATTTTTACTGATACTTTTAATTTTATATTTTATATAATTAAAATAAACAAGTCAGTATATATCTGAATTGAATGAAAAATTTCACAATAATTTTTCAAATTAAGCTTAATTTTTAATATGATTAAATCTCAATATAATACTATTTTTAATTTTTTTAAAGATAAATATATTTAATAAAACTATAAAAAAGAATTAAAAAAAATAATGTTTTAAAAAATAATACTTTTTAAATAAACTATTATAAATAATATCTATATCAAGTGGTTTTAAAAAGTCATTAATTAAATCCTCACAAAAAAGATATATTTTACAATTAATTTCATAAGCATGTCAATCTTAATCAATCCCTTAAATAAATTATTGTTATATAAAAAATATTTTATTAAGTTATTTGACAAGTCTATGAAGATAGAAAAAATCTCAAAGAAAGTTTTGTAAAAAAAAAATGATTTGCTAGGCTTATCAAGCTTAAGCAATCTCTTTATTCAAGTACTATAAGTATACCAATTTATATATCTTAAAAAGGTTTTAACTACCATACTATTCTAGATGATACTTAATTCAACCATTGTCAAAGAAGAAAGAATTTCCAATTCACTTGGCAAGCTTGAAAAGCTTAAGCAACTACTTAAATTAAGTGTTGTCAAAGAAAAAAGATTTTCTAATTTATCTAGCAAGCTTGTCAAGCTTAATCAGCCATTCAAATTAAGTCTTTTTAAAGAAGAAATATTTTTTAATTTTTTAAATAAGTTTTTCAAGCTTGGGTAAAAATTCAAATCAAATATTGTTAAAGAAGTAAAATTTGCTATTTCATTTGGCAAGCTTCTTAGTATGATCAATTTTTCAAATCAAGCAGTGTCAAAGAAAATAGATTTATCAATACGTTTTAGAATTATGTCAAGCTTAAGCAACCACTCAAATTAAGTATCGACTAAAAAAAAAGATTTATCAATTTATTTGACAAGCTTGTCAAGCTTAAGCAACTACTTAAATTAATTACTGTTAAAGAAGAGAGATTTGTCAATTCATTAGATAAGCTTATCAAGCTTAAGCATCCATTTATATAAAGTTCTTTCAAAGAAGAAAGATTTTTCAATTCATTTGGCATGCTTGTCAAGCTTGAGAAATCATTTAAATAAAGTCTTATCAAAGAAGAAAGATTTGCTAATTTATTTGGCAATCTTATTAAGCTTAAGCAACTACTTAAATAAAGTTCTATCAAAGAAGAAAGATTTGGTATTTCATTTGATAAGCTTATCAAGCTTGACCATCCATTTATATAAAGTTCTTCCAAAGAAGAAAGATTTTTCAATTCATTTGGTAAGCTTGTCAAGCTTGAGCAATCATTTAAATAAAATCTTATCAAAGAAGAAAGATTTGTTAATTCATTTGACAATCTTATTAAGCTTGAGCAACTACTTAAATAAAATTCTATCAAAGAAGAAAGATTTGGCATTTCATTTGATAAGCTTATCAAACTTGGACAACCATTCAAATCAAGTTTCATCAATGAAGAAAGATTTGCCAATTTATTTGATTAGCTTTTTAAGCTTGATCAACCACTTGAGTTAATTATTGTTATAGAAAAAAGAATTTTCAATGTTTTTGGCAAGCTTGTCAAGCTTGACTAATAACTTAATTTTAGAATCCTCAAAGAAGAAAGATTTGCCAATTCATTTGGTAAGCTTGTCAAGCTTGAGCAACTCCTCATATCAAGTCTTTTCAAAGAAGAAAGATTTTTCAATTCATTTGGTAATCTTATCAAGCTTGAGCAACCACTCAAATCAAATTCTATCAAAGAATAAAGATTTGGTAATTCATTTGGCAAGCTTGTCAAACTTAAGTAACCATTCAAATTAAGTCTTTTCAAAGAAGAAATATTTGCTAATTTATTTGGCAAGCTTGTCAAGAATGAGCAACCATTCAAATCAAGTCTTATCAAAGAAGAAAGATTTACTAATTCATTTGGCAAGCTTGTCAAGTATGAGCAACTATATAAATCAAGTCTTCTCAAAGAAGAAGAATTGCCAATTTAGTTGGCAAGTTTATCAAGCTTGAGCAACCACTCAAATAAAGTATTATAAACCAAATGATATAAAAGTTAAAAGATTTGATAATTCATATGGCAAGCCTATTAAGCTTAAGCAACCACTTAAATCAGATCTTCATAAACAACAAAGATTTATAAATCATTTAAAAATCTTATCAAGCTTGAGTAACTACTAAAATAAAATTCTATCAAAAAAGAAAGATTTAAAAATTCATATGGCAAGCATATCAAGCTAGAGTAACCACTCAAATCATGTCTTCTTAAAAAAGAAAGATTTGTCAAATCATTCAGTAATCTTATCAAGCTTGAGTAACCACTCAAATCAAATTCTATCAAAGAAGAATGGTTTGTCATATCATTTGGCAAGCTTATCAAGCTTGAGCAACTACTCATATGAAGTCTTCTCAAAGAAGAAAGATTTTCCAATTTATTTGATAATCTTATTAAGCTTGAGCAACTACTCAAATAAAGTATTGTCAAAGAAGAAAGATTTAGTAATTCATAAAATAAACTTGTGAAGCTTGAGCAATCACTAAAATTAGGTCTTTTTAAAGAAGAAAGATTTATAAAGTCATTTGGAAATCTTATCAAGCTTGAGAAACCACTCAAATAAAATTCTATTAAACAATAAAGATTTGACAATTTATCTAGTAAGCTTGTCAAACTTGAGTAATCGCTCAAATCAAGTCTTTTCCAAGAAGAAAGATTTGTCTATTCATTTGAAAAGCTTATCAAGCTTAAAAAATCACTTAAATCAAGTGTTGTCAAAGAAGTAAGATTTACTAATTAATTTGACAAGCTTGTGAAGCTTGAAAAATCACTCAAGTTAAGTGTAGTCAAAAAAGAAAGATTTGCTAATTCATTTAAGAAACTTGTTAAGCTTCAAAAACTACTTAAATCAAGAGTTGTCAAAGAAAAAAGATTTAGTAATTCATATAGTAAGCTTATCAATCATGAACAACTAATCAAATCAAGTCTTCTCAAAGAATAAAGATTTTTCAATTCCTCTTGCAATCTCATAAAGCTTGAGAAATCCCTCAAACAAAGCTCATCCAAACAAAAAAGATTTTTTAATTCATTTAGCAAGCTTGTGTCAAGGACAAGAACTCGATGAAAAAGTAATTTAGATAAGTGATTCTTCACTCAAAGAAAGGTAACAAAATATAAATAAACAAATATGTATATTGAAAGAAAAACTAGAATGGCTATTGCCAAAAGACAAGAAAACTAGAGACCCTTGAAACTAGACTGGAAGCAAGAAAAGAGTTGACAAGAGCGAAGAAGGCTTCACTCTTGTTTCTATACATACTATTTAACTAAGGGCTACGTGACAACGTTCTATAGAACCTCTAATATGTGTTGACTTTGTAGGACACATGCCTTGACTTACAAGGTAAGTTTTTTTATGTGTAGGCCACATAGTTAGATTGGTCTTCAAGCTAACAACATGTGTGGCACATGGCCAACTTGTTGACCACGTTTCTAATCCATAAAGTTAATAAAAGACACCTATGAAGCCAAAGCAGCGTCTATAAAGCTTCTAAAAAGCTTCCATATCAAATACTATAGAATTAACTTATTTTTATCTATTTTTATATATTTCTATCTATTTGTATATGTAATTACTGGCTTACATGAGTATGTCCGTGACATTATCCTCCCTTCTAGGGACGAGTTCCATGAGGAGCGGTCATCATATGTTGAGAAAATCTATAATGTGATAAATTATATTCGTCATATATTCTGATCTTTGATCTCTTCGAAGATGATTGATAGGGCCTCTCAACCATGAGTAGTATCCCATACCAGGGCAGGAAGACCACCTAGTTATTTGATCATTATTGAGGCCTTCATAACTTCCTTCGAATAAAACATTTGAAACACCATCAGAAATTGTTCCTACCTCTAGCAAAATCACCAAACATCAGGAGTCCCTTCCCAAGTCGTGATATCAAACGCATTGTATCTTGTCATCTATTTGAAGAAGAATATGTCATTCTTGAAGATCTTCATCTCGATGGCAATGTCTTGAAGGTTATGACAATCTTAATGTCTCATCTGACAAGTCAGCAAATGAAGGCTCTTGAGTCGAATTCACTGGTTGTTGGTTCTCCATCTCCTGAGCATCACAACTACAAAGAAGCTACAAACAAGGATTGAAAGTAGAATGTTATCTTGCCTAGATGTTTCTTTTATAAAGAAGATTTTCATCTTGATTTTGATGGATGTCGTTGATGAAAAGCCTCCACCGCCTTTGTTGTATTTGCAAGATTCTTTACTAGCTCCCATGTGCATTCACTAATATCATATCCATACCAATAGACAAGATATTTTAATTTATTTCGGTACCGCCTTGAATTTAAGACTTCTTCTACTTCAAATTCTTCATTATAATCCACTTTTATAGGAGGAGGTAGAGCTTGTCGTCTTCTTGATATGTCCGCTATCTTGTATGATTCAAGAAGAGATACATAGAATATTAGATGGATTTTTATTGACTCCGATAGATGTAAACGATATACAATTAGATTGATTTATACAGAAATAGAAAATAGTTCAAGCCTTCGATAGTCCAACTTGTCACAAGGACGAGTGGTCTTGATATTGTGACGAAGTAGCCATACCTTATCATCCAAGAAGAATGGTGGTTGTTCCTTTCGATAGACATCCGCATTGACCTTTTGTTGTTCTTGAGCCTCTTTTAATTGCGCCTTCATCATTACATGTAGCTCTGACAAATGAATCGCCTAATCTTTTGAAGCAGGATTATCAACTTTTGAAAAAAAAAAAGTATCAAGTTATGGATGATAACCATAATTAGCAAAGAAAGGTGTTTGTTTTATAGAAGAATGCACTGTATTATTGTAAGCAAATTTTGCCAATGGCTAAAAAGTTGTCCAATCATCTTATTGGTAGTTAATGGTACATCTTAAATATTGCTCCAAAACTTGATTAACACGCTTCGTTTGTCCATCAGTTTGAAGATGGAATGCCGAAGATAGTTTTATATCCACTTTTAGAATCTTGAAAAGAGTCCGCCAAAATCTTGATACAAATTGAGTTCCCCTATCTGATACAATATCCTTGAATAATCCATGATACTGATAGATATTGTCAAGAAAGAGCTTACCTATTTTTTTACCTATAATAGATTTTATATATGGTACAAAATGTGCCATCTTGATAAAATGATCTACTATCACAAATATAGATTCATAAGAACTTGAGATTGGAAGATTCGTGATGAAGTCCATAGAAACAAAAGACCATGGTTGTTTTGGAATGGGTAATGGCTGAAGAAGTCCAAAAGATCGATGCTAAGGAGTTTTTGATCTTGAGCAAACATCACATGAATGTACAAAATCTTTGACTGCCTTCCATATTTGAGGCCACCATAAATCCCTAGATATTAGCTCCAAAGTTTTATTGTATCCAAAATGTCCTACTACTGGAAAGTCGTGACGAGCTTGAAGAATACGTAAACGTGCTTCTCCTTCTGGAACATATAGACGTCTTTCAAAATAAAGTAGGTTGTTCTTGAACTCGAATTTAGAGGGATCATGAGATTTAGAAGAATAATTCTTGATATCATGAAGAAGATTTGAAGACATACTTAACTGGACTTTCTTTAGAAAAGTTAAATCAACAGTCAATGTTGATTTTATTGCTCGAAGATGAAATTGCTCCGCCTTCAAGAGAATTATTCTTTGTAGCTCAAAAGCTACATTTCCTTCTTTTGGTACAAGATAAGAACGTCTAGACAAGACATCAAATAAAGCTTGTTATTTTTCTAGCCGATAAGTAATGATGAACTCGAATCTTAATAAAGACATGCTCCAACGAGCTTGACAATGATTTAATACGTACACTGACATGAAATACTTGAGGTTCTTGTGATCTATATACACGGTGACTGGACTGGAAGTGCCTTCCAGATAATGATGCCATTTTTGAAAAGAATCCACAATTACAAGAAGTTCTTTGTCATTGATCTTATAATTGATTTTTGCTGCTGAGAATTTTCTTGAATGAAAGGCTACTAGATGAAGTTTGTCATTTGTTCCCATTTGTAATAAAATCGCACCCAGAGCAAAGTCTGATGCATCTGTTTCTATAAAGAATGCTTTAGAAAAATCAACACGATACAAAATTGGTGCAGAAACAAACGTTGTGTTCAAAGATTCAAAAGTAACTTTTGCTTCTTGATTCCATTACAGTTTGTTTTTACAACTCAAACGTGAAAGTGGAGCTGCAACTCGAAAAAAGTCTTTGAAGAAGATCCGATAGTAGTTGGCAAATCTCAAAAAGTATTGGACATCTCTTATCGTTTTTGGGATCTTCCAATCTATAATAGTTTGAACATTCTTAGGATCCATCATAAGTCCATCATTTGAAATGATGTAACCTAAAAAATCGACTTGAGTAGTATGGAATACACACTTTTTTATCTTGGCATAGAGTCCTGTATCTCTTAATTTTTGTAATACATGACGAACATGAAGTTCATGTTCTTCTTGATTCTTAGAATAGATCAAGATGTCGTTTAGATAATAGACATCAAAATCGTCCAAAAACTCTCAAAAAAAATCATTCATTAGATGTTGAAAAGCTGCTGGTGCATTTGTAAGTCCAAAAGGCATGACATTGTATTCAAAATGTCCATACCTAGTTCAAAACGTAGTCTTTCATTCATCTCCTTCTTTGATGCATACTAGATTGTATGCTTTCCGGAGATCTATTTTTGTATAGATCTTAGTTTGATATAGCTGATCAAAAAGTCTAGATATTAAAGGTAGTGGATACATGTTCTTGATGGTAATCTTATTGAGTCCTCGATAATCAACACACATGCACAATGATCCATCTTTTTTCTTCACAAATAGAATTGGAGCTCATATTAGAGATTTAGAATGGCGTATGAAATTCTTGGCTAGATTTTCTTCAATATACTCCTTAAGTTCAGTAAATTCATTTTGTGATAAACTGTAGATTGGTCCAAATGGTGGTTGTGCTCCTTCTTGAAGGTCAATTGAGCAATCATAGGGACGATGTTCTGGAAGTATATCCACATTTTTTTTTTCAAATACATCTTAAAATTCTCGATATTGGCTTGGAATGCCACTTGAAGTCTTTCCACCATTAGAAACAGGTGTGGCATAAATAATATATGGTAAATCTTTCATAGCAGCATGCAAGAAAGCTTTTGCACCTTTAAATATGGATTTAATTGAACTGGACTTATGACTCTCTACTTGATTAACTACACTTTTAGTTATACTTTTAGAAAAAGTAAGAGTTTAGAAAATCCAATCTATTTGAGGGTTGTATTTTTTTAACCACGATAAACCTAAAATGACTAGATTAGAGGGAGATCTAATGATATTAAATACTACAAAGCTATTATGACTATTGATTATTACTTCTATAGGAAGAGTTTTGTGAGTAATATCTCCAGAAGACAATGGACGATCATCTATGACTTTTACATGAACAAGTTTAGTTTTCTTTACTAAAGATATGCTATGTCTTTTAGTATATTCTTCATCTAAGAAACATGTTGAGGCTCTTGAATCTAACAAGGCAGAGGCTTTGTAATATTTAGGTTCTAAAATAACATTTAATATAAAACAAGGAGAAGGCTCTGACGAGACTCCACCAGAAAAGCTTCTAGATTATCCAATAATGGATCTTGTCATTCAAAAAAAGATGAAAACCACAATAGTACTGAACTTGAAAAAAGCGTGCCAATGAATCTAATTTGCAATCCTAAAATTGGATAGCTTTAGGATTGAAGTTCAATCACAAGTTGCACTTGATTAATAAATCCTTGAAACTTAGATCTGGTACCATCAAACTTCTCGGATAGGACAATTTTTGGTTCTCTAACACTAGAAGGACATTCCGCCATAGGAGAAAGGACATGATTTGGTACAGATGTTGAAGCAGCTCCAACCATTTTTATATCTTCACTTCTTGCCAATCTTATTGCTCCTTGTGGTGGTAAATTGAGTTGATGTATCGCAAGCATTAATTCTCTCAATTGCTCTTGTATTTGTGCCATTGCACTCTTTATTTCAAGAAGTTCTGCCATGATAACACTAAGAAAAGAGAAGATGTCTAATATCACTCAAGACAAATAAAAGAGAGGACTTGAGAACAAAAAAAAATACTAAGGACAATATCAGTTTAGAAGAGGGTAATCTGCAACTTTTAATATACTTATATCTTATCAAAAAAAGTAGTAATCCACTCTTAATCAAGATAAGACAAAGCTCTGATATTATAGGTGTACTCTTGTCAATCTATCAAGGACAAGAACTTGATGAAAAAGTAATTGAAATAAGTGAGCTTTCACTCAAAAAAAGGTAACAAAATATAAATAAACAAGTATGTATATTGAAAGAGAAATTGGAATGGCTATTGTCAAAAGACAAGAAAACTAGAGACCCTTGAAACTAGACTGGAAGTAAGGAAGGAGTTTACAAGAGTGAAGAAGACTTCACTCTTGTCTCTAAATATACTATCTAACAAGAGGTTACGTAGTGATGTTCTATAGGACCTCCAATATGTGTTGAATTTGTAGGACACATGCCTTGACTTACAAGGTAAGTTTTTCTACATATGGGCCACATAGTTAGCTTGGTCTTCAAGCTAACAACATGTGTGGTACATGGCCAACTTGTTGACCACGTTTCTAATCCAAAAAATCAATTAAAGATACCTATGAAGTCAAAGCAGCATCTATAAAGCTTCTAACAAGCTTCCATATCAAATACTATAGAATTAACTTACTTTTACCTACTTTTACGTACTTCTACCTATTTATATATGTAATTACTGACTTACATGAGTATATCCATCACAGCTTGTAAAGCTTAAGAAACTTCTTGAATCAAGTTTTTTTAAAAGAAGAAAGATTTTTCAATTCATTTGGCAAGCTTGTCAAGCTTAAGCATCCACTCATATCAAGAGTTTTTTAAAAAGTTAAGTTTTTCAATTCTTTTGACATTATATTTAAAATTTTGTTATGAAGTAATTTTATATTTGTTAAATTTTTAAGATTTTTAAATCCTTTTTGTACTACATTGAGTTCAATATCTCTATCTAAATCAAGTCTCATTAATGTAGTAGTTGTAAACAATGTTTTAGGTAGTGGTTTATGAAAAGTAAATCCTATTAGACTCAATATTATCAATTCTTCAAATACTTTTCAAAACTCTTTGTTGCATATTGCAGAGGGCAGCTTTATTTTTTTATTATAAACCTGAAAAAGATGATTATTATTTCTTAGTAACAAAATTTTTAACTTATTTGCATTTTTAACCAATAACATAAGTATTTTAAAGACATCTTTACTTTTCTTTGTAACAATGTTACATATAAGAATTCGTAAAGAACAAAAGTGTAATCCTTTGATGATAAATCTTCTTAAGATATCTTTCATATTATAATCAAAAATTATACCTTCTAACTAATCAACATGATAAGAAAATAATTAGTAATTAAAATCCAAAGCTTTATCAAGTACTTAAATTATGTACAAATCTCTAAGTATTTCACATTATAACATACAAGTAATATAATGTTGTTCCTAATAAATATTAAAATATCTTGTACTTTATTTTCCTTAAATATTTATTTTATGTCAATAATTATATTTAAGTTATTCTATCACAATTTGAAAGTATTACCTTTGATGTTATTCAATGCATTGGCACCATATTTGCATTCCAAATTCGTGTGTCTTTGTATTCTTTTTCTTCTTCAACAATCTTTCGTTCCATATCTTGTAACTAATCATGCACTTTTATTACTCCATCTTTTTTCTATTTTTATCATTGATTGATGAACCAACATATCCAAAACAATACTTCCATCTTGCTCTTCAACTCCACTTTGCTTATTGGTCCATATTTGTATTATAGTATCTTTTATTGTACCATCCTATTTCACATTATTACAAAAGAAGCAACATATATCCAAAAATAAATTCTTTTCTTTAACTTTTAAGGTATCAAAACTTATCTTCAAAATAGTCCATAGCTTATATTCACTATCTATTTCATCTCCATCCAAAGGTCTTCTTCTTCTTAACTTTTGCAAAGCTCTTTTCCAACATTTCAATCTCTTTTGTCCTCCTAAAAATGACTCCAAAACTTTCAAACTCAAGAACAATCCATTACAAGATCTTACAATTTCTTTGCCAATCTCAATAAGTTCTTTAGGCAATTCATCACCATTCCTATAAGAATAAGCTGTAAATAACTTCAAACTTGTAACTTTGACAAGTTCTTCAATATCAAATTTATGAATCTTTGTAGAATAGCTTTTTACTACCTCTCAATTTCGAGTTGTCACAATTAATATGTTACCTTTGTTAAAATGTAGAACATCCAAAAGTACTACATCATTGATTTGATTCTTGTCCTTCACATCATCTAAGACCAACATAAATTTTTTGCTCATCAATACTTGTTTCATCATAGCTTGTACTTCTTCTAAATTCTTTAATTTTGATTCAAAGTTTAGTTGGTTCAAAACTTTGCAAATTATTGAAAGACCATTATCATTCTTTTGAATACTTTCAACAAAGCATGAGACATTCTACATGTGTTGCATGGTATCAAATGTAATCTTTGTTAATGTAGTCTTTCCAATTCCACCCATACCAACAAAACACAATATATTTATTCCATTCTTGCATAATTGTTTCATGTTTGACAAACGTCGTTCTACACCCATTATATTGTCTTTACAAACATGTCTCTGCTCAAATAATCAAATCATGATTTTAAAATAATATATAATTTATGCCAATCTCTAAAAAAAAAAAAAAAAAAAATCTAACCACATATTCATATTTTGACAAACCAATTTCATTAAATTACACATATTTAAATGTATAGATCTTGAAATCAAATAAACCAATACAATGTTTATATTACACCAAATCTCAAATATAAAGTTTACCAATGTATCATCAACATCAACATCTTTTGATTTATTCCTTTCATGATCTTCTTTCTTAATTGCTCCAAAATGAGGTATTTTGGCTACATCAATTCCTACCAAGTATTTTTTCTTCAAAGTTGTGAGTCTCTTGCAAATGTCTCCAAAACTAGGTCTTTTAGAAGGATTCAAAGTCCAACATTCTTTAATCAATTTACTCAAATCATTACAATTTAAAGGCAACTTTCATCTTTTACCGCTTTCAATCTTTTTTAATAATTCTTCTTTAGAGTATATACTATTAAATTGATCTTTACCTAAAAGAATCTTAGAACATGTCATTCCAAAAGAATACACATCCGCTTCAAAAGTACACATCTTTATTGATTTTATTGTACTTTTCAATATCTCTAGAGCTGTGTATCTTAAAGTCCCATATATGTATGTATTTTCTTTAATTTTTGGATTCCTACCTACATTGATCTTTGAACAACCAAAATCAATCAACTTCACAATAGGATGATGAAAACCATTATTAGATTTACCATCATTTAAAGTATTAAGTAGCACATTATCTGACTTTAAATCTCAATGTACAATTTACATGTCATGTAAATAACACATTCCTCTTGCAATTTGATAAATAACATCAATAAGAAAGTAGTATGGCATTGCTCTTTCTACCTCCAATATGTTGCTCAAACTTTTTTGCATCAATTCCATCACCAAGTATACTTTCTTCTTTGAGTAATTCAATGTTGGAGACTCTCCATTCCTATTTGCATCACTTTTGGCAGCATAATAATATTTGATCAAGTTTGGATGGCTTGTAATAGCCAAGATACCTATTTATTTTATGAACATATCATTCCAACTAGCATCCATTATTTTTGTTGCAGTTGCAAGTCCAAAACACTTTGATTCATAAACTTTTCCAAATACACCCTCATTTATAATTCTTCCAAGCTCTAAACTTTTGATATCACTTGATACTTCCAAAAAATCCATCTCTCCATCTTCTACATACCACAAGTTTGTCAATCATATTGATAGATAGTTTACCAAGTCATGATCTTTAAATTGAGTATCTTTACTTTTATGGTCCAATCTTTTGAAAAGTTTTTCACTATCACGTTTAACTTCTTCATAAGTTGAAACATCAAACAACATGGGTGTAATGACCTCCATCATTTTTGGATACTTCTTTGATAATTGATCAATTCCCACATCATAACAAGTCTTTAAGTCCCATAATAACTCTCTAAACATTTCTTTGTTTTCCATTTGAAAGATACTTGCTTCACACCATTGTTCTTGTGCACAAGCTTTTATCAACTTGTATATCTTCAATATTGTACATTGAAATTCACAAAATAAAACTTTATACTCACTTCTTCCATTGCTACAAGCTCTCAAGACTTCAAATACTTTGATAACACGTCCAAGTGATTGGCAAATATTTACACATTATTTTTTATTCAATATAACTTTAGTCTTCAATAATACCTCCATTTCTTGATTGTAATTATAGCATTGAGTAAGTACATCTCCAATATCAACTTCTCTTGCTTTTAATACAACTCCAATATCCTTTACAAATTTGTTACAAAATTCCATGGCAAGTGAAAATCCCAATGTACAACAATCAAATAAAAACCTCCACATTGCTAAGACATGCTTCATAAACATCTTAACAAGATAGGCCATTTCAAATATTTAGAAATATCAATGATGTACATACCTCAAAATAAAACTAGAAATTGATTCTTGAATTTACTTCCTCATCATGCAACTATAGATTCTTGAAATGTTCTTCAATTGCTACAAAACTTTCACACGTAGACAACATATATATGAACAAAATTGATTAATATATAAATTATTATACATGATTCATACAAATAAAATTGATTCATATCTTTGATAATGATTAAACTGGATCATTTTCTCAATATACCATCCATCTTTCAATAATTATCTAATAATAATAATTCTTCTTATTTTACTATAAATATAATATGCCATAACACTATTCTATTTAAAATGATATCTAATCCTCTTATTAAGTTTATAAGCTTTTTTTTTTCAATCTTTTATATTTCCTAAATCAATCATTATACAAATAATACAAATGAAGTAATCAATCAATGAAAAGTCTACCCTATGCAACAAATGGATCAATAGACTCAAAATCTTAGTAAACAAACAAGTTTGAAGATGTTCTCACCATACTCTAACTTAAAGAACTCTTCTATCCTTTAAATCATTTAGATCAGCTCCTATTTCATAATCCAATGACACACAAGCCTAGCCAAGATACAATTGTGATATGTTGTTCAATGCACAGTCATCATCTTCTTGCCAATCAAACTTCCGCTATATTAACATCATAAGTTACAATATCTACAATATTCAATCTTCTTATTAAAAATCCAAAACCTCTTGATTGTTCATGGAGTTGCATAGGATATATCAAACATGAATTTATGATCAACCTTATATCAGAGACATGAATTGAAAAGAAAGAAAATCCTTAATACACTCTTTTGTCACCAAAAAGAACTAGAAAGTCACTCAAAGTGGATATAATATTGAACAAGAATGGCTATTGTCAAAAACAAAAAGATTTGAAAGTCTTTAAATAAATCTAAGGACTAGAAAGGCATTGACAAGAGTGAAGAAGACTTCATTCTTGCCTCTATATATACTATGTAAGTAAGGGCTTTTGGCAATAATCTTTAGGACCTCCAACATGTGTTGACTTTGTTAGCTTTATTTTAACTTACAAGGCAAATTATGTATGTATGTACCATATAGTTAACTTGTTTTACAAGTTAGCACATGGAATTAACTTGTTCAATAAGTTATCATTACGTGATTAATTTATTTACCAATTTTGTAATCTATAAATATATTTAAAGTCAAAATTACATCTATGAAGCTTCTCAGAAGCTTTTCTAAAAGACTTTATGAAATTAATCTACATTTATGTACTTCTACCTTTTCATATAGTTAATTAGAGTATTTATATATATATCCATGATATTATCCTCCTTTTTAGAGATAAGTTCCACAAAGAGTAGTCTTCATATATTAAAAAAATCAAAGATACTACAAATTATATTTGCCACATACTCTGATCTTTACTTTCTTTGAAGATGGTTGATAGGCCCTCTTATCCATCAATTATTTTCTATACTAAGGCAAGAAGACCACCTTCTTATTTAATTGTTGTTTAGGCCTTCATAACTTCTTTCAAATAAAACATTTGAAACACCATCAAAAATTGTTCCTACTTCTAATAAAATCATCAAACATCAAGAGTCTCTTCTAAGGTTGTAATACCAAACTTGTTGTAACTTACCATCTATTTAAGAAAAGATATGTTATTCTTAAAGATCTTCATCTTCATTTTTTGTCTTAAAGATTGTGACAATCAAAATATCTCGTTTGTTAAGTCCACAAATAAAAGCTCTTAAGTTGAATCTATTAGTTATTGGTTCTTCATCTTTTTAGCATCATAAATATATAAAAGCTACAAAATAAAATAAAAGCTAGAATATTATCTTCTTTTGATCTTGTTTCTTTTGTAGCTAAATTTTGTAATTCTTCATCTTAATTTTGATGGATGTTGTCAATGAAAAGCTTCAATTCTCTTTGCTGCATTTACAAGATTCTTTATTAGCTGCTATGTGTATTCAATAATATAATATTTATACTAATGAATAAGATATTCCAACCTATTTTGGTACCTCCTTCAATCTAAGACTTCTTCCACTTCAAACTCTTAATTATTATCCACTTTTATAAGAGGAGGTGGTATTTATCTTATTCATGAGATATTCATTGTCTTATATGGCTTATGAAGGGATACATGGAATACAAGGTAGATCTTCACATACTTTGATAAATATAATTGATAAGCAACAAGATTGACTTATTTACTAATAGAAAAAGGTCCAAGCCTATAATAATTTAACTTTTTACAAAGATGGCTAGTCTTGATATTGCAACAAAGTAACCATATTTTATCACCTACGTTGAATTATGGTTGTTCTATATAATAGGTATATACATTAATTTTTTTTTGTTCTTGAGTTCTCTTTAACTACGCCTTCATTGTTGCATGTAGCTCTAAAAAATGATTTGTTAAATCTTTTGCTGTAGAATTATCAACTTTTGAAAAGTCAAAAGTATCAAATTATAGATGATAACCATAGTTGACAAAGAAAGGTATTTATTAAATGAAAGAATGTACCAAATTATTGTATAAAAATTTTACCAATGGTAAAAAAAGTTTTCCAATCATCTTAATGATAGTTGATGGTACACCTCAAATACTACAACTCCTGATAGTGTTTCAAATATTTTATTTGAAAGAAGTTATGAAGGCCTTAATAAAACTTAATTCATCAATTTTGTTTGCCTATTAGTTTGAAGATGAAAAACCAAAGAGAGCTTTATATCCACCTTTAAAATCTTGAAAAGGATTCTTCAAAATCTTGATATAAACTGAGTCCCCCTATATGATATAATATCTTTAGGCAATCCATCATAGTGATAGATGTTATTAAGAAAAAGCTTAGCTATTTCTTTACATGTGATAGATTTTGTATATGGTATAAAATATGCCATCTTGATAAAATAATCTACTACTATAAATATATAATCATATAAATCTGAGATTGAAAGATGTATGATAAAATCTATAGAAATAGAAGACCATAGTTGTTTTGAAATAGGTAATGGCTGAAGAAGTTCATAAAGTTGATGGCAAGGAGTTTTGAATCTTAAACAAATATTATATGATTGTACAAATTCTTTGACTGCCTTCTACATTTGAAGCTACTAAAAATCTCTTGATATTAGTTCCAAAGTCTTGTTGCATCCAAAATATTTGACTGATATAAAGTCATGATGAGTTTGAAGAGCATGTAATCATGTTCCACCTTCTGGAATGTATAATCATCTCTCAAAATAGAATGGGTTGTTCTTGAACTCAAACTTGGAAGTATCATAAGACTTAAAAGAATTATTCTTGATATCATAGACAAGAGGATCAAAAGACATACTTGATTGAATTTGCTTGACAAACGTTGAATCAATAGTCAATGTTGATTTAATTGTTTAAAGATGAAAATATTTTGGCTTCAAAAGAATCATTCTTTGTTGATCAAAAGATACATCTCCTTCTTTTGGTGTAAGATAAGAATGTCTAAAAAGGCCATTTGACAAACCTTGTTATTTTTTGAGTTAATAAGTGTTCTTGAAATCAAATCTTGAAAAAAACATGTTCCAACGAGCTTGGCAACAAATTAAAATATGTACTGATAAGAAATATTTGAGATTCTTGTGATCTGTATAGACTATGCTTGGATTTAAGGTGCCTTCTAAATAATGATGTTATTCTTGAAATGAAACCACAATTGTAAAGAGTTATTATTATGGAACTTGTAATTAATCTTGATTGCTAAAAAAAATTTCAAATGAAAATCTATTAGATGAAGTTTGTCATTTGCTCCCATTTGTGATAATACTGCATTCAAGGCAAATTCTTATGCATCTGTTTCCATGAAAAGTATCTTAGAGAAGTCAACATGATATAAGATTGGTACAAAAATAAATTCCATTTTTAAAGAATCAAATGATGCTTGGGCTTCTTCATTCTACTCAAATTTGTCTTCACAAGTCAAACATATAAGTAGACCTACAACTTCAAAAAAAAATTTTAATAAAGATTTGATAATAATTAACAAAGTCCAAAAAGCATTGCACATTCCTTACTATTTTTGGAATCTTCCAATCTATGATAGTTTGAATCTTCTTTGAATCCATCATTAGCTTTTTGTTAGAAATAATATATCCTAGGAAGCCAACTTGAGTAATGTGGAATACAAACTTTTCTAACTTGACATATAAACTTGCATCTCTAAGTTTTTATAACACACAATAAACATGAACTTTATGCTTGTCTATGTTCTTAGAGTAAATTAAGATATCATCCAAATAACAAATAACAAAATTATTAAGAAATTCATAAAAGACATCATTCATTAGATGTTAAAAAGTAGCTGGTATATTTGTGAGTCTAAAAGGTATGACATTATATTCAAAATATCCATATCTGGTTTGAAATATAATTTTTCATTCATTTCTTTTTTTAATGTATATCAGATTATATGATTTTTTTAGATCTATTTTTGTATAAATCTTTGTTTGATTCAATTGATCAAAAAGTCTTGAAATCAAAAATAGAAGATACTTATTTTTGATGGTGATATTTTTGAATCCTTGATAGTCTACACACATCAGCAAAGATTTGTCTTTTTTCTTTATAAATAAGATAAGAGTCCCGATTGGAGATTTAGAATGATATATAAAATTCTTAGCTAAGTTTTCATCAATGTACTCTTTGAATGCAACCAACTTGTTTTGTGATAGGCTATAAATTGATCCAAATGATAGTTGAGCTCTTTCGTGAAGATCGATGGAACAATCATAAGGACAATTCTCTAGAAGAATATCTACGTTCTTCTTTTCAAAAACATCTTAGAAATCTTGATATTAGCTAGGAATACCACTTAATATCTTCTTACCATCAAAAATAGATGTGGCATATAAGGCAAAAGATAATCTTTCTTTTGTAGCATGCATAAAGACTCTTGTATCTACCAATAAGGGTTTGAATGTATTAGATTTATATATTTTTACTTAACTAAAAAGATTTTGGATTAAACTATAAAAAAAAAATTAAGGTTATAAAAAATCCAATCTATTTGAAGATTATATTTTTTTAACCGAAATAGTCCAAAAATAACTAAATTGAATGGAGATCTTATTATGTTAAATATTACTATACTATTATGATCTTTAATTGCTACATCTAAAGAAACAGTCTCATGGATAATATCTCTAGAAGATAACAAACGACCATCTATGACTTCTACATATACAAGTTTAGTTTTCTTAACAAATAATATTTCTTCTTTTTTAATAAAATCTTTATTTAAAAATAGGTTGAGGCTTTCGAATCTAACAAAGCTAAGACCTAGTGATTTTTTAGTCCTAAATAAACTTCTATTGTAAAATAAGATGAGGGATTTGAAGAGAGAATAGGACCTTTACTAAGAGTTACACAAGATTTTTGCCACACGGCTCTTATTGTAGTTGGAAAAACTCATTTTTCAACACATTGTCTTTTTTGGCAACCATGCTCCTTATTTTGTAGTTGCATTGTTTTTTTGGACAATGTTGAGTAGTGTATTTAGCTTCTCCATAATATAAGCATAAGTCCTCTTAACGTCATCAAGTCTTTTTCTACTTAGTGAGAGGTTTAAAACGTACCATATCAATTTGTATTGGTTTTGACTTTGATGAATGTATTTTTGAAAACATGGTAGTTATTGACATTATTTGATTTGTTCCTCTCTAGCCATGTTTTTATTCTTAACAACTTTCAAATAATTGATTGTCACATTGAATGGCCTAAGCAATAAATTATTCAAAAGATTCTACTTTTGTATTGTTAATAACAAATTGTTAACATTATCCTTCAACCCATATCAAAATTTATTAATAAGGACTTTATCATTCTAGTCCATGTTGCAAGCTAGGTTTTAGAATTCAACAGCATATATGGTGGCTAATTGTGATCTTTGTTGCAAAGATAAGAGCTTGGTCTCTCCTACTTTTTCTTGATTACTTTTTCTAAATGTGGCAGTAAATACTTCTTAGAATGAATTCAAATTATAAAGTAGTTGTAAATCTTTTTCTATTAAAGATACAAACTAAAAAAGAACTCTTCTTAATAGAAATGTGCCTATGAATTTAACTTGAATAAATCCATTGGAGTATTAGAAGAGATGCAACCTTAGATAGAGCTTGACTTATTGCAAAAATCCTTAAAATTTTGATCTTGTTCCATCAAACTTCTTAAGCATATTAATCCTTATCTCCATCATACTTTTGGAAGCAAAACTCCTTGCATTTGGTTGTGAGGTCGATCTACTTACTTTCTTCAATTGCACAACTTCTTATATAGACTTTGAACTTCTTCTATAAGCATAAGAATAGTACTTCCATGATTCACATTGGAAATACATGAAATTTCTATTCTTAAAGTATTGACAAGCTCATAAAGATTTGTAATGGTTACAAATATATTCTTACTTCTATTGAGAGTGGTATCCACAATCTTTCCTTCCATAGACAACTCAAATAAATTCAAAAAATTAAATTACAAGAGGATAATTTGCAACCTCTAATACTAAATGAAATTTTTTACAAAGAAAGGTAATCCACTTTCTTTAAGATAAAGATCAATGTTAAAAAATAAGAATTCTTATTTAAAGGTGGATAGTGTGTAACCTTCAAAATACAACAATCAAAGTGCGATAATCTACTCACTTTTAAAAATAAGATAGAAATAATAAATTAGCACTCTTGTCAAACTGTCAAGGATATGAATCTCAAAGAAAGAAAATCCTCAATACACTCTTATGTCACTGAAAGGAACTAAAAAGTCACTCAAAGATCATATAATATTCAACTAGAATGGCTATTGCTAAAAATAAGAAGACTAGAAAGTCTTAAAATAAGACCTAGTGGAAAAGATCCTTAATTTTCATCAAAGATGAAGTAAGTTGGAATATTTTATTTATTAGCATACCTACAATATTAATAAACGTATCTAAAAACCAACAAAAAAAAATATAATTAATTTGCTGTAAAAGGTATAAGAGTTTCTTCAACGCTATCATCAAAAAATCTAAATCTATTTTAGGATGACTTCTCTATGAAGCTACTACTAGGATGTTGTATATAACAAAGAGAGATAATATTGCTCATACCAACCTTAGAATTTAGTGTATCTAGTTTATGATTCAATATGTTGAATTGAAAAGTATTAAAAAAAAATTAGATTATAAATCTCAAAGTAAAACCAAAGTTGGAGCCTTCTCTATCATTGCTTCCAAATTATTTGTTCCATCTTTTGCAACCTTTGCAAGATCATCTTCAAGATGAAGCTAGATCATCTCAAAAGAAAAAATGCCCATGCTACAATCAATTCAAATAAAAAAATCTTAAAGATGATGCTCGAGCTTTAGTCATTGTATTGGAGATATGAAATCAATGCTCTTCATAGAACTTGGAGTTATAAAAGGAGGTGATATTATGGACATCCAATAAGAAGATTTTTAAAATATTTTTAAAATATTCTATTAGGTTTTAAAAGATTTTAGATTTTTAGAATATTTTAATATGAAATTCTAAAATTTTTTAAAAATATTTTAATAGAAGATTCTAAAAATATTCTAAAATATTCTAAAATATTCTAAAAAAATTAGAATATTTTAATAGATTTTATAAAGTTTTAGTAAGTATAAAGTAGTTATTTGAAAAGCTTTTCAAAATTGCTTCATCTTCAAACAATATGGAAACTTTTGAAGAAGCTTTTTGATATCCAATATATATTAAAGTCAAGGCTAGAGGGATCTTTAGTCTTAACAATATATTTTTTAGAGCTCTAGCTCACTTTTCTTGGTATTCATCTTATATTCATCTGATTTAATCAAGTTTTTATTAGCTTTTTTTATTAAAACTCTTTTATTCAACTTCTTATTTGATCTTTTATATAGTATATTTGTGATAATACATATATAATAAATACAAATCTATTTTTATTTTTATCAAGTATAGTATTTCTTTCTATTTTAAACAACTCAATAAATCTAGAAGTGAAATTAGAGGATGCTAATCCACAACCTCTAATTTTAAATAAAAATTCTTACAAAAAAAGTGATCTATTTTTTTTTTAAAAAAATATTATTAAAAAATTAAACTATTTTTTTAATGACGGATAGTTTGCAATCTTCAAAAGATAATAATAGAAATGAGATAATCTATTGACTTCTAAAACAATATAAGAACAATGAGTTAGTGCTCTTGATAAACTATCAAGGACATGAATCAAAATAAGAAGAATCTCAAAATACTCTTATGTTATTTAAGAAGAATAAATATTTACTTCAAATATAATATAATATTAAGGCTAAAATAGCTATTTCTAAAAGACAAAAAGAGTATAGACTCTTAAAACTAGATTAGGAATAAGAAAGACATTGATAAGAATAAAGAAGGCTTCATTCTTGCCTCCATATATACTATCTAACTAGGAGCTACATGGAGATATTTTCTAAGATCTTCAATATGTGTCTAAATTATAAAACACATGTCTTAACTTGCAAGGCAAGTTTTCAATATAAGTCCTACATAATTAGCTTCTTCTACAAGCTATTAACATGTATGATATGTGGCTAATTTATTAATCAAGTTTTTGACTTACAAATATATATAAAGTCAAAGCTGAGTCTATGAAGCTTTTAGTAAGCTTCTCTAAAAGATATTATAAAATTAATTTACTTTCACCTACTTCTATCTAATCATATAGGTAATTATAAGAATAAATATGTATATCCATGAAACTAGGTAGAAATTAAATATACATAGATTTTATATTATCTTAATGCAAAGCTTTTTATAAGCTTTATAGATGCATATTTGACTTTATACATATAAATAGTAGATTGATAGGTTAAAAACTTGACTAAAAAATTAGCCATATGTTACATGTGTGGATAACTTGTGGTATAATCTAACAATATAATGTGGTTATAAAAAACTTACTTTATAAGTTTAGATACATATCTTACAAATTGGACATGTATTAGAAGTCATATATAATATTTTCACATAGCTCCTAGTTAGATAATATATATGGAAGCAAGAATAAAGCCATCTTTACTCTTATCAATACTTTTTTTATCTTTAGTCTTCTTTCAAGACTTTCTAGTCATCTTATCTTTGGCAATGGCCATTTTAATTTAAAATTATATCATCTTTGAGTGATTTTCTAGTCTTTTTGAGTAAAATAAGGATATATTGATCTTTTAGTCTTTTAAAATTTAGGTCCATGACAACATGTTAATATAAATTTGGTTGTATTGAATTTATGACTTTCTACTTATATAATAAAGTTCTAAATTATGCTAGAAGAAAAATCAATGTTATAAAAAATCTAGTATATTTAAAGATTATACTTCTTTGGCCATGATAAATCTAAAATATGAGAGTTAGAGAGAGATCTAATTACATTGAATATTATTAAGCTATTATATCTATTAATTTTTACATCTAAAGGAATAATTTCATAGATATTATTTCAAAAAGATAATAAACAACCATCTATCACTTTTATATGTATTCTCTTAATTTTCTTGGTTAGAAATTATCTTTATCTATAAAATAAACTAAGGTTCCTGAATTTAATAAAACAAAGACTTTGCAATTTTTTTATTCTAAAAAATCATCTATTCTCATGTATTAACATCTATTAATATATAAAGCAAAGTAAAGGAAACTTATTTTTTGATAGATTGTCTTTTTTAGCAACTATGCTCCTTATTTTATAATAATATTGAGTAATATATTTAGATTTTTTATAATATAAACACAACCCTTCTTGCCAATGTAGAATCTTTTCTTACTTAGTAAGAGATTTAAAATGTATCCTATTAATTTGCATAGGTTTTGGCCTTAATTAATAATTTTTTAAAAACTTAAAAATTATTGTCATGACTTCAATTATTTCTCTCTAATCAAATCTTTGTTCTTGGAATCATCTAAAAAACCAATTAAAACATTCAATGGCTTGAATAATATATTATTCCAATCCGCTTTGTAAGAAATATTTTGAAATTTAATAGCATATATAGTAGCTAATTGTGATCCTTTTCATTATATATATATATATATATATATTTGCTATCCTTTTCTATCACTTTTTTTAAATGTGATTATAAAGACTTTTATGAATAAATTTAGAAAATAAAATAATTATAAATCTATTTTATTAAAAGTATATATAAATAAATGGCACTTTTAGATAGAAATCTGTCTATAAATTCAATTCATCACATATTATAACATTGGGTATTAAATCTTGTTGGTTGTATGTAATTTAATTTAAATTTAATAGATTTTTATTGACTTAGTATTTTTTGTTAATTAACAATGTTAGTGTCTACTAGGATTTAAAGACTTAGATAGAAAAATTCCCTTAATTTGACATTCTTATGAAGTCAAGTCTTACAAGTTGTTTTAAAAGAAAAAGAAACCATTGTTATAAGATTTTGCTTAATTATGGTGATTAGCCTTATAATTAAAAAAATTGTGATTTTTTCTACACATACTTGTACTATTAAATTCTCCCTTTGTGGTATGAGAGATAATTGAATTTAGTGTTATTATGATATTTTAGATTTTACTTTAAAATATTTTTTTTTTTGTATATTTGTATTTGGTTTAAATTTCATACTTTATGATTGATTTTTAATACTATATTTTTATATATAATTATCTTTATTCACCTAAAAAATTAAGTAAATCCATAAAAATATTAAAAATGATATAATCTTGAGTAAAGCTTGATTTATTGTAGAATATTCCAAATTATGATCTTATTCCATCAAACCTCTTTGGTATACTAATCTTTACATTCTTTTTACTTGTAATATTAAGATTTTTTGGATTTAATTATAAGATTGATTTATTTTCTTTTCTCAACTACACAACTGCTTGGCATAAACATTGGAACTCATTGTTGACTTTTTTATATGCATAGATATAGTATCACCATAGTTGATGTAGTAATCTATAAAATTTCTATCCTAAGAGTATTGACAAACTTGTAAAAATATGCAATAGTTATAAATTTATTCTTACTTTTTCTTATTATAGGATCTATAATTTTTTCTTCCATTTATATGACAAATAAATTTAAAAAATCTTTAAATAAAAATTAAAAGATGATAATTTATATCTATTAATACTTTAAAAAATCTACAAAAACAAATATATTCCCTTTAAACATGTTTAAAGTCAAATACATATTTATAAAGCTTATAAAAAACTTATCCATATGATGTTATTAAATTTATCTACTTCTACTTATTTCTATCTAATTATTCTTATTTAAATAATAGATAGCATTGATTATATCCATGATATAAGATCTATTTAGAATCTATTCACTCTTAATAATTATAAAAAATATTAATTATGTAAAGATTTTATATATTTATAAAAAAACTCTACAAGTTGATTTTTTTATTTTTTATTTTTTATTTTTATTTATACCATCTTATTATGAGTGATTAATTTTTATTTTGAATAGACGTTGTTAATAAAAAAAACATATACATTGACTCATTTTTTAGATTCTTACATGACTTGTATGTATATTCACTAATTTTATGTTTGCACAAATGTATGAGATATTCCAATTTGTTATGTGCTGCCTTGAATTTAAGACTTCTTCTACTTAAAACTCTTAGTTGTTATCTATTTCAATAGGAAGTAGAAGTAATTACTTTCTTCTTAGTTTATTGATTGTTGTGTAAAACTTGATAAGAGATATTAAGAATATAAGATGGATCTTCATTGACAATGGTAATTGCAATTGATACGTTGCTGATTTTTTTTTCTTGCTAATAAATAAGCTAGGTCTTTAAAAATCCAAGTTGTTACAAGATCAATTAGTCTTCATATAAAAATAAAACAATTATACCTTAATATCAACTTTGAATGAAGGCTATGTTTTTTTGAAAATACTCACATTAATTTTTTGTTGTTCTTAAGCCTCTTTTAATTGTATCTTTATTGTTGTCTAAAGCTCTTTTATTCTAATTGCCAAATACTCTATTATTGGATTTTTTTACTTTTAAAAAAATATAAAATATAAAATTATAGATAATAATAAAAATTAATAAAATATAAAGTTTTTTGAATAGAAAAATAAACAATAATATTATATAAAAAATTTGCTAATAGCAAGAAAATTATCCAATAGTCTTGGTGGTAGTTGATGGTTCATTGCAAATATTGTTTCATTACTTGATTCACATGTTTTATTTATCTATCAATGTGAAGATAAAAAGTTAAAGATAACTTGCTATTAATTTATAATATATTAAAGAATCTCTTTTAAAATCTTAATATAAATTGAGGCCTATAATCAAATATAATATCACTTCAAAGTCTATAATATGTATACATATTATTTTAAAATATATATATGTATATATATATATATACATATATTTATTAAATATGATATAAAATATGCCATTTTGATTAAACAGTCTATTATTATGAAGAGAGAGTTATAAGAATTTGAAATTAGAATATCTATAATGAAATCTATTAAAAAATATGACCAAAGTTTCTTTAAAATAAATAAGGATTGAAGAAGTCTACAAGACTAATAATATAGAGCTTTTGATCTAGAACAAATTTCATACGATTGAAAAAATATTTTTACTTCTTTTTATTTTTAAAGTTGCAAAAAACTTCAAAAAAAAGTTTTAATATTTTATTATATTCAAAGTGGCATGTTATTGAAAAATCATGTTCTTATAATGCATGTAATTATATTTTACTTTTAAAAATATATAAACATATTTTATAAAAAAAGAAGTTGTACTTAAATGTAAGTTTTTTAGAATTATTATAAATTTTATTTTTAATATCAAGAATAAAAAGATTTACCAACATATTTGAATGAAATTCATTGAAAAAAATATTATTAATTAGAATTTTTGGCTTAATGGCCCAAAGATGTATTTGCTCTAGTTTCAAAAGAATAATTTTGTATTGATCATATGTTACATTTCTTTATTTTATTGCAACATAAAAATATCTATACAAGACATTTAATAAGCCTTGTTTATTTTTTTTGAGACAATATATAACATTAGATACAAATTCTAATAAAGACATGTTCTAATATGCTTAAAACAAATTTAAAACATATCTTACTATGAAATACTTAAGATTCTTGTAATTAGTATAAATTTTGATGGAATAAAAAGTAATTTTTAGGCAATGATGCTATTCTTAGAGTAGATCCTAAATAAAAAAAATTTCCTTATTATAAATATCATGATTAATCTCCATTCTTGAAAAAATTCTTGAATGAAAACTAATAGGAAAAAGTTTATCATTTGTATCTATTTTTGATAGAATTGTATCTAATATAAAGTTTGATTTATATTTTTAATTAAAATATGGCTTTATAAAATCTAATTGATATAAAATAGAAATTTTTAAAATTCTATTTTTAAACTTTGAAATATTACTTATGCATCTATAATCATTCTAAATTTTTTTTGAGAGTTGAATGAATAAATAGAGCTGCAAATTAAAAGAAGTTCTTGCAAAAAATTCAAAAATAGTTTATAAATCCTAAAAAATATTAGACATCTTGTGCAATTTTTAGATTTTTTTAATCTAAAATAATTTATATCTTCTTAAAATCTATTTGTAAAGTGTCATTTAAAAATAATATATTTCAAAAATTCTACTTAAATTATGTAAAAGAAATATTTTTTCATCTTGGTATATAAATCAACATATCTAATTTTTTATTGTAAAAATCAAAGATATTCATTATGTTCTTTTATATTTTTAGAATATATAAGAATTTTGATAAAATAATATAAGATAAATTTATCTAAATATTTATAAATTACATTGTTTATCAAATGTTAAAAGAAATTTGAACATTTATAAATCTAAAAGCCATGATATTATATTTAAAATGACCATATATAGTCTAAAATGCAATCTTCTACTCATCCCTTTTTCTAATACATATCAACTTATAAGCTCTTCTTAAATCTATTTTAGTATAAACCTTAGTTTCATTTAATTGATCAAAGAATTTTAATATTTAAGATAAACATAACAATTATTAATGGTTAATTTTTTAAATCCACAATAATCTATAGATATTTGTAAGGTTTCAATATTTTTTTTCATAAAGAAGATTGATATACATGCAAGAGATTTTGAATTTTGGATAAAATTCTTTGCAAATTTTTTTTATCAATGTATACTTTTAAAGCAAAAAGTTGTAAATTGGTCCAAATGGTGGTTGAATTCTTTGTTGAAGATCAATTGTACAATTATAAGATTGATATTTTAGCAATATATTAATAATTTTCTTCTCAAATATATCTTAAAATTCTTTATAGTACTCTTAGATTCTATTGAAACTCTTACTTGAATGAAAAATTAATACTATAAAAATTAAAAATATATTTTCATATTGCACAATTTGTATAAACGTCTTATTTTCTATAAATTAAGATGGAGAGATTTTTTGTTGTTCAAACTATATTTTAAAGAGACTTTTTATAATTTCCAATCAATATTAAAATTATATACTTCAAACCAAGGAAGACCAAATACCATTAGATTTGAAAGACATTAAATAATGTTAAAGAAAATATCAAATACTTATTCTTCTAATATCAATTTTAATAGTTTAATCTCTTTTATAATGTCTTCAAATACAAGTGATTTTCTATCAATAACTTCTACTGGAGCTAGTTGGATCTTTTTTAAAAGTATCTATTCTTGTTATAATGTAAATTTGTAATCCATAAAATCATTATATTACATTACATTACAACAAGAATCAATACTTTTAAAGAATTGGATAATTTTTATTGTAGTACAATGTCCAAAAGTGCTTGAGCTAAAAATTTATATTTTGAAGTTGTAATAACTATAAGAAGTTTAAGATAAGATGTAGAATTTGGTAGTAGTATGAGACCTTTATTTGATGGTTTAAAATTATCCAATTGCAAGGTCCCTATTACAATTGGGTATCTTTATTTTTTGACTTTTTAATTTTTAAATTTACATTCCTTGCTTTAAATCCTATTAATTTGATGTTTTAGTCTTATATCTTATGTCTATATTTTACAATATAAACACGAGTTTTCAAAAGGGTGTTTTTATTATTATTTTGGCATCAATTATTTCAATTAAATTCTATTAATTTGAATATATTTTGACCTTATTGAATAATTGTTTTTTCATAACTTGATTTTTTCCTCTCCAATCAAATCTTTATTCTAAGAACCTTTCAAAGAGTTGATTGTTACATGCATTAAATGGCTTAAGTATCAAATTATTCTAATGAAAATTTTTTTGTATTATTAATAATAAATATATAATATTAACTTTTAGTCTATTTCAAAATTAATTGATAAAAGTTTTATTATTCTAAATTATATTATAAGCAAGGTTGTCATATTTAAATTATAGATGATAAACATAGATAATAGTTAATAGTTTAACATAGATGATAGTTGATTGTGATCTTTGTTTTAAAGATTGGAATTTTTTTATATTACATCTTTTCAATTACTCTCTCTAAATGTGGTTTTAAACACTTACATGAACAAAATTATATCATATAAGAATCATGAATCATTTTCCATCAAAGATGCAAAGCAAGAGAAAGTAATCTTAAATAGAAGTGTAGTACAAATTCTACTTAAATAAATCCATTAAAATATTAAAAATATATGTGACCTTAACTAGATCTTAACTTATTATAAAAATCCTCAAAATTTTGCTCTTGTTCCATTAAACTTCTCCAACATACTAATCTTTGCCTCTTTCATTCTCATAGTTGTAAGACTTTTTGGATTTATTTATAAAGTTCATATAATTGCTTCTCTCAATCGCACAACTTCTTAGCATAGACATTGTATCTTATTATTGAGTTCTTTTGTATGCAAAGAAATAGTACTTTTATAATTGACATTGCTAATACATAAATAGGTAGTCTTTTACTTTTAAAACACAATAATAAGAAGTAGAGTAATCCACTTACTTTTTAAATAATAAAAAATAAATTAAATTATAACTCTTATCAAATTATCAAAGATATAAACCAAAAAAAAAATCTAAAAATAAAAATATACTCTTATATTACTAAAATATATTATAGTAGATATGACTATTCATCATAACTAATGTCATCATAGTTTTTTTCATTTCCACCATAACTCTCTATCTACTACATGTCATGCACACTTTTTTTCAATGATAAATAAATAAAATATTTTTTAAATATTAATATTATTTTTATTAAAAATATCAATAAAACTTTATTTTCATGTGATTCTTAATTTTTTATTAAATTTAAATTTATTTTTATATAATAGAAATATTATTAAAATTATTTATTTTTTTATTCATTTATTAAAATTTAGTAGTAATAAAAAAATGGTAGAATTTAGTAGTAATAAAAAAATAACAGAATTAGTAATATTCTTTTTTTGCTAAAAATCGTTTATTTAAATTAAATACTAAGCATCTATTAAACTAATATAATTTATATTTATTCTTGTCAATAATAATTTTAAGAATGATACTAATATTTAATTTATGAATGGTAGCTCTATTTTAAATCTTCTATCATTTTGGCTTTTGGCTTATTGGTGTTAATATATAAGCAAATAATATTGTTTTGTATTTGAAACCAAGTATTTATGACCTTATTTTTTGGTTTAGAGTGTCACAATTAAAAATACTCTAAATCCAAAAAAAAATTAATTTGTTTGTCTCAAATCTTTTTTTTTATTAAATTTATTTATTTAATTTTCTACAAACTTTTATTGATGTTTTAATTTTTTAAGAAAATTTATAAGAGATCTAATTTATGTATTTATTATAGTTTTTGTGATTTTAATAAGATGCATGCATTGGTGTACGATCATCTTTCATCTCACCACTTTTATTCAAGTGAATTTTCATAACTATAATGCATTTGCATTGTTTAAGTCTTTAAAAAAAATCCCTTTCTATTAAAAGATTATGCTGTTATAAATAAATAAGTCTCTAGTAAATACAATTCTAGCAACAAGAAAAACAGCATTTGCAATAAAGATATAAGCTTTCACTTTTAGAAACATTCTTATAAAAAGATAAGAGATATTTGCATTGAAAAAAGTCTCCATATTAAGTAAAAGATTTTTAATATTGATACAAGAGTATATAGGAAGTAGTATCATATCTAGTTATGGTGCTACAATGTCAATATTAGAGGGTTTACTTTTGAATACTTCTTGGTGAAATTGATCTTTTAAAGATTTGGTTATATAAACTTTTTACACCCATGCTATGTTTTCTACAAGTCTCTACAAAATGTGAGTGTTGTTTTGCATATTAGAAAGATGTAACTAGAGGAATTAATTTTCTTGATTTAAAAAACAAAAAAAAATTGAAATTATTATTATTTTAAAAAATAAAATGCTTCAAAATTTCACAAAGATATTTTATAGATTAAAATAAATATGATTTTCAAATGTTATGATTGGAAACCATCCATGCACAATCTGGAAAATTGTGAAATTAGTCAAATGATAGAATAGGACACATAAGCAAATTTTGGGTTTACTAGGTAACAACTAACATTGAAAGCGTCCGTTATTCTGCAGCTATCCTGTGTTCATGTCTGCGTTATCCTTAATATGGAGACTTTTTTCATTTCCTCGCATGGAAATGCTATTGCTATGTGGCTACGCTTGCCGTTCTCATTCCACCAAAAAGCAGGCTGCGAATAAATACCCCTGGTTGGGCGACTGACTGAACACAATCTGTCAGACTTGTAGAAATCATTGCAGGGAAACTAGTTGAATCAGAATCATAATTGGAGGTAGGAGGAAGGACTGTGCAATTGATAAAGGAGCCTGATGGTAAGTACTAATTATAATCAACTGTTGCAGCATGTACATGCGTAGGCGTTGTGCACAACCCTCGCTCGCCAAACCACAGTAATGTCTACATCTGGACCCCGATTTCGGCCACTGCATACTAGCAATGCTGATACTACGCAACAGCAATGGGCCGTAAACTATGTCATACATGAGAACAGAAACGACTATGCTGAAACGCGTACGAATGTGTGACAAACAGTGGATACCAAAAAGAGAAATTATTTACACCTACTTATATACATTCTGTGAGAAATGCCGCCGTATGGTGCACTTCGAACGTTCATTCAACATTCGGAACCTCGTAGCGCCAAACCGCCTTTCTCTCTCTTGCCAACGCTTCTCGAAACCGCCCAATCACTGGGAAGTTCAGTATGTACAGTAGACCATTCGAGGGATTTCTCCTCGTGGATCAAAACCTGAGGTTCTTCTGGAACAATGGCATCCTACAGAGAAATCAGTTGATGTATTTATACGGCAAATACGAATCGCTCATGCCTAGTGATGGTTCTGCATTACTATCAAAATCTTGTGAATCTTGTGAATCCTTCGACATGTAATGCTTCTCTTTTGGGTTGGAGTAATACTTTGGGTGATCCCCGGAATTTCTGTAGGCACTTCGATTGGTATATCCACCAGAGGGAACTCCCTTCTCCCGGCTTGGAGTATCCTCTATAGAATTGTACAGGTTGGCTGTGAGAGCACCCTCCCACACCATAACATGTAGACGAATGGACTGACCTGTCTGCCGGTGCAGCGAGAGTTTGTTTGACAATGAGATGGTGTCATAACAACGTATAGAACCAGAAGATGCGACTAGCCAGGGCGTAATCTTATCTCCTCCCAGCCGGGAGATAACAAGCAGCTTTCCTGCTGCACAAGCGGCTTGGTACACGGTCTGCAGCCCTGCCCTATCAGCCACCGTGCCTGGATCTACGGAAGAGACATGGCAAAATCCCTACAAAAGAAAACGAATTACCCCGTGTGAGTCTTCAGCGTTGCATCAGAAACAATTCATCTAGGTTATGACTACTCCAGCTCCCTGCCTAAAGATGCGCAATCATCTGCGTCAAGTTTTTGTGCTCAAGGTGATAACAAACTACTGGTTGTATACAGTGCCCCAAAGCATCACAATAAGATCTACCTCCTCTGTGCAGCTGATGCCAACACCCAAGCGAGATTCATTCTCTTCAGGTTTCAGGTCGATCGCAAGCTCAGCAGCCGCAGGCGAATACCATAATCGCACTGCCCTCACAACGTCCACATCCATGGCTTCTCTATCCTGAACGTACATTGTCTAAGTAAGGACAGGATAGTGGATGACAAAACCCTCCGAAAGCATCAGCAGCTGTCCAACTGATCTAGTGTGTCTAAATTCTGATGCGAGGATAACGAATTATCCGTCAGGGCTGCACACAACCCGATCGTCTAGAGTGTGCCAGCAACTCCAGCTGAGAAGGTAGCAGATTCAGAACTCAACTATGTGGACAAGACATCAGAAGGTAAACTTTGCTTAAAGTTCCAGCGGTTCCTTTTCCCCAGTCCTAGCTCTATGCAACTAGTGGCGGCATCAGCTACGAAACCGGATATCATTTCTGTGACAAAGTCGTAAAATATTGACCGTAGAGCAAGCAGTCTACGAGAATCGCTCCAAGCTGACCAAACATACACCAATTTCTACGCGATTGTTGTTGAGTTCTTAAAGACACAGCACCATTATCGAACACTACGTATGATCAATTATAAGGACATAGAGTCCGTCATTACAACAACTGATAAGACGAGACTAATATCTCTCGTAATTCCTCAAATGCCTGGAGGAAACTTAAATGTGAAATACGAAAGAGGACTAAACCCCGTGAAACAGAGGACCTGGCTTACCTGAATTCTGTAACATCCAGTGTTGCCAATAACCGCCGGATCCTGCCTGTAGCCAGGCACTTGATAATCTGCAAACTGCATATCAATGATATCACATGATCAAGATGGGTACGTATGAATGGCTTCATAAGAGAAGACACATGCAGTGATTATGTACAGTATAGGATACTCTCTGACGGAGAAAAACCAGAGAGTGATAAAAAGTCGATCGCCGCATGACAAAAATAACCGACAACCAATTGCATAGTCGAAAGCCAGCTGAGAGACAGCTCAGTTCTATGAGCGTATTTCAAGTGAATATGTATTGTTCTTTAGAGCTGCGGTAGGGACCATCAAATATGAGAACTACCAGGATTTTCACCCAGAAACTAAAGTTGAAGAGCCAGTGCCCTGTACGCGTTAAGATTGACCACTTACTTGCATGAAAATAGGTTCTGTCTGAATATTGACGAAGGTAATTGGCACCCCAGAAGCCTGAGCAGCAGACAACCATGCAACCGCTCGGGCTGATGTTTGCTCAACACCAGCGACATCGCGAGCCTTTGGTGACAGAGTGGGTGGCATGAGGAGTAGGGAAAACACCATTGCAGAGCCAGAAACAGGTAGGAAAGTCAACATCTTCTGCTCCCAAGGATAAGAAACATAGCTGTCTTTCAACTTCATACTACTCAGTTTCAACAGAAGCTCATCTTTCTTGGAAAAGTCCTTGAGCATCCTGGATGCTTCCATAATCTTTCGACTTTTATCTGCGCACAAAACCCACCAGCATTCAAGTGAAAATGAGAACCTTGCAGAGCCGACACTACCGAGTATGCAGGCAATTCTCGAGGTTAATAGACTGTAACGAGCTCGATTAACATTGCTCTATTGATTTGTCTGTGGGCAATGCATGAGCGGGTGAGCACCTTGCAGAACCAAGCAGTCTTGTTCCATAGCATCCACCAATGTTGCTACGTAACCGGTATCAGTTGAGCAGGCTAATACATAAGTCTTCTTCAGCAGAGAACTCTCATCCACTGCGACCTTGGCTCGAACCTCAATTATTGATGGACCTCTCTTGACCTTGACCCTAACTCCCCCTGATGCATTATATAGTTTCTTCAGTTCACGTAAAAGGCCTGACTTTCCGCCGGAAAATGGAGCTACAAGCATAACTCCACTCTCGCTGCTGACCTGCAAAAGAATTTTGCAAGATAAGAAGCATCTCATGAACACTACGTAGAGCATTTTTTTGATGTCAAACTCGGAAACCAGCCTTGCAATCAATTGAACTAGTGCTGTGAGACCCTGACAGGCTTTAAAAAGATAGGCCTATCAGAAGATGCGGCACACAACTCTTGGTTTTCTCCAATCTCATCAAAATTAGGTCGGTGCAATAAAGAATGTCCATCATGGTTCGGTCTTCAACTGGATTCGCTCCTTGAAGACTGGACTTCGCATCTATTACATTCACTAAACCTTTATCACTAGAACTTCTAACTCAAAATATATTGTGAACGTTCAGATGACCCATCACAGTTGTGACATGATAAGATAATCTTGAAAGAAAAATCATATTTTATGATGGTTATCCCCGACACTTGAAAAGCCTCTATCAAAAGAAAACTACCTGAGTACATTGAGATGTTCTATAACGAACGAATAGCTCAAGTTAAGCCCGTAATAAGAAGGAACCAACCAAGCGTAGATTTTGCGTTCAGGCTACTGAACCTAATTCGCACAGACCAGTCGCGCTCAACGCAGAAGGAAAACATCCGAGAAAATCTCCCACGGCAAGTACTCGAAGGCATTTCCCCGGAATCGATCAGTTATTTCCTGTGTGGAACATATTTTGATGGCATACGGCATATTTCACGTAGCGCGTAATTCAAGCAGACTGACTGAGATTGGGCCAGGAGGAGATTCTTATCAAGTAGTCTCCCACTATCATGTAAATCCAGCTGCAGAGCTTGAACAACGTTTTTAAACCGATGTGAACGCAATGTGATAGACTATCATGTGCTAGACCTGGCAAAACCGCGCTTCTCAAGGTTGTGAGACTCGTTTCCTGGCCCGACTCCCATCACTCTAAAATATTACGGCTATCCAACTTGAAGAGTAGGTTCGATGAATTTTCATGAACGCGAAACAGCAAGGCGTTAGACCGAGGCACAAACCACTTGCGGCTTACAAGTTTTTAATTAAATACTGGAAAAACTAAGTTAGTTTGTAAACTTTCTATTACACCGGCCATTTCGGAGTCCGAGGCGAGCCCAAGCGGTTGTTGATTAATCAGGTTCATACACTCACAGCTCAATCGACCATTAAAATCGTGTGCATTCCAATCGAACAAGGTCTGATCAAGCAATAACATCTGCAGATGATCCCGGGAGTACCAATCACTTACCTGAAGCACAACGTCTCCTCCCAAGAGCTTGCCCTCCGACCACGACTCTGCTTGCGTGGATCCCGATAACTTAACGGCTACCACAGGACTATTACCACCCCCTGCCATCTGACTCCGAACAAATCGAACGCTAAAATATATGATACTGCGGCTTTACAAATCGAAGGCAGAGGATTTTACAACCCTTGGAAACGCAACTAACTCGCCGCTCGTGCACTACGTTTGGATCCTGCTCAGATTCGCTCCTGCTCCCACTTAAATGCTCACAATCCAGCCCCCCGAGTCAATCAAAAATCTTCCAAATACTTTTCACACTCCCGGCCTCTACAAACCACGCCACTGTGTACATGTATATACTCGCTCCACTTCCTCGGTGTCGGACACAACCGCAAAAATGGTTAATAATTCGACCAGCGTCCAGGACCGCCCGACCGTCACTCACTCTCTCTCTCTCTCTCTCTCTCTCTCTCCGTTTTCTATCCCTCAACCAATGCTCCGACAACCAAACGGAGTGCAGAAAGACAGCACAAAACAACTGGGGCACCACCGCGCACAACAACACTCCCCTCGTGATCTACTCATTTGCAATGCCCGCACGACCAATGTCACCGCCCGTGGCTTCGTTACGCTCACACTCGCCACTTTCATCAACTGACAGCCAAAGCGAAGTCACGCCCCGAGTGACAATGCAGAAGCGACAGCGCTGACACACGAAAAAATGACCGACTGATCGATTGATCGCTGGAGCGCAAACCTCGCTCTTATAGACCCGCGGTGCAAAATGAGGAAGACCACGCTGCCGGTGATGGGGGGACGGACGAGCTCTCCCCCTCTCTCGCTCTTGAACCCTCGGTCCACGGAAAACGGTTCTCTCGCCCCCTTCGACCGTGCTAACAAATTCCCCAATTCGCTTCATTCGAATCCGCGGTCGTAGGAAAAGGAATGAGGGCTCCCCCACTTCTCATCCTTCATCCTACGAGGAGATATTCATCCATTTCCCTTGGTGAACGTGATCCGCAATTTCGCGGAGGGAGGGTGATCTGGATGAATGTTACATTTTAAGCTTGGAACTGCGTAGTTTTCTGGTCATCCACTTGTAGCCCGTTTCCTTTGCCTTTTTATTCAGGTGACGCCTTCCCACATATTTGGAGGCTTGACCCAAGGGACTCACTTACCTTTTCCTTCACAAAAGAAGGAGATTAATGAAAGAAAAGGAAATAAACAACAAAAACAAAAAAATATAAATAAAAAAGCAACCTTAGCTGATTCTCTCATCTTTATTGACCTTTTCCTTTCATAAAATATTCCGTGCTTCGTATTAACTTCACTATGGAATCTTGACCCCCTTTTTTCCATTTTGTTATTATTTTACTTTGTGTTTTCATTTCGTAAATGATATCTTATTTTGGTGGGTGGAATTCAAGAGGAGGCCTAAGAGCTACTTCCGTTAGGGGCTACATTCATCCTATATGAGGATGAATGTCATACGTTCATCCAACGGAGGGATTCAAGACCTGCCCTCAGGTGAACCACGTGGCCTCCATTGGATCTTGTGATAGTGCCTACAATCAACTTTATATAGAAGTATGAGTAAAGAAAAAAAATGAAGAATTCGAGGTAGTGTTCTGTTACAAAAATATATAAGAAGCTGGAATATTTTACATGGTAATTATCTTTAAAAAATAAATAAAATAAATGTGTTTTTTGATTATGTCATATGATGTTCTTAATAAATGTACAATTTTTATATAAGTGGAATAAGAAGTGATTACAAGTGTATACATGTAGTAATATATATAATATTATATTGATTGTTTACAACATATTAAAAAACTGTGGATTTGTAATTTAAGAATGCAAAGTGGATGTTTGCTGAAAAAGTTTGATTTGTTTTGTCTCTTGTCATAAAAGTAATGGACTAACGTGCACTTAAGATCATTGAACTTCTTTCTTGGCAACAATTCAATCACTGTGTTTTTATTCATGTGAATACTCTTGATATTTTTTGATAGTTCCACATAAGAAAATAATGAAAAAAGTAGAAGGGATATGTCATGTTCCCTTTGAAATTTGAGAGACTAAAATGATGTGCTGTAAACTGCACCATCTTCTAGTGAGCGTCTTTTTTTCTTTTTTAATTTCTACTTTGAACAAATAGATATATATATATATATATATATATATATTTATATTTATATTACAGAATTTCTAAAATAATAATATTAAACTTGAAGCAGTTGCAGGTCAACCTAAGTATTTTGGTACAATACAATTAGAACATAACCACAAAAAATAAGATGTATTCCCATGTCTCAATGGTAAAGTACAAAAATGGTTTATTGGGCTCATTATAAAAGAAATAATTAATCGTGTTTCAACAATTGTGCATGTGCAGAAAGATATATATATATATATATATGCATATGCATATACTCAAAAGAGGAAAGGTAAATGACAGGTCTCATACATTCCCCAGGTCCATGCAAGTGTAAAGTTTCATGGAAGGAATCAGAGTAATGAAATTTATATTTTAAGTTGAAAAAAAGTATGAAATATAAAATTATATTCTCTTTTTAATATTAGTAGTGAAATGATGCATTAAAAACTTTGCCACATGAAATTTGTTTCTAGATACATGGGCTGCTGGGGTTCACTCAATATTAACATGCAACACAAAATAGTTCTTGGGTGCAAGTTGAGTTTCAATGGATTCAAAAATAAAATTTAATGGTTTTGACTTATATTTGTTATATATAAAAGATTTGTTAATGTCATCATAGTTTTTGCTATTGTCACAACAGCTCACCAATCACATTTAAGGAATACTCACATTTTTTCTCTCAGCGAGTGCTGCTTAAATTATGCTTTCTATGGTACCAACATTTAGATGCTGCAACCAAGTTCCTTCACACATAAACAAAACAAAACAAAACTGTACAAAGATTTTTTAGGCCTTGAGCATTTATATATATGTTGGTAAGTAAGCTCATTGACAAACCAACAACACATATTTTATGGCTACCTAGAATGAACCCCCAAGCTTGACAAAGAGCATGATGACTTTTTTTAAGGAACATTTATGAAAATAAAGAAGCTTGAAAATGTTTGGTTTGTCTGTTTCACAATCCATAGTTTAAGAGAAATTCATCATTCAAAAGCAACAAAAATACTAAAAGGAACATGAGTGGATTGCCTTCTGAATCAGAGCAGTCTAAGAAAAGGTAGTCCATAGGTATGCAACTTTTCCAAAATAATAACTAAGTTCAATACAATCAAAAAACAAATTTAATTAATTAATTAAAGTGTGATGGTACAAAGTCATTGTCAGTAATTTTGTTAGCCATGTCTAAGTTGTTGAGGATCATCTTGGCCATATTGTGTAACAACTATATCTATAACATTGTTTTGAAACACACAATTACTTATAAGAGAAATGATAAAGTTTTTATTAGCTTTATTAGTCAAATATTCATTAATTTAATATTGCTAAGCTGAACCTTAAAGATTGCTAGGTATTTTATAACAACACATACAAGTACGAGTTAGTCCATATATATATATATATATATAATAGAACATTGTTTGCCTGAAATAATAAAGCTAATCTATATAAGTAATAGATTATAACATAATACAATCTAATCTATTATAATAAAAATCTAGTTGGGTGTATATAGTATCTTTCTACATATTCACCACATGAGTACACTCAGCTAAATATATTATTGATGGTATGAACCCATAACATATATTGTATAGGTAATATCATAATACATAATGGTAACATGTAATATAGCATAACATAATGCATAATGACCATAATTAATGGGTTATCTTACACAAGAACATTGTATGTTTGTTTGTCCTAGACAAGACAAAGTATGGATGGAATCATGTGGAGTGTCTTGTGTGCTCTTGAAGATGATTCATAGTGACATCCTAAACCCTAAAAAGATAAAACAAAATGTTGATTACTTATACCAATTTGGGTGTACCTGGGGTACACAGACCATATTAATAAGGTATATTAGTTAGTCTTGTGATTTGATGGCTACTGAGTTAGACCAATGTTGTGAGATAGAATTCATTTATAAAAAACTGTTTTTTTTATAGAATTTTGATGATTTTTAATTTTTTTAATTCTTCAAAAGAAAAAATCATATTCTTTACATAAAACAATAACATATACAAAAAAAAATCAGCTCCTTCAACTTAGCTTATTCAATAGAACCAAACAAACAAGACTTTGACTATATTCGAAGTATTGAATTACATAGGAAATATGTAATTAAAGAAAGTTAGGCACTTCCTACTACCATTCAATTCATCCATCCACTCATTTGTCAAGAATACAAATTTCTATCCATGGCTTGTTTTCTTATTGTAGAATTTGGTCAGCATTTTTTGATTTCTATGTTATTCTTTTAAATCTATTTTAAAATTTTACATATTCGTAATGAAATATTTTTGACATAAATTTATTTTTGATCAAATTTTATCCTTTTCATTCTCCAATCAAGTAATACTCTATTTTAATTAATTTCTAGGATTTATAATTTTTAGAGTTGGTTCAATCTATAGGTAGTTAAATGCGGCATGTCTGCAGCTTTTTTTTTTTTTTTTTTTTTTTTGTTAAAGAACCAGCCTAATCCTACAATTATTTTACTTTGTCATGTCTCGAAAATCTACACATAGTAATTTCAAATGTAATTTGTTAACAAAGAAGACATGTATCATCCACCCTAACAAATACGTTCATTATTCAATTATTAAATCATTAAATCATTACAATAAAATTATTACGAAATTCTACAAACTTCCGTATTGTAAATAAAAGTTCCAAAGAGGTTTTGTTGTAGGCTTTAAAAAAACCCTAACTGAAACCCTAATCATCCTGCAATGGACTTGTGGCCCTGCAAAAACATTTCGCATCTGCAAACTGTTCGGTCTCCGATGTGTACTGAAATAGAGAGATGGAGGAGACCCAGCAATCGAATGAGCAAATGTGTGAAATCCAACAACATGCGGCGACTGGTTCCGCGCCTCCTCTAGCACAGAGCTCCATCGCCTTCCCCCGCCGACGATGTGGAATCTCGAGAGCTTTGTTGCAGGGAATGGGGATCTCAACCGTCGTTTTTTCGAACTGGGTCCACTCCTAAATGTCCGTGGGCCATAGTAAGTAACACGGTTAAGTTGAATCTGTTGCCGCACCCACGGACAGGGAGGGTTACGCTCCTCCTCTCTTCAAGTGGCGACATCGCCCAGCTCCGAAATAGAGCAAAAATTTATGTATCTCGACTTCCGAAAAGAGTCCCTCAAGTGCCTTCCATGGAATCTCCCTCCTGTTGCGAAGGCGAGATACGTGGACATCCAAACCAGCCGAATGTGGCAGGCGATCAGTCGGGAATGGTTCTGCTGCCCGTGTTTAGGAGCTCTCTCGCTGCCTCAGTAAATTTAGGGTGTAACATTCTTTCCGAACTGCACTGCATTTCCCTTGCTTCTCCGATGCTTCGCTTTCCGGGACGAGGCTTTGGATGGGCTCCAGAAGAGGCTTTGGTTCTCTTGAAACTGGGTTCCGACTTCCTTCTCCCATTATGCTCCACTTGTCCTGGACATCTATCTATCTATATACAAGACTACTTTTTATATACTTGTGTGTGTTCTTCCCGCTTCTATGAAGTGTTGGACGCTCTGTTTTGTTTGCCATATAATGAAGAAATGTCTCCTTCTGAATAATTACACACACAGTTAGATAGACAGATAAATGTATATAAATCAACACAGGCCAGAAAATGATGTGCTTAGAGAAATGAATATTGGCAATCAGTCCCGATTTCACGACAAGCTTTGTTTGCAAGATGGGTCGAACGGAGAATCTCACATGAGAATACCCAATTTCTTCGATGTCATCTCGAGTGACGAAAAACCTCTCCAGTCTGGTATGAATGACAAACATTTCCAGTGCAAAGTGCGCCAAGCTCATAATAGCCTGCAGCAAGACTCCACTTGCGGCCCAGTAGGCCTAGACCAAAAGGCCTTCATTCAACGAATCGTCTGTCCTCCTTGCTCACACTGCCCGGGTGTCGGATCTCATTATGCACAGGTGAACACTCTCTAAGTTAAGAAACTCGCCTCACTGGCCTCATTATCATTAATAGAAGAATATTGCCAAAAGGATGAACCAGTGGAGCCAGAATCTGCAACCTATTTGCAGCCCGAGTGGGAATTAACCCATGATTAGAAAGCCTCTAAATAAGCACACTGGGGCATCGATGTTCATCATTCTGCTCCAAACCAGGATCCCCCAAGTTCTCAACCAGTACCGCAGAATGAGAATCGTCTCTTTCTGACCGGGAAATTTAGCAAAATAATATAAAGTTTGTAAACCCCAGTCGCTGCATCGCACCTCTCTCCCATGAAAGAGGAGGAAGACGAGTTGCCTTTTGGATCATACCAAGGCAAAAACAGAAGGATTTTAAATCTACTCAGTGAAGACGATGTTTCATGAATTTATTTATTTGTGTGTTGTACGGTTATTTTTATTTGTTGTTTGATTTTTTATTTTTATTTTTATTCTATAAAAGGGAACATTTTCTGCATCAAGTGATTGGAAAGAAAAGAGCAAACATTGCAATTCGGGCCCTAAAATTGATGATTAGAGCAAGTCTAACATCCAAATCTCACATCTTACAGTTTTCTACTCTGTTCTTTTATTTCTCTATTAACGTGTGGGTAATTTGGTTGTTTTGTTGATTCCAAGGAGTCCACCAAATTCTCATGCCTATTATGTTTTTTTGGTATTTGTGTGTATTTTTTATCAATTTATGAAAGTTCTTACATTATTTTATTTTATTTTTTGATTAAAGAAAATAGTTTTTTTGTGTGTGAATTACTCTGCTCGTTTTTCTAAAAGAAAAAGACAGGTCTTTGAGTTCATATTTGTCCATGTGCAAGTTCCTTAAAGTACGTGCCAAATTGTTTCAAATCTTTTAAGATTATAGTAGAACATCTTTAGTAAAAAAAATACCTATTATCACAATTTCTTTTTTTCAATGGCTCTATATCATTATATGAATAGCTTTTTATAAAAGAGATGTGGCATAGTGTCAAATTTTCTATATTTTAATATTAAAAAAATCATAGAATACATTCAATGTCTTTTGACATATACAATCTTTTAGGGTATTAGGGTTTGATTGTATCCTCTAAGTACTAATGGCTGCTACACAATATCATATCAATCACATCAGTCTTGCTTCTTTGCATACCCTTAATAGAAACCATGAATGTACAACACTAAATGTACTCTAAATGTACAACTTCCATGAAGATTAGATTGTAATTTATTTAAAATCTTTTTTCATAGATTTTATAATAAGTATTAAAGAAATTAATAGGTCTCTAATAATTTAAGATTTTCCTATTCTTACATTTTTATGTATTAAAAGTGTTATTTTTATTTTATCTATTTATCATTTGATTTATTTTTTATTTATTTTTGCTAAAGTATCTCAAAGTAAGGCATTCTTCAGCATTGTTAAATAGTCTTCTATAAAAAAAATTTATCATATGTTTAAAATTTTACTTTTTGCTCTCTTTGGTCTCATTGCTTTCTTATCAGATATATCTTTAATTCCTTGATCTATTTTTCACAAATTTATAAGTTAAATAAAATTATAATTTATACAATTAATTATACTTTACAATTTGTTTTTGCTAATAACATACTTATAACTTTAATTTTACGTAATTAAATAGGTTCCAAAAAAACTTATAACTTAAAAAAACATTTATAATTTTTATAGTTATTTAATTAATTGAATTTTTATTAATAAATTTAAATAATTCGAATCTAAGATTTGGTCCTTAAATTGCTCAAAAATATATTCTAAAATATACAGAGATTTTGGTTCTACTTTTCCCTATTCTTACTTTGGTCTGTAATTTCCTCTAAGCTTGATGAATAGTTTAGTCATTGCACAATTTTTATCAAAAATTTATAAATGTTTTAAATCTACTTTAAATGTAACTGCTATTACAAGCCATAGACCATATTTTAAAGTCTAGAGGATAAGATAAAATGATTATTGTAATGATTAAATAAAAAAATTTATATAAACTTAAGTATATAAATAATCTATACATATTTTAATAATTAATTCTAAGTATATAGTTAAATACATAAATATATATATATATATATATATATATATATATTGGTTTAATTATGATTTATATTTACTATTTAATTAAAAATCCATACTTTAGTTCTAACTAATATTTTTGGTTTTTAGAAGTATTTATCATGGCATATCTTCTTATAATGGTGCACAAACTAACCAGATTTGCTTATGAGCACAATAACTTAGCATTAATAAAATAAAGAGGTATATTACATCCAAATTAAATGTTCAACTAGCAAGACCTATAGGTAAGCCCTTCTAACAAAGGATTTGTTATTTTTATTCTAAAGTAGGACATTAGAATAAAATCATCAAAATTTGTGTCCTACAATAAAAAAGTTATTTATTTATTATATAAAAGTCATAGTTATAATATGGCAATGAATAGATGGCATAAAATAGTTATTAAGTTTTAGATGCAAAACTGTGCCTCTTGTATAGCTCTATTCACATTCACATCCATTTGTGCTCTATATTAATTCTAATATAAACCAAGTATGATAAATTGTCTCTTTTATTATACAATGCAGGACAAAGTTTCTAATGTCTTACATTAGAAGGGCCTGCTTGTAGGTATATCTTAAGATAAAAGAGACTATACCAGTTTATTAAAAGTAATAATACTAAATAATAATAAACCAAAATCAAGTACCACATTACTTAGCAAATGAAATAACATTAAAATGGAAAAATGCATAATAGGATTTAAGAATGGAATAATCATTAGATGCAACATTAATTTTTATTTATTTATAACAGGTTAGTAATTCACAACCCAATCAAGATAAACATATAACTAATCAGGTAGTAAGATACTTCAAGAGTAACCTTAAAAATGCAATTGTAAGATTTTGAACACTAATGTATTCTAACTTCCCTAATCAGTGCAGTAACAACAACAAAGTGCATACCAAACAAACAGCGACAGCAACAACAAAACAAAACAAACTTATATTCCATGTTAAAATGTCAAGGTTTTCGGGGATGGGGGGACCAGCTCAAGAAAGCTGAGCTCGCCTTGTTGTCCTCACCGTGTCCAAGGTTCCTCAGACTCCGTTTTCCTCGGAGCAAAAGTGTCGGCACAGCATCTGGGAAACTCTAACAGGGAAGGGAGAAAGCACAGTCAGTAGCAGCAACAACCCACCCACCCACCCATTCATTAATTGCATCTGTTGGTTGGGTCTGTGGCATCACGGTGAAGGGTCACAATGGCCCTTGTCCTCCTCATCTCTAGGATTGACGCTGCTGTGACGCTGTGACTTGGCAGCAAGCAAGCATGAATATTAGAAATATGCAACTTTGCAAATGAAGCAGTGGAATCTAGGGACTCGGGTTGCGGTGATTGGGTGCCTGCATTAGAATCTTCAGCTTTCTCGCTGGAAAGTGGTCCAGCTTTACGATGCTGCGACTCAGGGGGAGCACAGTGCCACAGTGGAACTCTTAAACTGAGATCATACAGTGGCACGCTGAACCAGAATAATGCACAACTTCGGAACTCCATCACATGGCGAGAGAATCATACCCTTGGAGAGGTTTGGCTGGGAGGATGCCTATTGGCCCCCATGCTTGTTGAAACAAAGCCACAGACATGGTTGGGTGGGAGAATCGAATCGTTGTCATGGTTCTCGCGCGTGCATCACCCGGTGGATCCTACCTTAGAACAAAAGTGCACTGTGGCTGATGCACGTATTTTGGACTAGAACACCTGCACCTGCAGGTTTTGAATCAGAGGTGAAGTGCAATGAACTGCGACTGTAGAGGAGTGTGGAGAGCAAGGCTAGGTTGGGTTGCTCACCACGAGATTCGCCTCCTGGGTCACATGGCGGATCAATGAACAGGAGGTCCTTCGACAGTTACCACTGCATCCTCTCCTCTTGGCAAGCAAATGCCAAACATGATGTACAAGACAGAAAAATGAGCAGCTGCAAGAAAATATTGCATCAAAAACCAAGTTGAAAGCACTTAAAACACCTGTTCACCATTTACTACAGACATTACTTGTTTGGCATCGATATGCGTAAACGCTCTGTGTGTGTCTTCCGTCCAAGTGGGATGCGAAGGATTCTCCTGAGTATGAAGAATCCTCAGCCATGACAAGGTTCGAAATCTTCGAAATCCAAGTGTGAGCACGATGCTTTCAATAAATTCAAAGGAACTGGCTGAAGCGTTCCAAATGGGATCGGTCATTAAGTTTTTGGAAGATTGTCCGCAAGGTTCTAATGTCGTACCAATCAAGCTGGACCTTGCATAAAAAGCTTGTAAGGCTGAACTTCCAGTCTTTGCTGAATCTCGTGCGTTTGCAATCTCAGCGTTAGGTGGTTCCGGCTTGGCTTCTACATCACCTGAATCCAGCCCCAAATCATGAGTTCCATGCTAAACCAGAATTTTGTCGGGTCTCGAGAAAACGTCATTCAGATATGCAGGAATAAGATTATTCTTGATTTCTCATCCCTCCTATTATCACAAATATTATATTAGAACAGTCAGCCAAACCAGAAGATTGTTTGTTTGTGTGTTTGTGTGTATTTTTTATTTTGATTTTGTTTTGTTATTTTTGTTATCATTATTATTCTTAAACAGAAGAGGGTCGACTTCCTTGCTATTATTATGAGGAAAATTACATCCAGTCACTGCAGGCAGGCGTAGTTACTGAGTTATTGAGAGTATTGAGATGAGTTTTAAGCTCAGTGTTGTTTCATGTGATATAGGAGCTACAAATTATATAAGGTACATGATCTATCAAATTTACTAAGTGGTATATCACACTTGTGTGGAGCTTTAATCATTTCTTGCTAAGCTTATGCTCATTACAAATCAAAAGATGTAACACATTGTGCAAGTTTTTTATGATAAGGATGACATTGGCATAATAACAAATAAGTTTATTTTGAAAGATTTTTATAATCCAAATAAAAAATCTTATAACAAGTGGCTCTACTTTCTTAACAAAATGAAAGAAAGCAAGAGGTTGGCATTAAAATGGTTTGTTGAAGTCAAGGGCTAGCCATGGTGGATGCACAAGGGATAAGAAGTGCAACTTATTAAGGAGAAACTTGCACCATATTTACAAAACTAATGGATGATTATCATTTTTAATTTAAATTATATATATATATATATATATATATATATATAATTAGTTTTATTTTTATTTTAGCTTCATCTTTTTATATATTAATATTTTATTTTATTTTAATATTTGATTCAACCAATAGAATTTTAATTTTTAAGATTTAGGTGCATATTCTAAAAGTTTATAGTAAAAGTTATATATATATATATATATATATATATATGTGTGTATGTATATTTATGAAAAAAATTCTAATTCACATAAGTTAAAAATAATATAGTCTAATTTTGTTAAATATCTTTTCAAAAGTGTATTATTTATTTTTTTAAATTATTAATTAAAATAAATAATAGTAATATAATAATTTATTTTAAATTTAAAATAAAAAATTTCATGGACTTTTATTCAATGTATCATATTTTTAATACAATAGATATTGATAGCTATCAATAGATATAGATATCTAATAGATATTAATAGTAGTAATAAATCATAAGAAATATTTAATGAGTAGATTATCATAATTATCAATAAAAAATTTATAATTTATAATTAATTTTCTTAATAAAATTAAATTAAGATAATTATAATTATATTACACACTTATTAAAGGCTTTTAGAAAATAGCTGAGTATGGTTGATATTATATTAAAAATAAAATTATAATATTTTAAGTTGTTAAATTGAATCCGAACAATAAATAAGAATAAATAAGTTACAAAAAAATACCTTTGTATATATCTCTTATAATAAATAAAATTTATTGATATTTAAGATAATTATTTTTAATAAATTTCTAATTTATTTGAAAAAAAAATTGTTGAAGTGTTTTGGATAAAAAAGAAACAAAGAAACAAAAAACCATAAATATTATCAAAGATTTTAGAAAAATTAATTATAATAGATTTTTAGTAGTTTATTATATTACAAATATATGTACTTTTTAAGCAATTATAAATAATAGAAATAGATAATAAAAAAAAAGTGTCATTGATATATAATATGGAAGATTAAACAAGAAGTTGAATAGAAGAGTTTCAACAAGAAAGCTAATAAGAACTTGATTGAGCAAGATAAATAAAAGTACAACACTAAGAGAAGTGAGCTAGTACTCCAAGGATGTATTGTCAAGATTGAGGATTCCCTCAGCTTCAACTCCAATATATATTAGGTATTAGGAAGCTTCTTGAAAATCTTCCATGTTGCTTTAAGACAAAGCAACTCTAAGAAGCTTTTCAAGAAGTTTCCATATTGCTTAAAGATGAAGCAACCTTAAAAAGCTTTTTAGACAACTTCTTTGATTCTCCTAAAACTTTCTGAAATCTGTTAGAATATTTTGAAAATCTTTTAGAACTTTATAAAAATATTTTCAGAAACTTCTATTAAAATATTTTAAAAATCTAATAAAATCTAATAAAATCTAATAAAATATTTTAAGAATATTTTAAAAATATTCTTATTGAATGTCTACAATATCATCTTTCTTTTTAACTTTGAGTTCCAGGAGGAGCATCAATTTCATATTAGTAATAGAATGATTAAAGTTCAAGCATCATTTCGATAGTTTTGCTTGTTTGAATTGACAGTAGCATGAACATTTTTTCCCTCAAGAAGGTCTAGTTTTATCTTAAGGATGATCTTGTCAAGGTTGCAAGAGCTAGAATAATTGATTTGGTAGTAATAATATGAAAAATTCTAATTCCAACTCTACTTTGAGATTCATGATCTAAAGACTCTATAAACACTCTTTAATTCGACACATTAGATCATTAACTAAATATACTAACTCTAAGGTTATTGTAAAAAATACTTGCTTTCTTCATTATATATAATATCCTAATAGTAGCTTTATAGAAAAGTCATCTTAATATAGGTTTAGATTTTTGAAGATAGTATCAATAAAATTCATGTATCTTTTGTGGCATATTAATTAGATTTTTTTGTTAGTTCTTATATATATTTATTGATATTGTACTCGCACTAATAAATAAAATATTTCAACTTGAGTCTTTTTTGCCAAAAATCAAGGATATTTCCATCTCATATTCTACATGATTATCTATTTCAATGCAAGGCAATGATGATTGTATTCTTCTTGAAATAGTTGATTTTCAATGAGCTCCTAAGAAAGAAACATAAAAGATTGGATGTACTTTCATAGATGTGGGTAGTCCTAACTAATAAGCCACTAAATTGATTTGCTTTTGAATATAAAATGGCCCAAGTCTTTGGTAGTTCAACTTATCATAAGGCCAATTGATCTTGATATTTTGTCAAAGAAGCTATGTTTTATCTCTAACTTAAAAAAATGGAGTTTTTTAAAAAAAAATTATTTGAAGATGCTTTGTAAGAATCTAGAGCTACTTATAACTAAAGCTTTAAAGTTGTTTGGAGCTATGACAATTGTTTTGTAAAATCTTTAGTTATTGAATTTTTATTCTTTAGTATACCTATCAAATCAAACTTTGCATGGTACTATAATTGGCATAAAATAGTATTTTTTAAATCAAAGTATGAAGAGTATTATTAGAAGAAAATTCTACTTAAGATAAATACAAGGTCCAATCATCTTGTTGATAGTTGATGGAACATTGTAAATATTACTCCAAAACTTGATTGACTTGTTCTACTTGACCATCAATTTGAAGGTAGAAGGCAGAAGAAAGTTTGATTTCCACCTTCAATATTTTAAAAAGAGATTTTCAAAACTTTGATATAAATTGATGTCTTCAATACAAAATGATATCATCAAATAGGCTACAATATTGATATATATTGTCAAAAAAGAGCCTTGCCATTTCTTCTCGAAATATTATCTTTTTGCATGGAACAAAATTTGTCACATTTGTAAGTTGATTCATAACAATATAAATAGCATAAAATGTAGGTAATTATAACAGATTAGTGATGAAATCCATTAATACTAAAGACCATGGTTTCTTTAAAATTGGCAATGGTTATAGAAGTCTATAAGGATGATAATAAGAATTTTTAGAACTTAAAAAGATAAAATCCTTCATGGCCTTTCATATTTGAGCCTACCAAAAATCTCAAAAAATAAGCTCTAATATTTTGCTAAATCAAAAATGTCATATAGTTAAAAAATCATGACAAGATTGAAGAATATAAAGTCATGTTGGTGCTTTTGGAATATATAAATAATTTTTATAATAAAAAAGATCTTCCACAAACTTAAACTCATTGTTATTAAGAAAATACTTCATATTACAAGCTAATGAGTGCTTATTTGATTTTGTATGAATTTATTTAAAAAGACTTGAATCAACAAATATAATCATAGAAGTAATACAAAGACAAAATAGTTTTGGCTTCAAAAAAGAAGTATATTGTTGATCAAATGGTGCTTTTCTAACCTTTGAAGCAAGATATGATGTCTGTGATAAAGCATCTAATAGTCATTGCTATTTTTTCAGTTAATGTATAATCACAAAATCAAAATTCAATAATGATATATTCTAATGAGCTTGGTAGCAATTTAGAACTTAAGATGACATGAAATACTCCAAGTTTTTGTGATTTGTATATATAGTCAAAAGATGTATAGTATCTTTTAATAAATGATGTCATTCTTAAAAAAAATCTATAATTACAAAAAAATCTTTATTACAAATCTCATAATTGATCTTCTTAGTTGATTTTTTTTAAGAATAGAATATAACTAAATGGAGCATTATATTATTTTCTATTTGTGATAGTACAACTCTCAATGCAAAGTTAAAAGCATTAGTCTTTAAATATAAGATCTTCATGAAATTATAGTACATTAAGATTGGAGTTGTAATAAAAGTTGCCTTTAAATCTTAAAAAGTCCTTTGTGTTTGACGTTCCTATTGTAATTTGTCTTTGAATATCAACCAAATGAAAGATGTAGAAACTTGATAGTAATTCTTAATAAATATCTAATAGAAATTTTAAAAAAAAAATGTACATTATATACTATCTTTAAAATTATCTACTCTACTACAACTTGAATTTTCTTCACGTCCATCAATAGGCCTTTATTAAATATGATATATCCAAGAAATTCTACTTTTGGTAGATGAAATATATATTTCTCTAATTTGGTATATAATCTTACTTCTCATAAATTTTGTAAGACTAATCTCATATGTTCTTTATATTCTTCAAGAATCTTAGAATAGATTAAAATATCATCAAGATAACAAATAAAAAACTTGTCTAAAATTTTTCAAAAAATATCATTTGTTAAATGTTGGAATATAATTGGAGCATTTGTCAATAAAAAATGTATGATATTATATTCAAAATATCCATTCTTTGTCTATAATGTTCTCTTCTATTTATCTCTTTTTTTAATTTGTACTAAATTAAATGCTTTACAAAGATCTATTTTGATACAAATCTGGGCTTGATCCAATTGCTTCAAAAGCCTTGATATCAATGGTAATGGATAATGATTCTTCACTACTATCTTATTGAGGCTACATTAATCAATATATATTTGCAAAGATCCATCTTTTTTCTTCATAAAAAGAATTAGTGCACTTTTTGGAGTTTTGAAATATCAAATAAAGTTCTTTATGAGATTTTTGTCTATGTAATCTTTCAATGCAAAAAGCTCATTCTATGATAGGTTATAGATGCCACGGCCATAATCATGTAAGCTAATAATTACATATAAAAATAGGTAGAAGTAAGTAAAAGTAGATAAAAGTAAGTTAATTCTATAATATTTAATATAGAAGCTTCCTAGAAACTTCCTAGATGCTGCTTTGACTTCATAGGTGTCTTTAATTGACTTTTTGGATTAGAAACGTGGTCAACAAGTTGGCCATGTGCCACACATGTTGTTAGCTTGAAGATCAAGCTAACTATGTGGCCCACACGTAGAAAAACTTGCCTTGTAAGTCAAGGCATGTGTCCTACAAAGTCAACACATATTGGAGGTCCTATAGAACGTCGCCACGTAGCCCCTAATTAGATAGTATATATAGAGACAAGAGTGAAGGCTTCTTCACTCTTGTCAACTCCTTTCTTGCTTCTAGTCTAGTTTCAAGGGTCTCTAGTTTTCTTGTCTTTTGGCAATAGCCATTCTAGTTTCTCTTTTCAATATACATACTTATTATTCATATTTTGTTACTTTTCTTTGAGTGAAGGCTTACTTGTCTGAACTGTTTTTTCATCGAGTTCTTGTCCTTGACAAATTGACAAGAGTGTACTTACAATATCAGAGCTTTGTTTTTCTTGAGTAAGAGTGGATTACCCCTTTCTCTTGATAAGGCATAAGCGTATTAGAAGTTTGCGGATTACCCACTTCTAAACTGATATTGTTCTTAGTATCTTCTTTGTTATCAAGTCTTTCTTTTCTTTTGTCTTGAGCAGTATCAAACAAATTTTTCTTCTTAGTGTCATTATGGCAGAGCTTGTTGAAATGAAGAGTGCAATGGCATAAATGCTAGAGCAAATGAGGGAGTTAATGCTTGCGATGCATCAACTCAATTCACCAACACAGGAAATAACAAGAATAGCAAAAAGTGGGGATATAGAGATGACCGGAGCTACTTCAACATCTACAACAAATCACGTTCCTTCTCCAATTGTACAACACCCTATAAGCACTAGAGAACCAAGAATTGCCTTACCCGAGAAATTTGATGGTACGAGATCAAAGTTTCGAGGGTTCATCAATCAAGTACAATTGGCAATTGAACTTCAACCGCAAAGCTATCCAACTCCAGGATCACAAGTCAGGTTTATTGGCACTCTACTTTCTGGTTCTGCATTATCGTGGTTTTCGTCTTTTCTTGAACAACGAAATCCAATATTGGATAATTTGGAAGCTTTTTTGGTGGAGTTTCGATCTATGTATGGTGAACACGATGCAACTCGTGTTGCAACAAATAAGATCCGAATTCTATGACAAGGAAATCGCTCAGTAACAGTGTATGCTTCACAATTTCGACAACTTGCAATTGACATCAAGTGGGATGATGCTGCATTCATTAGTCAATTGCTTTATGGTTTACAATACAAAGTAAAGAAATTGATGCTCAACTTACCTGACCCTCAAACTTTGAGTCAAGCAATCGATTTTGCGGTAAAATGTGATAATCGACTTTTCGAATTTCGATCCGAGAATCATTCACGGAAACCTCAATGTTATTACTCAATGGCAACATCAACATCTTTACCAAACGTACATTCGGAAGTAGAAGACATGCAAATTGACGCGGTATGTTTTAAACCCCTAACTGAGCAAGAAAAGATTCATCGTCGTCAAGAAGGATTATGTTTATATTGCGGAGAATCTAAGCACACTGCTCAACATTGTCCAAAGAAACGACGCAACTATAAAATGAGGGGTACGACGGTCAAAGAAGACAACATGTCAGAAAACGGATTCATCCAGCTCAAATAAGGATCGTGCAGCTGGAACCTTGTACAATTCCTAATGAAGGTCCTATTCTCTCCTCAGAACCCTCTCTTTGTTTTATATAGACTTATATTTAGGACCTAAGAATTACAAAGCCTCTGCTTTATTAGATTCGGGAGCCTCAGCATGTTTTTTAGATGAACAATTTGTTAAAAGTCGTAAAATACCCTTTGTACAGAAACCTAAACCAGTACATGTAGAAGTCATAGATGGTCGTCCCTTGTCTTCTGGAGATGTCACTCATGAAACTCATCCTATAAAAGTAACAATAGACGGTCATGATAGCTACATAGCTTTTAACATAATTAAATCCCCGTCCAATCCAGTTATTTTAGGTTTATCCTGGCTAGAAAAATATAACCCTCGAATAGATTGGAATTCACGTAAACTTGACTTTTCCCAGAGCATTATTAATAGTTCTACCAACCAAGTAAAAAATTATAAGTCTAGTATAGTAAAACTCGTACTGATAGGTGCAAAAGCATTTATACACGCAGCAAAAGAAGGATCAACTTTTGCTATTTATGCTGCACCTATTTTTGAAAACGTAAAGACTTCAAGTGGCATTCCAAGTCAATATCAGGAGTATCAAGATGTTTTTGAGAAAAAGAATGCAGATATTCTTCCTGAGCATCGCCCATATGATTGTTCAATCGACCTCAAGGAAGGAACTCAGCCACCATTTGGACCAATTTACAGTTTATCGCAAGATGAGATGGCTGAACTCAAGACATATATTGACGAGAATTTAGCGAAGGATTTCATACGCCATTCAAAATCTCCAGCAGGAGCTCCAATTCTATTTGTAAAGAAAAAAGATGGATCTTTACGAATGTGTGTTGATTATCGAGGACTCAACAAGATCACAATCAAGAACAGGTATCCATTACCTTTGATATCAGGACTCCTCGACCAGTTGAATCAAGCTAAGATCTATACAAAAATAGATCTAAGACGAGCATATAATCTAGTACGGATCAAAGAAAGAGATGAATGGAAGACTGCGTTTCGAACCAGGTATGGACATTTCGAATATAATGTCATGCCCTTTGGACTCACGAATGTACCAGCTGCTTTTCAACATCTCATGAATGATGTATTTCGTGAATTCTTAGATAATTTTGTCATCTGCTATCTAGACAATATCTTGATCTATTCTAAGAACGTCGAAGAACATGAAATATATGTTCGTCAAGTATTACAAAAACTTAGAGATGCAGGATTGTATGCTAAAATGGAAAAGTGTGTATTTCACACTACTCAAGTTGACTTTTTAGGATACATCATTTCAAATGATGGTCTCATGATGGATTCTAAGAAAGTCCAAACAATCATGGATTGGAAGATTCCAAGGACAGTAAGAGATGTCCAATGTTTATTGGGATTTGCCAATTACTATCGGATCTTCATCAAAGATTTCTCATGAGTTGCAGCTCCACTTACACGCTTGACTAGTAAAGATAAATCCTAATGGAATCAAGAAGCGGAAGCAACATTTGAAGCCTTGAAGACATCGTTTGTCTCTGCACCAGTCTTATATCGTGTTGACTTTTCCAAGGCATTTTTTATGGAAACAGATGCATCAGATTTTGCCTTGGGTGCAGTTTTATCACAAATGGAAACAGATGACAAACTTCATCCGATAGCTTTTCATTCAAGAAAATTCTCAGCAGTCGAGATCAATTATGAGATCCACGATAAAGAACTTCTTGCGATCATGGATTCCTTTCAAGAATGGCATCATTATCTAGAAGGCGCTTCTAGTCCAGTCACTGTGTATACAGATCACAAGAACCTCGAGTATTTCATGTCAGCACGCGTGTTGAATCGTCGTCAAGCTCGTTGGAGTATGTCTTTGTCAAGATTCGAGTTCATTATCACTTATCGGCCAGGAAAACAACAAGGTTTGTCTGATGCCCTATCTAGACGTTCTTATTTTGCACCAAAAGAAGGAGATGCAGCTTTTGAGCAACAAAGAACGGTCCTCTTGAAATCGGAGCAATTTCATCTCCGAGCAATGAAATCAACATTGACTGTTGATTCAACTTTTCTCAAGCAAATCCAGTCCAGTATGTCCTTAGACCCTCTTATTTATGATATCGAGAATAATTCTTCCAAGTCTCATGATCCTTCTAAGTTCGAGTTCAAGAATAATCTATTATATTTTGAAGGATGCCTATATGTTCCAGAAGGAGAAGCACGTTTACGTGTTCTTCAAGCACGTCATGACTTTCCAACAGCAGGGCACTTTGGATATAATAAGACTTTGGAACTCATATCAAGAGATTTTTGGTGGCCACAAATGTGGAAGTCAGTCAAAGACTTTGTACAATCATGTGATATTTGTTCAAGATCAAAAATTCCTCGTCATCGACCTTACGGACTTCTTCAGCCATTACCTGTATTAGAACAACCATGGTCTTCTGTTTCTATGGATTTCATCACAGATCTTCCAAGCTCAAGATCTTATGATTCTATATTTGTGATAGTAGATCATTTCACCAAGATGGCACATTTTGTGCCATGTACAAAATCTATCACAGGTGAAGAAACAGCTAAGCTTTTCATTGATAATATCTATCGCTATCATGGATTACCTAAAGATATCATATTGGATAGGGGAACTCAATTTGTGTCAAGATTTTGGAGGACCCTTTTCAAGATTTTAAAAGTGGACATAAAGCTATATTCGGCTTTCCATCCTCAAATTGATGGACAAACAGAGCGCGTAAACCAAGTCTTGGAGCAATATTTAAGGTGTACTATCAATTACCAACAAGATGATTGGACAACCCTTCTGCCATTGGCAGAGTTTGCTTATAATAATACGGTACATTCTTCCACACAACAAACACCTTTCTTTGCCAATTATGGCTATCATCCACGACTTGATACTTTTGATTTTTCAAAAGTAGATAATCCTGCAGCAGAAGATATGGCAAATCGGTTGTCAAAGTTACATGCAATAATGAAGACGCAATTGAAGGAAGCTCAAGAATGACAAAAGATAAACGCAGATGTATATCATAAAGAGCAATCTGAAATCAACGTGGGTGATAAGGTATGGCTACTTCGTCGCAATATCAAGACTACTCAACCTTGTGACAAGTTGGACTATCGTAGGCTTGGCCCCTTTTCTGTTTCTGAACAGATCAACCCAGTTGCATATCGGTTACATCTACCGGAGTCAATGAAGATCCATCATGTATTCCACGTGTCTCTTCTTGAACCATATAAGATAGTGGATATACAAGGAAGAAGACAAATGCCACCGCCTGCTATAGAAGTAGATAATAATGAAGAATTTGAGGTGGAAGAGATATTAGACTCAAGGCGGTGCCGAAATAAGCTGGAATATCTTGTTCATTGGCACGGATATGATATTAGTGAACGCACATGGGAGCCATCCAGGAATCTAGCAAATGCATCAGTTAAAGTCAAAGTTTTTCATCAACGACATCCATCAAAACCAAGATGAAAATCTCTCTTATAAAAGAGACAAGATTGAGGTAAGATAACATTCAATTTCTTATCCTTGTTTGTAACTTCTTTGCATTTGTGATACTAATTAGATGGAGAGCCAACAACCAGCGGATTCAACTCAAGAACCTTCGTTTGCTGACCTGCCGGACGAGACATTACGATTGTCACAACCTTCAAGACGACGTAATCGAGATGAAGATCTTCAAGAACGACATGTTCTTCCTCGAATAGATGGTGAGATACAACGCGTTTGGTATCACGATTTGGGAAGGGACTCTCGATGTTTGGTGATTTTGCTAGAGGTAGGAACAACTCTTGATGGTGTTCCGAATATTCTATTCGAAGGAAGTTACGAAGGCCTCAACAATGATCAAATAACTGGGTGGTCTTCCCGCCCTGGTATGGGACACTACCGATGGTTGAGAGGCCCTATCAATCATCTTCGAAGAGAACAGAGATCAGAGTATGTGGCGAATACAATTCGTCGCATCATAGATTTTCTCAACATATGATGACCGCTCCTCGTGGAACTCGTCTCTAGTAGGGGGGGTAATGTCACGGCCATAATCATGTAAGCTAATAATTACATATAGAAATAGGTAGAAGTAAGTAAAAGTAGATAAAAGTAAGTTAATTCTATAATATTTAATATAGAAGCTTCCTAGAAACTTCCTAGATGCTACTTTGACTTCATAGGTGTCTTTAATTGACTTTTTGGATTAGAAACGTGGTCAACAAGTTGGCCATGTGCCACACATGTTGTTAGCTTGAAGATCAAGCTAACTATGTGGCCCACACGTTGAAAAACTTGCCTTGTAAGTCAAGGCATGTGTCCTACAAAGTCAACACATATTGGAGGTCCTATAGAACGTCGCCACGTAGCCCCTAATTAGATAGTATATATAGAGACAAGAGTGAAGGCTTCTTCACTCTTGTCAACTCCTTTCTTGCTTCTAGTCTAGTTTCAAGGGTCTCTAGTTTTCTTGTCTTTTGGCAATAGCCATTCTAGTTTCTCTTTTCAACATACATACTTATTTATTTATATTTTGTTACCTTTCTTTGAGTGAAAGATCACTTGTTTGAATTAATTTTTCATCGAGTTCTTGTCCTTGACAATAGATTGGGCCAAATGATAATTGAGTCTTTTCTTGAAAATCAATGGCACAATTATATGGTTGATGCTTCAAGAATATGTCAATATTTTTCTTTTTAAAGACATCTTGAAACTCCTTATATTATTTTGGAATAGCTACTAACAAGCTTTCTTCTTCACAAGTTGAAATTGCATAAATGACAAATGATATTTCCTTCTTAGTTGTCTTTATTAAAGCCCTTGTTCCAAAAATTAAAGGCTTTACTCTTGATGATTTTTTAATAGGTCTTGCCTAAAAATATTCTATGTGAATTTCAATCTTATAAAATCTCCAATCTATAAATGGATTATATCTTTTCAATCACAAAAGTTCTAAAATAATATGATTTGATAAAATTCTAATAATATCAAATATTATTTTATTACTATGGCCTTTAAATAATAATTCTAGTAATATGGTCTCATGAATCACATTACCTTAAGAAAAAGGTTGACCATCTATTATTTCTACATGTATAAGTTTTGACTTCTATATTAGAAGAACTTTATGAAGTTTAAAAAACTTGTCATTTAAAAAATAAGCAGATGTTCTTGAATCTATTAAGATATTTATTTGTAGGTTAAGAAATAAAAATATAATAAAATAATAAACAGGTTAGGCAGATATCATGGACATATTCATGTAAGCTAGTAATTACATATACAAATAGGTGGAAGTAAGTAAAAATAGGTAAAAGTAAGTTAATTCTATAGTATTTAATATAGAAGCTTTTTAGAAGCTTTATAGACGCTGCTTTGACTTCAAAGGTGTCTTTAATTGACTTTTTAGATTAGAAACGTGGTCAACAAGTTAACCATGTGCCACATATATTGTTAGCTTAAAGATCAAGCTAACTATCTGGCCCACACGTAGAAAAACTTGCCTTGTAAGTCAAGGCATGTGTCCTACAAAGTCAACACATACTGGAGGTCCTATAGAACGTCGCCACGTAGCCCCTAATTAGATAGTATATATAGAGACAAGAGTGAAGGCTTCTTCACTCTTGTCAACTCCTTTCTTGCTTCTAGTCTAGTTTCAAGGGTCTCTAGTTTTCTTGTCTTTTGGCAATAGCCATTCTAGTTTCTCTTTTCAACATACATACTTATTTATTTATATTTTGTTACCTTTCTTTGAGTGAAAGATCACTTGTTTGAATTAATTTTTCATCGAGTTCTTGTCCTTAACAGATTGACAAGAGTATACCTACAATATCAGAGCTTTGTCTAATCTTGATTAAGAGTAGATTATCCTTTTTTTTGATAAGATATAAGCATATTAGAAGTTATGGATTACCCTCTTCTAAACTGATATTGTTCTTAGTATTTTCTTTGTTCTCAAGTCCTCTCTTCTATTTGTCTTTAGCGATATTAGACATCTTCTCTTTCCTAAGTGTTATCATGGTAGAACTTGTTGAAATGAAGAGTGCAATGGGACAAATGCAAGAGCAATTGAAGGAGTTAATACTTGAAATGCATCAACTTAATTTATCACAACAAGGAGCAACAAGATTGGTAAGAAGTAAAGATATAGAAATGGTTGGAGCTGCTTCAATATCTGCACCAAACCATGTCCCTTCTCCTATGGTGGAACTCTCTTCCAGTGTTAGAGAACCAAGAATTGCCCTACTTGAGAAGTTTGATGGCACCAGATCTAAGTCTCAAGGACTTATCAATCAAGTGCAACTTGTGATTAAACTTCAATCCCAAAGCTATCCAAATCTAGGATTGCAAGTTAGATTCATTGGTACGCTTCTTTCAGGTTCAGCACTATCGTGGTTTTCATCTTTTCTTGAACGACAAGAACCAATATTAGATAATCTAGAAGCTTTTTTGGCAGATTTTTGAACTATGTATGGAGAACATGATGTAATTTGTGTTGCAACCAATAAGATCCATATTTTATGACAAGGTAATCGATCAGTAACGTTGTAAGCTTCACAATTTTGATAACTTGCAACTAATATCAAGTGGGATGATCATGCATTTATTAGCCAATTTTTCTACGGATTATAATATGAGGTAAAAAAAATTAATGCTCAACTTATCTGATCCTCAAACATTGAGTCAAGCAATTGACTTTGTTGTAAAGTGCAACAATTGTCTTTTTGAATTTCGATCAAAGAATCGTACAAGTGGACCTCAACGTTATTATAATTCAATGGCAATACCAATACCTCTTCAACACATACATTCAAAAGTAGAGGATATACAAATTGATGCAGTACGTTTCAAACCTCTTACTGAACAAGAAAAGACTCATCGTCGTCAAGAACGATTATGTTTATATTGTAGAGAATCAAAATACACTGCTCAACATTGTCGAAAGAAATGACGCAACCACAAAATGAAGAGTATGGCTGTCAAAGAAGACAATATGTCAAAAAATGAGTTTGTCTAGCTACAATAGAGAACGTGCAGCTGGAACCTTGCACAACATCTAGTAAAGGTCCTATTCTCTCCTCAGAGCCCTCTCCTTGTTTTACATTAAATGTTATTTTAGGACCTAAATATTACAAAGCCTCTGCCTTGTTAGATTCAGGAGCCTCGACGTGTTTCTTAGATGAAGAATTTACTAAAAGACATAGCATATCTTTAGTAAAGAAAACTAAACCTGTTCATATAGAAGTCATAGATGGTCGTCCATTGTCTTCTGGAGATATTACTCACAAAACCCTTCCTATAGAAGTAATAATCAATAGTCATAATAGCTTTGTAGTATTTAATATCATTAGATCTCCCTCTAATCTAGTCATTTTAGTTTATCGTGGTTAAAAAAATACAACCCTCAAATAGATTGGATTTTCTAAACTCTTACTTTCTCTAAAAGTATAACTAAAAGTGTAGTTAATCAAGTAGAGAGTCATAAGTCCAGTTCAATTAAATCCATATTTAAAGGTGTAAAAGCTTTCTTGCATGCTGCTATGAAAGATTTACCATATATTATTTATGCCACACCTGTTTCTAATGGTGGAAAGACTTCAAGTGGCATTCCAAGCCAATATCGAGAATTTTAAGATGTATTTGAAAAAAAAAATGTGGATATACTTCCAGAACATCGTCCCTATGATTGCTCAATTGACCTTCAAGAAGGAGCACAACCGCCATTTGGACCAATCTATAGATTATCGCAAAATGAGTTGGCTGAACTCAAGGAGTATATTGAAGAAAATCTAGCCAAGAATTTTATACGCCATTCTAAATCTCCGCCAGGAGCTCCAATTCTATTTGTGAAAAAAAAAGATGGATCATTGCGGATGTGTGTTGATTATCGAGGACTCAACAAGATTACCATCAAGAACAGGTATCCACTATCATTAATATTTGGACTTCTTGATCAACTGAATCAAGGTAAGATCTATACAAAAATAGATCTTTGGGGAGCATACAATCTAGTACTCATCAAAAAAGGAGATGAATGAAAGACTGTGTTTCGAACTAGATATGGACATTTTGAATACAACGTCATGCCTTTTGGACTTACAAATGCACCAGCAGCTTTTCAACATGTAATGAATGATATTTTTTGAGAGTTTTTGGACGATTTTGTGGTCTGTTATCTAGACGACATCTTGATCTATTCTAAGAATCCAAAAGAACATGAACTTCATGTTTGTCATGTATTACAAAAATTAAGAGATGCAAGACTCTATGCCAAGATAGAAAAGTGTGTGTTCTACACTACTCAAGTCAATTTCTTAGATTATATCATTTCAAATGATGGACTTATGATGGATCCTAAGAAAGTTCAAACTATTATAGACTGGAAGATCCCAAAAACGATAAGACATGTCCAATGTTTTTTGGGATTTGCCAACTACTATCGGATCTTCATCAAAGACTTCTCTCGAGTTGCAGCTCCACTTACATGTTTGACTTGTAAAGACAAACTCTAATGGAATCAAGAAGCGAAAGTTGCTTTTGAATCTTTGAACACAACATTTGTTTCTGTACCAATCTTGTATCATGTTGATTTTTCCAAAGTATTCTTTATGGAAACAGATGCATCAGACTTTGCTCTGGGTACGGTTTTATTACAACTGGGAACAGATGACAAACTTCATCCAGTAGCCTTTCATTCAAGAAAATTTTCAGCAGCAAAAATCAATTATGAGATCCATGACAAAAAACTTCTTGCAATTATGGATTCTTTTCAAGAATGCTGTCATTATCTAGAAGGTACTTCGAGTTCAGTCACCGTATATACGAATTATAAGAACCTCAAGTGATTTATGTCAACATGCGTATTAAATCATCGTCAAGCTCATTGGAGCATGTCTTTATTAAGATTCAAGTTCATCATTACTTATCGGCCAAGAAAACAACAAGGTTTGTCCGATGCCTTGTTTAGACGTTCTTATCTTGTACCAAAAGAAGGAGCTGCAGCTTTTGAGTAACAAAAAATGGTTCTCTTGAAGCCGGAGTAATTTCACCTTTGAGCAATAAAATCAACATTGACTGTTAATTTAACTTTTCTTAAGCAAGTCCAATTAAGTATGTCTTCAGACCCTCTTGTTCATGATATCAAGAATAATTCTTTTAAATCTCATGATCCCTCTAAATTTGAATTTAAGAACAACCTATTCTATTTTGAAGGATGCCTATATGTTCTAGAAAGAGAAGCACGTTTATGTATTCTTCAAGTTCGTCACGACTTCCCAGCAGTAGGACATTTTGGATATAATAAGACTTTGGAGCTGATATCTAGGGATTTTTGGTGGCCTCAAATGTAAAAGGCAGTGAAAGATTTTGTATATTCATATGATGTTTGCTCAAGATTAAAAACTCCTTGTCATCGACCTTTTGGACTTCTTTAGCCATTACCAATTCTAGAACAACCATGGTCTTTTGTTTTTATAGACTTCATCACGGATCTTCCAATCTCAGGTTCTTATGATTCTATATTCGTGATAGTAGATCATTTTACCAAAATGGCATATTTTGTACCATGTACAAAATCTATCACAAGTGAAGAAACAGCTAAGCTCTTTCTTGACAATATCTATCACTATCATGGATTATCTAAAGATATTATATTTGATAGGAGAACTCAATTTGTATCAAGATTTTGGCGGACTCTTTTCAAGATTCTAAAAGTGGATATAAAACTATCTTCGACATTCCATCGTCAAACTAATGGACAAACGGAGCGTGTTAATCAAGTTTTGGAGCAATATTTAAGATGTACCATTAACTACTAATAAGATGATTGCACAACTCTTTTGCCATTGGTAAAATTTACTTATAATAATACAGTACATTCTTCTACAAAACAAATACCTTTTTTTGCTAATTATGGTTATCATCCATGACTTGATATTTTTGACTTTTCAAAAGTTGATAATCTTGCTGCAAAAGATTTGGTGATTCATTTGTCAAAGCTACATGTAACAATGAAGGTGCAGTTAAAAGAGGCTTAAGAACAACAAAAGGTGAATGCGAATATCTATTGAAAGGAACAACCACCATTCCACTTAGGTGATAAGGTATGGCTACTTCGTCACAATATTAAGACCTCTCGTCCTTATAATAACTTGGACTATCGAAGGCTTGGACCATTTTCTATTTCTGTACAAATCAATCCAATTGCATATCGTTTACATCTACCGAAGTCAAAAAAAATCCATCTAGTATTCCACATGTCTCTTCTTGAACCATACAAGACAGTGGACATACCAAGAAGACAATAAGCTCCCCCTCCTCCTATAGAAGTGGATAATAATGAAGACTTTGAAGTAGAAGAAGTCTTAGATTCAAGGCAGTGCCAAAATAAATTAGAATATCTTGTCCATTGGCATGGATATGATATTAGTGAATGCACAAGGGAGCCAATAAAGAATCTTGCAAATGCAGCAAAGGCGGTAGAGGCTTTTCATTGACAACATCCATCAAAATCAAGATGAAAACCTTCCTTATAAAAGAAAGAAGATCTAGGCAAGATAACATTCTACTTTCAATCCTTGTTTGTAGCTTCTTTGTAGTTATGACACTCAGGAGAAGGAGAACCAACAACCAGCAGATTCGACTCAAAAGCCTTTATTTGTTGACCTGTCGGACGAGACATTACGATTGTCACAACCTTCAAGATGACGCAATCGAGATGAAGATCTTCAAGAATGACATGTTCTTCCTCGAATAGATGGTAAGATATAACGTATTTGGTATCACGATTTGGAAAAGGACTTCCGATGTTTGGTGATTTTGCTAGAGGTAGGAACAACTCCTGATGGTGTTCCAAATGTTCTATTTGAAGGAAGTTATGAAGGCCTCAACAATGATCAAATAACTGGGTGGTCTTCCTGCCCTAGTATGGGATACTACCGATGGTTGAGAGGCCCTATCAATCATCTTCAAAGAGAACAAAGATGAGGGTGTGTGGCAAATACAATTTCCATCATAGATTTTCTTAACATATGATGAGTGCTCCTTGTGGAACTCGTCCCTAGAAGGTGGGATAATGTCATGGACATACTCATGTAAGCTAGTAATTACATATATAAATAAATGGAAGTAAGTAAAAGTAAGTAAAAGTAAGTTAATTCTATAGTATTTAATATAGAAGCTTCCTAAAAACTTCATAGACACTGCTTTGACTTCATAGGTGTCTTTAATTGACTTTTTGGATTAGAAACGTAGTTAACAAGTTAACCATGTGCCACACATGTTGTTAGCTTAAAGATCAAGCTAACTATGTGGCCCACACATAGAAAAACTTGCCTTGTAAGTCAAGGCATGTGTCCTACAAAGTCAATACATATTGGAGGTCCTATAGAACGTCGCGACATAGCCCCTAGTTAGATAGTATATATAGAGGCAAGAGTGAAGCCTTCTTCACTCTTGTCAATTCCTCTCTTGTTTCTTGTCTACTTTCAAGTATCTCTAATTTTCTTGTCTTTTGGCAATAGCCATTCCACTTTCTCTTTCAATATACATACTTGTTTATTTATATTTTTTTACCTTTCTTTGAGTGAAGGATCACTTGTCTGAATTGCTTTTTCATCGAGTTCTTGTCGTTGACAGCAGAGAGAGAAGAAACTTGATGAATTTGAGATATTAGAATGTTTAGCTGCATGGTCCCTATTGTCGCTAGACTTCTTTATTTTCTTGAACAACCATACTCTTAGTCTTGGTTTTTTATTCTTCCTTAGGACAATTTCCAAATTTATGGCCATCTTTATTATAATATAAGCATTAACCTTGTTCAAATTGATGCTTCTTTTTTTCTATTGTAAGAAATTTGAAGTGCACTACATCAATTTGTATATCTTCAATTCCAGAATGTAAATGTAATATATTTGTTGAAGCAACAAAATACAAATTTATACTATATTGCTTTGTCAAAATGCACAAGTATTGATCTTGATGGCTTTGATTGAACAATTATCATACTTTATAGCTTGATTGATAGCTTCATTGAGTATTTGAGGATCAAGCAATGATAACAATATGAATTTAGAAGTGGGTATTCTCCAACTTCTAAAACGCTTAGATACTTTTAAGAAAAGTGGTAATCAACTTTCTATTAATAAGGATCAAGCTCTAATATTGATAAGAGGGTAGTTTCAACAAATTCTCAGAAGTATATTATATGGAAGACCAAAAAAGAAGTTGAAAAAAAAAATTCAACAAAAAAACTAGCAAGAACTTGATTAAACTAGATGAATATAAGATCAATACCAAGAAAGATGAGCTAGAACTCTAAGAAATGTATTGTTGACACTGAGGATTTTCTTAGCCTCAATTCCAATAAATATTAGGTATTAGGAAGCTTCTTGAGAAGTAATTTTGTTTTTTGAAGACAAAACAACTTTAAGAAGCTTTTCAAGAAGTTCCTACATTGCTTGAAGATGAAGCAATCTTATGAAGCTTCTCAAACAACTTCTTTAATTCTTCTAGAACTTTCTAAAATCTATTGAAATATTTTAAGAACCTTCTAAAACTTTCTAGAAATATTTTTAGAATCTTTTAGAGCCTTTTAAAATCTAATAGAATATTCTAATAATATTTCTAAAATCTTCTTATTAAATATTTGTAATAAAAAATAAGTAGATAATATATTTTTTAAAAACAACAAAGATTTTTTTTAAATATAAATTAGATTTGATGGTACATCATGTGGTTACAATAGCATATCTATAAAATTTCTACTTCCAAAAAGTTAATATAGAAGCATCAAACAACTTAAATACTTACTTAGTGTTGAGATCATTAAATGTAGCTAGCGCTCTCCATAATACTTACTGTAGACTACAGTAAATATCATAGCTACAATATTTAGAGTCTAGTGGAGAAGTACTGTTTATCCTCTCTCCTTTTCTCTTCTTGTATACGAGAGACAACCAGATCAATAAAATTTTTATGTGTGAAGCTCTCTCTTCTTAGAAACCTTCTTGTATGTATGACTTACTACTACTTTTGTGTGTGTGTATTACTCACTATTACTCTTGTATCTTTCTAAACATTCTTAACACGTTATCAGCATGACTCTCTTCTACACACTATCACAATTTTTTTTGCTCTAGTCTTGACTTTTCTTGCTACTTTTGCTCAGTGTTTGCCTCATGATCTTGTTGCTCTTCTTACTGGCCCCTCACACATTAGCTGCTTGCTTAGAATACTTGTTCTACTCTTTGACTTACTTGCTTAGAATACTTGATCTAGTCCAGCTTCACCTTGCTCATGCTGCGTCCAACGCCTGCCACAAAACTACTGCCACTGCCATCCTACCACCGCTCACATTGACACTCCCACTGCAATCTATCCTGCCATCACTGACGCTGTCGCCCAGCTTGCCGTTGCTACCGTTGCTACCCGCTGAATCTTATATATATATATATATATATATATATTTCAAGTTCAAGTTTATGATTTTATTTGACTTTATATTTTAAGGTATGTTTTACTCAACTTTTCTACTTGATTTTGTATTTTATTTATAGATTTACTTATAATGAATGCTTCAACATCTTCAATTGCTTGTACTATGGTTCCAACCATTACTAGTGCATCCTAATATTTTCAAGCTTTTTTATTTCTACCATTGAATGTGGATAGAAACAATTATCTATTATGGGCAAAAATGGCAAAAGCAAATTTAATTGCAAAACAACTCTCGGATGCTATTATGTTTAAAGAATCTCTTACAATAAGTATTTCTATTTCTTCTTCTATTCGTTGAAAAGTACTTCTCCTTTGTCATCATCTTGTACCTGCATTATAACTTCAATACTGGGAAATGGAAGATCCTGCAGAACTTTGGAAGAATCTTAAATCCAAGTTTGATCATCGAAAGACCATTTTTCTTCCATACACACATCATAATTGGACACATTTACATGTCTTAGATTTTTCAAATTTAAATGCTTTCAATAGTGAAATATATTGTATTGTCTCAGAATTATGATTATGTGGACAAAGCATCTCTAAAGAAGAAATAATTGAAAAAATTCTCTCTACATTTCTTTCTATATTTGTTGTGCTTGCACAACAATATAGGAATATAAAATTTCAGACTCATTTTGATCTCATGTCCTATATACTTCTTGTAGAGAAGTAAAATAAGTTATTCTTGCATAATGCGGAAGCTTGTCCTATTGGAACTACAGTTCCAAAATCTCATGCACTTAATATTTTAAAATCTAAGAAAAAATTATATAAACATAGAAAACGTGCTTATAAGTATTAGGGTAGTCATAGTCATGACCATTTCTACCTATATGAAAAGAATTAACGTTCTACTATTAATTGTAGTAGAAAACAAAAATCAGAGATGCATTCTTGCTATAAGTGTGGAATGATTGGACATTTAGCACATGTGTGCCGTACTTCAGAATATTTTATTAAAATATTCCAAAAAAATAAAAAACTACGAGCTGAGGCTCGTGAAGTTTATACCATGGATGAGTCCATGGATTCAATTGGTGTTAATGACTTAGAGGCTTATATGAATGACAAAATCTCTAATGATGAATCAAATGATGCACTCATTGATTTTGCACTAACACATACTATCTTGCGAGATAGATGATTTTTTATTGAAAAATCTTCAACTTGGTAAACTAAAAATATAATGACTATGGCTGGAACAAATGCATTTTGTTTCCAAGAAGGCACAATGATGGTAAAATTACTTGCGAGTTCTATCATAAAATATAAGCATGTGATGTTTGTACCCTCAGCACCTCGGAGTCTGATCAACTATCGAGATGTGCGTATTAATGGTTATCACCTCTCAACTGCTATTTTAAATAGAAAAGAGATTTTGGTTCTTGCGAAGAATCATAAAGTTATTGAAAAAGCTTATGCTATAGAAAATGGTTTATACCGAATTGTGATTCGGCCTTCTGTGATATTTAATTTTGTATCATCTATCACAGAGAGTCGTGTTTCTTTCTAGAATGGACGATTGGGACATCCAAGATCCACATTATTTAGAAAGATCATTCCATGTATAACTGGGCACAATTTAAAGCCTACGGATATAGAGTCTATGAAATTATGTTGTGCATACGTATAAGGTAAAATGATTATTCAGCCTTCAATTTGAAAACTTCTATAAGAATTACCACCAATTCTTGAAAGATTACATGGTGATATTTGAGGTCCTATTAATCCAATATTAAGACTATTTCGTTATTTCTTCGTCTTTGTTGATGCATCAGGTAAATAATCACATATTTCATTATTATCAACTCAAAACATAGTGTTTGCCAATCTTATATCTATGCATATTTATTTTCAAGCTTATTTTCCTGATTATCTTATAAAAACATTACCTATGGATAATGTAAAAGAATTCGCATCAAAGTCTTTTGAAGACTATTGTACTACAACAAGAATTGAGTTGACATATTGTATTCCATATGAACATACTCAAAATGGACTTGCAGAGTCATTTATAAAGCGTATACAACTCATTACTCGGCTACTGTTCCTTCATGCAAATTTACCTGCATCTATGTGGGATCATGCAGTTTTACATGCTGTAGCATTAATATGCTGTTGACTTGTAACATGACTATATGGTAAAAATATAAATGAAAAAGATATTATTAATATTTAGTCATCTTGGATATTAAAAATAGTGGCCAATTCTAGTGCCAATATTCAGGGTCAGTTAATATCATCCCACCAGCGTCATCAAACCAAGTACCCTCCGTACCAACGAGACAACCAAGATCATTTTTCAACCCTAAATGGAACAAGCCTAGTAGGTATATACCAATGGAGACATCCAATATGCATGATGGAGGTGCAGGAAGACCACTTCGTCATTTTTGTTGAAGACAGGTTGATCATTATGCCAGTGAATGTTCTAATCTCAAAGCCAGTGATGATTACGCATTAGTGTATAGGAATTATAAGTAGCCGAGGCATACTTATCTGCAATGTAATGCTCCATCCAATTTCAATAAACAGGATCAGTAAATCCAAAGCCAAGAAAAAATTGAGGAAATAAATCAAGGTCCTTAAGATTCTTTGGTAAATCGGGTGGAATGAGTCCGAGCCATTCTTACCAAGAGTCGGCAAAAGGAGAAAGGATCAATTCAAAATTTGGGTGACTCTGATGTGAAGGGCCAATTTGATCCAATTACGGGGACATCCAATCCAGGACTTGGTATGGCCCTCTTAGCCAATAGGAGACCTGACTTGGTTGGGCAACCCAATGAGGTTCCGAATATGGAGTCTTCGGTTCCATTTCAAGCTGTTCCGTTGTTGGGGTAGAGAGAGTTTGCCTCAAAAAAATGTTGGGCTTCTAGCTATCACTAATTATTCAATCAAGCTTGAAAATAAGAGAAGTCCTAATTTTATATATAATTTTTCTCTTTTTGAGTAATTACACCAAATACACAATCCTCAAGTAATTTACAACTTCCAGAATATGATAAAATCTCTAAAACGTTGTTTATTCTTATATGGAGATTTTTTTGAACTTCAACACCTCATATCTCCTAATCTGACTGTCCAAACAAATTCAAATTTTACATGAAGTACTGATGTATTCTTATTAACTTTTATAACAATTTTCAACTGCAAATTCGTTGCAAAACTTGAGATATCTTGAAAACCCTAACAGTCGCTTCAAACCCTTATCTTTATATATCCACGTACAATTTTTTTCATATCTCACAAAATATAAGCTTAAATACTACGAAATTTGTATGTATAGCTTTTTAACACAAAATTTTATATTCTCCAAAAAGTTTGAACCAAAAATTTGTCCGAATACTCAAGTTATGGTTCCAACCATTACTACAAACAAACCCACTTACTTACTGCTTTTGATTTGGAAGCACTGCCTTGAATTCCTTATAACTCCTTCATATGAACTCCAAAAGCAATAATTCTTTCATGAAAGATGTAGGCTTTAGAATCGCCATTCCAATTGCACCTTTTGAACTTAGAAATGTGGTGTAAAACTCCTCATATCCTCAAATGAGTAATAGTATGGCTTAAATTAATACCTCAACTTCAAACGACTATAATTTCTTCATCCTAACTTCGAATCCTCTAATTTTTGTATAAAAATTGTATCGCAAATCCTAAAATTTACAAATATTACTTGTAATCTCCGAATGCCTTCTTTGAAGTCACCGAAACTCTTGTTAAGGTCGTGGGCAGCCTCCTCAAAGTCCATTGGGCATGGTATTCGACCAATAGCGATGAAGTTTTCCATTCCTTGCCTTCATACAACCATACTTTGCTTTCATCCCTCCCAAATAGCCTCCTACTAGTTTAGATTTTCATCCTTAGGCTTTCAACTTCTCCCAAGACTTCATATTAAATATTTAGGTCCTATATATTTATATATATATATATATATATATATATATATATATATATTTTTAATATTAAAATCAAAACAAGTAAAGAAACAAAGTAAAGTTACTTATATCAATTTCTTTTAATTTAATCTACTAGCCACTCTAACATACTTCTAGATTTATTAACATAGAATATATTTTAACTAATTTTTACATACTGTAAGCATTCTCAAGCAAGAAAGCACGTAATATGATATAAGTGGTGAACCCGACGTGAAAGCTTGAAGTAGAAGATATTGGATTTTGTTTATTTTTATTTTATTTTGTAGAGAATGAGAATACAAATTTTGAAGGATCTTTGGGAGGAGCTTGAAGTGGAGCTTCTAGTAGAGTTTCTTCTAAAAGACAGGGTATGTACATGGATCCATCTATTGCTAGTATGTTTCAAGCCTTATCATTATCTATGCAACAACAGCAAAGCAATGATCACAAAGAAGCTTTAGCAACCAAAGCTTTGCAAGCAGTAGTCAATAAAATTGACCAGTTTGATGGAAGGGATATTTCAAAGTATTTAAGATGTTATGTTTGAGAAATAGAATTAAATCAGGTTTTTGAAAAGAAGATGGTTGAATTATTTGGACTAGCCACGATACCGGAGATAAGAGAACATATTACCTCAATTATGGAGCATTATGGAAATTCATGGGAGATTTTTTCACATGCATTAAAAGACGAATATTTCTTGAAGGACATTGATCGTATTATTAAAAAACTATTTCTAGAATGGATTGAGCGGCCTAATAAGAATTTACAAGCAATAGAGCTACTAAAGAAATTTGAGAGGCAGTATTCTCAATTATCGAAGGTAGAAAAATTGACATTAGAGCCGAACAAGGTTGAATTATTTCTTCAAGCTGTTGATGGAGAATAACAAGGGAAATTGGTATTGCATCTTAAAAACAAAGAAGAAGATGAAGGATTGACAACAAAGTGGAAAAATATTGAAAATGGAGTGGATTTGCTTGCAAAAAGAGAAAGGAGGAAGGTGTCAAGGACAAAGACTCGATGAGGGAAAATATACACAAAAAGGCTATCTCGATATAATAAGTCAAAATATAAACAAGTAGGTATATTAAAAGGAAACTAGATGGATATTGCCACAAGACAAGAAACTAAAGACTCTTGAACCTAGATTAGAAGCAAGAAAGGAGTTGACAAGAGTGAAGAAGCCTTCACTCTTGTCTCTATATATACTATCTAACTAGGAGCTACGTGGCGACATTCTATAGGACCTCCAATATGTGTTGACTTTGTAGGACACATGCCTTGACTTACAAGGCAAGTTTTTCTACGTGTAGGCTACATAGTTAGCTTGATCTTCAAGCTAACAACATGTGTGGCACATGGCCAACTTGTTGACCACGTTTCTAATCCAAAAAGTCAATTAAAGACACTTATGAAGTCAAAGCAGCGTCAAGGAAGTTTCTACAAAGCTTCTATATTAAATATTATAGAATTAACTTACTTTTATCTACTTTTACTTATTTCTACCTATTTCTATATGTAATTATTAGCTTACATGATTATGGCCGTGACATTACCTTCCCTTCTAGAGATGAGTTCTACGAAGAATAGTCATCATATGTTGAGGAAATCTATGATGCGACAAATTATATTCGCCACATACTCTGATCTCTGTTCTCTTCGAAGATGATTGATAGGGCCTCTCAACCATCGGTAGTGTCCCATACCAGGGCAGGAAGACCATCCAGTTATTTGATCATTGTTGAGGCCTTCGTAACTTCCTTCGAATAGAATATTTGGAATACCATCAGGAGTTGTTCCTACCTCTAGCAAAATCACCAAACATCGGGACTCCCTTCCCAAATCGTGATACCAAACGCGTTGTATCTCACCATCTATTCGAGGAAGAACATGTCGTTCTTGAAGATCTTCATCTTGATTGCGTCATCTTGAAGGTTGTGACAATCGCAATGTCTCATCCAACAGGTCAGCAAACGAAGGTTCTTGAGTTGAATCCGCTGGTTGTTGGCTCTCCATCTAATTAGTGTCACAAATGCAAAGAAGTTACAAACAAGGATAGGAAATTGAATGTTATCTTGCCTCAATCTTGTCTCTTTTATAAGAGAGATTTTCATCTTGGTTTTGATGGATGTCGTTGATGAAAATCTTTGACTTTAGCTGATGCATTTGCTAGATTCTTGAATGGCTTCCATGTGCGTTCACTAATATCATATCCGCGCCAATGAACAAGATATTCCAGCTTATTTCGGCGCCGCCTTGAGTCTAATATTTCTTCCACCTCAAATTCTTCATTATTATCTACTTCTATAGCAGGCGGTGGCATTTGTCTTCTTCCTTGTATATCCACTATCTTATATGATTCAAGAAGAGACACGTGGAATACATGATGGATCTTCATTGACTCCGGTAGATGTAACCGATATGCAACTGGGTTGATCTGTTCAGAAACAGAAAAGAGGCCAAGCCTACGATAGTCCAACTTGTCACAAGGTCGAGTAGTCTTGATATTGCGACAAAGTAGCCATACCTTATCATCCACGTTGAGTTGTGGTTGCTCCTTACGATATAGATCTACGTTTATCTTTTGTCGTTCTTAAGCTTCCTTCAATTGCGTCTTCATTATTGCATGTAACTTTGACAACCGATTTGCCATATCTTCTGCTGCAGGATTATCTACTTTTGAAAAATCAAAAGTATCAAGTCGTGGATGATAGCCATAATTGGCAAAGAAAGGTGTTTGTTGTGTGGAAGAATGTACCGTATTATTATAAGCAAACTCTGCCAATGGCAGAAGGGTTGTCCAATCATCTTGTTGGTAATTGATAGTACACCTTAAATATTGCTCCAAGACTTGGTTTACGCGCTCTGTTTGTCCATCAATTTGAGGATGGAAAGCCGAATATAGCTTTATGTCCACTTTTAAAATCTTGAAAAGGGTCCTCCAAAATCTTGACACAAATTGAGTTCCCCTATCCAATATGATATCTTTAGGTAATCCATGATAGCGATAGATATTATCAATGAAAAGCTTAGCTGTTTCTTCACCTGTGATAGATTTTGTACATGGCACAAAATGTGCCATCTTGGTGAAATGATCTACTATCACAAATATAGAATCATAAGATCTTGAGCTTGGAAGATCTGTGATGAAATCCATAGAAACAGAAGACCATGGTTGTTCTAATACAGGTAATGGCTGAAGAAGTCCGTAAGGTCGATGACGAGGAATTTTTGATCTTGAACAAATATCACATGATTGTACAAAGTCTTTGACTGACTTCCACATTTGTGGCCACCAAAAATCTCTTGATATGAGTTCCAAAGTCTTATTATATCCAAAGTGCCCTGCTGTTGGAAAGTCATGACGTGCTTGAAGAACACGTAAACGTGCTTCTCCTTCTGGAACATATAGGCGTCCTTCAAAATATAATAGATTATTCTTGAACTCGAACTTAGAAGGATCATGAGACTTGGAAGAATTATTCTCGATATCATAAATAAGAGGGTCTAAGGACATACTGGACTGGATTTGCTTGAGAAAAGTTGAATCAACAGTCAATGTTGATTTCATTGCTCGGAGATGAAATTGCTCCGATTTCAAGAGGACCGTTCTTTGTTGCTCAAAAGCTGCATCTCCTTCTTTTGGTGCAAAATAAGAACGTCTAGATAGGGCATCAGACAAACCTTGTTGTTTTCCTGGCCGATAAGTGATAATAAACTCGAATCTTGACAAAGACATATTCCAACGAGCTTGACGACGATTCAACACGCGTGCTGACATGAAATACTCGAGGTTCTTGTGATCTGTATACACAGTGACTGGACTAGAAGCGCCTTCTAGATAATGATGCCATTCTTGAAAGGAATCCATGATCGCAAGAAGTTCTTTATCGTGGATCTCATAATTGATCTCGGCTGCAAAGAATTTTCTTGAATGAAAAGCTATCGGATGAAGTTTGTCATCTGTTTCCATTTGTGATAAAACTGCACCCAAGGCAAAATTTGATGCATCTGTTTCCATAAAAAATGCCTTGGAAAAGTCAACACTATATAAGACTGGTGCAGAGACAAACGATGTCTTCAAGGCTTCAAATGCTGCTTCCGCTTCTTGATTTCATTAGGATTTATCTTTACTAGTCAAGCGTGTAAGTGGAGCTGCAACTCATGAGAAATCTTTGATGAAGATCCGATAGTAATTGGCAAATCTCAATAAACATTGGACATCTCTTACTGTCCTTGGAATCTTCCAATCCATGATTGTTTGGACTTTCTTAGAATCCATCATGAGACCATCATTTGAAATGATGTATCCTAAAAAGTCAACTTGAGTAGTGTGAAATACACACTTTTCCATTTTAGCATACAATCCTGCATCTCTAAGTTTTTGTAATACTTGACGAACATATATTTCATGTTCTTTGACGTTCTTAAAATAGATCAAGATATTGTCTAGATAGCAGATGACAAAATTGTCTAAGAATTCACGAAATACATCATTCATGAGATGTTGAAAAGCAGCTGGTACATTCGTGAGTCCAAAGGGCATGACATTATATTCGAAATGTCCATACCTGGTTCGAAACGCAGTCTTCCATTCATCTCCTTCTTTGATCTGTACTAGATTATATGCTCGTCTTAGATCTATTTTTGTATAGATCTTAGCTTGATTCAACTGGTCGAGGAGTCCTGATATCAAAGGTAATGGATACCTGTTCTTGATTGTGATCTTGTTGAGTCCTTGATAATCAACACACATTCGTAAAGATCCATCTTTTTTCTTTACAAATAGAATTGGAGCTCCTGCTGGAGATTTTGAATGGCATATGAAATTCTTCGCTAAATTCTCGTCAATATATGTCTTGAATTCAGCCATCTCATCTTGCAATAAACTGTAAATTGGTCCAAATGGTGGCTGAGTTCCTTCCTTGAGGTCGATTGAACAATCATATGTGCGATGCTCAGGAAGAATATCTGCATTCCTTTTCTCAAAAACATCTTGATACTCCTAATATTGACTTGGAATGCCACTTGAAGTCTTTACGTTTTCAAAAATAGGTGCAGCATAAATAGCAAAAGTTGATCCTTCTTTTGTTGCGTGTATAAATGCTTTTGCACCTATCAGTACGGGTTTTACTATACTAGACTTATAATTTTTTACTTGGTTGGTAGAACTATTAATAACGCTCTGGGGAAAGTTAAGTTTACGTGAATTCCAATCTATTCGAGGGTTATATTTTTCTAGCCAGGATAAACCTAAAATAACTGGATTGGACGGGGATTAAATTATGTTAAAAGCTATGTAGCTATCATGACCGTCTATTGTTACTTTTATAGGATGAGTTTCATGAGTGACATCTCCAGAAGACAAAGGACGACCATCTATGACTTCTACATGTACTGGTTTAGGTTTCTGTACAAAGGGTATTTTACGACTTTTAACAAATTGTTCATCTAAAAAACATGCTGAGGCTCCCGAATCTAATAAAGCAGAGGCTTTGTAATTCTTAGGTCCTAAATATAAGTCTATATAAAACAAAGAGAGGGTTCTGAGGAGAGGATAGGACCTTCATTAGGAATTGTACAAGGTTCCAGCTGCATGGTCCCTATTGTAGCTGGACGAATCTGTTTTCCGACATGTTGTTTTCTTTGACCGTCGTACCCCTCATTTTATAGTTGCGTCATTTCTTTGGACAATGTTGAGCAGTGTGCCTAGGTTCTCCGCAATATAAACATAATCCTTCTTGACGACGATGAATCTTTTCTTGCTCAGTTAGGGGTTTAAAACGTACAGCATCAATTTGCATGTCTTCTACTTCCGAATGTACGTTTGGCAAAGATGTTGATGTTGCCATTGAGTAATAACGTTGAGGTTCTCGTGAATGATTCTCGGAATCGAAATTTGAAAAGTTGATTATCACATTTTACCACAAAATCGATTGCTTGACTCAAAGTTTGAGGATCAGGTAAGTTGAGCATCAATTTCTTTACTTTGTATTGCAATCCATAAAGAAATTGACTGATGAGTGCAGCATCATCCCACTTGATGTCAATTGCAAGTTGTCAAAATTGTGAAGCATACACTGTTACTGAGCGATTTTCTTGTCGCAGAATTCGGATCTTATTTGTTGCAACACGAATTGCATCGTGTTCACCATACATAGATCGAAACTCCGCCAAAAAAGCTTCCAAATTATCCAATATTGGATTTCGTTGTTCAAAAAAAGACGAAAACCACGATAATGCAGAACCAGAAAGTAGAGTGCCAATAAACCTGACTTGTGATCCTGGAGCTGGATAGCTTTGCGGTTGAAGTTCAATTGCCAATTGTACTTGATTGATGAACCCTCGAAACTTTGATCTCGTACCATCAAATTTCTCGGGTAAGGCAATTCTTGGTTCTCTAGTGCTTACAAGATGTTGTACAATTGGAGAAGGAACGTGATTTGTTGTAGATGTTGAAGTAGCTCCGATCATCTCTATATCCCCACTTTTTGCTATTCTTGTTCTTTCATGTTTTGGTGAATTGAGTTGATGCATCGCAAGCATTAACTCCCTCATTTGCTCTTGCATTTGTGCCATTGCACTCTTCATTTCAATAAGCTCTGCCATAATGACTCTAAGAAGAAAAATTTGTTTGATACTGCTCAAGACAAAAGAAAAGAAAGACTTGATAACAAAGAAGATACTAAGAACAATATCAGTTTAGAAGTGGGTAATCCGGAAACTTCTAATATGCTTATGTCTTGTCAAGAGAAAATGGTAATCCACTCTCACTCAAGAAAAATAAAGCTCTGATATTGTAAGTGTACTCTTGTCAATCTGTCAAGGACAAGGACTCGATGAGGGAAAATATACACAAAAAGGCTATCTCGATATAATAAGTCAAAATATAAACAGAAGGTATATTAAAAGGAAACTGGAATGGCTATTGCCACAAGAGAAGAAACTAAAGACTCTTGAACCTGGACTAGAAGCAAGAAAGGAGTTGACAAGAGTGAAGAAGCCTTCACTCTTGTCTCTATATATACTATCTAACTAGGGGCTATGTGGCGACGTTCTATAGGACCTCCAATATGTGTTGACTTTGTAGGACACATGCCTTGACTTACAAGGTAAGTTTTTCTACGTGTAGGCTACATAGTTAGCTTGATCTTCAAGCTAACAACATGTGTGGCACATGGCCAACTTGTTGACCACGTTTCTAATCCAAAAAGTCAATTAAAGACACTTATGAAGTCAAAGCAGCGTCTAGGAAGTTTCTAGGAAGCTTCTATATTAAATATTATAGAATTAACTTACTTTTATCTACTTTTACTTACTTCTACCTATTTCTATATGTAATTATTAGCTTACATGATTATGGCCGTGACAGAAGGATAGGAGTAATATTCCAAAAGCAGTACAAGCACCAAAAATTCTAGTCCATACAATATGAAAAACAATGCCTAGTGTTCAACCTTCAACATCTTTATCGAAGAAAGGAGAGATGGAGATTGAAGAAATTATACATGGAATGTAGAATCTTCAAATCAAATTGGCAAGACTTAAAGAAAATACTTTTACAAAAAAATTGAAGAATGTTTCAAAAAAAGGGTATGTACAAAGATGTATTTGGTGTGATGATGCTTCACATGCTAGGAAGGATTGCAATGAATTTAAAAATATGATACAGCAAGGAGCTATTTGCTGGAAAGATGGAAAGATTGCATTAAAGGATACAAAAGATCTCTTTCAAACCAATTTTGGCAAAAGAGGTATGAGAGCATTGGTTCAAGATTACTTAATATAATATGGAATAGCAATAGGAGAAAGTGCAAGTTATGGTGCTAGAGTAGATGATGACTTTGGCGGAAGTATAGAATCTAGTGAATTTTGGGCTTCTGCCATTTGCACAATGCAAAATAGAAAAATATCTTGAGAAGCGTTATTGAGGATTGCAGCTGTAATACGAGGTGCAACAGGTTGGAAAGATTTTATTGAGTCTCTTTCAATTCATGCATATATTGCTAAAAGCCAACATAAAGCCTTGATAGAAGAAAAGAGACGAGAAAATTTTGATGATACAAGAAAAGAAAATTCTTCTAAGAGGCAGACTTGAGGAAATGGGGCTTGTGAGGCGGTTTCACAAAAATTGCCTATAAAAGATACTTTAGCATCATTAGAAGAAAAAACAAAGAAAACAAAAGATAAGGATAAATCAATTGCTTATAAGCTACTTTTTGATATTGAAGCTGCAATAAATTTAAAAGAGGAACTGGAAGAACATATATTAAATGCTAAGGTGGAATTCACATTAAAAGAGATTTTGAGAATTTCAAAGAAGGAGTTTCATGATATCATTGACAACATTAAGCGAAAGAGGTAATTAATGGATGAAGGTGGAATGAGTCATGCTATTGATACAGGATTATATAAAGATAAAGAAGAGGTTGATAATGGTTACAAACAATCAACAAATGAAAAGAATGGATATAATCAACAAGTACATTTTGAAAATTATAGTGATAAGGAAATAGAACTTGAAGCCATTATACTCAAAAACATTGGATAAGGGCAACTACTGTAGTATTGGTGAAAGTAGGAGATATAGAAGAACCAATTATTACTTTAGTTGATCATGGTTCTGAAATAAATCTTATGTCTAAGGATCTTTATAAAAAGTGGAAATGGCCAATTGATATGGAACATGGATGGGCAATACGAGCAGCTAATAACATGTGAAGCAAATTATATGGAGCTTGTCTAGATGTCAAAATTTGGATTGGAGATGTTGCAACAGAACAACATTTCTTTGTTCTAGTTACAACATCTTATCCATTGATTTTAGGACAATCTTATATTACGACAACACGGATGGAAACAAAATTACTAGACAATAGTTCTGCTTATACAAGGATATGTAGTGAAGATGGAAGGAAAGCTGTACAGTTTCTAATAGTACCTTGTAATCATGAACGAAATCAAGATAGGTTGAGTGAGAAACCATTGCCAAGGATTGTTGAAGGATTTAAGGATTTTGGAGAAGTACCACTATAAAGCGAGATTATGGAAGTACAAAAGAGGAGGTACTCGCGCAAGATGAAGGTGCCTTTGATGCGAGTTTTATTGGTATTTTTGAGAATGAAAATATTATATATGAAAAAATTGATGATTTTAGAAGAAAAGAAAAAAAAAGATTATATAGTATTGAAATGGAATTATGCAAGTTAGGGACATTAGAAGATGATGAAAAGATTTTAGGTGTTTATGAAGAAAATAGATTGGAGGATTCTTTAGAATTAATTATATCTATTGGATTAGGGAATAATGATAAGATTGTAGAAATTCATTCAAGGGAGGTTTATTCTATACTTGAATCTTTTCAAGCACCAAAAGTTATTATAGAGACAAAATATAAAACAATAGATAAAAAGATAAAACCTGTTGCCAGATCTTTACCAGAAGATTCTAAGAAAAAAATGGAAGAAGCATCAAAAGAAGAGAGTTTAAGAGATCCAAAGAAGATTGGACATCAGTTTACAAAAGAGACTTTTGAAGAATTGAAGATTAAATGTGATGGTTCCTTATTTCCAATAGAAATTGAATATTTCCAATAAAAAAATGCTTGCGAAACAAGGTAAATCATTTGCCTTTGGGTCTCATGAAATAAGATGTATAGATCTTAATGTTGTTGCTCCTATGGTTATCTTTAGAATACCTCATGTACCTTGGAACTTAAGGCCAATTTCCATGCCGACGGCACATTTACCTAAATTGGTGGAATTATTGAAATAAAAGATGCAAATGAAAGTTTTGGAGCCTTCTTTTGCTCCATATTCTACTCGTTGGTTTATGGTGCCTAAAAAAAATGGATCGTTATATTTTATTCAAGATATACAGCCAATGAATGCAGTAACTATAAAAAATGTAGGTATAGGACCTTTAGTATATGAGTTTACAGAAGCATTTGCAGGAAGGACAATTTATTCAATGGATGATTTATATTTGGATTATGATCAATTCTAACTTGTACATGGGAGTAGAGATCTAACAACAATGAGAACGCCACTTGGATTACTTAAAATGTGTACTCTCCCTCATGGTGCTACTAACTCAGTTGTACATATGAAGAATGAGATGAACAAGGTATTAAGACACTTCATTCCTGAAAAAACTATGTCCTTTTTAGATGATGTTCCTATCAAAGGATGTAAAAAAGGAGAAAAAGATGAAACTTTCGATGAGAGGGGGTGTCACAAATATGTTGTTGATCATATACAAGATTGTAAAAAGATTTTTACTCGACTTTCAGGAGTAAAATCTATATTTGGAATATAGAAAGTTCTTATTGTTGGGCATTTGAATGGATTTTATGAGAGAAAGCTAGATCCAAGCAAAGTTGATGCAATTAGAAGAATGAAAGATTCATGTGACTCTTTAATGGAAGTACGTAGGTTTTTAGGAATTTGTATATTTTATCATATATGGATTTTTCATTATGTTCATGTAGCAGATCCATTGTATGAATTATTATGTAAGGATTATCGATTTAAATGAGAAAGAAAGCATACTAAAGTAATGCAGAAGCTAAAGGTGTTATTGGTGACACCTCCAATTTTAAAAAAAATTGATTATGACTGTAATAGACAAGTAATTCTTACTATGGATACCAGTCTTATTGCTATTGGATGGGCTGTGGATCAAGATGATTTCAATGGAAATAGATTTGCAGTTCGATTTAGAGCTAAAGTTTTAAGTACTCGTCAACGTGCATATTTGCAAAACAAAAGCGAACTTTGGGGAGTTGTTTCGGCTATGAAAGCTGAAAAGAATTATTTGATTGGTGCAACAGTAATAATTGAAACGGATTGCTTGCCATTACTTAAAATGATTACTAATTATTCAACGCCGGATATTGCAATGTTAAGATGGATTGCTTATATTAAGTCATTAAATCCAAAATTTAAGCATGTTGCTAAAAAAGATAATTTAGTAGCAGACATACTATTTAGAGTAAGATATAAAAGAGAAGACGAAATGGTTGAAGACATTGATGATGTTGGATCAAAATTCTATTCAGTATCAAATCTTAACAAAGAAGACAAGCTATTTCTTGAAGAATTTTATGAAGGAGAATTACTGGATATTGATCATTACTTGAATACCTTGACTAAACAAGAAAATTGGTCTACAGAAAAATTTAAAAAAATAAGAAAAAAAAGCATATGGATTTTTGCTTCAAGAAGGATTCTTATGGAAGAGACCAAAGAAAGGAATTGGAATGCCACAAAGAGTGATAGACAATAAGGAAGAGAAACAAAAATTATTAAAGAGATTTCATGATAGTTTATGGGCAGGACATAGAGGAATTTGGGCTACTTTTGCTTAACTTAAGGAACAATATTGGTAGAGAAATATGTATTAAGATGTGCTCTTATTTGTAGAATGATGTAAAATTTGTCAAGCGTATTCTAATATATGACATTGAGATGGTCTTCATCCTACATATCATCTAATTATTCATTTTAAATGGGTTGTTGATTTGGTTAATATGCCAATCAAATTATGGCAAATGAGATTTTTGGTCTTAGCTCAAGAAGATTTAGCAAATCAAGTAGAAGGAAGAGTATTGAGAACAAAAACTACAAAAGGAATTTGTAGATTTTTGCTTGAAGATGTTATTTGCCACTATGGATGTATAAGAAAAATCATTGCAAATCGTGGAGAATTAATTGCACAAGAAGCTCGTGAATTTTTGAAAGATGTGGAATCAAACTATCACTGACTACTTCTTATAATCCTGAAAGAAATGCAAAAAGTGAACGTGGTCACCCACCGATTGTGAAAGCATTAGTTAAAGCTTGTAATGGAAAGATTAGACAATGGCCCCGACTTTTGTCATTTGCATTATGGGTTGATCAAACAACTCATAGCTCAGTAACGAGATTTATGTCTATTGAGCTTATGACAGGCCAAAAATCAATTATGCCAATTGAAGAAAAAGTACCTACTTGGAATGTGCTATCATGGGAAGATGGATTGACAAGAGAAGAATTTTTAGCTATTAAAATTTAAAAATTAGAGCAAAGATCAAAAGATGTGCAAGTAGCATTAGAAAGGTTAAAAAGAGCAAGATTACAAAATAAGACACAATTTGATAAGCAGCATTGATTGAGGCCTAAAGTAACTGAAGAATGTCATTGGGTTTTGGTCTATGATAGTAGCTTGGACAATCAACATAATGCTTTAAGGAAGTTTTCTAAACGATGGTTTGGACCGTATGTGGTAACAACTATTCATGATAATGCAACTTACTCATTGTGGAAGTTGGATGGAGAAGGTTAAAAATACCAATTGCAGGGAAGCGAGTAAAAATATTCAAACAAAGATATACAAAAATAAATATAGAAGACCTTAGTGAAGATATAGATATTCCTCAATAAGAAGATGAATTTGACATAGATAGCAAAAATGATGAAGAAAATTTGGACGAAGACTTAGAGAATGTATTATGAATCAAACAACAACTGGATTATTTGGTGTATACCAGAGGATGCACAGGTTTAGAAGAAGTGGATGTCGTGTTGTAACATGACTATATACTAAAAATATAAATGAAAAAGATATTATTAATATTTAGTCATCTTGGATGTTAGAAACAGTGGTCAATTTCAGTGCCAATATTCAGGGTCAGTTAATGTCACCCCATTGACGTCATCGAACCAAGTACCCTCTATACCAACAAGACAACCAAGATCATTTTCTAACCCTACATGGAACAAGCTTAGTAGGTATATACCGGTGGAGACATCTATTATGCATGATAGGGGTACAGAAAGACCACTTCCTCGTTTTCGTTGTAGACAGGTTGATCATTATGCCAGTGAATGTTCTAATCCCAAAGCCAATGATAATTACGCGTCAGTATGTAGGAATTATAAGCAGCCGAGGCATACGTATCTGCAATGTAATGCTCCATCCAATTTCAATAAACGAGATTAGCAAATCCAAAGCCAAGGAAAAATTGAAGAAATAAATCAAGGTCCTCAAGATTCTTCGATAAATCGAATGGAATGAATCCAAGCCATTCTTACCAAGAGTCAGCAAAAGGAGAAAGGATCAATTCAATATTCGGGTGAGTCTAATGTGAAGGGCCAATTTGACCCAATTACGGGGACATCTAATCTAGGTCTTGGTATGGGCCTCTTATCTAGTATGAGACCTGACTTGGTTGGACAACCTAATGAGGTCTCGAATATGGAGGCTTCAATTCCATTTCAAACTGTTTCATTATTTATGCTGTTTTGGAGAAAACATCCTTTCCATAGAAAGATTCTCTTAGAGATAGGAATTCCGAGGAAGCGTTGTCGGCTGTTCCAAATCAGAGTCCATAGTGGAAGAAAAGGGGACCACACGGAGTTAAAAAAGAGGAGAGGATAAGAAAAGGAGCATTCGGAGATCAAGATTTTGGGGTCGAAGAGCTAGCTTCAAGCTCCTTTGAAAGGTGTAGAATTGGGTTCATAGGATTTGGGAGGACTTTGGCAATCGTTGCTGAAAGTCATTGTTTGTATTGGTGAATTGGTTTTTTTTGCAATAAAATAACGGCTAGTATTCTTGACTGTTTTGTGAAATTGGAGAAACTTCTATAGTTGAAATTTAGAGGTGTCTAGAGGATTGAGTATGCCGAGTGCATGCAAAAGTTTGTGTTAATCTGATAGAACAGATAGAGGTTATTTGACCATTAGCATAAAGAGGTATCAAAAGTTAGCAGATTGGGATTGTTTAGGGTTTCTGTAATATCGAGAGATCTATCCATTGGAATAAGGTGACTTTTGGCATGGTAAGTCTAGGACTTCTAGGGGGTGGTTAAGATACATCAGTGTGGATTTACGACATTTTCTTACAATCTGTAAGTTAGATTGGATTGAAACTTCTTAAATATTTAGATGGCTTGCAAAGACACTAGTAGTAGAAGTTTACAACAATTGGACGATTAGATTGAGAATTACAGCTTACTGAAGCTCGCTCTCTAGGGTTAGGATTTAAAAACATAAAAATAAAAATAAAAATAAAATAAATAAAATGAATTAAAATAAAATAAAATAAATAAAATAAAACTAATAAATAACAAAAGACTTGTACTTATAATATCTTGAAGTTATTAAAAATAGTATTTCTAAGTATTTTGTATTGAGATTAAGCTTTTACATTGAAATCCAAAATAGTTGTATTTAGATGGTTGAAACCCACTAGCCTACATGGATACTTACAAAACATTATTTTATCTTCCACAAGCAAACGCCCGGTGCATTCTCAAGCAAGATAGCATGTTATATGACAACGCCTCTGCCCTTCTTCTCTTGAAATTGTTTCACCATATGAGCTCATTTCGGATCGTGTTCGAAATGTATCTCACTTACGAGTATTTGATTGCCATGCTTGGATTCCAGTACTAGAACCTCAATGACGTACCATTGGAGCTCATTGACAAGAAGGTATATATGTTGGTTTTGATTCACCAAGCATTATTCGTATTGTTGATCCATCAACTGACACATTATTATGTGCATGTTTATAAAATTGCCGTTTTGAAGAAAATGTATTCCCATCTCTTCAAGGAGGAGTATCCAATCAACAAAGAAATAAAGTACTCATATTTGAAGCACCAGAAACATTTACAATGAATCCCGATCCTAGGACATCTTTGATAGAAATTGAAGTTGTTAAGATTTTGCATCTAAAACGGATCGCACATGAAACACCTCATGGCTTCAATGATGCACCTAGAATTATAAGAGTTCCTATTAGTGAGGCTCATAATGCACCTACTCAGATTGCAGTGCCATTGACTACAATACCTCATGTTATAACAACAACAACTAAAAGAATTCGTAGACTAGATAAGCAACCATGTAAGAAAAAAGCTATAAAATTGACTAATCCTGGTATTATTTCTCAAGAAATTATCACTCATCTTGTGGGACTACCAATTCATGATGATATATCCATACATAATGTACCTTCAATTCTTATGAAAAACAATCTTGGAATTGGAAGGAATAAGAACAAGTTGAGTAAAGAATTATCTATTTTGTATTGTGCTATAGATGATATTTGGGACAGATCATCTATTATGGTACATGAATCATTTGCATATATGATTATAAAAGCCCTTTCTTGTGAGGAAGATAATCTTGAACCTCAAACCATCAAGGAAGCAATTTGTTGCTCTGATTGGTCAAAATAGAAAACTGCTATTGAGGAAGAGTATGCCTCTTTGCGTCAGAGGAAAGTCTTTGGTCCAATTGTAGGCACTCTTACATCTTGCTCTGTGGGATATAAGATGGTATTAATATGCAAGCGAGATGCTTAAGGCCAAATAATCCACTATAAAGCTCATCTTATTGCTCAAGGATTTACTCAACAATTTGGCATTGATTATGAATCTACATATTCTCCAATCATGGATACAATTACATTATGATATATTATTGGAATGACAGTTTATGCCACCCTTGAGATGCATCTGATGGATGTAGTAACTGCATATCTATATGGTTCTCTTGATACAAATATTTATATGAAAGTTCTATCTGGCTTAGAAACATGAACTCCAAATCGACCCGCTCTAGTATAATATTGTAGTATTAAATTATGTAAGGCCTTCTATGGTTTAAAACAATCGGGATGTATGTGGTACCAACGTCTTTAAGATTATTTAATTACAAATAAAATTATAAGTGATCCATTAATCCCTTGTTTGTTTATCAAACAAGATAAAACTGGTTTTGTGATCATTGCTGTATATGTTGATGATTTTAACCTAGTGGGTACTACATCTACATGTGTTACAACTACTAACCTACTTATACATAAATTTGAGATGAAAATGCTAGGAAAAATAACTTTCTACATTGGTCTTCAAATTATGCATCTAACAGATGGTAGCATTTTTCTCTACCAACTAATGTATATTAGACAAATCTTGGGAAGATTCAATATGATTGATGCTTATTCATTGTCCACACCAATGGTTGGACGTGATCGTGATGGTCATGATCTATACCGTCCATGCAAGGAGGAGGAGGAAATATTAAGAGATCAATATCCATACCTCGCAGTGGTCGGAGCACTTTTGTATTTAGGTATATCTACAACACCAGATATTACATTTGTAGTTAGTGTTCTTGCAAGACATAGTACACGTTCAATACTACGACATTGAAATGGCATCAAATATTTATTACATTATTTAAAAGGTACTGAAGACTTGAGATTATACTACACAGTGTCCGTAGATCCAAAATTGGTTGAATATTGTGATGCAGGATATAAATGTGTTACTGTAACAGCTAAATCTCAAATAGGATATGTATTTTTAAGACATGGAGCTGCAATATCATGGAAATCAGTGAAACAAAGAATAACTGCAACTTCATCCAACCATGCAGAAATTATTGCCTTACATGAAGCATCTCGAGAATGTATTTGGTTGCAAACAATTGATAAATTCATTCAAACAACCTGTGGATTTTCATATGATGATTCTCCAACTATCTTGCATGAAGATAATAGTGCTTGTATTGCACAAATGTAAGTTGGTTTCATTAAAGGCGACAGGACAAAGCATATTCATCCAAAATATTTTAGTTATATCTATGACTTGATTACTGATCAAGTACTTATAATTAAGAAAATTGAATCTACAAATAACCTTGCTGATCTCTTCACCAAAGCTCTCCTATTGTGCAACCATCGTCGACTTACTTATGGCATTGGTATGCAGTGACTTGCTTTTCTGAAAAAAGAAAGTTAATGAGTCTTTTAAATAATTAAAAAAAATGATGTTGTACTCTTTTTCTTTAATCTATGGTTTTGTCCTTAAATACAATAAGATTTTCCTAGATAAGGTTTTAATGAAGCAACAATTGTTGATCATACAAGATAACAGAAAAGTATAGATCATAATTCTATATAAATTTTATATTATGTAAATATTATAATGAGCAAGGAGGAGTGTCGAAATCATTAAATGTAGTCGGCGCTCTCCATAATATTTACTGTAGACTACAGTAAATACCATAGCTACAGTATTTAGAGTCTAGTGGAGAAGTATTGTTTATCCTCTCACCTTTTCTCTTCTTGTATACGAGACACAACCAGATCAACAGAATTATTATGTGTGAAGCTCTCTCTCCTTAGAAACCCTCTTGTGTGTATCACTTACTACTACTCTTGTGTGTGTATTACTTACTATTACTCTTGTGTCTTTCTAAACATTCTCAACACATAGCAAGCCTTATAGTTCTTTAAAAACTTCGACATAGTTGTCTTTTAAGTTAGTATATAGAAAAGTAAATATAAATCTATGATTAGTCTTATCAACATTTTTTTGTGTTTCAATTTTAATTCAATGCTCTCTAAATGACTAATACTTAACAATAGCCATTGTAATATTTCCTTATTAACAATATTTTAGAAATTTTATGATATTTTTCTATCAAAAAAAATATAACCATTATTAGCATAATGTGCAATTTTTTTTATTGAACTGCTTTCTAATAAGTAAAAAATTAAAATAAATTAATATACAATATTATGCGTTGGTTAGTGGATCATTATAACAAAATATTTTAAAATATTCTTGATGTCTATATCTATGTAACATCACAAGTCTATGTCTTCAAAATTAGTTGTATTTTCTTTTCATGAGTAAATATTTTAATCAATAATTATTTTAATTAATGACTATCTAATATTAAATATTAAATTCTTTAAAGACATTCTTAAAAAGCCTGTGCAACAATGTAGGTTTTGGATAAAAAAGAATTAAACTTTTTTATTTTGCAATAAGATCAAATTACAAAATCTATTTCTTAGAGATGAAAGGGTCTCCTAAATTTTGTCTCCCGAAATTAAGGACACAATCTTCTTGGCTGCTAAGTTTAGTTGATTTTACAAATATAAAACAATTTCCTAAGAGTTTTTGTAGTTACGACAAATCGCTCACTTTTGTTTGTAGCCCATGGGATCTTTCTTCCAATGCTGATAATGGTGTATAACTACTGATGAAATAGGCAATGAAAAAGAGTTTTACTGGGGATTGGATTTCCATCCTAACTGGTTGTAAATAAAGGACAATTTCACGAGTAGTCTTATGAATGACTGCATCCATAAAGCTCTTGCAGCATCTGTCAAACATTGCAACTGGAGGAAGACTCGTATAAAGAATAACCAGGAATTCCTCGAGAATCAACTTGAAACGCTTCGAATTCATGCACCAGTGTTTCACGGTACCAAGAGATTTGCAACATTGGTCTGATGATACATTCACTCCGTACCAGATAGTGTTCAATTCTGATGAAGAGCTCTTCCATTGTATTTACTATAAAGAGTAAGAAACGCTGATGTGGGTCCACATACATTACAAACTCCATGTGGAGGTCATGTGACCCAATCAAATTGGCAGGCGACCAGCATGTCGATCACTCTTTGGTAATATGGGAAATCATGTGCATTACTCTAATAAAGTTTTCTCCTTTAATCCTTAGTGGTTGGAGTCATGACTAAGATCAATGCTAGTAAGCCCAAACTGTTTCCTCGCCTTGTAGTCAGCCCAACCCGAGTAAGTCACGAGCTCGAACGTATAGAAATAGTCTCCAATGTCGATGACGATGCAGCCAAACATTCCACGAAGTTGAAATACGCATACTTCATATCAAATTGCATGTCATACCCTACACATCCATGATTTGGGCCATCAATGCAGATTAAGAACAATCAATAACCATTAGACACATGCAGTGGCAACATCAACCTTTCAAGCGACAGCAAAGCTTGACACTTTTAATAAATCATTTATATGATAAAATCTTTGGCAGAGAGCACCGAACTTACAATAATTAATGGCGACGGTGCGCCCCTCTGAATCCGGTGACTGGCGTACATGATGAAACCACAAACTCGGCCTACAGGCACATTGATAAATCAATGCCAGGAAATACGATTGGAACTTAAAACAAGAAACCAACAAGTTGTGAAGCAAGATTGAGCTAGAGCACATTGAGATTAAGAGACGTTGTATAGAGTTTGGGGTTTGAGGACTGTGGGATACATGGTGAGGCACAGGTTGTAGACTTCTACTTACAGATAAAGTAGTTCTCCTGCTCTGACTGTACACTCAAATGCCAGTGGGCCTCCGAAATAACGCGGATGCTGGGACTCGGCTGTTTGTCGCTCAGCATTCTTTGGAAAGGGATCTACACTGGACCACGGCACCCAGGCGGTTGGACTATCGCGTTTAAGCACCAAGCTCCCACTGTCCTGCAGAAATAAAGAAGCTGCAGACAGAAACTCATCATTCCATGTAGCCAAGGGGAATCTTCTTTCACGACAAATAGATGCGAGTACTGTAATCGTAGAACGCTAAAGGATTGGTTTATCAAATTATGGGAGTGAAGTTCACAAAAGCAGCTAAGGGATAGTAGATGTAAGTTTCAGAAGCAATAAAAATTGCCTTATACAAAAGAATTGCAATGTGAAGTTCATCTTGTAACCATCAACTACAGGTTACGAGCACATCAACCTAAAAATGCAGTAAAACAAATGCAGACTGGAATGACGTTCTCTTATCGAAGTAGCATAAAAGGTCCAAATGCTGATACCAATTCACAATGTTTATTCAAGCATCCATAAGCCCTTGTGTTTGAGAACCGGGGGCAATTTAATTGAATTATCAAACTGAGGAAGCAACCAGAAAAGAGACGCTGTACACTCAAGCAAATTGATTACAATAAATTGAGCACAGCTTGCGCATGAAAATGCAAAACTACCTTGCAATTCGGGACCAGAAAGAGGGAGAGAGAGAAAGAGAGAGAGAGAGAGAGAGAGAGAGAGAGAGAGCAAGAAAACTGACCGTTCGTTCATAATGAGCAGCGGGGTACTTCTTCACATACATCCGATGCACATCTGTTGGGGGAAGTAAGGTGAAATGCTTCTCCCCAGAGACTACAGCATAAAGATTCTCATAGTGGTCCTTATGGAATGATGTCACCGACTCTTGAGTACCAATCCACAAATTCACCGCCTCGGGCTTGCAGCCCAAAGCCTCGCTTGCCCATGCGATATCGCTGTCTACATCTTCAGAAAGCGCAGAAAACTCCAACGGGAAGCAATTGTTCTGCTGCTGTAGATATGCCACACTACGGTCTTCACAACTCGAACTCAGAACACACTCCAGCGCCGTGGGGAAGGGCAGTACCTCCACAAGTGAACTTGCGAAGACTATTTCATTGGCAGGTCCTTCTCCTTCCAAATCACCTCCATCGCTGTGGCTAGACTTTGACCCCACGTCTGCAGACTGAGGAGCCTGCACAAGGGCATCGGCTCGCCCGTCGGGGGTGAAATGGCAAGAGACGCTACGGTGGGCAAGTTGGGATTGCAAGTAGGAGTTGGACCAGAGGCGAAGGGCGGGCCAATGTGCAATGGCGTTGGTGATGATGCAGGGACGATTGGGCATGACGAAGTCGCGCAGGAACTGCACAGGATCGGGAGGGCCATCGATCCTGACAACCTCGGGCGTGCAACCCAGGGACAGCTCTCGCACCTCGCGCGACAGCAGATCCAGCAACTCTCCCGCTGCAGCGACAGCCATGAATCTACTTCCCCTCTTCTAAACCCTAAATCTATCCAGGTTCAAATTCTTCACACTCATTTGCTCGCAACGGAAAACCCAATTCGCGTTCAGATTCGTCACGACAACGCCTTCTTCGTTTTTTCTTCTCGAGGACCTTCCACTGTCGGACACTAAAACCCCCGCAACCCCGACAACTCTCTGCAAGCCCCGAAGCACAGTCACATCCATCGCCGACACACTTCACTAAGCCCTAATTTCCACCACACACACACACAATGGAGGAAAAAAATTGAAAATTAAATAAGCAGGGAATTGGAACTAATACCCTTTTCAAATGTCAGTTGATGTTTCTCGATGAATCATTCTCTCTATACATATAGGTATATATCAAAATGTGGAATGTTTTCAATCAAGTAAAATCTATTTGTATATATATATATATACACGTTTTTTTTCTTCCTATAAGAGAAAGCTTTTTGAATGAATGAACAATTTAGTGTTTTCAAAGCATGGACAAAAATATGTGAGATTCTTCATAGTCTTGCATTTGATACATTGATACTTGAGATGACAATTAAATATTGAGAATCCATATACTGTGGTCTTTTAGTTAATAAAAAGTAAAAGAAAAATAGCTTAAATAAAAATTAAATTATGAGAATCCATATAATGTGGTCTAGAATACCGTTATCTAAGTGTGACCAATTAAGTTGTATCTTACATGTTGCTCCTAAACGACGGCCTCTAATTCTTAAGTGCCCTTTTTGTCTTGTACAATGAACAATTTATATTTTTCAATCCACATGCAATCACCACCAGTACAGTCACTACGATCTCATTTCCTCCTCACCCTACTCTCACAAGCATTTGTATTATAGAACAAACTACTGTTTAAAATCAGCTCCAAAAATCCTAGTGGTCCACCTACAACAACCTTGGACAAAAACCTTAACATCATTCACCTCCTCTTATCCCTCTACAATACAACAAAAATAATGCATAAGGAAACACTAAATTCTAACCAGCCCATGTGGATTGGAAAATGAAACTTTTCTCATGTCTTTATCCAAACTCAATTCCCACTTGCTAGAGTTCACATGGGGCTGACTCAAATCAGAATTTCCTGTTGAAAGTCTTCATAAAGGACCACTTAGGGCTTTGTTGGTGATTCATCCATATCAGAACATTTAGTCTCAACAAATGAACTAATGACAAACTTTCCACAATATATGTACTGCACTTCGGTACACTTATAAACACAGTTGTTATTCTTGTTATTAGAACTACTGTGTAGTAGTTTGATGCGTTGCTTGTATGTATGTATGTATGTATGTGTGCTCATAGTGTTGTGCACGATCCTGATAGCAAAGTTACAGAGTCACTGTTCACTAAGTGGTTTTACGTCAATATTTCAACATGGTATCAGAGCGGGACTGAATTCCTCACTTCGCCTTCTATCGAACTTGCTTAGTTCTCATTCCATATAAAACATCCAAAGTAATTATATATTGGCAAAAGATATTCTCGTTCCAGAAGAAAATCAAGCTTGCATGATCATCCAATTTTCACTTGTGTAAATACTGAGAACACAGACACGTATCCACATTGTTCAATACAGAACCAAGGAACAAGAACCTAGCCAATACAGACTTAGATTACCGATGAGGAGAACAGCAGAAAGAGCTGTTTAAATACAGTTACATTCGTGGGTTCCCTGAGATGAGAACTGGATTATATACCTAGGGGTGTTCATCCAACACCCTCCTTCACCCCGTGTGTTCTATGTTCAAGGCAGCTATTATCACAAAAAAAAAAAAAAAAAAAAAAAAAAAAACTGAACTAGAAATAAAAAAAAAGATGAGGTGTTCTTAGTTGAAGAAGAAGTTCTCGGCATCTTGTAGCATCCTGAATCCTCTGTATTTTGCTCCAAGAATCAATAAGGATGTCTAGTAGAGGATCAGAGATCGTGGAACAACACTCTTGCTACTTACTATGTTGAGTTCGTTTCTGAACTTCTCGAACAGGGAGCACCCTAGTGGCTTTGTGAAAATATCCACTAGTTGCTCAAGAGAAGGAATATAATGGATTTCTAATTCTCCTTTGATCATTTCTTGAGTGAAGTGATAGTGGGCAGACACATCACGTGTTTGGGGATTTGTCCCAAGATTGACTGTCATCCGAATGTTGCCAATGTTATTGCAAAAAATACAAATTGAGAGTTCGATTTTGAAGTGTAAATCCTGAAATAACATTTGCAACCAGGATGCTATTTTGGATGCTTTTGTAAGGGCTCGGTACTCTGCTTCAGAGGATGACAAAGCTACGGTAGGCTGCTTCTTTGAATGCCATGTGATTGGTGACTTTCCTAATCTGAAAATGAAGCTTGTGGTTGACCTAGCATCTTGTGCATCTCCCGCCTAGTCGGAGTCGATGTAGCCTTATAGTGTATTACTCTTTGATTTGTGGAGATGACTCCAAAGTCCTCGGTGCCTTTGATGTACCTAAGAATCCACTTTGTTGCTAGAAGATGTGGTTGTTGAGGTTTCTGCATGAATCTGCTACATACTCCTATTGAATATTTAAATCTAGACTAGCCATTGTGAAATGAAGAAGCGATCCTATCAGCCCTTGATAGATTGTTGGATTTCAATCTTCTTCCATATTCATTACTATTTTGTAGCATTCATCCACAGTCATTACTAGTTTGTAGTGTTCATCCATAGGAGTAGCTGTTGATTTACACTATGCTACATCATATGTTATGAGAATTGGCTTAGCATAACTCCTTTGAGTTGGGAAAATTCCACTGTGAACTTGAATACACTCTACCTTCAAATAAATCATGATATCACCTCCAAAGAGGTTAGTCATGGGAAACTTAGAGTATAATCTTACCTTAAGACCTGTTATCTCAGAGCATAAGTTGCTTACCATCAGTAGATCATTGATAAAAAGTGTTATAAGAGTGATATTTTTATAGTCGGCTTTGTTATAAAGATTATGTTTGCCCATGCTTGATTTAAAACCAATGGTTTTGAGCAACTTGTCAATTTCTTCGTACTAGGACCTGGGAGCTTGTCTTAATCAATAGAGTGCTTTTTTAAGCCTATAAACTAAATGTTCTCTTGCTGGAATTTAAAAACCTTCTGGTTGCATAATATAGACTTCTTCTTTGTATAGACCATAGAAGAATGTAGTAATGATGTCCATGGGTGACTTGGTTCAGCTATTTTGGGATGCTATAGTAAGCAATGATCTAATGGTTTTCCATGCAACTATTGGTGTCAATGTTTCGTCTATATCCACTCCATCTTGTTGTTAAAAATTGAGCACAACAAGCCTTGATTTTTACTTTTGAAGATCACCATCAATGATTGATTTTTGCTTTGAAGATCCATTGTGTAGAGGTGGTAGTTTTACCTAAAGGAAGCTTGATAAGATACCAAACTTTGTTTTTAATAATGGAATTGTATTCTTCTTTGATGGATTCTCTCCAAAGAAGACAATTCCATGATTTGGTAAAAGAGTTTGATTCCATGTTTATTGATTCTACCTTTGTATAGTGATCCTTGAGCCAACTAAGAAAACGAGTGGTGTAGCTTGATCTAGTGGTTTTTTGCATTGTCCATTTTAGATCTAGTTTTTTGATGTCTATTGGCCATGAGTGATCAAGATTGTCTCTCTGTGAAAGTGATTTTGTTTCAACATTTGGACATTGTGGGGATGAATAGTTGTCTTTTGTTTGTAAGTTTATAGATTCTTTGGTTCAAGTGGTCGTCAAGTTTTCAAATGGAGATTGATCTAGCTCTTGTTCAATAGGTGATATCAAAGAATTTGGTAGTGTTGTCAAAAATTGTCACATATGACCTCTGAACTGATTGACATAATTTGATAAAAGCGGCAATTGTAGGAATCTAATAAAAGAGCTTTGGTTTGTAGCTACCAATAGACACGAGAGCTGCTTCTAAACTACTCTTTCTATTGAGAATAAAGATGTGATACTTGACATATAGATAGATCCAACAGATGATATTGAAGACTTCACATCTGAATTGAAGACAGACAAGAAATCTAAATCTCTTTCTTCTATTTTAGTTGTTGGAAGGTAGAAATTAAAGCTTATAATAGATTATGAAAGTTTAGTATGATAAAACCTTGTTTCATCAAAGATAACATCTTTTGACACAATGATCTTGTTGGTCAAAGGTAAGTAAATTATGTAGGCTTTAGAACAATCATCATAGCCTATTAGATAGCTTGTAATAGATTGAGGTTCTCATTTGTACCTAATGTGAGTACCAATGTGCACATGTGAAAGAGCTTTGATTCTCTTGAAGTGATTTAAAGAAGGTTGTTTGCTAGAAAATCTTTCTTCTAGAGAAAAGAATGAATCATTTATCTTAGTTGGGATTCAATTGAGAAAATAAATGATTGTTTTAACAACTTCTGAGCAAAGTTGAATTGAAAGATATCTTGACACTAGTATAGTTTTGATTCTTTCTAGAATCATTTGATTTTGTATTTTGACAATAGTGTTTTGGTATAGAGTATGGTCTTGTATTAGTCCTTGCAGAATCCCATGAAATCACAAATAATCTAAAAATGTTGTAGAAAAAAACTTCTTATTCCTATTTGTTCACAACAATTTGATGTAATGTTGTCATGTGGTAATACAATTATATAGTAAAAAATAAAATATAGATATTATTATAGAAGAACCTATTAAAAAGATGTAGTAGAAAAATGAGAATAAATGATAGAAAGGTAGTAAAAAATTTAGTCTTAATATTGCCTTTTATAGAAGAGACTTCTATTTACTTTGCAAAAGCAATAATGAGCCAAATCAAAATAAATGAGATAAGAAATTGATATAGGCATATTTAGGAAAGAATTAAAAATAAGTTAAAGTAAAAATGGCCTAAAATTATTAAAAATTGATACCTAGAGAGGACTCGTTGTCAACTTAGGTTGAAATCAGATCCCGAGGTACAAAACTACACTGATATGGTGACTTTGGGGTTCTTTTGAAGATTAAAGAGTAAGATTTGAGAGAAGACTTGAAGAGAGATTTTTAAGCATTGGTTTTATATCATTTGAACCAATATTGAGATTTTGATGGATTTTCAAAATTAATAATATTCTTGATGGATTTAGGTTTTGAAAAATAAAAATATATTTATAAATTTAAAGGTTTCTTGAGTTTTGTGACATGTGTATGGGTAGAATTCATGTAGTTTGTTGGTGTAATTATTGTAAATGTGTATGCAAAATTTGATATCAATTGAATGGTTAGATTGAAGTATATGAGGATTTTTATGGATTGATGTCTCATAAATTGGAGTTTGAGGGCCAATAAGTGTTTCTAAGATCTTCAATAATTTGTCAATTGGATTAGAATGAAAATTATTCATATGGATAATAGATTTAATTTTTAATATTTATATAAAATTTGAAAAAAAAAAAATGGTTTAAAAAGGAGATATTGGTGCTAGAAGGTTAGCATTAAGGTTGGAATAGAAGTCCGTCCAACATCCAATTGGCTTATCTTTCATTTCTCTCAATTAGTAAGTGTAATCAATTTTATTTTTCTTGTGCTTGTTTCTAACTAAGTTATTAAAAAGTGTACAAAATTTGAGTTGATATTAATTATTTCATCATTAATTATTGAGGTTTTAATTTGCTATAGGGTTTATTGAGAGCTTGCTTAAGATTTAGAATTTGATTAAGATTTGCTTAAGATTTGGTTTAGGATTTATCTAAGGTTTAGGGTTTCATTAGAATTTCATTAGGATTTGACCTAAGATTTGGTTACAATTCAATTAGGATTTCAATTAGGGTTTAATCTAGGATTTGGTTAAGATTCAATTAAGATTTCAATTAGGATTTGATCTAGAATTTGATTAAGATTCATTAAGATTTTAGTTAGGATTAAATTAGGATTTAATTAGAATTTATTTAATATTTTTATCTTTATTATTTCTTTAGGATTCTTTGTTGTTTCTTTAAAAAAAATTATTTTAGATTAGTCAAAATTTGATTAGGATTATTAAGGTTTATTTAAAGTATATTTAAGATTTTATTAGACTTGATAGGATTGTTGTTGCATTTCTACTTACCTTCCACAACTAGGTGTTTAATGCATTTTCAAGCAAGAACACATGTACTACAACATTGTCTAATTTTTTTTTTCAGCCATATTTTTAAATTCAAATTCTTTTTGAAGAACTTGGCTCTTTTGCTGCAAAAAATATATCCACACTTTTCTACTACAATTGTCAATCAAAAGTAAAATATATCTATTTCTTCCTATCAATAGAACTAAGAGAGGGCCACAAATATCAGCATGAATCAACTCCAAAATCTGAATACTTCTTGTATGTGATTTTTTGGGAATGGATTCTCTTGTTTGTTTTACTATAGTATAGTATTAGTAGACTACACGTTTTATTATGAATTTTGGTATCCCCTAATGACAACCTTCTATTGCCATATTGATCAATGTTTGTAAACTTACATGACTAAGTGTACAATGCCACAAATAAAAGAGCCTTGAGTCTAAATCTAATAAAATCTGTATTTCAAAATGAACTAAAATATCATGAGTTTCTAGTGCCAAAATTATTGCCACCACCACCTCCTTCTAAAGATGAGGAAGCCCAAGAAGAGAAACTTGAATACCTTATATACATCCTCTCAATGTCAATTAAACCAAGTCTACATGCTATGCCTATTGAGTTTTCAGAACCAAAACGGTTATGGGACTTTTTGAAAACTTCTTTTAAAAAGGAAACTTGATCTAAAAAGCAGTCATCGGATTCAGATGACTGTGCCATTGGCACCGCATTTGCCGCGGACGAAGGCAATGACGCACTATTTGAAGCTGCCATCTCATCCTTGGATATTAACAAATCCAATTCTGGGTGGTATCTCGACTGTAAGGCCACTTACCATAACGGAAATCCGGATTACTTTGATAGTTTAGAGGTCTTAAGAGGCAACATGAAAACTACAAGCGGCCATAATCATCTGATTACAGGCCGAGATATTGTTCAGTTCAATCTTCCATTTAGTGAAATAAGGAAATATTCGATATTTTATACGTTCTAGGCCTGACAAAAAATTTGCTCTCCATCATATCCTTTCCTAATAATAGGATAGTTGCATATTTCAATAATCAGAAAACGCTCTCTATATAACATGGGACACAGCAGACTGGTTGCGGAAAAAGTCCAAAATCACAAAAATGGGTTGTATAAACTCATTTCATGCCACTCAACCCTCGGCCAATCTTATGGAATTGGATCTTTACACCGTGCGCCATTGGCACTGTAGGCTTGGACATCCCAGTTCTTCTCGGCTACATGACGTCACAATTTGCAATATGGCATCCGGGATGCCATATATCCCACTTCTCAACACCATGTGCGGCCATTGCCAAGCAGGAAAGCAAATCCGAGAGCGTTTTCCAAAATCCAACAACCATCAAGCAATCAAACCGCTTAAACTACTTCACATAGATTTGTGCGGTCCACTTCCGATTTCATCTTTAGGCAGATCGAATTACATCTCAGTAATTGTTGATGATTGTACCAGGTACACATGAGTCTGTTTCCTCCGATACAAATCACAAACGTTTAAAAAGTTCAAACAATTCAAATCCATGATCAAACTCCAGCTAAACTAACAGATTCGAACAATATGAAGTGACCACGGGGGTGAGTATCTCTTCCATGAATTCACTCACCTCTACTACAGTATTGGGAATCAACGGCAGCTAACAAATGCAGCGACTCCCAAACAAAACGGCATTGTGGAAAGGACAAATTGAAAACTATTGAAGATGGCACAAAGCATGATCATACAAGCCTGAATGCCGAACAACTTATGGTCCGAGGCAATCAAAACAATCGTCTTCCTACTTAACCGGCTACCAACAAAAGCGCTTAACCAGGTAATTCTCTTCCAAAAAAAAATTGACAAATCGCCAGACCTTTCTTTCTTGCAAATCTTTGGTTCAAATATTTATGTTTGAGTAGAGCGGGATCACCGAAACAAATTGGAGCCAAAAACAAAAACCAACGTCTTTGTTGGATATTACGACGAGACTAAGGGCTTCCGGATATAAATGTGAGAGGATCACAAGCTTATTATATCTCGAAACGTTTGGTTTGACAAAAACAACATACTGATCCGCATACCATCAGCTTACTAACAATTACATTGTGCTTTGGACTCGGTGGCCATAACTCAACCACTGATCAATGACGCAGCAGACCGCTCAAAACCAACCTGTAGTCTTGCACCTCCACCTATATCTATAATTTACGAACAAAAAAATTTCAACTCAACAACAAAACTTGGTGCTCTCAACTATAGCCGACGACCATGCTAAACCTCATAGAATTTCTGCTCCAAACAAGAAGACACAACACCCTCTGTATCTTCTTCTGGAGAAGACATCCTCTTCGACCGAGGCACCTCAAAACTCTCGCTCTTCATTGAAATATTCAACCACAGAAAGGATTCATCCAAAAGTCAAGCTCAGAATTGATGCAACGTCGCCAAAAACAACTACAAGCTCAGAAGCAGCATCTGCGCTTGAAGCTCAAAACAAAACAAATTAGTTAAACACATCAAGCCTTCACTTCTATCCAACTAAATCTCACAACATAAAAAAAAAATAATCGACTTACTATTAGACTGGATCAAGAACCCACCAGAGACATTCTCCCCACATCATGAAATGTCACCTTTATAATTCCTTCGATCTCGAACCCAGATCCTCACCATACCTTGAGGCAACAAAATACACACCACTAGGAACTTCAATTATTAGAGACTCCAAGAGCAAGGAAATGTTGGAAGATTACATGAAAGACCACTTAGAGCTTTGTTGTTAATTTATCCATCCCAGAACATTTAGGCTCTACAAACAAACAAATGATGAATTATCCACAGTATATGTACCGCACTTTGGTGCATTGATAAATACAACTGTTATTCTTGTTATTAGAACTACGGGTTAAGCTTGATACATTGCTTGTATGTATGTATGTGTGTTCATAGTGTTATGCACAATCCTAATATCAGAGTTACAGAGTCACTGTTCACTAAGTGGTTTTATGTCAATATTCCAACATTTTCCTTGTTCCATTTGTCACGCATCAAGTCCATGTCAGCATCCACACCACCGTAATTAATCAATATGAAACGCCATACTTGGATCACACTTTGGTCGAACTCGTGTTGCTACAACCGAAGAGATTAGGCTCCAAAGGACAAGGTATATTTGCATTGATGAAGCTTCATAGGACTACGCGGCACGGCTTGAGGAGAAGAATCATCTACCCCTGCTCGGACAATCGACTGAATCATATATTCCTTTCCATCTTGATTGTCATGGCAGTTGATGCTTGGCCCTGATTTAGAGTGCATGTAACGCATCCTGCATCCTACAAAAGTTTGGTACAGGACTTGCACCATGTCGTAGCATCGGTCAAAGTTTAAATTTTGTAGCAAAGTTGATTTGTTACTGACACTGCGGTTTCGACAAAGGGTGTGACCGAGGTGAAAGAAAGAGAGAAAGCACGAAGCACGTGAACTTTTCTCAGGGATTCTACATATAATCTCTCAACAACAGTGAGAGGCAACATTCTGCGACCACGTGGTATAGACAATTTCCTCCTTACCTTCTTTCCAAGTTGCACAACTTGCTCTTCTTATGTTGCTCTATCATTATATATCAAAGTTAAGAGTTGAAAAGGTTGGTGTTAGTGGCAATGGAATTTCGTGATAGTCAGTTGTAATGGCATTGAGCTACTGCTGAAATTAATTCTAGTCACTTGTGCATAAAACTATTTACACCAATATCATATTTTGGCTCTTCTTTGTAATAATAAATTGTTTCTTTTTAATCCTTTGCCTTAGCCCTCCCCCAGTTTTATTTAAGACTCCCTTGCCATTTGTTCTCTTTAGTCCTAAGTTTTGATCTTAGCAGGAAGGTGCAAGTGTAGCTAAAATTGCCCAAATTCCATTCATGGAGGAAGAAGAAAAATTACCATGGTACCTTTTTGGACTTGGTCCACAAAGAAAGCAAACCACAACCCACTGAGGCTACATTGGAAAAAATATTACTAAAAAGATATGCACAAAATTACTTTGGTTTTTTAATACCTGCTCTTTTTAAATAAATCAAAGTAGATAGTGAAATTATAAAGGAAAAAATTTAGTCTTTTTTTATATTACACCATATTAAGAATTTCTACCCTTGAAACTCATAATTCTAACTTTGATCCAAAAGTTGTATAGAATCCAAAGATAGTTAAAGGAATTAGAGCAATAAAAACCTCTACGTGGATATTTTTAAAAAATTTACATAATCAATCCTTAAAAATAATCTCTTTAGTAGCTATTTATTATAAAAAAAAAAGTATTAAAAGAATGCTAAGACGAAAAAAATATATATTTAAATATATATATATATATATATATATATATATATATATATATTGTTAAAAATACAACAAAAAGATAAAATAAAATAAAACTATACAATAATTTAGTAGTAGCTTTGCATAAATTTAATAAAATAATTAATATATAAAAATAATAATTAATAAATAAAATAACTTGTATAGATTTTATAGGTAATAATTTTTATATTTTAGAAATAAAAAAACAAAAATTACATCAACATATATAGCATGTATAAGATTAGTGATGAGTGACAGTTGGTAGTAAAATTATTTATAGTTATAAAATTTAGTATCTAAGCAAGTGAGTATCAAATTTATAGCTTTTAAATGACTTATATAATTATTTAAAATTAAAATTAAAATTTTATTTATAATTTTTTTCTTCTATAATTTTAAAAAATAAAAATAAAAATGATAGAATAATAAAAAATAATAAAAAATAGAATAAATATTAATATAATTTAAATTAAACTAAAAATTTTATGAATATTATATAAAGCTTTTATCTTTAAATTATTTAATTAAACATATATATATATATATATATATATATATATATGAGGTTTTAAAAGATTTTTATAGAATGTAGTTTTTTTAAACAAGATTAACAAATAAAAAGTAAAAAATTACTAAAGAAGTGAATTTTAACTTTGCTGAAAATTTTATCAATAGTATTGATTTTAGATTTCTAGATTTTATTAAAAATATAAAAATATAATATTTATTTTTGAAGCATTTTAAATTTAAAGGATTTAAATAAAACAAAATAAAATATCAATTAGTTATGCTTACAATAAAAAAATTATGCAATGGTCTAGTAAACCATGAAATATAAATAATTTATCTAAATAGATAATTCCAATGTATGATATAAAATTTAAATAAAAAATATCAAAATATAAATGAAATAATAAAAAATAAAATAATTTTTAAATTTTTTGCCATAAACCTCATATTGATAAAATAAATTTTAAAATTTATTTAACTTTAAAATATGACATACCACCAAAAATTATGAAAAATGGCCATTTCAATTGATTTATTGTAAATATTATATAAAACTTATAAGTACAATTTCACAATATTATATAATATATTGTCTATTGTAAAAAAAATTAATGAGTTAATTTATGATAAGTAAATAATATAAGAAAAATCTAAAATCTATTAAATTATGACTTTATTACAATTTTAGCTATACAATTTTTTGCAACAAAACATCTACGAATAAAATAGAATTTGGTTCTATAAAAATAATTGATAAAATCATGACTTAAAAGTGTAGATAGTATAGGTTTTTCTAATTTGTTTAGTTTATGTTCTTTTCTTTTTTAGTTCTTCTAATAAACATTAAATTTAATTTAATTTAAATAATATATTTGTAAAAACTTTAAATAAGCACACTTCAAATATATTGAAATCTCTTTTGAATTAAAGTTTAAAAATAACTGGTTCAAATAATAAATAATAATTTATATATATATATATATATATATATATATAGTTTTTTTAATAAGATATTTTTTGTAATATAATATTGTTCAACAAGATATTGAGTGACAAGATTATCTTAACATGAATTAACTTTTTATCATATATATATATATATATATATATATATACACAATCTTATAGATGCTATTACATTTTGATCTCAATTTTTGAGCAGTATAAAATATTCTTCTTGTATAAACTTTTTTTTTTCTTCTTTTCTTTTATTTTGAAATTTTCAAAATATTATATATGTTTAGTAATATTTATGTTTCTAAAAGTATTTTTGATAATTAATTAAATTTAAACTAATGTAAGATTTTTTTTGTTACATGTAATAATAAAAGATTTATATAGTTATCTATTTTTTATTGATTAAATTTAATTTTATATAATAATCTTTATAGTTTTAAAAAAACTAGAAACAGATTATCTTTTCTTCTTTTACATCTAATAATGCAAATAATAGAACTACAATTAATTTTAATTAGAAATAAAACTTAAGTATATATTTTATTAAAATAGTTAAACAAAAAAGTATTGAATTTTAAAGACTAAATATAAAGAAGAGGTTTGTAAAAATAACAGTTAGAATTCAATATAATAAATTCATAACTATTATATATATTTTTATAGATTAAAATACAAAATTCTAAACTCTAAGTGAATATATATATATATATATATATATATATATATTTATATATATATATATATATATATATTTATATATATATATATTTTAACACATCAAACATAATCATATTCATTAAAATATAGGAAATTTCTTCCATAAAAAAATACAATAATCACATAAGAATTTAATATAAATTATAATAGAAAAAAATCTAAAACCAAACATTATATTTATAACATCTATTTTTATTTGATATGTTAATATAACAAAACATATACAATCATAAACACTTTTTTAAAAAATATTACTTATTCTTTTACAAATAAAAAATAAAAGTTCAAAGCTATAAGAATAAATAGATTAAAAAAAGTATAAAACTGGTTATATGAATCTCTACTAGTCAATTAAGTAAAATTTATTTGTACCAATTATTAGAATAAATAATCAAGATATGTATGGTAACTATTATAAGATATGACAACTTATTATTTAATAATTTAAATCTATTTTTTTATGTAGTACCTAAATCAAAACACTGTATCACCAAGAATAGCTAAATCATCAATTTGAGTAATATTATCTTAAGATCTTACATATTTGTAGAATTCTATGCCAAATTTTTAAGAAATAAACCAAATACATTATAAAATTAAAATCCCAAAATATGTTTAATAACAATCAATATAAATAAAGTATTAAGTGAGCAATAATTTACATACAAGTGACATTTTAAAATGGTCAATTTCATTAGAAAGTTTCACCTCTTGACACTTTTTCTTTTAAGTGTCAACAGGTGAAATTCTTTATTGAAAGTTGTCTGAAATTTGTAACATCTATTAAATAAGAATCTATTATTGAATTTAAATTTCAAAACCTAAAAATAGTTCACTTGCACAAAAATATAAATAAATAAAAAAGAACATCACATACATAGTAACATCATAAAAAATATATATTTGAACTTAATATATCATTTCGATTAAGAATGTGATTGAGATACTATTTACTTTCAAGTGTGATAATGCTTTCATATGCAGCAAGTCATACAATCTTTTATGCATCCATTGTTTTCACAAATATATATATATATATATATATATATACACATATATATATATACACACATAAACTATGATTATTGAAATGAAACAAAACTAACCTGAGTTGTGATATCACGTTCCTTCAGGGCTGATTGTAATCAGAATACTTGTGCTCATTCCAGATTGCTGCATGAAGAACCGCAGTTGTAGATCCACCGAAGGATGCTTGTTCGCTGTTGGCGGCGCTTCAGAATCTGCTCATGGACCTTGGGATTCTCGTTTCTTCAACTACTGGGTTCCTGTTTTTTTGACAACAAAAGCGGCATCAAGTTGATGAAGAACCCATTTTGTCATAACTAGAAAAAAGACCCTTAAATATTCACTGCCACCGCAACTGTGAGATGGTTGAAGATGATTCAGTATCTTCACCAGAGCTTTGGGTCGCATCGACTTTGAAGACTCACACTCCATTGCGTGATTAAGCTCCTCCCTCAGACTGTCGCGTATGCATCACAGGTCATTCGTCTAGGATGGTCCCAGGTCGTCTTCATATTATCATATTGTCAGGTCTTTAAGGTGCTGTTGAGATTTCGTTACTGCACATTCACATCATGCTCCATTTTGTTCGCTTTTATCCCCCACAAGTTCTGAAACCCCCCCCCCCCTTTCCCTTCCCCTGCGAGGGAGGGGAGGGAAGGTAAGGAAGAACCTCCGAAGTGAAAACAAGGGTCGTCCCATGTTGTAACTCTTCAATATGATACAGACCTTGATTCATCAACACGACTCTCTAACAAACTTCATGATTCTCTTCCAGTTGTGTTAACATACCAATAGTATTGACGTTTGAATAGGCGTTAGAATGCTCTACTCAATGAAATTCCAACGTCGACTTAGGTCGCAGTGGTTAGCAAACGAAGACTGATTTGGAAGTTCCTGCTTAGGATTATTTAAGTTATTCCTGCTGATATGATAGATTCTAGGAAAAAATATTGGCACCGTTGCATATTAAAATCTTTGAAAGATATGAATATACCTCACCTGGCATATCATGCAAGATTTTAGATGCAAAGATGAGGTCAATTAGCACAAGGTTCATGTTGCAAGCACAAGGACCGAGTCCAAATGGGACGTAGGTCAATAGGAGTTCGACCAAGGATAATGCCACGCGAGAGGACTGCCATGGTAGGTGGACCTCCTGTGATCCCACTTCATGCTACGGTCACTGCTGGTGTCCCTGCTCTAACTCTTACGACTTTGCTGTGGTCATAACAATGCCCTATCTGAGTAACTCTGAAATAATTATTTGTACATAACTGTTGCCTCTGAAATCCCTTCAATAGGTGTTGTGAAGAAAGAGAAAGAGAACGCACCTAAACGGTTGTGGGATGTAACGTTCCACCTCAAAACAAAATGATCAACACCTAACTGTTTGATTGTGAAAGAGTGTGATGTACGATTTTCCTTGAATTAGTAAATTGATCCCAGCTAGGACAGAAAAAACAAAAGTGCGTTGATCCAGTTGGACCACATAGGCCACAATCCTAGGGGAAAGGCGATTTTAAATACATGAAAGTTTCTGAACAAACTTCAGGAGCTAATGTGGAGATTTTTCATAGCCTGCTCTGAACACATCTACTCGAGCTTGGCAAGTCAAAACTCCAGATATTGACAGTTCTAAAAATAGAAAGAAATCGAAGTCCACGAAATGATTCATGGCATGATTGAAATAGGGCCTGAGGTCGATCTATTTACCGATAAACGGCAGTAAACATTTCCACTTCAACTATACAAGACGTACTATCTCACAGTGCCAAGACTTGGCATGCACCCCGTGGTAGTGGATCAGAGAACCGAATTTTGAGGGTAATATCTTCGTAAAACTTCAGGGAGGCAGACGGTTTTGCAGGTTCGGTCTTGGAATCGCTCACCTCCACGACAGCTACAGCTGCTCGGGTTGCTCCTATCCGAGGCTGCAAACCTGTTCCAACAATACAAAGCTTCCCACCAAGACTCACAAGCTCCGGGCCCCATGCCAGAACAGGCGCAGAATCCTCCAAAACCCCCTTGATGGTTTCCCAAGCGTCCTTCCTCTCATTATATACAGAGATTTCATTCTTGCCTTCAAGTGAGTGTGAATCCCCAACAGCGTACAACCTACCATTCATAGCAGCAGTTTTGGATTGCCAACCTATTCAAATCACAAATATTAGTTAAATATGAGACTGCTAATGCAAAAGATACAGTTCAGTGTCCAACATTTTATGGTTACCAATGTATTCTCTAGATATATCTAACTCACTCGACAATTGAAATCTCATGTTTCAAATATTACATGAAAAAACGTTCCAGAGTTGGTGCATTCACCTGTGTTAAGACCATGGGCCATGTACACCCATTCATCTTGCTTTGGGTCGTAAACAAGCCCAACCAAATTCTCGCTAGAAGAGTTCACCACGTAAAATTTGTTGCCAAGAACGGCAGAGTCATAAAGCTCCATGGAGATCTTCATTGATGAGATGAGGCGCCATTCGTTCTTAACCGGGTTGTAAGCTTCGGCAGTTGGTCCTGCGTCCTGGTCACGTTCTGTGAACCCTCCTACGACATACAGCTGGTTGTTGATAACACCTGCTGATGAAGACCATTGTATATGTGATCACAACATCGTGGAGAACATAACAGGGCACACCTTAAACATTGACATCGACATCATCAAGATAGTACCCGTTTTAGGCTATGAATTTAAGGAAATTAAACTTGCTAATTAGATGTGAACAACTTAGTAATAATAGAAAGGCCAGGGTTCCTGAATATGATCGACCTGCCATGCATTTGGCCCGTGCAATGGTCAGAGGGGCTGCAGATTTCCAGGAGAAGTGTTGCATGTCAAAGTATGAAACACAGCTACATGCATTGCCATTGTCCAGCTGCCCACCTACCACAAACAGTTTCCCATCCACCACCGCAGAAGCGGAGTTCCCAGCAGTGCACTGTTCATTGGGCAAAGGTGGAAGCGTAAACCATCGATTCGATTGCGGGTCATACCCATGCCACACGTTGGCTCTTGAGGAATCCTAATAAAAAGAAAAAAACATGCGAACAGGCAGTGTTGAGGCCATTACTCCATTCTTCTAAGAAATTTCACTCTCTTCAATCCGAAAACTCAAGCTGGAACCGTACGGGTTCAACAAACTAGTAGAAGTGATTGTCCTTCACTTCTAAAGCATAATTGACGAAGAGAGGACAAAGGAACTGGTGCTCACACTGGGGTGCTATGCAGAAAGAGATACCTGAGTCCACAAAAAGAGCCATTCTTCAGTTAGAGACAGCTCTTGTCGGATGTCATAAAAAACACCAGTTTGTAAGAGGCGTCGCCAACTTCGACAAACTGCACTAAGAACTGCATGTTGAGCTCGTGGTACTCGTGCCAAGCAAAGAAGAGCAAGCTCGTCTGGAAGTGAAGGTATCAGACCCCGGTATGGTTCTTCCTGTTTTGATCCTCTACGCCTTCTAGAACCGCCCTCGGATGCCATTGTTGATCGTGTCTAACCAGTTTAAAGAAAGAAAAATCAGTAATTTTTCTTTCTCGAATATGCATTACCCTAAACCAGTTCAAGGAGAAGGCTTTTTTAAAAAAGAGAAAAATGTGCGAGAGGTGAAGTACATTGTTGAGAACGTGCTTATTAAACCAGTTAAAGAAATGAGAGGGAGAAATATTTGAATGTCGAACGTGACTTTGAATCCAATGGCTTTTTACGTGAAGAAATAATATAGGAATACAAACTCTGAAACAGAACCACTAAAATTATTCATGTAGCCTCCAAACCAGAGTTTAAAATAAAGACCATGCTACAGTTGATGCTCTAAGGAATTGAAGTTAGAAAGGAACATTAATGCCTCCTTCTGAATGGTAAATTATCAAGCATGACGATGTTCTGTGCCTAGAATAGGGCACAATGTACCCACCTGGACTTTCATCCCCTTCTGTCTGGACGACATCAGTTCCTACAAGCTTATTAATTTTCTCTCTCAGGTGGAAAGCCTCATCCAGAGCCTTTGCAAATTTACACGTATCTTCTAAACCGCGCGTGAGCCATGAAATGTAATTCTCCAAGCAAGACCTGTTCTGGAAAACAAAGACTCATGTCGATCACACATTATATACGTACATATCTACAGAAATAGCCTAAAACTGGAACAAGCGCGTACACAAGTCACAAATAGAGGCCATAATTCGCAAATTACTATTCTCGAGCCGCTTACAATGTTGCTCTATCGTTGATCCTGGATGTACAGTCCGACCCTAAAAATCACATCGTAGAAACTACGGAGATCCTATCTTGGCTGCGTGAGTAGGAACCTTACACGCTAGTCACACAACTCGCCCACTGTCCATTGCGCAGACATCGTCACTCTGAGCATATAATGTACACGGAACGCAATTCAGAAACACTGTTTCGAAAAATGGCTGCTTGCGCGCGAACTTCACAAAACATACAAATCCTAATAGTAAGGAAAGGTTGTAATTAGCATCTGTGAGACCCTCACCTCCATTCACGTTCACAACCATATTCTCCCGTGTTCTGCGCATCATTCTGTACCATCCAAAAGCAACATCAAGACGAATCAAGTCCTCAGTATTCATGGCTGTCCCTAAGAACAAAATTGCGATTACGTCAGAGAAAGCTACAGTAAAAAATCCCACAGAAGTAAAGCCAGGACACAATTCACACCATAGCATGGTCAATTGCATCAACCATGACACAATCAAGAGTGCCCGCTCTATAAGAGCAACAACAAATTGGCGACATCGTAATTCTCTCATACGCTACCGATCCCCAGCTAGAAACATCTAAAGGACATCCAAACATTCCTACCCTTATAATTAAGAGAAGAAATATACCAATGAGCCGCACCTCACCTTCGTCTCGTGCACAACATTCTCAACTATGCTTGATACATCAATAATCTTCCAAAGCGTTAAAAGTCTCAAGCCCTCTCACCCCATTCTCACCCATCCACATAGAAGCCTTCGTAACAAAAACAAATTGGCGATGAAACCCAGAGGGCGATCCAGATACCAAACATACCAACACATCCACCCACAACATGCCAAAACACCACCGACTTTTTCTCCGCCTCTGGGTGCACACATACAGACTCCAATTGATAACCACCTATTCAAGCTGCAATTCAACCAAGAAAGTACTCCGCACGCAACACACCCACGACCGTCTCCACTTTCCTGTGACCTCTTCCCCTCACCATGTATCTTACTCTCGCTCTGCCCTTCCGCTACGATCCTCCCCACGATCCCTCAACGCAAACCCAATAATGAGCACTCGCAATTGGCCAAGGATTGCGTAGAACGACGAGTGCTTGGATCACCAGCAGTGCTGCACAAGGCTCTCATCATCAGTGCATCAGGCCCCCGTTACCCGCTGAGTGCCTTTACCACCGGTAACTCGTGATCCCCATGGGTAACACACACCGTCGTCTAGTAACACCCACTGACTGCTGGTCGTCATAGAGCCTGGAGAATGGCTCCTTCGACGGCCCCGATTGGGCTTCTTGTCGTTTCTTTCAGACCCAGTTCACAAATTGACCAAACTCTCTGCAGTTTTCTCGTCCCCCATCCCCGCCCCCGTTCCCCCTGTCCATCCCTCACTTTCCGATGCAACACCCACCGTGAGAAAATCCTTCGATGTGGTCATATGCCTCTAACTTCCATATGGTTGAGGATACCAGCAAAAGAAAGCCAGCACTTCTTCCCTCCGGCTTTTCCTAACGTCATCTCTTCAGATAGTTGCAATGCGTTTGCTTGTGAGGGCTCACGCACTCGCGTAGAAATCATGATGACTTGTCTTCCTATAAATGGTGCCGAGGATTCGCAGAGATGGTGTTGATGTGGGCACGTAATTGAGAATAAGGCCCCTCGAAATCGGGTCCCAAAGGAGGAGGTTTGGCGAACTCCACAAAAGGTATGATTCCATAAACAGCTAAACTTGGAGTGAAGCAAGAAGTTACGACATAAGTTTAAATAAAGTGCCCCAAGAGATATAACAGAAGGATTAATCGAAATGGGTGATATTCTCGGAGGGCGAAGGATGCAGATTTCTACAGAAAGCCTCAAATCTGGCATACTGCGCAATCAACTATTTGGAATTGTTGGCACAGGAACATTGAAGATGGCTCGTTGTCATTAGGAAATGCAAAGTGACAATTTTGAGAAGCTTCTTCATGCCTTTATTGAGAGTAAGGGCTGGAACGCATAGCAAAAGATGTCATGTAACTGAGGTGATCATCTTTTCGTGTCACATCGCCGGAAACTTAGGCCACTGGAAAATGAGAAGTTGGTATAGAATACGATCATTTCTATATACAATGCCTCTGTTTACCTTAAACGCAATACAAATGCAACAGCTACGGCCACAATGGCAGCAACTCCAAACCGTGATAAGGCAATCTCTTTCCATGTTTGTGGACCAGTGATGATGGCTTTCAGCTTGTCGACATGCATTTTTGTATCCTCGAGGGTGCCGGAGTTATCAATGACATAGTCGGCCATCTCACGCTTCATGTCCAACGGAAGCTGGGAATCAATCCGTGCTCGCGCTTGCTCAATAGTGCTGTTGTCGCGCTTTGTCAGCCGCGCTTCCTGCGTGGTGCGATCCACCCACACCACCACCACTGGGTTGGTGAGATAATTCATTTTCATCTCAAAAAGTAGCGGAATGTCCATTATCACCACTGAAGTACCCCGTATCCAATGTTTGAAAACCTCGTACAAGAGACCGAGAGAAATACATGGTTGCAATGCCCTGTAAAAGATAGACCACCATTTAGACCTTGAGCTATCATGATTTTAAACTAATTGACGGAGGAGGAGGTATTCCCGTCACCTATGACGGCGTTCATTTGAATTGAATAACAAGACAATCAACGTCGTCAACTTCACTTCAATAATTGATTGATTCAGGGTAACGTAGCAGTACCGATTGAGCATGCCCCTCTTGGCAGGATCGTTAAAGATTATTTCACCCAGCTTCGCACGGTCCACTTCCCCATCCTGTCGTAGTATGCCTTCCCCAAAAGCGGCCACTACTCTCTTCCAACCCCATGTGTTCTTGTCCAATGCCACCTGAAGAGACATGGCCAGCGAATTCAATCTCAGTGCCTTAAGTTCTGCCCTTGAGGCTAATATTGCTAATCTTAGCTCCTAATGTAAGAGAGTAAAGAAACTAGGTGTAGATGTACTCGGGGATGAAATTGATTTAAACCCCTTTGAAACGAAATTCTGCTGAAACATTGAAAATCTCGTTGTAGTTGCATTGTGCTGGACAAAGTCACATAAAAGAAACGGCTCACTCCCGATAATTGGAAAAACACAGCTTTCTCGGATAAGACCTAATTTTATGAAGCATTCAAAGGGTTTGTATGAAAAGATGAGAATTCAAGTACTTGGTAAGGTTAAGTTCGATAGACCACTAAGCAGATCGAAACCCTAAACCTGATAACAAATCCACACAAAGTGCTTCGCAATGGTTGCAGAAAGGCAGTTGGGTACGAAAAATACCCTTGCAACCTTGTCCGCATCCACGACTGGCAGTCCCTCACTCTCCAAGTGGCGAGAGACAGTACTCTTGCCAGATGCAATCCCACCTGTAAGGCCTATCAACCTCATCTGCACAACTCCCGGGTTTGCTGCTCCAACCTCAGGATTGTTTTCCCGTTGTGACTCAAAACTTGGGTGGGCAATTCCGCAATTCTCAACTGGATACGACGCTCCTCCACATGCGCTGCTCCTCGGCGATTTCTTTACAGTGAAAGGAAAAGACAGTTGGCGCATTTCCTGATGACGAAAGCCGGAGTTTATCGTCCAATTTGAGACGAGAGTTCTTATCTAGGAGCGACGTGGAAGGCCAGGAGAGACGCTCTCTGGATTTCGCCTTTACAGTCTCGCTTTCTTGCAATCGATCCACTGTTGACGATCTTGTGGCAACCACAATTGGGCGGCATTGGGTGCTATCGTTAGCAGAGTTTGCTAAAACACTTGGAGTACGCTTCAAGAGCCTAACTAGTCATCTCTCTCTCCTTCCCGTACCCTGTAGTTCCTCTTGCTTCGACTTTCAGTTGCACGGTATCGTACTTACAGGTGGGTAAACACGCAGTGTAGGTTCATGTTTCTCGTCCTCTCTGTGTTTGTGATTATAAAAACGACGAATTAAATCGATTCAGACTTGCATTGTAGTTGTTAGATTTGGTACTTGCATTGCTAGGCATTGTGGGTTGCTCCCGTTTTGGATGACACTGCCGGATTCTTACTTCCGGTATGTAATGTGAGGTTTAGAGAGCTAGGAAACTCTACTTGTAGAGAATTTTTCAACATTGCTACCATTGGCTCAATCAAATGTTTCCTAGAACCTGGTCACCTCTGCACTATTTTTTGAACTTAAATTCAACTCAATGGTACCTAGGAAGAATGCCGTGAGTACGCAGTGAGCAATTTCTTCTTTAATTGCTCCTGCCTGCGTGTAGACACAGTCTTGGACATAAAGATGTGCATTATTTGTGGTGTTTGGAGAAGAGAATTGTGGGGTGCGCTGGTTTGCCACTTCTAAAATCCTGGTTTCTCTGCATATGTCATTCGTATGAAAGGCTTTTATCTTTGTTAGTGATTGATCTTTGCTTCTTGGGTCACATGAAAGTGGCATAACTGTAATCGTTTTATGTGTTTGCGTAGGGGGGAGGTATGGCCGCGCTACAGATTTCGAGCTCCCTCTATTCTTCGTTGGGCAGGGGATGCACAACAAGCGTTCTTTCCCACGAGGTACAGTAACTCTGATAGGTTTGACTCACCAGCTGTAGACTTTAGTTCGTTCCTTAGTTGGTAGATTGTATTGTCTATTGACATTCCTGCGTTATGATTTGCGGGCTGGAATTGTAGATACATGTAAAGCTATGATTGTAGTAGCTCTATTCCACTGGGAAGCCACTGAAGTTGATTTTGGAGTTGGCAGACAGTTGCACCAGCTAGGGTGAATGGTGTGGTTGGCAATTCTCGAAGCCGAGCTGCAGTTTCTTGCATTAGGGCTTCGACGTCAGAATCCTGCAGTGGTGAGGATAACGAATTTTGCCGAATTAAATTCTGTTTTGTTATTATTAAGAATACTTTCTTATCATTGCTTCGAACCTAATATTCTCCTAGCCTTGGAATGATTTGTGTTGAATCTAAAAAATGACATGAGTTCAACTTGCACTAACACACTTGATGGTGCGGTCAAAAGAGTCTGAGGGCATGACCCGTAGACATGTCTTGGGAGGTGCTGCTGCTGTAGCGGCCACCATAGCTACCTTCGGCGGTCCAGCACTTGCTTTAAGTATGTTCTGCAACCCTTTGTTTTTTCCAATACTGCTTGCTTTCCAATAGGTTTCTACATTATTTGTGTCAAGACGATTTGGAGAAGAAATTAAACAGAATCAACTTCGAACCTTTAGGCGAGTCCTCAACAGACACCTATCTCCCCTTGGTTTCATATGGGCACAGCGTGTTTGTGAAGCATTATGTGAGTTAAACCAGTAGATGAGCCTCAGGATCCATGGGTTGATTAGAATCTCATCATCAATAACACTTCGTATAGCATTCCATACTGGTATCAATACTAGTGACACCGACATGGATGTTATTGATCCTGTGAAGGACTCATTCCATGCACTATAGAATGTTCTACCACAACCATGAGATAGATGTAAGCAGCAGGATAGTAGTTAATGCAAGGCGATGGTGCGCTGCAGTATACACAGGCTGCTCTCATCCCTGCCCAGACGAAGTATGATAACTTAGTGGATTTTTGGGCACTCATTCCATGGTGCAGACGCTCCCAAAGGTTATACCGCTGTTCTGGACAATGCTGATGGTTACAAGTTCTTCTACCCCTTCGGCTGGCAGGTGTGGATTTAACCGCCCATCCTTCACTAGCACATTGATTTCTCTCGTCTCTTTCGGTGTCTTATGTAATCACTAGCTTTGATAGAGATTGATTGCATCGAAGTGATAATGTGGACTACTCCAGGAAGTTGCAGTGAAAGGTCAGGATGTAGCTTTTAAGGATGTGATTGAGCCTTTAGAGAGCGTGAGCGTGAGCATTATCAAGACCGACAAGTCGAACTTATCAGAATTGGGGTCTGCAGATGAGGTCAATTCCTCTACAAATCTTTCTTCCCATCTTGAAATGAAGCTTTTCAAGTATGCTATTGTCAGTCAGGTTCATATGCTTTAAATTTACAAGTGTGTGACGAATGTGAAGGTTCTCTCCCTTCACACTGATTCGTCTTTTTTTCCTTTTGACTTCTTCATATGCAGGTTGCTAAGGCACTAGTGGAGAGGGTGTTGGCTTCACCAACTCAGAAGACTAAACTTGTCGAAGCTAAAGAGGTATGCTTCTAATTCAAATAATCACTGCCAAAAGCACTTTTTTTTCTTCGTCTGAAGTGAGGATAGGGTGGCTAATTACACTCACTGAATGTTGTTCGCTTTGTGCAGCGCGTCAACGACGGTATTTCTTACTACACTTTCGAGTTTATGACGAAGGCTTCGAACTTTACACGTCATGGCCTTGGGACTGTGGCCATTAAAGATGGTACACTTCGGCTCTCTTCTTATGAATTAAGCTTTTCTATGCCTTGCTGCAGTCCCCACAGTTGACAGCTTTCAATATTCCAACGTCCGGACATCAGCATGACTTGGGATCGTCTTTTATTACATTGTTGTGTTGCGCCTCGTATTCGAGAAAAAGATATTTATTATATATCTTGACATATAAATCACTATTCCGAATCTGTTATTCACAGGAAAATTCTACACACTTACTACCGGTGCAAACGAGAGGCGATGGAACAAAATGTCGGACAAACTGAAGATGATTGTCAACTCTTTCGAGCTGCTGGTGTAGAAAGCAGTTCAAGTCTCCGAGACCTAGACGTGAACAGTCGGTATTGTATTATCTTTTGCGATTCCAAATGAATTTCTCTATTCTTTTTCCCCTCTTTATATGGCTTATATTTAGTCTTGTATGAAAGAATCGTCATAATTTTGCAATTGAGAAACAACCAGCCAGGATTGTTTCAGTTTTATGTCGTACTGCGGAATGCTATGTAAAAGCTCCCTACGAAAGCCTCTCATGAAAGAGTTTAAGGAATTGACTCAGTCCTTTTTTGTAGCTGCTACTACTTTCGTTTAAAAACGCTGTGGATAAATGAAACCAACCAATTACGTTCGCTCCCACTTGGCATCATGTGTGTGCAATGAGTCGTGTAAAGGTTGTCAAAAAACAGCAGCAACGGCACCTCCATAGTTGCATGGCAAAAAATGCCTGGCCTTCGATGATTAAAACCAGTCCCGTATGACTCGTACTTTGAAGTATGCTCACTTGGAAAGTAAAGCCAGCAGCTGTACCTCAGTGCCCGACACACTCCGTTGTAGAGAAAATGGTGATGAGTTCTAAAAGTTCCAGTTCATACCTTCTGTGGGTTTCAAGTCTGTAACACATCAACCACCTTCCTATTATTCTAATCACTCAGATGGACCAGAATCGAACAAAGCCTAAGAAAGGTATTTCGAGTTGTAATGATTCTGTGTGAAATTGTGTAACTGCCGACTAACAGGAAGCCGATCGTTTTAGATGGCACTGCAATAATTCATCAACCACTGATAAATTTGGTCAGCCCTTCAGCAGGAGAGAACTCACAGCAGGTAACCTGGCCTCGTGTGTGAGCCCATTGCGTGATCATTGAATAAAGGGTATCCTAACAACGCTAGAATTACGATGAATGTGCAAAATTTGCAGGTAATTGCTGGTTAATACATGAGAATATGTAGTATGTCGGCAAGTGGGTTTTCATCTGATAACCGAAGAGCATCCTCCACAGTTTCCTTCTACCACGTTAAATCCCCTCTTCCCCTTCCGCTCCTCCCTTCTAGCAAATATGTTGTGTATAGAATTGTATGTGCATAGTTAAAAAATATATACTTAAGTACTTAATTTGTCCATCAACCTTGAGCAATAATGGAACTTCTGCACAGACTAAAATCAGTACTTTTCTGCTACTTTGCTTGTGCTCTAGATAGAACGTTAGTTTATTTATTTATTTATTTGATTATTAAACATTGATTATTTGAAATATCTTTTGATTTATTACAGTTAGTTTCTAGAAAGCATTTGATAACAATTTTTGTGTCTCCTACAAATTAAAATCAATTTTGCAGCGTTTCAATTTGAATCAAATTATTTTTGATGTGAAGTGAGTTACGTACTTATTAAAATTAAAATTTTATCCAACTTTATATATCCAACTTTACATATACAAATTCTAAAGACAATAGCAACAATTCTAATGCATAAACAATTGTATTCAACCTTGGTTACTTAAGAGAACTTGCTACCAAACTTGCTACCAAACATATAAATAATTAGAAAGTCCTAATCTTTTTAATAAAAAAAATTGTTGAAATAAAAACCTTTGCAAGAATATTATATATAATCAAAAATATATTTTTTCAATTATTTTAAGGATAATAATCTTGATATTTATAAATAATAATAATAATAATAATAATAATAGTATTTTATTTTTTAAGATAAGATTTAGATAATCACAAAATAATTCGAAAATAATGACCATTTAAAATAATTCCAAATAGAAATTAATATCCTTCTTTTTAATTTTGTTCTATTATTATATTATAAAATTTCATACTTATATTTTATTCTTTTAAATTCTGTTTTTTATTTTTTTATTTTCCTATTAGCTATATCTAAATTTATACATATACATGTATACAAATGACTTTTCTTTTCTTCCAAAATTCACCATTTTATTTGATATTTTCTAAATAATAATATATCTGACTTATCAATTTAGCACCTATGGTAGCCAAGGCTTAAATTTAGAATGTAAATTTATGTGATAATATTTTGTTTAAAATATAAAAATAACATGAAATTATTTTTTAAAATTTTTAAAATTATAGATGTAGATGAAATGAGAAATATAACTTCTAATAATTTATATGAATTTTTTTAATTTTAGCATCTCTAATATTAAAGAAAATTCACTTTTAAAAGAAAATAAATAAACATATGAAAGTATAAATTATATGGCTCCAAAGGCATAGGACAAATTAATATATATATATATATATATATATGCATTTAAAGAAAATGTTAATTTTTTGTTATATTTAAATCTAGAATTTTTGTCCCCTTTTCCTTTATTTTTGTAAAAAATATATATATATAAATAAACAAATCATATAAATAAAGTTTTTAAGTATAAAACAATTGTGAAAAAAAAAAAAAAAAAAAAAAAAAAAAACTTTGATTGAGGGAGTCCTTTGGGTGTTCGGCAAGGATGTGGAGCTTTGGAAGCTAGGAATTTGCAGCGTTCCAGTGCAAACTTTGGCCACAACTCTCAATTACAGACCAAAGTTATAGCTTAGACAAGTCATAAACAAATCAGGTTAAATTACAAATATTTACAAATATAATTGTGGATGTCCTTGGATCACATTACAAAATCCTTCATAACATAGAACATTGCATGTATTCTAATGTCTTTCTAAAGCATAAAAACCAACCAACATGGTTCTAAAACCTTATATATTTGAGCAATCTCATTTTTTCATACTTTATTTTTGTCCTTTTATCATTATTATTTTTAATGTTTTTATTTGATTTCTGATTTTTTTTACATCATTTTAAAATTGAGTGTTTTAGTTTTAATTTTTCAAGTTTATGTTTTTTTACAAATTTTTGATGCCATTGTGACTGTCTATGAATTTTTGAGATTATATATTGGACAGGTGCTTACACCTTTTACACATATACACATGTTTTTTAGAAATCTTTTGCAGCTCACACAAAAAAGAAATACTATTGATTATTATTGTACAGCAAGAATTACACAAGTGCAATTTGCATTTACCAGTGGTGAAACAAGACATATCAAGCATTATTAAAGGAGCATGTTTGAGTCATTACACATGATTTAAATAATGGTATATCACATTCTGCAATGCAATAATACTTATCATACGAATCCAGATGGACATCATTTAATCTTTTGAACTCTATAAAAAGTCCTAATATACAAAACTGGACAATTTTCACTATTATCATTTATTGCTAGTGCGTGTAGATAATAATCCAAACCCCAACATGTCTTTTACCATTCATAGTAAAATTCATTCATTCATGCAACTTTTTTGAAGTGTACAACCATTGAATTCAACTTTCTCCTGTGCTCTAAAACCTTTCTGCACTATTTAGAGTGGCCTTTCGTTTTTGAGTTGGCAAGACCCGGCCTCATTACATTCTCTGTACTACCATTTTGGACACTACCTCTCATAAATTTCATGATTTAACACTCGAAAGTGTACCGAGATATTCAAACTTGATACAGTTTTAGACTTCGTTTTGCTTTTGCGAATGGTGTGCTAGTTGCATCCTTGAATCCAGACCTCGTTGCAGCAAAAATTCAAAGCCATTTCTGAAGAGGGAATAAGTATGGGCAATCAGTGTATCTACTAAACAAGGTCACTTCGCTCCCCCTTCACAGAGGAGAGAGGATAAGAAAAAAGAAAAAGAAACAATACTGGAATACAAATAAATCCGTGAACTGTGGGCCTGAATGTGACAGCGTCTGTTTCTATCGCCTAGCCTTTCCTGACACGGTTTTTCGAACTGCTCCAACAGAAACTAAAAACTCGTCAAGAGAAAAGAGGGTTTTCATGTCAGCGTCAGGGAAAAAAGATGATGCTTTGCTGAAAATTGTGGCGAGAGAAAAGCCAAACGCGGGTGACTTGTTCTCCACCTCTGGTAAAAGTTCATCAAGGAAGTTGAAGGCAATCCTCAAGTCACGTCCATCTGCAGGTATTGGAGCTGAGAAATGGCAAGGAATGATGGACTTGAATTTCCAGTCTTTTATAATACGGTTTACCCAGTCCTTGACCTGCAATACAGAACACAGGGTGAGTAAGTCTAAGACCACGGCATTCCGAGTTCGACCGAAAATGCTTTAAGTATTCTAATTAGAAGAACTAGATTATGCAAGCCTGTTGTCTAAGAATTCCTAATTTACCCCTTGGCGAACCAGGAAAAACATTAATGTACACGTTTCAAACAAAAGCATAATCAAGTTGAGATTATCGTACCCGCTCAGGTTCTTTGCTAAATACAAGTGTTTTAACTATAGGAGAGACGATGAGCTTCTTCGACATGGTTGCAAAGCTCTGCTGCGGCTCTAGCAAGTCCGCCGGACCGAGGAACAAAATCTGCAATACCATTCTTTCCCAACCTGACACCAGAAAAGACCCTGGTTCAAAAGAGAGAGAAATTCCTCGCGTCGAATGGAGGCAATCAAAATCCTACATAACCAAAGACACAAACTTTGCATACGCAGCAGCTAGTCACCTTTGTAGCTTGTCATAAATGTAACACAATGTGTACCTCTTTGTCTGGTGGCTTCATCATCAACAATTGGATCGTCGGGAATTTCCTTGCCAGCACTCAAGATTCTCACTGCCAGCCCATTTTTTGCAGCATCCAGAAGCGATTGCTTACCAACCACTTCCGGGGGTTTTTCTGGAACATAAATGACCGCATCTGTCACCAGCAATGTTTTGGACTTTTTGTGGAAAAATGCCACCTCCACATATGGACCAATACCTGACACAAGGGAGCACTGAGAGTTTTATAAAATTGCATCATAACAATTCCAGGGCCACCACGGCTCAACGACAAATGTCAAGGTCATTGTGCAAATTCCATTTTATTGATAAATATTTTTAAAAATGAAAATAAAAATGATAATAAACAAGTAAATAAAGGGTAGTCAAGTTTGAAATCAACAAAGACATGAGCAGTCTTTGCGAGTCTTCAAAGTCCTTGCGACTTACCGACTGGGCAACTGAGGACTTTCTGATCGATTTCGTCGGCCCATGGAGCAGAGAAGTCGTCATCACGTAGGGTCTTGGGCTTAAAAATGCCAAAGAGCTGCACTGGGAGGTTGATAGGCCAGCTCCATTGTCGGGGTGCCACCCAGACCTGAGCTTTAGGAAATTTGCGCGAGAAAGGTCCGACGAATATCTTGTGCTCATACGCGAAAGTCGGCAGGACAATGTACTCCACTGGCGCTTCCAACTCTTTCAGAAGCTGTCACCCTCCAACACATGAAATCATTCCCACCAGCCTCAGATTTACAACAAGGAACCAATGGTGCATTCAATAGTTCGAAACTGCAGATTGAGTATATAGTTTCGGCCCCATAGAAGTACCTGGATGCATTCTTCCGTGGGTGCAATCGGAGCGTGAACCCACAACCCTCCAGATTTCAGCATGATTACCGTCATGCGAGTATTGGTAGCCACACTGCTGAAGCCCAATGCCTGCTCCTGCTCAAACGTCCATATTCTGCCTTTCTCTACCTACAAGGAATCCTTAAAGATTTAGACAAAAACAGGATGATACGAGGGCAATAGACGTTCTCACGTTGAATATGTCTTGGTGATGCTCGGATTGAATAAGCATTACGTCGAAATTAGGACAAGACAATACACTAACTCTGGATTGAAATGAATTGGAAACCCTAATATTACCTCTTTCCTGATGGTGCGTCTCTGCAGGAAGGGGCCCAAGGGGAAGGGGAAGCCAGTGACGTTGAAGTAGAATCGACCAGGAGTACCCTTCTTTTCTACAACAGACATGACACGAATGGAGCTCGCCCTCCTTCTATTTTCCCCGGCCATGTCAGAACAGCTCGTAGAATTCCCTGTTTGTGAGGATAGCTGCACATTATCTGCGCCCCAGAATTCCGACGATGCGTAGCTCAGGCAGGAAGAGGATTTTTGAGACATCCCCCATGAAGACGAGCTCTGCACCGAGATGGGCGCTGCTGAAAACTGCGACGACACTCTAAGCTTGGATTCAGAGCCTTGATGCAACTCACAGGAAGCACAAGACCCAGACGGTAAAACATGAGCTTCCACCTGTAGAGCCGTGCCGAGACGCACACCGGCCATGGCTGCACTCATGCAGTATCCAATTCCTCAATTCACAACACCTGCATGCCAACAACACTCACTCTCCCGAACTACCACTCCAACTCGGCCCCCACCCCCGCAAGCTTAAGCAGGCATCGTATCGCGAGCTGCGCGCAGCACAGACATCGTTCCAAGTGTATCTATCTATGCAAGGAAACAGAACCTCCGTGAAGCGAAAACAACAATGTTGCTGCAGCCCCAGCCACAAGTTTGTCGAGAGCAGGTGGGATGACATCATCCTGGAATCGTTGGAAGCAAATGGGGAAGTGAATGGGGCGCAATGCGGAGTGCGGCATTAGATGAATTGCAGCTCCGATGCTTCCACGTCGAAGATGGGAGACCACCCACTTTTTGCCTTACTTCGTGCCGCATTCCTCCTCCTCTCGCTCTCATGCACTGCCTGAATTGGTTTTCTTTTTTCTTTTTTTTTCTGTTTTTTTCGTGTGTGTGGGGGGGGAGATCTTTCAACAAAACGAGAAGTTTCTTCTTGACCCACATTCATGGTAAAAGAGCTTGGAACAGTAAATTGAGATTCCTCCATCTCTCAGCAACGCGGCGATCTACACTAGCCAGCCTTGGTTCCATTCTGCGACGGAGATGTGCGTGTATGTGTGGTAGTGTTACCGTCGAAGCGACGAACGAAAAGAAGACGAGAACGGACGAACGGACGGACGAGAGGGAGACGGCTTTGATATAAGTACTATATCAAAGGACACCCCTTATAGCAACAGCTATTATAGTGCATTGTGCATGAAGTTTATTTGGGACAAGTTTGATAAGACAACCAATCAAAAGGCCAATTTATCTCCTAGATTTATTCTTCGGTTTATATCCCTCTTGATGTGTTTTACATAATAAATAGGAGTGCTCTTGTATTGTGTTTTTTTTGGCAAAGGTTAAGGTTTTATTGTGAGGATTTCAATTGTAAATTAATCCAATATAATCATTTGATTTTATTATGTTTTTGAGGTGTTTTGGACCTATTTTGGTAAAATATGTATATATATATATATATATATATATATATAATAGTTTTGGTTTTTTAGTCTTTGGGTATGTATGTGTATGTATATATATATATATATATATATAATTTTAAAATTACATATATACATACATACATGCTATATAATATTATTATATTTTATTTAAATTTTTTATTTTTATTTTTGTATTTTCTAATGTAAGATTGTTGATATACTAGCCATTGTTGACAATATTTTTGGTATAAAAACATAATAAGATCACATTTTAAAATATTTTACATAAACATATATACAAAAATTAATCAAATTTTAGTAAACAAATAAAAACACATTAAATTATTAAATTATATATATATTAGTAAAACAAATTATAGCAATATTTAGAAGGAGAAGATTTTTAAAAGTTTAATATTTTTCCTTTTTTAAATTAATATCATACAAATACATGTTACATTATTTTATGTTTTGAAATAAGTTTGTGTAGTTTAAGATTAAGACAAGCACATACACATTCTATTTCATTTGAAAAAAATATGTAAAAAATATATTGAAAAAAATTTGCAATTGTAGACAAGAATTAGTCTCTTGTCGCATAAATGCTAAACATAGGACTAGATTATTAGTTTTGTAACAGTGATCATATTACATTAAATTGTGTACTTGCAAATTCACGAAATGTAAGCACTTTTACGACCTCATAGTGTGTGTGGTAAGTTGAAAACTATTCAATCAAGAATGCTGAAGAATGGAATTGTTTCTTCCAGTCATTGAATCACATTGACATCATTTTTGGCTGCTACAATCAATGAAGTAAAAATGTTGTATTACGGTCGTTTAAAAAAAATCATTGACACTGAAGATTTCTAGCTAGCGCAGGATATGGTAGGCTTGTCATGATATATCTGGCAAAGAATCGGAACTGAAAGAAATGTTGGTGTTTCATAATTTTTTGAGAAAACATCATGAATTGGAGTATAAAGATTCAGCGGTTACACGTACACAACTATAAGACGATTGGTATGTGACCTCCCTGAGGCAGATACGTGCTTTCGCATCGGGCTTGTCTGGTGTTCTGTGGCTGCGAACTACAAAATTTCAAATTATGGAGCAGCAAGTTCAGGGCTTCTCCGGCTTGGATTCGAGGTTGGATTTGCTAGCTTCGCATACTTGACAATTTGTCCGTTGACAATCTCCTGTCTTGTGATAGATATATCAAGCTGGCGTTCAAATTTGCTCAAAACAAATTCTTCCCTTGCTTCACATACTGATATAACTGTTCCTTTGCGACCCAGTCGACCTGTTCGACCACCCCTGTGTGCATAGTGGGATCCATCTGTTGGCAGCTCTAAGTTGACAACAAGGTCGCAGGTGGGAATATCTAAGCCTCTTGCACCAACTTCACTAGTTACCAGGACTCGCAACTTTCCATTACGAAAGGAGTTCAAGATATTGGACCTCTCCATTTTACTCAATTCGCCATGAAGCGCGCCTGCACCAGAAAGTAAATGTTTGTTACGCATTTCAACGAAAAATAAACGGTGAATAATCACATCCACAACATCAGGGCTACGGATGACCATCCAAGTGCATCACTAGGTGGATCAAATATTTGTAGCCTGAAAACTTATGCAAAACCAAAACGCCATGAAACCTAGTAAAATGGGCTGGGTACAAGGATGTAGAGTAGGAGCATGTACCTGCAGTAAGGCCTCTTGCTTCCAGCTTGAACTGAACGTCTTTCAAACGACGAGAATGATTCAGAAATACAATAACAGATCGTGCTTCCAAAGCGTGAATGCTCTTCCTCAAAATATCAACATGATGTCTTAATGATGCCACCACATAGAAATGTTCTAGATTGGGGGGTAAACTTTCCTTCGCTCCTTGTAAATCTGGAGAAACAGTAGATTCTTTGGTCTCCGAGTCAATGGAAGAAGGTTCCACTCTAAAATCTTCGACCCGTATGATGGATTGAGCTCGAACAAGAAGAGGCCGGTGGCCCCATACGGCTGCCGCTCTTAAAACTGCTTGGGGCATTGTTGCAGAGACCAAAAGAGTCTGGCGCTCCACCCTCCTGTACAAACAGACGAATACGACATCCATCATTGAAGGAACTGTGATATGAAGGTGAGACTAACTAGCCCAGTCATAAGTTCTGCAAGACTAATGCAGCATCATTCGCTCGATGTGTTAGAAATTACCCAAGAACCTACTAGCATAAATTAGATGACTACATCTTAACATGAAGAGAATTCGTCATACTTCTTCGCTGGTTTTGCTGGTGCTTCTTCGCTGGTTTGAGTTGCTGTACTGGACTCAGATACTGATGGAGTTTCGAAAGAATTGGGCATAGCAGTAGAAACACTTCGGCGTTGGCCCACGTGTTCCAGTATTCTGCGCATGTCGCTGCGAAACTTGATTGAAAGCAATTGGTCAGCCTCATCGAGGACTAAAAACCGGCATCCATGCGTGTGGAGTTTTCCAGCCTTGCTGATCTCGGAAATTCTTCCTGGTGTTCCCACTACTATGCAAGGTTTGTTCTTCTTTAAGGCTTCCTCTTGCCGACTCTGATTTGCACCCCCAATCAACTGCTGGACAACTTTTTTGTACTCAGAGCCTAAGATGCGTTCAGCCTCCCTTACAATCTGCATAGCTAATTCTCGTGAAGGGACCACAATAACAGCCTCAATACCACCCCTGTTGATGGTTTCATCTGTGATAGCCTTACCCCCTTCAGATAGCTCCCTCAGAGGCCCAACTCGAGAGAGAATGGGAAGCAAATAAGCTAGAGTTTTACCCGACCCTGTGTATGACTGGAGTGCTGCATCATGCCCATCCAAAATTGTGGGAATTGCTGCTACCTGCTTAGCAAAAGGATGGAGTAAGCGAGTGCAAAAGAATCTACAGTTTAATATCCAGATTTCAGACTTCCACATTTCTACCATATTACAATTAGTCAACAGGCTTCTACGTTTCTAGTTTCAAGTAAGTGGGATGAGTCTAAACCCTAAACCCCATGCATAGTACCTAATTTAGATAACTTTCGGCATCTGATCTTAAAACCTAAATAACTCGCTCAAGACAATTCTCCAATGCGTTTACGATGAAGAAAAAGAGATGAGTTATTTTGTGCTAGTAGATTCTACGAACCGATACGTTGGAAGACCACAAACCAATCGAACCATAACTAGGAGCAAAATAAAGAACGTACCTGCACGTCAGTAGGGAGTTCCACCCTCTCCTGCTTCAACCTCTGCAGCACACGCCTCGAGAGATTCAGAGCAGAGAATTCTTTCTCCGCAAAAGGAAAGGAGCGAATATCGACAGGAGGTGCTCTTGCAACAACCTTAGCCTTCACACTCGCCTTTCGCTTGGCAGCCCTATCCACCACACTGTCAAGCCTGGTAAGAGAAAGGCCGCCGTCGTAGAAATCGCTCTTGGAAGAACTGGTAGAAGGATCATTAACAGAGGAACCATATCGGGCCGTCGTAATACGAGCGAAATGTGGAGAATGGAGCCGCGTGGGGTGAAGGCGGGCGAGAGCTCGGTGTACACCAGCGTGAAGTGATGAAAGCGGTCCTGCGGTGGCGCGCATCGAAATGGACAACGCCATTGTTAACTATGCTTTCACCTACCAAGAAAAAACCCTGACAAGCATCTTCAGCTCTGCGAATCAACGCCCCCTCCCACCCACTCAGTGACGAAAACGCGATTATAACAAAACAGTGCGAATTGTAGCCTTGGTCTCGTTGAGTACTCTTCTCCCACCATCACTACGTACGTAGCAACAAGTCACAACTGGTATGCAGCATGCATATCGTATAAACCTCCCACCAAAACAAGCTCAACACAATCTGCATCGTAACCAAGACCTGTTCCTTTCCGAGGGCTATCCTTACTTACCTGCACAACGAAAGAAAATGTACATATAGGATGTCTATCATGGTATCTTCATTACCTAAGTTAATTTCGTAGACCCAATGAAGAGCGCGAATATTCTGGCAACATCCCTTTCCCGAGGCTTTCCATACAATTACAATTACCACTCAAGAAGCACAAATTCCACTTCCAGCCGCTTATGTCACTGGATTGTGATGTTTCCGGTGAGTCTTTCGATGTAACTGGTGAGTTATGGTGCTGCTTCGCTCACGCGAAATCTTAACTTGAATCATCAGGTTTCAATAAACTTGGGACAGAGTTCACGAAGTCACGGAGAGCAACAGTACAAATTAGAACCATCTGTAAACCGAGCAGAAGCGCGAGTTTGTGATCACAAGAGCAAGTCAACTCAACTCCCTCCATTCTTCATCTCTTCTCATTTCATATTATGTACCTCGATCTACCTCGCAAGCTCACATTGTTTCCATTCGCCTTAATTGAGGTGGCTGGCGGCCTTGTATCCCGCAGTGAAGTAATTTTCCAGACGACTGTGCGATGCAAATTGTGCAACTTCAACTTGTACATGCTTAAATGTCCCCACAATTTGAGCAAGGTTTGCAAGAAATTGGCCTACACCCTGCGAATGATTAGAGTTTGACCTCCAAATTCTCATGTGTTTTGCCGCAGCCAAACCAATTTATGTGTCTTGCAACCGCCATGGTGTACAGATCTCTTGGACCATCGGTGGCTTCAAGACATCACCACACTTCATGTCACTTTTGTCAATTTATCCATGCGAAATTTATGGATAAATACATCATCTGCATGTTACAAACGACCTGACTGCCAAGACGTGGTTAATGAAGGTCGGCGTCAATCCGACATGATAAATTTCATAAATCTCCATCGAAGGATCAGTATTCCAGCCAGATACCTCCCCTTGTCGAAGCAGTAGGATCACCATTAGTTGTTCCTTGATCCCGTATCCAGCAACCTCCACTACAAACGAAAAAACAGTAAACCAATCACTCAATCATGCAAACATCTCATCTCCCCTTTCGAGATCCCGAACACCACCATTTCGACACATCTCATTAAATTTTGCCGCAACGTAGTGAATAATTTCACCCTGGGCCAGAAAATTGATCCATAAACCACAGATCGAGGAAAAACCAACTCTCGCAATCGTAATTGAGGCATGCAAACGCAGGATCTCGCAATGCGAGCTGACTGCGGCAATGCCATGGCCACACAAGACACTTCTCGTCGTCGGCGGCGCCTCACGCAGCTGAGCAATCGTCGTTGACACCGACGGAAGCGATGGATGTCTTCCGGTCCGGCTCCAATCCGTCGGTTTCATGGACGTGGACGTTTGCCGTCTTCGTCGCATCTTCACGTGATGGATCTACACACTTCCCTCCAAAGCATCAACGAAATGGATGAATATGGAATTTTCTCCGTCCATGCCCCTGCTATATCAACGATTGTTGTAACACAAGTTGAACGAACGAAACTGGCGGCTTCGTTGGTCCGGTTGCTCAAAAGCAGGACTATGTGATAGGGTTAGAACTTACCGCTGGACTACCTTGGAGGTTAAATGGTTAAAATAAAAATGCACAAGATGGTGCTAAAATTGGTTTATTTTTATTTTTATTGAAGTCTTTGTAATTGGCTATAGAAAGGGGGGGGGTCTTTCTTTAAGTTTATGTTCCTTGCAAATTTATAACTCTTCAATATATGCATCGTTTATACCGACGAATTTTATGATGTGATGTAAAAAACTCTCTAACCTACTGTGTATATTAATTCATGGTGTTTAATCTTACTTAAATTATGCAATATTTAAAAGATATATATACTATACAATTAACATTGTGACTATTACAATCAAAACATAAATGTCGGATATGATAAGGACTTTTATCATTGAGTATACTACATGTTAGAATTATTCAAGAGAGTTGTTTTGTATATTATTCCTTTTTAAAATGTAAAATGTGTGTACAATTTTTACGCATTGTTGTGTACTTGTTTTTACTCAATTCAAATACGAGTCGTAAAAAATCTAGCATAAAAAAGGGGTGTATAACATGTCTTCTCAGCTTTTTGGTTTTTGTTTTACAATTTGAAGAGTTTGCAATCCTTTTCATTCATCAGTATAAAAGCAACATTAATTCAAGTTGCATAGGTTTTTTGTAGCTGAAATGTTTAGACACGAAATACTTCCATGTAATTCATTCAACAGTAATTACACAGGAATACATGTATGTACTTATTCGACATCTGATTAATAGAAGGTACTAACATATATATATTTCATAAATTGACTCCATGCGTATTAATGTATGCATTGAATTTTTGAACTACATTATGTACTTTATTTCTTTACATGTACATGTATGTATATATGTACTCCCAAATATACATATATATTCTCAACGGATGTATCTAGTGTTCCCTAAATTCAACTTGCAAGTAACCTAATATATACTCATAGGAGTGAGGAAAAGAACAAAACTTTAACAACCCACTATGAAAACAGCACAATATGATTTTCTGATTTTCTGATTTTTTTATATATTTGATAATTATAGTTTACTAATTGCTCCTATGATATTGGTATCATGATATTCCTTATGTGTTTGAGTAATTTATCATTCATGTCCATTTCACGAAGAGCATCCATCCACATCATGAACGAATGTTGAAGTGCTTGATAGATGAATGAGAGATGCGAAATTTGTCATCCTCATGCGCACCTCAGGGAGGTAGGGATGAATGATCTAAGTGGATGAAGATGACAACTTTACAACGGACGATGTTCGTTCATTGGGCTGATTAGGGTTTGGAGCCCACTCCATGAAGGCTGCGGGAGCTCAAGCTTGAAGGTCTTTAGGATTTCGACGCTTCTGTTGTCGGGTCGTGCCGATTAGCTGCACCAGAGTAGTTGTGGGGGGTTTTTATTTTCTTTCTAAAAGGATTTACTTGTAATTTGACGACGTGAGTCGCTATGGCGCCCAAGCCGGTTCGAGCGAGTCGCAAAACAGAGCTTGTGCGGGGCATCGGCCGCAACGGCAGATCCAAGACCTACCACAAGCGTGGTCTGTGGGCCATCAAGGCCAAGAACGGTGGCAAGTTTCCCATTCATGAGAAGAAGGCGGTTGCTGAAACTCCCGCTGTTCGTGCTCCCAAGTTCTACCCCGCTGACGATGTAGCCAAGCCCCTGCACAAGAACAAGGTCATCAACCCTCCCAAGTTGAGGTAAGTCCTGTAAGGTTTTGGGTTTTCATTTTGTTCGTGCTGTTAGTTATTTTCTGTCAGTGTTAAGGTTTGGAGGACCGCAGTCTAAGAATTTGGTTAAACGCCGACCCTCAGGGCTTTTCATTGGGGTTTTGGGTTCTGGAAGGAAGTCAGTGTCTTTTTTCGGATATGCGATCACATTATAGTTATATTTATTGATTCCAGATTTCCACGAGGGTTTGAGTTGGTGTATCATTAAGTTGAGTTAGTGTATCACTGAGGGGAGTTCAGTTTCATGTCATTCACTCGGATGTAGCTAAGACCGAGCTGAATGAGGATGGGGATGCTTGTCTCAGTAATCAGGGTGGGGAGTCAAGTTCTCTTACCTGCAGATTGAAAACAAGATGCATAGCAGTGTTCTTCTTTTACTACGGGCGATGAGAGTACATAAGGTGACTTTTTTCCACATTGTGTACGTTAATTTGAGATTCATTTCTTGTTTGGATGTGCAGGTCAAGCATCACTCCAGGGACCGTTCTGATTTTGTTGGCTGGCCAATTCAAGGGCAAGAGAGTTGTGTTCTTGAAGCAGTTGGAATCCGGGCTCCTATTGGTTACGGGTGTGTAATTCTATTCATTCAGCGTTAACATTCTGGTTGTATCCTTGGTTTCAGGCCATTAAGTGATGGTGACGCACCCCTTTCTCATCCATGAAAAAACTAAATCGCAGCACAACGGAAGAAGAGTAGTGGACACGAGCAACCTCTATTGTGTTCCGATTCATTTCAACCAATCCTAGAATCGAGTTTTAAGGTCATTTATCGTAAATATTTTTTGCGGTATGATAAATTGTTTTGTGTTATTCAGGACCATTTAAGGTGAACGGTGTCCCGTTGAGAAGAGTGAACCAGGCCTACGTTATTGCCACCTCAACTAAGTTGGATGTGTCATCTGTTGATGTTACCAAGTTTTCCGACGCTTACTTCAAAAGGGAAGTCACCAAGAAGAAGAAGGGAGAGACTGAATTTTTTGAAGCTGAAAAAGAGGTGCGTACCCATCTGCTTGTCTAATCTCGATTGTTAAAACCTTTGATTTGAGTGGCTTAATTTGGTGTTGCGGTTGAAGATGAATGTATGTGCAGCTGTTTATTGTGTATTATGTTGAATATTAAATCCATATGTTGATCTATTTGAATGTAGAATGAAGGAAACACCTTACCAGAGGAAAAGAAGGAGGATCAGAAGGCAATTGATGCCAAGCTCATCCCTATTATTGAAGCAGTCCCAGAATTGAAAGCTTACTTAGCTGCCAGGTTTAGCTTGAAGTCTGGTGTCAAGCCACATGAGCTTGTGTTTTAAGAAACCACAATTCTCGGTTTAGTGCAGCGACAAATGGCTGATGTCTCATAATCCATATAAGTTTGTTATATTACCACTCCTGTGTGGTTTGATGTCTACCAATTGTAGTCAACCGTCTGTGGATCGCAGTGACTTTCCGTCTGGGTGAATGGTGATTGCGTTCGATCTGATCTATGTATGACCATGATTCATCGGGAGTAGTTGAAAATCTGCAGTAGTTCCCTGATATCTTTTTCATCCAGAACCAGACATTAAGGGTTTAAGGTTTTACCGGGACATAAGTATAGCTGGCCTTTCAGGCACCTATCAACACAAATGACAGTACTGTTGCAGAATATAACACTCATGAATAAGATATGCACACAGATTAACCGACTAAGCAAATGAAGGCGAAGAGCTAGTGTAATGATACCGGTGCACCTCATTGAACGTCCGAATTTTATGCTCCAATGTATCAGATGTGTGCGAAGGTATGTACCATGGATTTTCTAAATGTGTAGCTCTATCGATAACCGTGGTTCCGCACTGGAAACGGTGAGTGTGATTGTGTCGATAGGTGCAGTGAATGCCGTTTATTAGAGGCATAATTATTAGCATGCGTGAATATTACCTGCAAACAAGAAGACACAACTAACTTGATAAATCTTTTCAGGCCTTCAAAGTAATGGAGCAAATAGTACAAGACCAAACCATTTCAGCACATGCAACTCAAAACTGACAAATTGTAAGGAAGAAAAATAAACAATATTACATGAAACGAACGATATACCTATGTTTGTATCAATCGACATATCATACCTTAATTTATTATTAGTTGAATTGTTATTCAGAATTTGTATCATGTTTACTACGCTATCATAGTGAGTCCTGCTATTTGACAGTTGATTCCCTTTGTGGCCACGGGGGGTTCTTTTTGCTACATTTCAAGAGATTGGGAGCTTCTGGGGATTAATCTTCAAATGTAGTTAACCCATGCAAGAATTTGCTAATTTGACTCCTATGTGCATGTAGGAAACTGTGTAGGATTCCAACAGGAGTGGGAGCTTTGAAACTGTGAGGTATTTATCAGTAAATAATTTCAGTAATAAGAACTCTTCCTCTCAAAGCGTGAGTGAAACATGCAGTATGACAAATTGAAATCAAGGGTTATATATATACATATATATATTAAATTTAATTTAAATAAAAACAAATAATTTTTTAACAAAAATATACTCTTTTTAAATTGTCATTTTTTATTCAAATTGACAGATCTAACAAACTCAATAAAATGTATAGATTTTATTTTAATTTATTTTTTATTGGAATTGGAAAAAACAAATAAATATGTCAAATGAAAGGCAGATTGTGGTGGTAAGAACAAAAATTATGGTGGCATTAACAATATCCTAAATATACATTCACTACATAGTGAAAATATGTGTCCTTGTTGTTTCATCTTTCCTAGTGATGCCCTAAAATGGTGTTAGTAATGAGAAAGTGATGCTTTCATGTTGGATTCCACACTATCAAAATTATTAACTTCCGCAAGTGATAAAAAAAAAATCAATTCAACAGTATTTGGAAACTTTCACTTAGTCATGCAGAATTTTACATAACAACTTTGAAACATTCATATCAATGCTTAAGTTTCTTTTTCTTTTTGAATTTCAAGTTTATTCTTGTTGTTGTTATTGTAAATATTATTACTAGCAAAGATATTTATACGACATTAGATTTGATGTGCTCAATATTTTTCAATATAGATATGCATTTGAAATACAAAAATCTGGCTTTAATTATAATTCACGTATATAAAATGTATAAAAGTGACATTAGGCTATATCCAACTGTTATACTTTAATGAAAAAATGAAACTATCAGCTAAAAACATATTTCAACATTTATTCTTGTTCAAACACTTCCTTTTCATTCCAAAAATTAAGATTTAAAGCAAATATTGTAAATATGTATGACCAATCATAGGTATCCATTTCATCAAGTATTAAAATAAAATAAAAAAATAAAAAAATAAAAAATGTTACTTCTGAACTTGAGGTCATCAAGTTTTTAAAGACATTATACATGTGATTGTGTGTGTGTCTATATATTATTACGATTATTATTATTATTATTATAAATCATCACTTTTATGACAAACATATTTTCTAAAAACATTCTTCTTTTGTGGGTTTATCTTTAAATTGCACTGCAGTCAAAAATCAAAAGGAAAAATAATTGTGCATATTTTATCATTTATTCACTTTAATTATTCATCCTTTTTGTTTTGTTACATTTTTGGAATAAAGTTTGGAATAGTGTGCTTCTATTCTAAAAATGCAAAACAAACCTTTATTCACAAACCTTGCCATCCCTCCCCCACGTGCTTTTATGAAATCGTATTTTCTTTTTCTCTCTCTCTCTCTCTCTCTCTTTGTCTCTTTCTTTATCCAGTTTTCTTTTTTCTATCTCGTCCAGCTGATCTTCAACTTCTATTTGATATTTCGAGGCATGGTTACATATTTTCCAACCTCCATTCACATATTGTTGCTCTTTTGAGGAAGTAAATTAATCAAGCCCCAATAAGTTTCCCTTTTAAAATACATTCTAATGTGCTTTAAAATACATACATACATATATATATATATATATATATATGGCACGCATTGATTATATGCTGTACATGTTTTTGTTCAAAATCATAAAGGTGGCTTTCTACCAGTTTCAATATGAAAAACTGAGAAGTTTAACATTGGGTCTTCTTTCTTTTTAAATTTACAAATTTGCAAACGTTAATGGTGTCACTCGTCATCCTTTGATTTTTGTAGAACCTTGCTACCAGCACAATAATGAACAATATCCTCTCACATGCACAAAGAGACCATCATTCTTTTCAAAAAAAAAAAAAAACAAACAAACAAAGCACATCAGCCACATGTTAAAATTGGTTCTGGGACATCAAAAATTAGGAAACTGTGTCCATTCCAGAGGCTTCCATTTCCAAAACAGTAGGCTCTTAAGATAACTCGTTTGTGGGGCAACAATTAGATGCCATATTTGTGCATAATAATGGTGGGGGAAAATGGATGACTTACAATGGCAGCAACTGGGAATAGAGTAGAAGTGCAATAAACAAGGGGCTGTAGCTTTTTATTTGCTGATGCACGAAATGGACCTCGATTTTGAGGGACATTTTTGTAGCTGATGTGGAATATTCTATTCCAGCTCAGCAATTTCCAATTGCTGTGGTCCTAATGGGAAGTGTCCAACGTGGCATGTTTCTCGTTTTTTTATTTGAATGATTATTTTTTTTGTAACAAAACCGGAAAAAAAAAACATCATTCAATGTGTGGGACTGGGACTGAAACAACTTTCATGCTGACTTGTAGATACTCATGTTGTTTTGAAACATGTTTTTCACACTAGTATGAACCTTAATTAAGGTTCTGAGTCTTGATAGTTTTCTTTGTGACAATAAAACAAGGCTCTGCTTTTTTGCAAATATCTGTTTCTTTGATGTGATCAACCATTCATTTTGTTATGCAAAGTATTAGTTGTTAATTGTACCTTCAAAGATCACTTCTGAAATTGCACACATGAGTAGTTAATGTCACTTTCAAAACATTTTGTAAAATTAACTACAACAACACATGTTGGGTTTTTGGTTATGAGGTGAAAAAAGAGAAGAAAAAAAAATGTTGTAAAATGACTCATCTATTCAGAATCAAATGGCACTTGTTGGGAATCCCAACATAACAACAACCCCATTCTATTTACAGGATACTCAATGCTACTATGTGCCATTCAGTGACAGTTTAAGCTCAACCTTAAAAAAAACTGAAATATTTCTCATTGTCTATTCAATAAAACTAGAAAATTGTGGTATAAAATAACATTTATCTTCATAAGTGGAACACTTGTTAATGCCATTACTATTATTATTATCACTGGAGCTGCTGCAACAATTCATTAATAAAGAAATCAAACCACAGAGTTCTGTTTGCAATTCCTCGATTCCCTAGACACTTTCCAGATATGCATCTGGTGTAATAGAATCAACAGTAGAAGAAAAAATAGTACTTAAATATATTACATGGTGTGCTTTTTAAAGAAAAATGCCATGCCCAACATAGCACAAATCATACCTGATCCTAATACACAAAATTGGTAATTGCAGAGTGGGAGCCGCACTGTACAAGAAAACTGTCACATCATTTGTTTCTCCCTCTTTCTCCATGTGGGTTCACCAGCACTCACGAGAACCCTAACCCTAACCCTAAAACTTGGTTCAAGTCATACCTTGCTGTGGAACACATGGTTCAGCAGAGGGGGACAAAAAGAGCTCATTCAAGGTACACTTGTGTGTTTTATTTTTTATTTTATTTTATTTTATTTATTGATAAACTTGATAGATGCCATCCCAACTTGCTATGTGTGAACAGGTCCTTCTGGTTGCATTATTTAGGGTGAGGACCGAGAATGGGGATTAGGGAGCCATGGCTTTGCTGTAGTGTCATAATCCCTTTTCTTAAGGGGGCTCAGCCAAGCTGGCAACTTTTGTCCAAAGATGATAAAAAGCGCCCTTGGAAACCGGGTTTGTCATGGTTTATGGCTTAGAATGCCCACAATCCCAGTTTTAGGGCATGACAACGTCTGTGTTGTTTTTTTTTAATATTACTTTAGGGTTTTGAGATTATGTTGTTGGATTGAAGCTCATGCCTTACAAAAATTGGATATATAAACTCCAAAATGCCCAAGCATTGCTCAAGTTGTGGAGACCAGGTGTTGGCATTTTTGGCAATGGTTGTCTCAACTTGGGGGCATGTTTTGCATGCAAAAAGTCTTTGTCTATGGGAAGGACAAAGCCATAGCTTCATCCACCATAAATGAGGTTTTTTGAATGGAAATAGTCGATTTTGATATCAAGATTTTAAAATGTTATATATGGTGCAATATATTAGGTGGTGTGATTTAGACATTGTGAACTACAACTATTTATGTACACAAACACTTAGAAACAAAGTTGCATACATGCTATAGTTTTAGTATGTACACTTTTTGTATTTTGTTATTGATTATTGATCTTTGCTCTATTCATTAATGTTTGTAACTACCTCACTAGATACCATCTTCTGTTGTGCCATCAAAAATGGTTGTTACACCTTTAGATTTGTCAAGAAATCAAGGTAGAATTAAATGAATATGTTTGGAGATTTTCTATCTCCAAATCAAAGACATAGTCACAAAGATTGAATCACAAGAGTAAGGTGGGTCCACTTAATATCCCTCTAACCTAAAGTTGTACAAAATGAAGTTGATATTATATCTACTTTTGTCACAACCCTTTTATTTATTTTTATAGTGTGTATATAAGAAAGTTTAAAAAATAAATTTTGTCAATATTTTCACATGAACATCATAATCTCCATACAAACTTTAAATGTGAATCAATTTTATAAAATTATTAATATATAATTATTATGAAATTTTAGCAGAAAAAAAAGAGAACAATAACACATGTTATATATATATATATATATATATATATATATAAACATAAATTTGATATTTTCCAGATTATGTATTTTTTAACATAAGCTGTGAGTGATAGATATAACCCTCTATTGAATAAAATATTTAATCAATGCAAAGTCTGAAATAGGTATGACTAAATTATTGCAGTAGGAATTTTACAACAATTGTTTTTTCTTGGTCAACCTCAAAAAATATTCTATGCAAGAAGTGAACAATTCTTAGTGTTTGTCATACTTAGAAAATGATAAGATGCTTTTCTTCAAAGTGCAATCTTTGTGATTGAAGACTAGGGCATATATATAGTGTTTTCAAATAGTCAATATGTTGGAAAGAGCAGTTTATAAGGTTTTGGACATTAAATTTATTTATTTAATCTCTTGTCCTCGACTTCATTTATATCAATATTTACAATAAACCTTGTAAACTCTAAAAATGTAACGATATATCTTTTATTGAACTATAAAAACAATCAAGTTTTAATTTTGTTTGATACCAGGGGTTTCACAACCACAAAACAATCGACCAGTCAACATATGATTAGTTTTGTTTTGTTTTTGTTTTTGTTTTGTTTTTGTTTTTGTTTTGTTTTTTTTTTTTTTTTTTTGTACTTAATAATAAACCCATAAATTTGATTTCAATTGTCAAAACAGGAGGATTATTTTATACAACATTTTATTTTTTATGAGAATGCTTCACAAGAAATAAATGTATTATGAACATAAAAAAACAGAGAATCATGTTGTCATGAATTTCTTAGAATTAATAAATATATCATTGTACTTCAAGCATGCATATAATTGGAAATTGACCAACAAGTATCATTTTCCACAAGGTATTCAAAGCATTTAGTGAAACTTCTGAAAGGGCTTGACAGGATATGCTATAGTAAAAATTATGTCCAAAAACATGCATCCATTAATTCTCAAAGATATGGAAGCAGTGTGATGTGTATTTCACCAAACTATGGTCTGTAAGTAGCATTAGTTCACAACGAAAAATACTTCTCCTTGTTTTGCATTTTTTATTGACTAATGTGCAGTTGAAATTATTAGTCAATACAAAAATATACAGAATCATACATGACTAGAAGTAAGACATGTCAAAAAAGTGCATCCAATGGCATAATACTTGCTACAATTCGAACAACATTATTTAGATCTTACAACCTAACTTTGTTGTTGATCAAAGTGTTTTTAACTGGATGGTTTTAATATGTAGATTCATATAGACATACACATCAAATGCTGAATTTTAAATACTGAAGCTTAGTAAAGAGATAATAACAATTTAAAAAAAAAAGAAAAAGAAAAAAGAAAACAGTTACTAAGTGATGGTAAACAGTATTATTATTATTATTATTTTTGCTTCATTTCAAGAAAAATAAATAGATATTGTGAATGAAAACAGGATGGGATGAAAAGAATGTAGAGGACAAAATATCCCATATGCTTCGTTATTATTATCAATCATTTATTCACTAATAATCCAGATGAGAGTAACACAAATATATTGACAATGGCATTTACATGTTATGAAGGTTAAATTGTTTCATCCTCGTATACAAAAGGTTGTATACACACACACACACACACACACATATATATATATATATATATACATACATATATATATGTTTCTAATTGCCAATTATATTGCATGTTGCCAACCTTTTTGATAAAATCTCTCAAGCATTACTATTAAACATATTATTACAAAAGTTGATGGAAAGCATATGTTACATGTGTTTCATAACAAACTACACCAACAACCTCTTCTCTAGGGGGCTGTAGAGTGGGAGGAATGGATGGTAAAATAAGAAGATGGAACACTTGATTTGAATGAACCCAATCTTAGTGAACTTAAAAGAATGTGATTTACTATGGCTAGCAACAGAAGCAAAAATAAAATAAAATAAATGCTTACCTTGGTTCAAATAAACTTTTTGACATTCAAATTCTTCCAAAAAGGATGACAACTTCACCATCCCTGTTGCAAGATGTTATATTATCAACAAAGAAAACACACATGGTATACTCTCTCATCAATTCCCTTTATCCTTCAAATACAATCTTCCCTATCAACCTTCATATCATTGCATTGTATTCTTACTGATTAAATCAATAAAAATAAAAATGAAAACTTTGTCTTCCCTTCTCTTCTTTTTTCATGTTATTCTTCACTCTTTTATTTGTTTGTTTGTTTATTATATATGTATATATAGAAATGGGTCCTAGTTGGACATGGGCTGGAGTTGCTCAGGCACTGCCACCCTGGTGCTGACCCAGCATACAAATACCCACAATGGATACACACATCCACATTGTCATGCTCACTCACTCCTGCAGGACTAGACAGTGCAAACCGGACAAAAATCCTTGTGAAATATTCATAACAATAACAAAGCAAAATTAAAAACCCAGTAGAAATAAACATAAACATATAAGTGAAAAAATAAACACTAAAACTAAAATAAATGAACAAACACATACGCACCCACATATATACATATACGCAGACGGGCAGACGGTCAGACATGGAGGCGGAGGTGCAGTAAAATTTTCTCAGCATTGAATTGAATAGGTTAACTATCATTTTTGTTTTTGTTTATTCATGTCGCTTTATTCACCCTATTATTTATTTCAGGTGGTGCCCATGAACGCTGACATGCACACACACACCCCCTTACCCTGGATGACTTTTGTATCCTCTCTGCAGGCAATTTGAGGAGGAGGAAATTAACGTAATAAAAGTAGTAAGTAGTAATAATAAAGAGAGAATAAAATATCAGTTCTTAAAAACTCATTTATGACTGCCACGCTTCAGAATTTTCCCTTTGCCCCTCCTTTACAACACTCACAAACTAATACCCACAACCTCATTCATACGGGGGAGGATTCTTGTTTTATTTAATTTTATTTAAAAAAATGAGTTATTTGATGCATGGGAAATGGATCCTGAAACGAAACCCTACAATGGGGTCGCGTTTCTGGCTGTGCGGGGTGCAGCTATCGAAGAGGGGCAACTGGTTGGCTCGCAACAGCAGCATCAAATTTCACCATGACCCACTGTTGATTGTGCCTCGGCGAGGAATGGGTGCCGACGAATTCACGCAATTAAGACTCCGGGGTTTTATGCAGAAGCGTGGAAGCATGATCCATGTGGCAGCAGCAAGGCGGCACACGCGCTGGCCCAATTCCTGCAGCGCAATCACAACAACAACTACAACAACAGCATCAGCATTTAACGGATAACTAAAGAAACGGCATCAGGTTCTCTTCTCGCAACGGTGGATCCGAGTGGAATATAGCAAAGTCACGCCTCACCAACGGCAGGCTACACATGAGCATGCGCTAAGTCGCAGCTTACGTGGTCCTTCCGTTCCCCTCGCAAAGGTGGCTTTTGTGCGGTAGATTCAGTAAAGTGAATTAAGTACGGAATAAACAGGATAGAGAAAAAGAAAACCCACACATATTTATCCGTAAATTCGGGCACCGGCTTCGGCGACCTACATGGAAAAGACCGCACGGTAAAACATCGTCGCAGATGCTGATACTGGGATCCCACTAATCCTCCCCAATCAGGATCATACAAAACTTTCGGGCCAGATGCTCTCATGGTCCTCCACCTCCACGAATAGGGGCACATTAAAATTAACACTTTAACTGAGATTGTGTTCTGCGTTGTCTTATCGACTGCCTCGAAGTTCTGAGTTGAAGGGTGTGGTTTCCGAAGCGCATCACTGCTCACTCCTATTTTTATTTTTCCACACTGGACTTTCGCAAGTTTTTGTCAATGGGTTTGGTTAGAGTTAAAGATAATTTTATTCAAGTAAGATGCGGGTCGAAAAATAATTTCATAATTTCATATAATTTTTTTTGACTACCAGTGCCTCTGATTCATCAACACGCAGCAGAAACAATCGGAAGCAGCGACTCAGGCTGCCAACACAGATGCTGCCGTGCAGCCATGAACAGGAAAAACCGGCAACAACAGGCAACAACAATACAATATTCATAATAAAATCAAAATAAGAAAAAAGAAGGAAAACAAAAACAGAAAAACAAGAGAGGAAATGAAATGTCATGATTGGAAAGAGAGTGGAGGGGAGAGTATCCTCATAACCTGGAATGCATGCTCTCGAGAGCGACAGGGACCTGAAGGCAACAAAAGCGAGCACAAGGGGAGGGGGTGAGAGTTTCGGCGAAGGGGATTGTTAGCGACGGAGAGGGTCAACAGCCCACCAGAAGTTACAATCACGGTAGAAGAAGAAGAGCAACAGAAGACGACGAAGACGAAGACGAAGACGGGGATGAAGAAGAAGAAGACGAAGGAAGGAGGGGAAGGAAGGGGATGGGATCCAGCTGGAGTAGGGGAGCAGACAGATATAGTAGGTGAGGAATGGGAGTGCGGGGAAGACGACGACGACGTCGACGACGTGTGTGTACGATGCGCTGCACGGGGACGACGACGACGAGAAACAGGCTTTGGGCTTTGGCGCCACTTGACAGTAAACTGCCGGGGTCGATGTGTCTGTACTGCCCTCCCTGCCTGCACTGCCTGACACCATCTCTGTGCTGCCTCGCAGTCGACGATCTGCCCACGAAATTCGAAGACCTGGGTAGACGACGACGCTGCCAGAGCTGGGTCCAGCCAGGCACAGGCAAGGCAAGAGAGCAAGAGAGCGAGGCAAGGCCAAACAGCCAGCCCCTACCCTCTCCCCCCTTTCCCACTCCTTTGAGGCACAATGCCACTGCTTCTCTGACGCCTCGCCACCTTTGGTAGCAGCAGCACAGGGTACCAGAAACCCGACTCTTTCAGGTTTTCCTCACGCTGTTTGTTGCATCAGCAGCCGCGGGAACTTGGCATCAGAATAGAAGAATAACCCCTGCGTGGGTAACTTGATGAGCACTCAGTGAATAGCCTCTGGTGTGTGTGAGTGTGTGTGCTTGCTGTCCTGTTTCCGATGAGATCGATCAGTCCCCCTCTCCCGATGCCGCGTCTCTGCATGGTGTAGCCTGACAGCGTTTGTACAGCTCGGAAGGGGTTGTAGAGTCGACAGCGTTCGAGAGAGAGTCTCAGTTGATAGAGGCTGAGGTCGAGCTGTTGTCAGTGTGAAGGAACCGAGATAGAGCTTCGGATTGTATGGTTTTGCTCTTTGAGTAGTGCAGACGACGGACTGTCGTGTGTCTGGTGGAGGGTAGTTTTTATTTCACTGTAGGGCTCGAGTTTTTTGATGAGTGGTGAGTGCGAGAAGAGTGGCAGAGGTCGTGAAGGGGTTCCGGGGTGTAGGTTTGAAGCTCAAGCCTTTCGAGGGATCGGTTGGTGTTTCCTTCGTAGCGAGCTTGGATGTTGTGAGTGAGTTCGTGTGTGGGGAAGAGTATGTGTGAGTGTGAGTGTGAGTGTGTGTGTGGTGTTCTGAGGAGACGGTAGTGGAGGAGACGACGACGAGGAAGAGGAGGAGGAGGAGGACGAGGGGCGGCGAGTTTTCGAAGGCGTGCATGGCGACAGAGTGGCAGCACTGCTGCCGCAAGTCAAACCTCTGTTGACCGAGGTGTTAGGGAAGTGGCAGGAGTAGGGCGAGAAACTTGAAGGTTGTTGTTGCAGCGCCGGTGAGCGATGGAGGCTAATGCAGGCCTTATTGCAGGCTCACACAATCGTAACGAGCTGGTCGTTCTTCGACCCGATCACGAAGGGGTAGGACTCCTACTTCCATCACCATCGGTGCTAAATTTAGACTTCGGTGGCTGATCCCACACCTCGCGGACTGCTGCCTGTAGATTGCGATCGAGCCATCTAGAGACTTGCGTATTCTCTCCCCCTTGTATGCGTCTCTGCAGCCTCTGCATCTGTGCTATCACGCCCGGGCTCTGTGAATGTTGTGCGAGTTACCATGTGTATGTATGCGTCGGTGCAATGTGATCCTTAGTGTATATTGTTCACTGGTCTCTAAAACGCTGTCAACCACTCTGACCATTAGCACGTGAGTGATCGCTATGTGAGAAGTGCTTCGGTTGCTCCTCTGCGAAGAGCTTAACTAAAAGCCTATTTGAGCGCTTCGACTTATGAGACATTAGGGACGAGTCGTGGAACATGCGTAAGCGTGTTACGTTTGGGGAAGAAGGTCATGGGCCCTTGTCTTAGGCCAGCTTGTGAACTCCAGTGTCACTTCTCTGCATAGGCTCCTCCCACCGTTCGCCTTGGTTGACTGAAAACTAAGAACTTGCCTTTTGGCTTTTTCGGTTTTTACTTATAGCTTCTGTGTTGTGTTGCGTTGTGTTGTGTTTCGTTTGATGTGTGTAGCCGAAGCCTCTGAGTCAGGTGAATAGTCAATTTTGCCAAATCTGTGGTGACGATGTGGGAGTCACGGTTGACGGGGAGCTCTTTGTTGCTTGCTTCGAGTGTGGATTCCCCGTGTGTCGACCGTGTTTCGAGTATGAACGCAAGGAAGGGAATCAGTCATGTCCTCAATGCAAATCCCGCTACAATCGTCAAAAAGGTAACTCTCTTTCTCGACCTCCCTTCCAAAAGTAATTACGATTGTGTTCACGGGAAGCAGTGTTGTGTTCCGCTTTCGAAAAGGGCTACTTGGAGTTTCTTGTCTGTTTTCCAAAAAACTCATCAATTTTGGATGCAGGGAGTCCTCGTGTGCCTGGCGACGAAGAGGAAGACGACACCGATGACTTGGAGAACGAGTTCGCCCTCGAAATGGGCCAGCTCGACGAGCAGAATGTCACGGACGCTATGCTTCACGGGCACATGAGCTATGGTGGCAATTACGACCACAATCTTCCTAATTTACATCAGACGCCGCAGTTCCCCTTACTTACTGATGGCAAAATGGTACACTGTCGACCCTCAGATTCCTCTCATCCTTCAGGGAAACATGGACATGTGTGTTGCAGGCTCTTGCAAAAACTACATGTACTGCAAAAGTATATGTCACTGTTTCTGCGGTGTAACATTCGATTACGTTATAATTACGCAGACTGTTGATGTCACTGTTTCAGGGGGATTTGGACGATGACTCTCACGCAATTGTGTTGCCGCCCCCCATGAATGGTGGCAAGCGTGTCCACCCGCTCCCCTACATAGAATCGAATCTCCCTGTGCAAGCGCGCCCCATGGATCCTACCAAGGATTTGGCCGCTTATGGGTACGGCAGCGTCGCTTGGAAAGATAGAGTCGAAAGCTGGAAGATGCGGCAAGAGAAGATGATGACTGAAGGCAGTCATCACCACAAAGGTGGCGACATGGATGGTGATAATGGCCCTGACCTCCCGATGTACGCCTTCACTCCTAACATCAATTTTCATATACATGTCTCGTCATTATTAGCAGCAGATTGTTCGTCGCTTGAAACTGGACCTTGATTGATTTTGTGCGATTTTTCTGTGTGCATCGTTGAGCAGCATGGATGAAGCACGACAGCCCCTCTCACGGAAGGTGCCCATTTCGTCTGCGAGAATCAACCCCTACCGCATGCTTATCGTAATCCGTCTCGTTGTGCTCGCCTTCTTCTTCCGCTACCGGATTCTCAACCCCGTGGAGGGCGCTTACGGCATGTGGCTTACATCCGTCATTTGTGAGATTTGGTTCGCTATCTCATGGATTTTGGATCAGTTCCCGAAGTGGTTACCTATCAACCGCGAGACATACTTGGACAGGCTCTCCTTACGATATGAGAAAGAGGGAGAACCGTCACAGCTAGAGCACGTTGATATCTTCGTCAGTACCGTGGATCCCATGAAGGAGCCGCCACTCGTGACGGCAAACACGATCCTGTCCATTTTGGCTGTGGACTACCCGGTGGATAAAGTGTCCTGCTACCTCTCAGACGATGGAGCTGCCATGCTAACATTTGAGTGCATCTCCGAGACTTCTGAATTTGCTCGTAAATGGGTGCCGTTCTGTAAGAAGTTCAGCATTGAGCCGCGCGCTCCTGAGATGTACTTCGCTCAGAAGATCGACTACTTGAAGGACAAGGTGCAACCCACATTTGTGAAGGAGCGCCGTGCTATGAAGCGAGAGTATGAAGAGTTCAAGGTGCGGGTGAATGCGTTGGTGGCGAAGGCGCAGAAAGTTCCGGAAGAGGGATGGACAATGCAGGATGGCACGCCATGGCCAGGGAACAACAGCAGAGATCATCCGGGAATGATTCAGGTGTTTTTGGGCCACAGCGGCGGTCATGACACTGATGGCAACGAGCTCCCCAGGCTAGTGTACGTCTCGAGAGAGAAGCGTCCTGGATTCAACCACCACAAGAAGGCCGGTGCTATGAACGCCCTGGTGAGAGTGTCGGCCGTCCTCACGAACGCTCCCTACTTCCTGAATCTCGATTGTGACCACTACATCAACAACAGCAAGGCGCTGCGAGAGGCCATGTGTTTCTTCATGGACCCCAGCGTGGGGAAAAAAGTTTGCTACGTGCAGTTCCCGCAGCGGTTCGACGGCATAGACCGCAACGATCGTTACGCCAACCACAACACTGTGTTCTTCGACATCAATTTGAAGGGCCTGGACGGAATTCAAGGACCTGTATATGTAGGCACGGGAACTGTGTTCAACAGGAAGGCGCTCTATGGATACGAGCCCGTGTTGAAGGAGAAGGAGAGCAAGGGCACGGGCTGTGGCGCGGCCTGTTCGACCTTGTGTTGTGGCAAACGCAAAAAAGACAAGAAGAAAAACAAGAAGTCGAAGTTTTCCCGGAAGAAAACCGCGCCCACACGCTCTGACTCCAATATCCCTATCTTCAGCTTGGAGGAGATCGAAGAAGGTGATGAGGAGAAGTCCTCGCTCGTGAACACGATCAACTACGAGAAACGGTTTGGCCAGTCGCCGGTGTTTGTTGCCTCCACGCTTCTGGAACACGGCGGCGTGCATCACTCTGCCAGCCCGGGATCTCTTCTCAAGGAGGCAATTCACGTCATCAGTTGCGGCTACGAGGACAAGACTGATTGGGGCAAAGAGGTATATCACACCGTGGAGGATATGGCGAAAAGAAAAGAAAAATGCATTATGGGAGCTGTTGCTCTTCTTTTATGTAGGAGTTGGCTAACAATTTGTGTTTGCGGGATGTTCTGTACAGATTGGGTGGATCTACGGGTCTGTCACCGAGGATATTCTGACGGGATTTAAGATGCATTGCCGTGGATGGCGCTCAATCTACTGTATGCCAACTCGGCCTGCGTTTAAGGGCTCAGCTCCCATCAATCTGTCCGACCGCTTGAATCAAGTCCTCCGGTGGGCTTTGGGTTCCGTAGAAATTTCTCTCAGCAGGCATTGTCCGTTGTGGTACGGTTATGGCGGACGGTTGAAGTGCCTGGAGAGACTGGCGTACATCAACACCACAATCTATCCGTTGACGTCTTTGCCTCTTGTTGCGTACTGCGTGCTTCCGGCTGTGTGCTTGCTCACCGGGAATTTCATCATTCCTACTGTAAGCACGAATCCAATGCCCTTAAGGAAGTTGAATTCGTCGTTGTACAATTCCTTTGAACAACTCCGTGGACTTGGTTGTGCACTTTCTTACCATCGGTGTGCTCCTTTTTTCTTCGTGTGCAGATTAGCAACCTGGATAGTTTGTACTTCATCTCCCTCTTTCTCTCGATTTTCGTGACCGGCATACTTGAAATGCGGTGGTCTGGAGTCGGAATCGACGAATGGTGGAGGAACGAGCAGTTCTGGGTGATCGGAGGAGTCTCCGCGCATCTCTTCGCCCTCTTCCAAGGCCTGCTGAAGGTATTCGCCGGAGTGGACACGAATTTCACCGTCACTTCCAAACAAGCAGACGACGAAGATTTCGGGGAGCTGTACATGCTGAAGTGGACGTCGCTTCTGATCCCCCCGACCACGATCCTGATCCTCAACCTCGTGGGCGTCGTGGCCGGCATCTCCGATGCAATAAACAACGGCTACCAGTCCTGGGGTCCGTTGTTCGGGAAGCTGTTCTTCGCCTTCTGGGTGATCGTGCACTTGTACCCGTTTTTGAAAGGTCTGATGGGTCGGCAGAACCGAACGCCTACCATTGTGATCGTGTGGTCCATTCTGCTCGCCTCCATCTTCTCTCTCCTGTGGGTGCGGATCAACCCGTTTTTGTCTCGGTCCAATGGACCCAACCTGGTCGAGTGCGGGCTTAGCTGTTAGATCCATTGTCCTTACACAGAATTCAACCTAGATTAGGAGCAGCAGCAGCAGGTCCATTGGCGGAAGGGTATCTATGGATTGGAATTCTTTTCCATTACCGCCAAGCCCCTTTGTAAAGATTTTACGCAGGCAGGCAGGTTAGGCAGGCGGGCAGGGTGGCGGCGGCAGTGTTCCCGTTTCTCAAAGTGTTGTGCGAAGTGCATGATGCGGCGATGTTGCGAGTACACGCACATATGTAGAGAGAATAACCAGCGAGAGAAAGAGAGCGAGAGAGAGACGTAGACAGACACGGTCATGTAGTAGGAGCAGGTCACATTTTTATAAATTTTTCTCATGATTTATAGTTTTTCTTTCCTTTTCTATTATTATTATTATTATTATTATTATTATTGTTGTTGTTCTTCATTTTATTATTCATCTACACTAAGAACTTCACTGTCCCAGTTTCAGCTGCTTCCAACGTGTGCGGCGTCTGCATGAATCCCGTTCAGGCGCGGTCCTCACCGACAAGCCCTATCATCGCCCCTCATCACCGAATTTGTTGCATGATAATCCTTCCTCCTGCACGCCTAGATTCTCGCAACCAAGCTCCGTCGTGAGCTCTGCATCATCTTGCCTTCCAATTGCAATTTGGAGTGACTTCTTAAGGAGAGACTGCACATCACTTGCCCTACAACTGGCTTTCAAATCTTTAGAAAGAAAGTTTTAGCATACCTTTTCAGGGCTTCATGTTTAATAGGCTTTCTGGACATCTGTTTCAGTTGCATGATGTAGCTTAGAGGACCTTGTTTGACTATGAAGCACAAGGATTAAGTAAGAGAATTGTAAAACAAATGATGTGGAAGTAGAAATTTGACTAACTGTGCATATGGATTAGTAACGTGGTTTTCTGCATGTGGGTTAGTTATCACTAAGTGAATAGAAAATAATAGACAATGGTCAGTTCACAACTTGCAAAATATTGTATATGACTGAAGTTTAAATCCTAAAGTCAAAGCCAAAGTTGTTGTATCTTCCAAAATAAGAACTTTTAGACATTATTTACACCATTAGAATCCTAGGTTCTAAAAATACAAGAATAGGTGTGAAGATAAAATGCACCCATCTACTCAAATTACAAGATGAAGTCACATAAGAATTGTTCGCAATTGGTGGTATGAAGTGAGAGGTACAATTGTTAAGAATAAGGAAAGAAGAAACTCAAAACAAGTGAAAGAAGTATAGTTAAATAAATTTATACTCCATAAACATGTCTTAGTTTGCTCACAAACTTTTTACTTAATAAAAAATAAAAGAGAAAAGAAACAATTGCTTATAAAGGTTTTTTTAAAATGTGATTTCAAGTTACTTTTAGTAAATTATAAACTTTTATAATTTTAGTTAATTTAAATTAATTTTATTGCTATAGAAAATAAAAAAATAAAAATTAAATAAATAGATCTTACCTTAAGGATAAATAAGTTTGAGCTTCACTAAGGCTCACAAATGGTGTATAGGATGTCCTAGAAGGGCCATGAGGCTTTATTCTTATCCTCCTATCTACATTTAAGATGCTACAATCCATATAAGACATATTGTACCTTTCTTTTTACAACTAATACACTAGTTGTTAATTATTATTATTTTTACAAGTAAAACATATTTCTTTTGGCATTTTTCACTTTACTATGGTATTCAAAATCACTCAATTAGTTGAGGAGCCTTAATGAGCTTTTAAATCTTATTCCAATTCTTTATAACGGCCCATGAAGGTGGTAAAATTACTTTTACCAAAGTCTTAAATATATGCTCTAAAAACTCTTAAAATATCCTAAAATAATCCTAAAAAGTCTCATAATTTTTTAAGATGCTAATATAAAATTAAGGTCGCTTTTATCTTACCTTGGTGCTAATTTATAGCAATAAAATTAATTTCAATTAACTAAAATAATCTTGTTTTCTAAATAAATTACTAAAAAGTCATGAAGTTTCTTTTTCATGCTTCTTCTATCTATTAGCTAACATTTATAAGATTTTAATAGGTAATATAAATAAATATTAGACCATATAAAATATTACTTTTAATAAATAAATACAAATTATCATATTTAAGAGAAATATACTTAATCATATAAAGTAATTCTATCTAAGACTTAGTAAGATTCTAATTTAATGACTTTTGGTTTAATCAAACTCTTCTAACTTACAAAACCTTCTAAATCCTATTAAATGCTTAGGTCATCAAATAAACTCTCTAATATTAATATTTTTATATCCAAACAATATTAAAACTTTATTTTTAATAATTCCAATAATTTAGATGCATTGATAAGATACATAACAGATTAAGTTAAAATTAAAAAATAAAGATATCAAAACTTTTGAGCACACCTATATAACCTTAAATCGTAAGCTTCTAAATTCTTAAACTCTTAGTCTTCTTATACCAAAAGTCAAAGTCTTGAAATCAAAGTCAAAGCAGTTACATCTTCCAAACTAGGATATTGTATAACAAAGTATTTTTACTATTAAAACCTTAAAAATAGGAAGGTATATTAAGTTATAATTAAAAATAAAGATGTAAAAAAAAAAAGTGCCTATACAATTCCAACCTATAAATCATAAAATTTAAATTTAAAATCTTTAACTAACTTTAAAAATTGAACTTCTTAGATAATTAAGAATTTTCTTGTAATTAATTTTTTTGAGGTTTCTTTGATATAATCTAAATATAATCTTTTTGAATTACTATCCTTTTTGTACTATTTTATTTAAAATATATCTTATTTAGGCTTGCTTTTATATTTCACACTAACTTATGAATGTAGTGTTTATTGATTTTAAACCTATTTTAAAACTATCTTTTTAAGAATGTAGGGACTATTTCTTTTGACAATAATATTATAAGAAAACTATACATGTGCTGAAGCTCTTCATTTAGCCTACAAATTGCTTCATCTTAAATCCATAAGTATTTTGTATACTAATATTATAAGATATAACTCACAAAATTGCTACAATACCCAGAAGTTATACCCAAAGGACATAATAAAAAAAAATTTAATACATATTATTGAGTTTTGTAGTTGCTGTAGTAAATTCATTTGATTTTGAATGGTAGTTTTATTGTTTTTTTGTTGGAGTTAAAGGTAGTTTCATTGTACAGTTACATTGCTACAGGCTCCACAAATCCATGAATATGCCTTCATTTCTCAATTTCAAGGCCTACACACATCAAGATCATTACAAAAATTTAATCAATTCTTCTTGCATCAAGCTCTGTGAGAGCTGTTTGCAACTTGGCAACACAAAATCTTCCAAAGTAGGCTTTGGAAATAAGCTTTGGCATAATAGACATAGATAGTATGAAATCACAATAGCAATCCAAAAAGTTTCTAATATTTATTATGTTCTAACTATCAACAGCAATCTATTATCTAGACAAATTAAATGATAAAGTAAATATTGTTGTTTTTATGTTTGACCATTGATAAAGCCTATACTTAGGATCAACTGAGATCCATCTCATCTTTTCTATAAATTAAACTCCCAACATGCTACATGCATCATCCACCTTTTTGCATGTACTGTAGATAATTTTGAACTAACATCTTTACAAACAAAAATAATTAATCTTGCCTTACTTTGGTATTGATAAATAGATCATGCTAACATTCTATGTCTTTCTTCTAGAGTGAAAATAATTTATACTCCTATCTTTCTAATTTTACAAGTAATTGTTTATTCTATGACTCTTGTGCCAAAGAAAAGCTATTCAAAGCCAAAATTCTATAAAAAATTCTATTTAATATCCCTCTATCTATTTTAATTTTAAAATAAGATGTTATAAATGCTCAACTACTATATGTTATTGTGTGGAGCCGAATTCATACTTGCAACAAATGCAAGGAGATTAGACGGGAGGGGGCACAAATCCCTCCTATGGCAACTCTATTGGGTGGTCAATGGGTAGGATCAAGGGGCAACACTCTTTGCAGGGATTTTTGGAGGTAGAGCCACTAATAGAAATTTTCATTTCATACTTTCGATATATTTGGTTTTCTCTTTTTGGTAAAGAAAATGTTCCAAGTAGAATCCTACTCTTGTAAATTTGAAATTCTTCTTCTTAGATTTTGTTTTATCAACTTCGTTCTTAGTGTCTTTCTCATTCTATTATGTAGATGAATTTCTAAAACTTTTAAGACATCAAGCAACACATTGATGTTGAATTAAAGGCTAAAGTATTATACATATGTTTTGATAGGAGAAGTAAATATTTATCTACAAAAAATTTAATTTCGAATAAACTAACAATCAACTAATACCTATAGTTTCTACCAAAACAACATAGTGAAAAAGAAAAAAATAGAACCTTAGTCAAAACTACTAGGTGTATAGCTGCAAACAATAATTATCTACCTATCTTTGAAAGGAAATTATCTATGCATCAAATTACTGACAAAATTAAACTGTTTCTAAGATCCTTCATTTATTAATACCTAATGAATATTTTTATCATTGACAATCAAACTTATATTGTGATATTATATAAAATCAGCCTAAAAATACATTAAGCATCTGGATGTGGAAAGATTTGATCTTACATTAAAGTTGAATTTACAATCTAGAAACAATGCATAAGGCATTCAATAATGCCTTTTTAGCAATCTTCAATAACATAAGTAAACTTCCAATTGTGCTAAGTACACCTTGTCAATCTTAAATTTTTTTAGAAATATCTCATTACACTCTAATCATTTCGAAATAAACCTAAAAAATACTTAAAAATTCTAATTAATTCTAAAATAATTATAAAAATAAAAATCAAGAAAAATTCTTAAAAAATCTAAATTAATTATAAAGATATCTTAAAGAAACTTTAAAGACATTCTAAAGAAACTCTAAAAAAATCATAAAAAACCATAAAAAATCCTAAGTAAATTCTAAAGAAATTTTAAAAAGACCTCAATTAAATCTATTTTTTTTTAATAAAAATTCATAAAATTTTTAATTTTTTTTTCAAATCTTAAATAAATCCTAACCAAAGATTAATAAAATACTAATAAATTATTATTAAATATTAAATAAATATTAATAAAATACTAAAGATATCTTAAATAAATTCTAATCAAATTTGAATTAAAATTTGGTTGAAACTTAAAAAACTATAATCAACTTTGATTGAAATCTAATCAAAACCTAACTAATACTAAATAATCTTAATCAACATCTACTGTAAATTAAAAACCTTATTAATTATTAATTTAATATTTTTTATTAATTTTAAAATTTAAAATTATTAATTATACCAATTTAAAAAATACACATAAAAAACTTAAGAAAAATATTATTTATAGATTTGAAAAAAAACTCCAAATTTGTATGGATATTGGACTTCTTCTCTCTTCAACCTTGATGTCAATTTTTTTTTAGCATTAATAGCTTTTTTTTGCATAATTTAATTTCTTTAATAATTCTTATTTATATTTAAAACTAATTAAACTATCAACTCACAAAAAATTATATCAATCTAATTTTCAAACTACTCAAAATCATAGAAATCCTCATTAGTGCTCAAAATACCTAATTTTTGAGATCCTAATCTACTTAAGTTTTATTGATCTTTGATTTAATTATTCATTTAAGTTTAAATTTATAATACATATTCAATATAAATATTTTTACAAATCTGAAAATTTTCACTCATAGATATTCTTCAAAATTCATAAAAATTCCAAAATCTAATTTCATTTGCTTGTCCAAAAAAACAAACTCATCCAAAGAAAACTTGACTTTGTAAAGTTTTTATAAATTTATCTTCTTAAAACCAATGCTCAAAGAAATTCTATCAAGTCTACTCTCTAATTCCACTCTTCAATTAACAAAAGAAAACCATATTTATTGTGAATGCATGTTTTTGTGTCTTGAGGTCTAGTTTTGACCCTAATTCACAACCAATCTTTGCATGGTATCATTCTAAGGTCTTTTATTGGTAATTTTTGCTATAATCTATTTTTAATTTTTATTTAAAGATATTTATAAAATATATTTTTAATCTAATTTATTTTGAATAAGTTATAGTGTTATAAAGTTAAAAAAAGATTTGATTCACAAAATGATAACATAAATATAATTTATTTCTTTTACCACCTCTATAATTTTTATCCATATTTTCTAATATACCTCACTACTATATATTCAAATAAGCTCTTTTATAATATAATCATTTTTTTCTTTTATTTTTTAATCATGTTATAATATGACAATCATGTTGATTTGTTCTTAGATTTTAAGAATATATATATATATTCCAAAATAAAATTGACAAAAATTAAAGGAAAAATCTATTCCATGCATCTTGGTAGGCTATGATATTTAATTAAAGACTTTTAGACATTTAAATCTTCTTCAAAACAAGATTCTAATTTTATAGGATGTTTTGGTAAACAAACTTTAATTTGAACTATTACACATAGCTACATATAACACCAACAAAGTCTTCTTTACTATCTTTGCTTAAATCTTTTGAATACATGCTTCTTTTATAGGATTAAAACCTTTTATTTTAGTTCTACTTATTCAAATTCTATTTTTACAACTTCAAAGAAATCCTTGAGTCCTTATAGATATAAAGACTAATTTCTCTACCTAACTTCTTAGGATCCTTTAAAATGCACCAAAGTTTTTCTTAAAACATTAGACAAAATTTTGATATCATAGAAATTCTCATATATTCCACATAGTAAACAACCATAAAACAAATTATACTTAAAAGCTTGTAGAACTTCTTGTTGATAAAAAGATATTATATTATAAGTAAATACTTTGTATTAAGTCTATCACTTACTCACTTTATAACAAATTCAAAGCTTGTATTATTACAAAATAATATGAACAGAATTTTAACATTTATTACTTTAAATTTTTTACTTTTGTAGTCAAATGGTTCCTCTTACTCACCATTATTTCTATTGGCTGCATGTTTTGGCTAAATCTTTATCTATTTGGATGTCACTATAGTCTTTTTTGAACAATAAGTTGCAAAAATAAATCTATATGCATTAACTTCAAGGCTTTTCTATAATTAAACAAAATCATCTAATGTACTGTCTAAAATGGTTATTTACAAGCTAAAACATGGTTCTTTAGCATAGTATAAAGAAATAAATTCATGCCTCTTAGTTTATTATTGGTATTGAAGATCAGATAATCACAATTTTATTCTAAAAAAAGATACTACCATTATTATCATTGTCTTCTATATTAATGACCTTTTGCTTACCAAGAGTGTTTTTTTAAAAATTAAACAAAGTCAATTCTTACTTTTACCTACAATATGGAATAAAAGACCTTAGTCCAATCAAACAATATCTTTGCTTCAAATTTCTCTTCTTGAAACAAAGGATCATGATCTACCAAAACATCTTTGTAACTCAAATTTCAACTAATGCTCATATGCTAGTTTGCAAACTATAAAAACCTCTACTTTCAAAGAGGCTCTTATTTATTATTAATTCTAATACTCCCAAATTTTATCAATCTATATATTGTCATATAATTAATCAATTCTTCTACCTTATAAATATACATTCTAATGTATCAAATTCATTCAACTTTGTAAGCAGGTTTATGTCTAAACTTCAAGACGCCTATTGGTTGGTTGTTAAACACATTCTTTGGTATCTTTAAGCTACTTCAAACTTTAGCATTCTTTACAAAAAGGGCTTTATTTGACACCTCAATAGATACTCAAAGAATGAATCTATTTAAAAATTCTAAAGCTTTATTATTATTAATTAAATATTTTGTAAAGATTTTTAAGAAACCACTAGAAGATTTTGCTTCTTCTTTGCAAGTAGAGTCATATCATAGGCCAAAAAAAATCCATTGTATTTTTTTCAACAACAAAAGCTGAATATAGAGTATTAGTAGAGGGCGCAAAAGAAATTGCTCATATCATATGCATACTACATTAGCTACAATTTAACCAACTCACAACAAAAAAATATCCTAATAATCTGCTTAAATAAGAAAAAAATGATAAATACAAAAGATACTTCATTATCTACAAAACTCAATATATATTTGAAATGTAACAATATCAATGCCATTAAGTTGGCAAAGAATTAAATATTTTATGCTTGATGTAAACATATAGAGATTCACCACCATTACATTCAAAAAAGAGTAATTAAAGACAATATCAAAATTTTCTATGTAAGTTCATCCAATTAAATAGTCAACATTCTCATTAAATTATTAGATAAATGAGATTATGTAAGACACAAACTTGGAATGGAACAAATGTCTTAAAAAAAAATAGAAACTTTTTTGATAAAATTTGGCATTCATTTTCATAACCTTGTTTGAAACTAATTAAAATATTTATTTATTTATTTATTTTTAGCCAAAATTTTAAACAACTTATAGATATGCCTCAAATAATCCTCTACTTATTAAGTTGCATCAATGCACGTTATGATATATTCCAAGACAAGATCCCATTGCCACAAAATACGTTTTTCTACTTTGAGAAGACAAGCCATTCTTGGCTATACTTCAAAATACTAAACTTCTCTTTAGAAACTTTAAAGCAATAGATGTTCTGTCTATAACAAATTCCTTTGATTGCTCCTCAATCGATCTGTCATTTTTTCAAAAGTCATTTCTTTCAAAACTATAAAAAAAAAAAAAAAAAAAAAAAAACCAAAGATATGAATTGGAATCAAAAGAAAAAATAAATCTTTCTATATTATGTCTGTAACTCTATTTTATTTATTTAATTTCAAGGAGGATGTTAGAATTATTAAAATTGAACAAAATTGTTAGTACAATGCATAAAAAAAATATAAAATAAATAGTAGAAATCAATATTTGAACAATCATAAAAAAAAAGCTTTGGAATGTCATTTATATTTTGAATTAACTATCAAATTTAGCATTAGAATAAAATCTCCAAGAATCAAGATGATAATGAAGAAGAAAAAAAATAAAATAAAAAAAAAACTACAAAAGTGCCAATTCTACGTCTATTCAATCAAATGGACATTGAGCCCTATATTCATTGAGCAATTCAATGAATGATTTTTTTTATTTTTATTTTTATCCAATTTTTGTGGTAACAATTCTCTTCTTTATTTACTTGAAGAAGAAAAATGACATACTATTTTTGTTGATTGAATAACAAAAATAAACTAATATTAAATATTAGAATATAGAAAAATTAAAAAAAATTGCCATAAACAAGTAGAATCAATGAATTTTATACATAAGTCTAAGTTGATATAAAGAATTGATTTAGATTTAAGGTTTTATTTACTCATCTTTTATTAAATTTTCTTGAATTTTTTATATTTATTTTATTTCAATTAAAAATAATAACTACATCAATATATTAAAAGGATTGTAGTGAAGTAAGAATTTAAAGACAATTTGGTGAAAAATACTAAGAATTATAATTATTAAGCTCAATTGTATTATCAATTTTAGAATTTTAATTTATTACTGTGATAAATTTTGATTGAGTAATTTCTAAAAATTATGTTGATATTTTGATTATATTTATAAAATATAAATAAGCATTAGTAAAATATAAATAAGCATTAGTAAAATATAAATAAGCATTAGTAAAATATAAACTAAAAATAATGCAAGTTATTAATTCTATAAAAAAATTGAATAGTTTGTTGGATTAATGAATTGTGGGATTTTTTTAAAAAGAGAGATATTAATTGATGTTATATTCTTAGAAAGCTTATACTCATTGAAATAGGAATGAAGATAAAAATCAAAAAAATCAAAAAAATCAAGTGATGATTGGTTATTCACTTAGGTAATGTACATCATATAACTTTAGAGAAGTGGTTCTTGGAACTACATTTTTGTATTCTTGTGAATTTATATTTTGCTAAATTTGTCTAAAAAAGTCTTATCACAAGATAAAGGTTGTTGAGGCTTGAATATTGAAATAATTGAGGTTATTAGTGCTAGGATTTATTCATGGTTTGATAGGATATAAGGTTATTACTTTGTAATTATTGAGGCTGGATGAATTAGAAAAAAGCTTAAATATATAATAATTATAATTTTTATATTATTTTTTTGAATTAAAATAATATAATTAGAATATATACAAATATAAAGTATTTTTTTTAAGATTATTTAGAATTAAAGGTATATTTTTAAGATAAAATATATAATATGAATGATATAAAAGCTTATGTTTGATTTATTAAGGTTTATAAGAGAATATAAAATAAATAATATATAAAAATCATAAATTTGACCTGTAATGAAGAATGTGCGGTGATAGGGTGAAGTTAGGATACTTACAACAAAGTCATCATGACATTTCTTTTAGAATTGATAAAGTTATTTTATTAAAAAGTTTATAATATATTTAAAAGCAAATATTTTAAAGTAATATATAATAATCTAATGATTACTTCTATTAGAAAGAATTGATTCATATCTAAAAATTAACAAAAGAAAAAAAATCTATTTATTATTGAAGTAAGTCATTTAGTAAAAGGTATTACCTTAGGTAAGTTGTTAGTGGTCAAAAGGCAACAAAGAATATAAGGAAGTTACTATGGTGGCTTCTAGGGTTTGTAGATGGCAACTAGGGTTTGTAGGTAGCGGCTAGGTTAAGAAAGAACCTAGGATTCAGTTGAAAGAAGTAGAAATAGATGTAATGTTGATGGAAGTTGCCTTATTGGTTGGCAACCACTACCTATAAGTAACAAATGTATGAAGTAAGAGTTATCTTACTCCATACCTCCTTTTGTGTGCAACCTTGCTGATGCTAAGTGTTGTAACTTCAAAGTGCTTGTTCTTCAATAGGTTATGGATCCACACACCTTTAGTTCTGAGTTTTGAAGTTCTTTGAAGTCTTTGTTGGTTTTAAGAGTAGATCTTATGGTTGTTGCTGATGTTAGGGTTTGATATCTTCTAAATCTCCTTTTGCATCTAGTTGTTGATGTAGTTATGCTCTTGCTTGTTGTTAAGTATATTTATAATCTTGGAGGTTATTAGATACCTTAGATTGATGTTTAAAGGCACTTATGTTCTATTTCCTTTCTAAGTTTCATCATTGGTGCTCTAACTTTGTGCTTTTATGTATTAATCTCCTTAAAAAATCCACTTATTGTGATAAGAGGTGCTTTGTGAGGTTAGAAGTGTTTTGTGAAAGAAGAGAGGTGATTAAAGAGAGGCAAAGCTTATTCAAGAGGTTGTGAGACTTATGAAAAGTCTTATAAGTAAAGTTGAGAGTGATTGAAGAGTGTAAACATTAAAAGGGCATTCTAGGTTTCTAAGGCAGTAACATCTTCTTCTTGATTTTTAGAGTTCATTCTTCTCTTTTCTTGATTTTCTTTGATACACCTTTTTTTTAGACATGGCTGTAAATGAAGGTGAAGGTTTGAGAGTAATTGAGAAGTTTAGGAATGATAATTTCTACCATTGGAAGAAAAAAATAGAGCTCTTGTTGGCTTCATTTGATCTTTGGGACATTGTTGATGAAAGTGAAGACCCTCCAAGTGATGATGCTTATGTGAAGGTGAAGGAAGAGTACAAATGACGTGAAAGGAAGGCTTTTGGCATGATTGCAACAAATCTTGATGATGCCAACTTTTCACATGTAATTGCTTGCACTCGACCAATGGAAGCATGAAAGACTCTTTGTAACATCTATAAGAGTAGAAACCTTGCCAACATTCTATAAAAAAGAAGGAAGTTCTTAACAATAAAGATGGAAGAAAGAGATGACCTCATGGTTCATGTCAACAAGAAAAAAGCACTTGCAAATCAACTAGTAGTTGTTGACACACCAGTTGATGATAGAAAAATTGTGTTGACATTACTCATGAACCTTCCTGACTCCTAAAACTACTTCATTGTGGCATTGGATTTCATCAACATGAAGGAGCTTACTATGAACTATGTCACATCAAAAATTGCCAATGAAGTAACCAAGAAAAAAAAAAAAAAAAAAAAAAAAAAAAAAAAAAATCAAAGTGAAGATTTGGCTCTATTATCAAGATAAGGCAAAGGTAGTTATTCTCACCAACATGATAGTTCAAAGAGCAACATGAAAAATTACTATATTTGTGGAAAATTAGGTCACTTTGCTAGGAATTGCTACAAAGCTAAGAAAGGAGATAAAGAGAATGCAAACAATGCTTGTGATAACTTTGGTGAAGATGACTATGCTTTCATGGCAAGTGAAAGAGCCTCTATGATTGTGATGTCTAAGTGGATTATAGATTCACATGCTACTAAGCACATGATATCATATAAGTGTTCATTTGACACTTATGAAGAAATTCTAGTAACCAAAGTTTGGTTGAGAGACAATGGCATGGTATAAGCCATTGGAATTGGCTCAATTGTTGTAGAAATCATTGTAAAGGACCTAATCAAGAGGATCAGATTAAAAGAAGTCTTACATGTGCCAAAGATGAAAAAGAAGCTCTTTTCGGTGAGCAAACTTATATCATATAGTTGTAAGGTTCAATTTGACATGAATGGATGCTTTGTGAAGACAATGGATAGACAACATGTTGCCAAAGGCTTTAGAGATGGAAATCTCTAATTCATCAATTGTAAGAAGGTGAATGGAGTTGAAGTGGCTGTATTTGCTGATTTTTCACAAGACCAAGACAAGCTTCGAATCTTGCATCAACGACTTAGTCATTTAAATTCCAAATGCATGAAGGAGCTTCAATCCATGGTAAGTGGCTTGGATCTTTGTCATTTCAGCCACAATGCCATGACACTTGCATGTAAAGGTTGTATACAAGGCAAAAAACAAAAGAGTTCATTTCCAAATGGAGTTGCAACACATGCAACCAAATTATTGGAGATTATCCATTCTGATATTTGTAGACCAATGAAGACACCATCAATTGGAGGAGCAAGGTATTTTGTCACATTCATTGATGATTTTTCAAGAAAAATGTGGATTTACATCATTAAAGCTAAGAGTGAGTGTTTTTCAAGGTTTAAGTAGTTTAAAGGTCTTATAGAGAAACAATGCGAGTGCAAGATCAAAGTATTATGCACAAACAATGGATGTGAATACATGTCAAATCATTTTGATGAATTCTTAAAGATTCAAAGTATTGCAAGACAAACCTCTACTCCTTACACTCCACAATAAAATGGAGTTGCTGAAAGAACAAATCGCACCATTGTGGAGATGGCAAGGATTATGCTTCATGCACAACACCTTAGGCATGAGTATTGGGCTGAAGCCGTAATTATTTCAGTGTATACAAAGAATAGATGCCTTGTAAGTGCACTCACATCAATGACTCCACAAGAAGCTTGAATTGGCAAGAAATCTTGTATTTCATACATGAGAATCTTTGGATATATTGCTTATGCAAAGATTCCAGATTGCATGAAGTCCAAACTTGATGCAAAGAGTACAAAATATGTATTTGTTGAATATTGTGAAGGTACAAAGGCATACAGGCTTATGTGTTTAGAAACCAAGAAGATCATCAAAAATCATGATGTTGAGTTTTTGGAACATAAGAGTGCTTTTGAGCACTTGAAGATGTATCCAAGTTGAAATAATGGTGTGTTTGTGGACACATCATCAATTTTAGCAAAGAAAGAAGAAGAAGATGATGGTAACAATGAAGATAAAAAAAATGCAAATCAAGGTGAAGTACCAAAGAAAGTAGACCATAATATGCCTTCAATTGTTAGAACTAGTAATGAATACAATAAAGATATCGATAATAATGATGATGATGAGGAATATCAATCTTTAAGTGAGAAAAGACAAGCTTTAAAGAAGAAGAAGCTTGGAAGAGAGTATGAAGTGCAAGAAGATGAAGCCTCTCCAAATGAAAGAAGATATCCTTTGAGAGAAAGAAAACCACTTGGTGAATAATAGAAGGACCATATTTTTCTTCAAGTAAGTGAAAAACATGTTAATATTGCTCTTCTTGCTGATCCATTGAGTTTTTGTGATGCATTAAAGTCCGCGGATGCTATGAAGTAGGAGAATGCTATGGAAGAAGAATACAAATCACTCATAGATAATATAACATGGAAATTGACTCAACTTCAATAAAATCAATCTTTAATTGATTATAAGTGGGTGTTTAGAACCAAAAAAGATGCAATAGGCAATATTGTGAGATACAAGGCTGGATTGGTTGCCAAAGGATATTCACAAGTTGCTGGAGTTGATTTCAATGAAACATTTTCCCTTATGGCCAAATTCACCACCATTAGAACCATTGTGGCAATTGAGGCAGCAACGGATTTGGAGATGCATTAAATAGATGTAAAGATGGCATTCTTGAAAGGAAGTTTGAAAGAAGACATGTATATCGATCAAACTCAAGGTTTTGTACAAGAAGACAATCAGCATATTATTTGTAAGTTGAAAAAATCTTTGTATGGACTAAAGCAATCTCCAAGGGTATGGTACCAATGCATTGATACATTCTTTGTAACTGAAGGATTTATAAGGATTGAGGCTGATCATTCCTTGTATGTGATGCAATCAAATGAGTTCATATTGATTGTCATCTTATATATTGATGATCTAATTATCTTAACCAATACTATGAAGATGATGGATTAGTTGAAGACAAAGTTAGAAAGAGAGTATAAGATGAGTGATTTGGAAGAGCTTCACTATTGTTTAGGAGTGGAGTTTTTAAGAGATCGTACTAAGAAGACCATTACAATGAACCAAAGCAACTACATTGAAGAGGTGTTGAAACGATTCAACATTGAGGAATGTAAGCCTATTAGAACACCTTTGGAAGCCAATTTGAAGTTGATGAAGCTCACGGATGAAGAATTTGCTAAAGTTGAAGGTCAAATGCAAGGAATTCCATACAAAGTAGCAGTGGATTCACTAATATATGCAATGGTTGGCACAAGGGTGGATCTTGCAATGTTGTGAGCCAACACATGTCAAAGGCTGGACCAATCTATTAGACAACCATCAAAAGGATCATGAGGTACTTAAAAGGCACTTTAAACTTCAAATTCTATTTTGGAGGTTATAACATTACTTTGCATGGTTATTATGATGCAGATTGGGTTGGAAATGCAAATGATAGAAGATCAACAATGGGATATGTATTTTTTGTTAGAGTAGGAGCTATATCATGGAACTGCAAGAGACAACCAATAATTGCAAGGTCAATAATGGAGGCAGAGTACATGGCAGCAAGCCATGGTGTAATAGAAGTAATATGGCTAAGACAACTTTTGGAGGACATTGGAGATGTGCAAATGGAAGCAACTCCAATAAAATGTGACAATCAAGGATGTCTTGCATTTGCAAAGAATCCCAAGCATCATTCAAGGACAAAACATATTGACATTCAACATCACTTCATAAAAAAGAAGATTGAAATGGGAGTGATTGATGTGAAGTATTATGCAACGAAAGACATGCTTGCTAATTTGTTGACAAAGGCATTAGTAAAGAATAAACACCACATGTTGACAAAGGCATTAGGATTGAAAGCCCTTTGACCAATCGCAAAGTGGGAAAGTTGAAGTAAGTCACTTAGTAAAAGGTATTACCTTAGATAAGTTGCTAGTAGTCAAAAGGCAGCAAAGAATATAAAGAAGTTACTATGGTGGCTTCTAAGATTTGTAGGTGGCAGTTAGGGTTTGTAGGTGGTGGCCAGATTAAGAAAGAACCTAAGGTTTAGTTGGAAGAAGTAGAAATAGATGTAACATTGATAGAAGTTGCCTTGTTGGTTGGCAACTACCACCTATAAGTAACAAGTGTATGAAGTAAGAGTTATCTGACTCCATACTCCTTTTTGTGTGCAACCTTGTTGATGCTAAGTGTTGTGACTTCAAAGTGCTTGTTCTTCAATATTTATACATAAAAATAAAATTGATACAAAAAAAACAAAAAAAAATAGAATAATATATTAAGAAAAAAAATATTTTTATTTTTATTATTATGCATCAAATTAAAAAATAAATATGTTATTTTTATGATATGTATTTAATACATTGTGATACAAAGCTTAATAATATTTTGATTAATATTATAGAAATAAAGATTATGAATAAGATAGTTTGACATTCTAGTCTAAAAATGATTGATTTTGGTATGTCAAAGATTGAAATTGACTATCTTTAATATGGAAGGATGATCAAATTTGGCATTATTTTCAAATGGATTAGTCAACTTTACATCTTTGATTACTTTAAAATAAGCAAATTCTTAAGCTTGAAAACATTGCCAAATAAATTAAACAACCTCACATCTTTGATTACCTTTGATATAAATAGTGCAATAACTTGATATCATTTTTAAATGAATTCAAAAATTTCTTGTCTTTTACTTCTTTTAACATAAAAGGTATTGATGCTTAACATCATTGACAAATAAATTATACAACTTTACTTCTTTAACTATATTTTTTGTAAATAAATATAAGAGCTTGATATGATTGTTAATCAAATTAGACAATTTTACAACTTTAATTACCTTTGATATAAATCAAAGAAAAAGCTTGAAATTAGTTTTTTTTATAAAATTAAAATCTTATATCTTTCATTACCTTTGATATAAGTAAGCACAAAAGCTTACATTAATGCTAAATAATTTAGGCAATATCACATCTTTCACTACTTTGAATAGAAGTAAGTGCTCAAGCTTAACAATATTACTAAATAAATTAAACAACCTCTCATCTTTGATTAGCTTAAGAATGACAAGAATTATTTATTAAAAAACTTTACATCTTTGATTAGCTTCAATACTTAAGCTTGACATCATTGCCAAATAAATTATGCAACCTCACATCTTTGACCACTTGTAATCTAAGTTAAATACAAAAGCTTTATATCATTACCCAACAAATTACACAACCTTGCAAATTTGACTACCTTTGATAGTAGTGCATGCAAAAGCTTGTCATTATTGCCAAATAAATTAGGTAACCTTGTATCTTTGACTTCATTAAATAAGAGTTCGTTCTTAAGGTTGATATCATCGCTAAATGAATTTGGCAATATCACCCTTAGATTATGTTAAAAATAAGCTAGTGTGTAAACTTAGCATCATTGCTAAATAAATGAAGCAACCTTACATCTTTGACTACCTTTGATATAAAGAAGTTCTCAAGCTTGATATTATTGCCAAATGAATTGGGCAATCTCATATCTTTGACTACCTCTGATATAAGTGAGTCCTCAAACTTAGTATTATTGCAAAATGAATTTAGCAACATCACATCTTTGAATAATTTATATACAAAAAGATGCTCTAGTTTAACATCATTGCCAAATGAATTAGACAATCTTTCATCTTTAACTACCTTAAAAATAAACAAGTGTTCAAGCTTAATAATATTGCCAAATGAAATATATAACTTCACTTCTTTGACTACTTTTGATATAGGAGAGTGATCATATTATTGCTTATTTTGTTCATATAGGAATTGGAGATTATTTTTCTCAAAATAATACAATGATTTCAAACATAAATTGAGTAATTTATTTAAAAGTTACTTATTTATTAAATAATCTAATAATACAAGATAATTTAGTCTACAAATATTGAATTCAATTTTAAATATAAATCATTGTATTTTTAAGATTATTTTTTGGTTTACATAAATCATAATCCTCTACGAAATCATATCTTTTTTTTTTCACATATAAACATAGATTTATTTAATTTTTGTTTGGATAAAAAACATGTGTTGTTATTTTATTTTATTTGATTTAGAAGTGTGTTGTTTTTTGATTTGCATAGATTCTAAAAATTAAAAAAAATAAAATAAATCATATTTAGGGTAGGGTGGAGAGACAAGAAGACAAGCTTTCAATTTATTTAAGAGTTTTTGATTTTAGATTTAGTAAATTAAATAGTTATAGCTTTTTTGTGTCCAACCACATGGATTTATATTTGTGTATGTGTATATATATATATATATATATATATATATATATATATAAATATATAAACCTACACACCAATCACCTTGAAAGTACTTAAGTAGTAAGAGATTGTAAATTATCTATTACTTATCAAGTCTTATTCTAATCTTGTTTCAAAAAAATATGTTGCTAAAACATATTTATAATTGAAATAGTTAAAATTCAAAATATTGTTGTGCAAAATGTAACAAAAAATCAAGCATACTATGAAACAAAGATAATTTTATTTTTATTTAAGAAAAAATAGATATAAGAAAATTTTCTAAATTTATTAAAATAAAGTGTTTAGAAAAAACTATAATAATGATAACAAAGACAACTTCTTCTTAGAGTAGAAGCAAAAGTACCTAAGATTTGTAAAAATCAACAATAAAACATGCATTTTTAAAATATTCAAATTAGATTCTTATATAAAATAGTTGTAAGGCACTAATATAAATTGGACCAAGTTAAAAGAAGAAGATGAATAGATGTATAAAATTAAATTTAAAAGACTAAATAATAGAAATTATGATTTGAAAATAATATATGTTTTATAAAAATTAAAAGCTATTTTAAATAAATAATTTAATATGATTCTTTTTTAGTTAGATGTATTTTTAAAATAATAGAATATAAGTTTAAGAATATAATTTAGACTATTTATTAAAATTTTAAGGAATAATTTATAATCTAATATTAAAGCTATACAAGTAGATAATATTATTTTGTTTCTAAGTATGACAAATACCAAATAAAATAGACTATCAAAAAGAATTTTAATAAGTATCTTTAGATTAAACTAGTAATTACAAGTTTTATAAATACCAAGAAAATATTAAAAATTAAAAACTTAAGGACTTAAATAAGTTTTTTAATGCATATTTTACATTATATATATATATATATATATATATATATATATATATATATATATATATATATATATATATATAGTTTATTTGTTTGGTTTTTTTAAACATTTGAAACTACTATAATAGCAAAGAATATTATTTACTTATTTAATTTAGCAAAGATAAGGATTATAAACTCTTTATAAATAACATTTTAGATGGAAAGAGATTTTAGAATAATGCCTATAGTTCTAACATCCTTGTATAGAAGGTCATGGAAATAGATAGTTTGTCTTGTAATAAATATTAAAATTTTGATAGAAACATGATTGAGAAATATTTTGATATTCTTTAGAATCTTATAATTGGTTTATTTTATTATTTTAATATATTTCTATCAGTAGTATTTAAAATTAAATCTCTTCGTAAAAAAATAAAAGTAAAATGGATTATTTCATAAATAAGAGAAAGTAACTTCCAAATTCAATCAAAAACATCAAAAAAATAATTTGTTGGCTTTTCTACTTTTATAGAGTACTCTACAATTGGTTGATGTTCTAACCTATGGAGAGAAAAAAAAAAAAAAAAAAAAAAAAAAAAACTTTTAGAAAATTTTATTAGAAAATTAAATAAATTAAATTTATATTATTTGAAAATACAAAATAGAAAAAATTGATTATGGATTTATTGTATACTTTCAACTCATGAACAAAATAATTTATGAGTTTTAAATGTGAGTGTTTGAATGATACTATCAACACACACACACACACACACACACACACACATATATATATATATATATATATATATATAACAAAAAAAAAAAAAAAAAAAAAAAATTGATTGTTTTCGATTAAAAATAAATAAAAAAGAAAAAGAAAAATAAAAATAAATAATCGTCTATACTGGTATCTATTTTCAACTTGCTTATGTTGTAACTTGGGAATTTTCTTAAATTGCAACATTGCTATTCAAGTGTTTTGAGATTTTAAATATACTTATTTTTTGCTACTATTGTTTAATCTTGATATACATATTTCATTACCAGTCATGTTTATTCATGATTTTGAGGTAATTTCATATATTTAAATACAAATAGTTTTGTTAAAATCAAAGCATATCCAGCAATGAAGTGATGTAAGCATTGTTTGTGATAGTAAATTTATTAAATGAATGTAATGAAGATAAAATGTAATGTGGATATTTAATTTACAATATAGTGATAATTTCAAGTCATAAAAATTGACCTTCAATTTTTTTCAAAACTGAGGACTCACTTGTTCTATTTGATCTACTATTGAAAGACTTTATTGTTTTAAGTCTCTTAACATATTTATTTGGTCCATCCTTTTTCTCAGTTTGAGTTGAGTCGACACTAATATCAGTGAAAAAACCTCAACGCACCCAAAAGATTGAACTTACAAAATATCCAAGGATACAAGATTCAAAGAAGGTTTCGAATATGCACGCTTAACAAGAATAAGCAAAGCTATCAGCTGGCTTGTACATACAGGCTAGGGGCAAATTTTCTGATACTAATCTAGTTTAAGATAACAGAACAGCATACATCACGCATTCAGAAAGAATGGTTATGATAATTACAACTAACTGGGTGAAAACGTGAGCTTAAAACACATGCAAAGCCACATTAACCAGAAATCCGAATGGCTTCTCGCTTCATGCGGTAACGCGGATGGCGAGGAACCATTTGAGAGTGCCCAAATCCGCCCTGACCGATTTCAGGCTCAGCAGGCACGTCGTAGTAGATATAACCCAAGTGCTTCCCACATGCTCCGCAAGTCAGCTTTGTGCGCCGTCTTCGAAAGCCCCAGTAATCCAAAGTCTCAAAGAATGGGAAGCATTTGTTCTGCTCCTTTTGGCGGAAGTCGGTCTTATCCACTGCCGAGAAGGACACTGTGCCTTTGTTGCCGGCTTCGAAGTATGTCTTCGGTGGATACAGGAACTCGTCGCTAAGGTTTAGACATCGGTTGCATCCTCTGCAGCTGCCAAGTCACAAGAGCCAGCAGAGGGGTCAGAACATGTTTTGAGGTATTCAGCTTTGCAGATTCTGGTATGGTATGTCAAACTGTAAGCAAGAGAAGAAAAAAAAGAGTGGAAGAAGAGCAGGTGAGATACTGACTAATAAATTGCCATTCTTGAATAATGCCCGTTCTCAAAAAGGATCACCTGAATATGGCCCTGGACATACATAAAAAGAACGCTTTAGTTGAGGATTAGAGCAGACAACAAAATTCTGAAACTTAATCAGATGCGCATATGGAAACAACACTGTGAGCGCCGCAAAAATAGTGTAAGAAGTCGTTCAAAGCTTGGCATGTCCCCATAGTGTTTACAAAAACGAATTCCAACTATATCGTGGATTGCGAAAATAATAAAACAACCAAACACGACAAACAGTTCAATCTACTTTGTAAGAAGCAACATATTGATGTTATTAGCGATCACGAACGCATACTTAACATGCTATTAATCACGAAGGTACTGTCTCACCTGAGTATAGACTTGCTCGGAGTTAAGCTTCAGCCCAAACAGTCACCGACATCGACTAGCATCTAGAAATGGAATTCTGCATCCACAAAACCCACATCTCAAACCACAAACCCTGGTCACCATTACAAAGAAATAGTGCTGCAGAGAATGACTTGGTTCTTCATTTGAACAGTCGAATAATTCAGCTGCATAGTGCAAAGAAAACTTGCGCGAATTTCCCTGCTACTGAAGACCTACTGCGAATCGAAAAAAAGTTACTGCAAGCAATCCATGCTTTATGGTGAAGTCGGATTACTCGCCTTGAAGCACTGAAATGAACAAATCCAGATTCACTCGATGTAACAGCAAACTAACTTCTCGTTGAAAAAAAGGCAAGCTCCTAACAATTCTGGATTATGCCATCACCAGTCAGAAGGAAATCCAGGAGGCTGAATAACCCTAGTCGGGGCTTCGGCAGAAATTGCTACTCCAGCAGGAATTCGCTAACGAGACAAAGAGTGACACAAGTGCCGTAACAAGACAACCTATCACGAAAGGAACACGCGCGCATCGAATGGCAACAACAACATTATGCCACCGGCCAGTAGAATAATTGCATCCAGCAAGGGAGAAAAAACTATTGCTGGTTTCGTCGAGTTCCCGTTGAGGAGGTGTGCAAATCCGTACCTGAGTATGGTAAATGGCCGCCCAGACATGGTTTCCCAATTGAATATCACCACATTTGTTACGATCCCCAGAATCACAGCATGGGTTTCACCTGCAAAATTCTTGGGGCCAGGATGCGCAAGCACGGTCTTGCTCTCGCAGCAGCGCAGCAGAGGCTGAAGGCGACTGACACAAAGGCATCAGAAAACCGAAGGTAGCAATCTACGGTAGCCGCCCAGCTTCGCAGGGAATCCGCACCCAGAGCACTGTCTACATGTCTGGTCTCATCCGAATTCCGCCAGTCAACTCCGTTTCCGCATCATCGTCATCGTCGTCGTCGTCGTCGTCATCGGGGCCATCGCCGTCGCCAACGCCTCGACACCGCAACCCGTTTGTGGGCCCGACCACACTCTTCACCCTTCCGTTTCTTAATCCTAATTCAAACCCTAATTAGAACCCTTATCCAATGTTCTCTTGCTCTTCTACCCCAAATTTTTCCACCCATGTGTGTTGATTATTGTTCTTCTACACTTAAATTTTTGTACCAATGTGTGTTGATTATCATGTGATGTCGTGCCTTTCAGTTAGATAACATGGGTACTAATAAATTTAGGATATCCTTTGAAATGTTAGCTTGTTTAACATTCAACGATGTAAGATCCACCTTGCTGTAGCTTATCTTCAGATCAATATATTTCTACCTAATATTAAAAAAAAAAGATTAAAAAAAATTTAAAAGATAGTGCAAGTGGAATTTGTTTCTTGGATGTTGCACTTTAAAAAATCATTCTTTGTGTGCTATTGCCTAAGAACATTTGATTTTTTTTTTTTTTCGTAATGAAGACATTAGTTAATGTATGAGTTTGTTATCTAATTGGTAGTATTCAAATTTATACTTGTGTTACTAAGAAATTCATCCTAGAAATTGAATTTTACTCTGTAGATTATTTTGTATGTACTCCATGTATTATATTTGATCATATTCTATTCACCACTAATTATGCCACCATATAGATTGAAACAAATATATTTGTATATATATATATATATATATATATATATAATCAAATGAACAAATAGGACTAATTTTTTATGATTCTTCTAATTAATTGATAAAAAATAATTTATTTTTTTAATTTAATGATAGAAACCATTAAGTAGACACACCTCTTTTATTGTATTGACACTTTTCCTATCACACCAACAATACACCATTGCTACAAAGTTTCTCTACATGTTGGACATTAATGGCACTAAAAAGTATAAAAACAACAACATACAATACATGAACATTGGTGATATAGAGGCTAAGCAATTCAAACAAATAAAAAGGAGTACCAACATAACAATTCTACTAGGTAGGCTCCTCCTTTTTACTATTTGTTTAGTTTAATTTGATTAGTTTTTGTATTGTTGATATTCTTGTCTTGTAGGTTGTTGTTTTTATGTTGATGTTTTAATATCTTTCACACTCATTAGTACCAAGCTTGATGAAAAACTTGTAGCAGTAGTATAGATGTGGCTTATAAAGTATTTACGCAATAAAAAAGAGGTGTTTATACTATAAAAATAGAATGTATACTTGGTGGTTCTCTTAATAATATACCTTTGATCAAGTAATATATATATATATATATATATATATATAAACACATTTTTATATATATTTATTAAAGTAATCAAAGTATACAAATAAAATTTTATTTATAATCTTTTATAAGTTAGTCTTTATAAATCTACAAAATAGAATTAACACATATCTATGGTATTATTTGACTTTAAAAGAAAATTTCCAAGTATCACTTTGTGGATTGTAAATATAATTGCATATAAATTATTACTATTAGTTATTTTTAATATTTTTGTCTTTTAAATCTCAAGACAATTATTTTCTATATTTTTAAAATTAAAATGTCAGCCATAAATTTAATAAAGGATTTACATCCAGTATTTAAAAAAATCTAAAAACCATTTTACGTCCAACACTTGATCAAATCTAATTTCAAACTTAAGAAATTTCTAAATCCTGAGCTTAATTCATAACAAATATTAATTTTGAGATTTTCTTAAAAAAGTGTAATTTTTCTATTTTTTAAAAAATCTAATTCTAAATTCTAATCCAAAGAACATTCTAATAAATCACAGCTACCTTATATCTAGCAAAGTCAAATCCTAAACCATGATCCTAAAAAAATCCTAAAAAGTCTTCAACACCTCAATAATAACTTGTTAGAGACCAAATTTATTTATTATTGTTATTGTTTATTGTTGTTTGTTTGTTATTTTGTTTTCTTTTTTTCTTTTTTTTCTTTTTTTTTTTCTTTTTTCATTTCTTCTTTCTTTAAATATTTTTTATTGAATAATATAATCTTTAATAGAACTAATTCAATAAGATTATGAAATAAATATTTAGAAAAGAGTTTAAGAATTTATTATTAAATAATTAATAATAATCAATTCAACATGTTTTTGGTATTTATAAAATAAAAATATTTTCTAAGTAGATATTTAATGGATTTGAAATTTTTAAAATATGCTTTATATTTACATAATTCTTTTTAAAAAATAAATATGACTCTTGGTATTTTTTCTAATAACTTCTTGGAAAACTTTGTGAAGAATCTCCTACTTAAATTTAATAAGAAAACGTTGAATTTTGCTTCTTTGATTTTTTATTATTAATAATTGTCTTCTTTATATCAATAAGATCTAATATGAAATTCAATCTAAAATTAGACCATTTACTTCCTAGTTATAATCTTCATAAGATTCACATCTTTAAAGAAAATTTTGACAAAAAAGCTCTTGGATTTAAGTTCTATTATTTTCTTTAACCGTACACAAGAGCCAAGAAATTTTCTTTTTGTTTCTATTTCTTAATTTATTTTGTTGTCTATCTTTATCTTCTGGATTATTATGCACACATATTTATTATTTTATTGTTATTGTGATTTAAAAAAAAAAAAAAAAAAAACCCAACTTTTCTTTTACTTCTTTGTTTATTTAAAAAACTTAAAGAGAGTAAAGGAGTCCTATTACTATACTAATAAGATTAATGCCTTCAAATTCTATCATATTATTATTTCTATTAATAGTATTAATTTACTTGTTGATGTAATTTCTTATCTTATTAACCTTTATAGATCTTATTTTGCATTAATCCTAGTATTTTTCTTAGACTTAATCATTATGCTTGTGGATACTATTTTCTTCTTCTATAATTCCATCACTTCTTTTTATTTATTTAGTTTAATTTTAACTATTTTTTTATCTATTTTTTATTTTTTATTAATACTAAAATTAATATACTAAATCTTCTTTATTAATGTGTCATAAACTCAAAAATTTTCTATTTGAGTATATATATATATATATATATATATATATATTCATAAAACAAAATTTGGTTGAATAAGTTTGTATTTTATATTGTAAAGATTCTTATAGTTATTATCTAATGCATATAAAATTTTCAACAAACCAATGGCTGATTTCATAGCTATTGATGTGGTTTTGTTTATTATCTAGAGTCTATAATAATTTTTTTTTTCTAAATATGTGTAAGAACTTTGAAATTAAATTTAATAGTATTTATTATGCTTTTAATACCTAACTACAATGGTTTTCAGGATATAAGTATCAATGTATAATTGCTTGAAGTATAATATTCTTTTAATTTTTTCTTTTATTTTAGAAAATACAATTTATGGTGTACCATCTTACATTTTTAATTTTCAATGCAACTAAATAATTCCATATTAATAAAAATATTCATTTTTATAATACTTATTTATATTTAAAATTATATATGTGCTTGTCTATGATTTAATAACAAAGGCTAAAATATTATTTATTTATTTTTTATAAAATTTTACAAAATATATCTCATTGTGCAAACTTTTAGATATAAAACTTGCTATTCTTATAAAATTTAAATTCTTAAGACTTATTATGTGAAATTACACCAAAATATTAAATTAACATATATTATAACAATTTGATGTGTAATTAATTCTCTTACAATGTTTACTACTAAAAAAAATTATATTCTTTTTTTAAATAGATATGATTAATGTTGAATGTAAAAAAATCTGAAGACTACCAAGAAGGTTTGAATTGGTGCTTAGATAAGATTTAATCAAAAAATTCTTTATATATTAAATAAGTTAGAATCAAGGAAGAGTTTTGTTTCTATCTACAATAACTTGTCAAATCAACATTATTATATAAGTGTAGAATTGTTTTGATACCAAATTACTATTCAATTGTTATAAGATATATACAAATATCATTTTTGGCACTTTGGGACAATATATCAAGTCTCATCTTTATACAATTAGTATAAAATCTTTGTGTGCAAATTAGAACTAAACATTCTCCTAAAAATATCTATACTTTTTGCAACTTGGTACACTTCTTGGCATTAATGCTAACAATACATAAACTATACTATAAAATAAGAAAAAAACACACATGTTTCATCTCATATTAATATTTATAAAAAAATCACATTCTTATTCTAATAATGAATTACTTTGACTAAAAGATATATTGAAATTATTTTTATTTTTATTTTTATTTAAAAAAAAAAATATATTAACTATTTGTAATGATCATAGTCTTAAATATGCACCAATTTAGCTAAAGATAAATTTTACAATAATTGCCACTTCACATCTATAATACATTGACTTCTTCATATTCACTAATTTGTTTTTAATTTTTATTTTAAGATAAAAACTTTTAAACAATAGTTTATTATTTTTGACCTTAAAATTTTAAAATTTTGATGCCACTTTTATAACATTCAAAGTCAAAATACCTGATTTAAAGTTTTTTTAAAATATTATTTTAAGTATTTTAAATTAAAATATAATTAAATAATAATAATAATAATAATAATAATAATAATAATAGAATATAAATAAGTTATACCATAAAAATTTAGCTCTTATAACCTACATCCATGGTCAATCTTTTAGAATTTTTAATTTATAAGAAGCACAATCTTTCTACTAAAGACCAAACTATTTACCGATGGCTTTGCATAAATTTTAATTTTTATGCCATTCACAAATTAGTTTGAATATCATAAATTTAAAATAAAATAGCTATTGCTATGTTTTTTATTTATTTATTTTGATAATAAAATTTTCATGCATTATTCTAAAGTTTCTAACAAAGTATAAAAGCTTAATTTGATCTTGTATCAATTGTTGTATACTTTATTAAATTAATTTTTAGTTATACCTATTTTAATAAATTCAAAATTTTCTTCTATACACTAACTCAAATTTCTTAGATTGATTAAATGTATTTTATATTCATAGAATTGAGAATTATTATAAAAATTACGTAGAAAAAACATAATGACAAAGTATGTTGTTTTGTACAAAACAAAACACATAATATATGATTTTAGAAGAGTGTTTATTTAGCTTGAAATTTAAATTTTTTCATATTTATAATTTTTATTATTAAATTGGTTTTGAAGTTACAAAAAAATCTTCCTCAATAATATAGTTGATGAAATAAATAAATAATAAAAATACCAATGCTTCAAAAATCACTCATTTTTAATAAAAAATTTAAATTTTTTCCTACAATTAAATTAGAATTGGTAGTTTCAAAAATTTAATAATTGTAAGAAAGTTAATCTGTAATATACACCTATTTTATAAAATATTTTGAAAAGAATATTCTTTTAAAAAAATCAATATATTGTTATTAAAAGAACAATAGTTCCAACCATAAACACAACACATGTTGAATATGAACATCAAAGAAAACAGTGTGGATTATTATATGCATATAGATTCATATTTTTAATTTTTATTTATGCACTTTTATGGATGTTTTTCTTAAGATTTTACTAAAGATGTATATATTGTATATTTCTTGCTACTTTTGTTTATAGATTAAATTTGCATCAATTAGCAATATTATTGTAGTTGAATGTATGTATGTATTTGTTTTTGTTTTTTTGTTTTTTTTGTTTTTATTTATTACTTCTATGCATTTTAACATGTATTATAAAGTCACAATTTATATTACTTAAACATTTTACAATTAAGAAACAATATAAGTTGTATTGATATGATTTATGAAATAAAATTTAAAAACAATTATTCTGAATCTATTAGAATAAAATATTGGCTATAAGAAAATATCTTGTTTTTTCTTGTATAAGACTTTGTGACAATATAAGCAATACATTTATAAGTTTAATCACAAATAAAATATCACCCATCTTAGAGTCTTTTTAAAATCTAATCACAATACTTTAATAAAATCTCTCTCTCTCTCTCTCTCTCTCTCTCTCTCTCTCTCTCTATATATATATATATATAGAAATAAAATTCCTTTATTGTAAATAAAATATAAAATTATATATAATTCAGGTTTAAAAAGGTATTTTATATTATATATAATTCAGGTTTAAAAAGGTATTTTTTGTATTTTAAAATTTTTAAATATATTGATACTTTCACTATTCATATTCTTTAATTAAACACAAGTATAAATAAATAAAATTTATTTTCTTGCAAAAGAACAAAGAAGCTTCTAAGACATAGTGTGGATCTATAAGCATTATTAGATGTTTAGAGTTTAGGATTGATTGAACACCTACATAGTCAACATATTGTATGAATTCTTTTTGCTTAACTAATCTAATGGATATAAAAATTTAATAAGAAGAGTTATTCATAAATAAAAACTCTAAATTTATATCAAAATTCTAAAAAATCACAAAAATTGAACCTTTCATCATTTCTCTCATACACGCACATTCTAAAATAAATAAATAAATAAATTCCAACAACCAGGTTCTTTCACCAACTACCATAGAATTCCGTATTCACACGGCGGGAGAGGGGGGGAGGTTCCATGGAGATCCCGTGCCGGGGACAGCCCAGCCGGGCCCGGCAACTACCGCCCCGGCCCTCCATTCGTGGAAGTAGTAACGCGGTGTCCGGGGCTTCCGGCACCCATCCATGTCAACACCCCCCGCGGCATCTTTACAGGGGCGCCGGGAACACGGTGTTGTCCCCCCCGCCCCCGGGAACACTCCTGCCCTCCCTCATGCACTCATGACTTCTTTGACCTGCCCGCACCTGCCCTAAGCCTTGCTGCCCGTCTGCCCGGATCCGGTTTCAGCACCTCTGAATCTTGAGAGCTCGGCGTCGTGGATGCGGTGTGGCCCCGGTTCTTCTTCGTTGTTCGACTGATCGCGGGGTTGCATCTTCGACCAACTGTGCGCAGCGCTGGGCTGTGTGGGATTCTTCCCGCTCACCCTTGAAGCATTGCATTGCCTATAACCACCAGCAGCAGCGGCGGAGTAATGCCAATTGCATGCTGCAACAACATCATTATGCAGTATTTCACGGGGCGCACGTTTGTTGCCACGTTTAGCAACGTCTTGTGGGTACAGACCAGCGCTGGCTTTTCCGCCGTGTCCCTGGAATGACCTGGATGAGTTCTTTTGACTTGAGTTGGTGCACGTTAACTTATCCCTCTTTACTTTTGTTTCAGCATTCGAAGTCCGGGGGTTCTGGAAGAACATTTCCTTTGCATATTAATCTCTGCTTTGCTTTTTGTTTCTTTTCGTTTTGTTTTTGTTTATCTCCTCTCAGGACCATTTCTCTGTCAGCGAGTGAACAACTTCCATCACATTGAAATACGGTCCCGAGTCATCAACTCCTTTCCTGTTCCTTCCAGATACCAAGACTTGCGTTCTCACCAATATAGGTTCAGCTTTTCACGGCGGAGGTGTTTGGAAGAGAAAGAGCTGAGATATCCATTTCTTTTCCTCTCATGCATGAATTGCTAGAATCTCGGTACGGTTTTCACCTCTGCTGATTCTCACGCTTGGATTTGCGGTAACAACAATTTCGTAGAAGGTAGGCGTCCGCCTGCACGAGCCTTGAGATACCCGCATCGGAACCGACGGCTAAGGAGGGTCAATCCCTCCGCTCTGAGTCGCCTGCTCGGGGTGCCCTGGGCTATGGGATAGGCTCAGCTGCTACCCTCCTAGGTAGCTACTACCTAACAGCTCTGTAACTTTCAGCGGCGCAGAAATCATCTCCGCGTGTCTTGGAAGGCTGCACACGCCCAACTCAGGAGTTGGTAGTCGAGAGCAACCTGGCGATTCATCAGTCTTCTTGAGAGAGAGCCGAAAAGTGAAGGTTTTGCGCTGGTGGGGACATCGTGTGCATTGTTTGTTTGTTTGCTTTTTATTATTCTGGACTTGGGATCACTTGCAACGATCCGCCATGGCGTCTGGCTCCAATGGCACGGTGCAGGTGGAAGAAGCAACTGCAGCAGGTGGGAGTGGCCATGGAGCTCCTCAGACAACCCCAGGGAGTGGACCTCAGACGGCCCGAGGGACGGCTTCGAAGTACGATTTTGTCAAGGTTTATTTATTCTTCCCTTCCGCAACATTTCCGATTAATTCGTGAGTTGAGTGTCGAAGTGAATTTTGGCAGAGGAGTCTAGTTCTTGCGTGTTGACATAGTTCTGAAGCGGGAGGTTGCTCTTTTCTTTATTTAGTAGCACAATAAGAGCCCTTTGAACTGACGACGAATCCCTGGAGCGCAATTCTGCTTGTTTGTTAGTTTTACCGACGTTGTGATCAATTATCCAAGGATAGTTCTTTTTTGGTTGACATTGATCTTGAGTGCTCCTGGTATTCCTCGCTACTAAAGTGGAGGTTCACCTCTAAATGGATCTGAATACAGGTGAAGGTATGGTTGGGGGCCAATTCGGATCACTATTACATTTTGTCGCGCTTTCTGATCAGTCGCATGCTGCTTGTCACCAAGGTACTTCGCGCACCTCGCAACACGAATTAAGTGATGAACATTCGAAAGATGGGATTGTTTTACTCCAAACTTGGAGAGAAAGAGCATTTTTTTCATGAGTCTGTACTCCGCTTTTGTAACAAAATCTGGGCGCCATAGTTGCTAGTGTTATGCATCCCATCTTTCTCATTTTGCTTGATGAGCTTGAGCTTGAAGAATAATGTGTCGGCGTTCAAGGAATTTGTCGTGTGCTGACATTACCATGAGTGTCTGGTAGATCCCAAATCATGTAGCAATAAAAATCTCCTTGGAGCTCAAGAAACTTCTCATTGACAACAGCTTGCTTGATGTGTAAGCCCTCTACTTGTATCACAAAGATTAATAGAACTTCTCAATCAAAAGATCATTTCAATCATCTCTGCTTTATCATTTTCGTTCTTTGCTTCCACTATTCTGGCTCATTTGTATGACGTTTGATTGTAGGACCTCTCATGTTGACCTCTCATGTGGATCTTCCCCTAACTTGTATAAATATTGTGTATTGACAGTTCGCAGTCGGATCTGGAGGCGAATTTATTCAAGGTAAAATGTGCCGGTCTATAATGTTACAGTGTAACAGTTCATCCAAGACTTAGAACGCGAAGTTAATGTTGTCGTGGTTTTTATAACGACTTCCTACATAAATGAAGCGTATAAATTGTATCACCGCAACCATGCAACAGTGCTTGATTTGTCTTTCGGCCATCGTACATTTCTGGTCTCACGTATTGCAGATCCGACTTTTCAGTATGGCAAATTCTCATTTTAAAGATTTTGTAAATGCAGCTGATGGAGCGACGAGGCTATGGTGCGGAATATATTGAGCGCTATAAAATGATGACCAGGTTACCGTTCAGCCTCAATATTGCTGTGTCCATGAACGCGTATACCAAAATGTCTTGATTGTACACATTGGTTTAATCTTCTGGTATACTCTTCACCTCAACATAAGTGTCAATCGCTCGACACTCTAAAAATTCGAGAGTAGTAGTAGAAGTAGTAATGAATGATCAGCACCATAGCAGGAGACTAGTGCTGATAGCTGTCGCTGAGGATCATTGTCTTGTGTGGAACAGGTTCCATCACCAACGAATGCCTTTGATAATTCTCGTATGTGGCACCGCTTGTGTTGGAAAGTCTACACTCGCCACTCAACTCGCTCAGCGCCTCAATCTACCGAACGTTCTGCAGGTTTGTATAGCTCACTGAGAGTTGCACCATCATTGTCTTTTGTGAGGATGACGCTTATTTGTTTGTAATTTGTGAATAGTTTCTTATTCTGCAAAATGGTTCAATGCTCACAGACAGACATGGTGTACGAGTTACTTCGCACCACTACAGAGTAATCCCACACCTCCCTTAAGGTTTTCATTGCAAGTCGTATTTCCATTATTCCTCCGAATTTTATGATTCTCTCTCTCTCTCTCTCTCTCTCTCTCTCTCTCTCTCTCTCTCGATATATATATACATATATATATATATATATATGTGTGTGTGTGTGTGTGTGTGTGTGAAAAGGATCTGTTTATGTCTATTAAGATTCTGTGTCTATTTGTCTCTACAGCCATGTGAATAGCGCTCCTCTTGCATCAACGCCTGTGTGGGCCCGAGATTTCGCTTCGTCTGAGGAGCTGATCACTGAGTTTTGCCGCGAATGTCGTGTTGTCCGTAAAGGTCTGCTGCTACCATTCCCTCTTGCATTATGTGGAGTTTCTTCTGCATATGCATTTTGTTTCTGGTTGTCTTCCCTCCATTTTTCCACCATTCGCTACCTTGTTCACGTGGGGACGGAGTTCATTAAACAACATTTAAACTGCCTATTCCGTTGTTTCTGAGACAATTTCCAACTTTACTATAGACTATACCTGACAGGTTAGTTTTTTTTGGATACTAGGGCTAGATGGTGATCTGAAGAAGGCTATGAAAGATGGAAAGCCAGTCATTATTGAGGTTTGTATTCATAACCTGATATTGAGATTGATTGATGGATCAATCTGATTCCATGGAGGATAATTAAATTTCAAGGTTCTTCGTAGCTGTCTTATCTGATTTTAGACTGTGAGAAGTGACTCGGAACTCGTTGCACTATTTCTGCTTTGCGTAAATGCAACGCAGTTGAATACCATAGAAAATCATGTCTAATTCATAATGCTGCCCTGAGTCCTAGATCATATTGAGGTCATGCTGATACTTTAGTTTTACTAATGTGGCCTACGTCTTTTGAATGATTATTTAAGTGATGTGGGATTGCTTTGCAAATAGGGTCTTCACTTGGATCCAGCTATCTATCTTATGAATGAGGAAAGTGGAGGGTTTGGAAGTGGTGCAGTACAAATGAAGGCCTCACCTTCAAGGCCGGACAGTGCAGCAGTCGCAGAAGGCACAAATAACGGTAAAACTCTTTCCAGCAACCTATCCATCTAGAGAGTGTTAACACAATTTTATCCATGCAACTGTTATATGTTGACGAATCTTTTATGTGCTTTTTTTTTGGGGTATAATGAGGTGTATCGTTTAAGACTAAATAAAGAAGACGTTATTACCTTCACATAAGCCTTGAGTCCACTTTTCGTGAAAATGCAGGAGCATCTGGAGAATCTGTGGTGAGTAAAGATGAAAAATTACCAGTGAAATGGACTCCACCGAAATGCATAATTGTACCAGTTGTGCTGAAAATGGCTGATGTTGATCACCAGGTATGTGTATGTGAAAGAAACGTTTTAGTGGTTGTTTGTAGGGCTCTTTTCGATCCATCATGTGATCTGCAATCCGGGGTTTTGCACTTGGCCATAGTGCATCCTGTAGGACAGGAAATTTTCTGACTTTGAAGGAGATGGTTGCTGTCATCTTGTAAACATCATTAAGATGTGTTTTGTGTCATATCCAGACTCTACTCCAGGAATGGACAGCCAGCCGCACAGCAGAGACCGGGAAAAGTGTCTCACAAGAGGTAGTTTACTTGCTGTTTCCTTGGAGGGCCTTATATCTTCTGAAAACCATAACAAGTTTCGCAATTTTCTCCTTTTCATTTCTATGATGAGTACAAATTTGGGTTCTGCGTATATTTTCCCGTATGAATGGGGTGAACTTGCTCGTGGGAGTGTTGGTTCGTCATGAGTTTACGAAGGGGTAATAATCATAACTTGAGAAACAAAATGTGTTTCTTTCTTTTTTTTAATGAAAAAAGTTGCGCTCAATATTGCCTGTTTGTTCTCCATTCCGTGCAGGACAAAGATGCTTTAATAAGAAGACTTCAAATTATTCAGGATTACCTCACTTCATTTGAGTCGCAGGTATAAATATCAGATACCTGCTATACATACGTTTGTGTTCTTGGAGAAAGCTAGTTTCATTATGTTGCAAAATTCTTTTCTCAACTGTTTTCCAAGAACTCGAAAATGAGAAAAGGGATTTACAATGCTCTAGGAATGGTATTAATCGGGACGAGTTTTTCGCCTGAGAGTTTGCTAACGTTTTGCTATAAGTACTTCTATAACTCATCAGGGTATGACTGTGGTGAATCTATCTGCTACAACTTTCCCTCAAACACTCGACTGGATGCACAGCTATCTCTTGAAGGTACTTATATCACTATCTTTGAGTGATTTCAAGTACCATACATGGATGACAAGTTTGGTTTTGGATCAGGTCCAATATTTGCATTATATCTTGCTTTGTTGAAAAGACTCGTATTGAAACCTGCCTTGCTGTGCGCTTGCTACTGTGGGATTCGATTACCTCGCTTGGAATTCTTGGTTTTATCAACCTCGTATTATAAGTAAACATTCTAATCCCCGACGTTTTTGTTTCTTCTGTTAGTGTATCGATCAAGGATCTACGTCACCTGGCCCAGCTGCTGGGTCTTAATTGAGGAGCGGATGTTGTGATACCTCTATTTATTTCCGTCAGTTCAGATTTGACCAGAAACTGTTGTGCACCAGATCACGATATTCTTTTCCACCAGATTGAGCTTTGTAGTTTATTTTCTGTAGGGTTCTGTAGAAGACGATTGTATCTCATAAAAAGCAAAACAAAAATCTTAGAAGATGTAATGATTTCCTTAATGAGAAATAGACCTAATTGTTGCTCTACCATCAGGGAGTGTGACTGTAATTATCGAGAGAGAAAACCATCGAAGCAGGTTTATTTATGAGACCTTAAGCAATCAGATTATCACAGGAGTAGTTACTTACCAACAACAACAACATCTCTGCTATAGATTCCATATACCACTATACCAAACTAAAGAAAGATCCAATCTCTTCCAGTACTCTGGCCAGCGCCGGTGATGAAGATTCAATGTAAGTAGAGTAGGCCTTTCTGGATGCTGTGTAGACACCACACAATTTAACAAGACGGGCTAATTCACACTCTGTTGAGCAGCTCAATCTGTGCAAGAACAATGCGAAAGGGGAAGTGCTACAATCGCGTATAACGCCTCCCCAAATTCCAGGTTTGGAAGAATCACCTGATGACATCCTAACACGAATGCTCGAGACGCAAAAACTGCATGATCCGCAGAGTTGTTGAATAGTTGAAGCTGTTTTAGCAAGCCTTATTACATGTGCTGTCGCATTGGTTTAAACCGCGATGAGGATGTACACTACCCACCCGGCCGTATTCACCATCTGTCTCCTACTTTTCCCCAGTATAAATTCTGCCGACTTATCATCTTCCCGAAAAACCACCACAAGCTGTAATGGCATGCGTTTCGTCCTACCCAATTTGTCAAGTTTTTTTCAGGCCAGACGGACTTGTTCTCCAGGAAATTTTGGATGGTATGAAGCACAAACTCTCGAGACTTACATGGAGTGAATACAAGCATTGTTTCAGCACGCACTCAGAGAATATATATGCAGCAATTCAGTGCACATGTCGACACAGGATCCTAAGCAAACGATTATTGCAGAAAATTCTTGGTCGGTGGCTTCCAATGCAGAACCCACATGTTCTGCTTGTTTCAAGATGACGGCTGCGTGACAAGAAATGAGGATGAAGACAAGCTAAACGTGGCAAAGGAATTGTTTCGTCGGTGAGCGAAAGGTGGAGTGCGGCAAGGCACATGAAAAAGCCAAGTACCCATATACGATTCTACAGCCATCCTAAGAAAAGGAGACAGACGTTCATTCATCCATGGGGGGGGGGGGGGGGGGAGCTACCGGCCGAATCTCTCGAAGCCGGCCGAACCCTTCTCCTTCACCGCTTCCACGACCATCGCTGCTCCTGTTGTTTGCCGGATCTCCTGACTTGGGTCTGGCAACCGATTCACTATCACGAGAATCGGATGCATGCCACCGAACACTGGGAGAGAAAATATCGAATTTTACTGCCTCGCTTAGTCGCCATGTAAGTGTAATTGCGCAGGTTTTTTTCTTTTTACTGCAGCTAGGAAAGATTCTCCATGCTTATATCATGGAATGTACTAATCATAGTACGTTTCTGTGTTCAATGTGCTCGGTTTCTTTTCAGATGAGGAGCTGTTTGGCGATGTTCCTCTTTTGCCAATTGCAAAGCATTGGAATGGATATTTGCCTTCACAAGTCTTGTTTGAGCATTTTACCGGATTAGTCTCTTTCTCCACGCGAGTCCCTGAGATGGGATTTTCATCTGAATTGGCAGGGATATTGATATGTTAGAGTCTCTTATTTGAGACGTCTCTTTAGCTTTCAGACAACCGTGTTTTGTATCCGTTTCTCTTGATCGTTAGTATGAGCATGTTGGCAGTAGGGGGTGGGTTTTGGCTATGAATAACAAGTGTAGTAATTCTGAGTTTCGTGTCAACGACTTCGTGTGGGATGATAGAAGTTCGGTGAGTATCGTGCTTGCGTTGGCGCCCTCCTCCACGCGTTATATTTTTCTATGCATTGTTCTTATACAGAAGAGGAATCTAGGATTTAAGTCTCATCCTTGTGTTGATGGTGATCTAAAACTTGTGTCATATGCACACCAGTGGTTGGTTGGGAGGGAGCTTTCACGGCCTGTTCTTGGGAAGTTCTGGGTCGCAATTGAGCTATAAGACGATCGGAGCTCTCGATTGGGTTGCGATGGAAGATGACAGAAGCAAGTCACCTCTACCTGTGTCTGTGCCTCTACCTCCACCTCCACCTCCCATGAGCATGCTCTCTACAGCATCGTTACAGCCTGCAGAGACGGAGAGGAAGCCCACGGTTAGAAATGGTGAAGAAAAAAGGGAGGAATGGTCAGCTCGCGCGGTTGCCCTCTTCCTCGACCTGTACGAAGAAAAGTACTTCGAAATGGACAGGGGAAGCTTCCGATTCAAGGACTGGGAGCACCTAGTGGAGCGTTTCAACATGGAAGGGGAAGGTGGGAAGACGGTGAAGCAGTGCCGAGATAAGTTGGACTCTTTGAAGAAGCGCCATAAGTTGGAGAGGGGCAGAAAGGCAAGTACGGGAGCAGAGACGTGCAGCTGGGTGTGGTTTGATAAAATGGATGGCATGTTTGGTGACCATGTCAAGCACCAAGGCGTTTTGTTCGGTCCTGAACTAATTGATATGAGATTTACTGCCGATAAGTTTCGAATTGCGGCCGGGGAGAATATAGTTACTGAGGAAGATCATAATCGGAGGCTTGTAGGAAGCTGGAAAGAGGCTAAGAAAGTCTTGCAAGATCTGCCTTTGTCCGCTGAAGAGCGGGGCAAGGCTCGGACTGTGCTGCTGGAAAAAAAAGAGGAGGAGAGGTTAGAGTATTTTGTGGGTGATTTTGAGGAGGTTAGCCATTGCTTGAAGTTGCTGGTGGAAAGAGCTTCCGTTCACCCTCCAGGTTCTTTTCGTCTTTCTGGGATGTATAAACCAGTCTATCACAGTCCTTGTAAGTCTTTTGTTCAACTACGTAGTTTTGAACAATCTTTATGTGGTTTGCCCCGTTCAAATGTCTGGCATTTGGTTATTTGATGGGTTTTTTTTCATCAACTTATTCTTCCATGAGTTCAAGATTTCAGCAATTTCTAAAACTTTTACAGAATCTTCTAGAAGTAGAAGCTCTGTGTTCTAGTTTTTGTTCTTCTTATGATTGAATATTGCAGGTACCCCAGGAGTTATTCAAATGGATTTTGCAGTAGCCACTGATATTCAGCGCCGACTTGAGGAAATCATAGCAGGTGCGGATTTCTCTTTCAGGTGCCTAAGTTGATATTTTATGAGTGCTTCTTTTATGGTAAGATTCTTGTTGATGACATCACTGAAATGGATGTATCTGAGAAATTTGATTTGGCACACAGGATCTCTTCTTCTTCTACTTCTTCTGCTGGTTCTTTATTCTTTATTTTTCTTGCAAGGGTAGTATCAACTTTCGTAATGTGTTGTACCGTGTATTGTGTTCGGGTCACATTCTATTGAGTAATTGAAATCTCTTTGCACATAAATCAACTTATAACAGGACATTTTTGTCCCCCGCAGATGTGATTTCGCTCAAAAGGCGGGCAACACCAGATCTACAGTTTTTCATGCCTACAGCCAAAAATAGTAAGACTAAAAGGAAACTTTCAATTTGAACAAACTTTGAGAGTTCCTTGCACAACTGCTGTTTTTTGGTTCAATGTCATGTATTCCCAGTTGCAGCCTAGCGATCTACTATTTGTGAAGTGAAGGTTTTTGGGGGGATGCTGCTGCCATTGGTGCAGTAAATTTCATTCTGGAAATGAAATCAGACATTTACAGATTAATCTCTCGGTATGTCTGACTTGCACAACTTTAACTTCTAGTACTAGTTGATTGATCCCAAGTTAAATTGGCTTCATCTGCTCAGTTCCCTTCTCTTTTCCAGAACATTACATGATAATTCACAGAATGCCGCTCAATATAAATGCTAATTTTCTGGAATTTTGTCTTTGTTAGGTGTTGTCCAAGCTACAGAGCTAACAAGGGTCGAGATTTTCTTCGAATGTTTTAGATCAATTTAGTAGCGTTTAGTAGGTGTTCGATTACAAAATATCAATATTTTGGAAAATTTCAACTATAGCTTTGGCTCTAGGGAGTAAGTATGAAAGAACTGAAGTTCTGAATGCATTCACAGGTGTTAGTGAAGCTGAGCATGCGTCGACAGTAGTTATGATCAACGCCATTACCGAGGTCGTGAGTAGTGGACACCTCGCAAAGATTGAATGCTGGATTCAGTTCTTCAAGGTAATGAGATTTCCTAAAGCTTATTACTGAGTATCATGGTGATGATTTGTACACTCTTAATGAGGATTAATTCAAGATTATTAATAATTGTGGAGTCCTAATTTTCGCCAAGGGGATGTTGTATCAACTACAGCTCCCACAAGCTATATTGCTTTGGTGAAGTAGTCATGCAAATTGCCTCTGTTAGAATTTCAAAAACACCAAATAGGTTACAAATTTCATATTGGGGCTTTGCATTCGGTAAGTTGCATCATTACCAATTTTCCCTCATGCTTGTACCAATCTAGTCTTCGGCATCACAAATATTGCGTCATTTGAAGTGTGTAGTTATCCTATTCTATTAACATTTATTGAAAGTCGCTTGTTATTTGATATCAGTCATCAAATGCAGATGGTCAAAAGAAGGTACATGAACAAGCTAACACTAGAGAATACCATTGGTTGAGAATTTTTGTTCACTAACATGTAGATTTTACTGCAAATATTTCAGGTGTAAGACCCTCTCAATAATGGCTTTTCTCTGATCTCTTGAAGAGCACATTTCACATTTCAGCACCAGTCCTCAAAGTGTATCAGCTCGTGAGTGGTTAGTCTAACCCGCCTTGTGAAGACCTCACTTGGTGAACTTCGCCACGTTTCTGTGTTGAGGTTTGGACATTTCTACTTCAGCTAGTCATGATAAAAAATACTGCTTGGTAGAGTTGGTGTATACAGTACTGCAGTGAGAAGCATGAACTTCCTGAAGGTTTTATAGTGTACTCTTCTTGTGTAACAAAAAACAATAGTTAAGTACATCAGCTGCATCAATAGCATAAAGATTGTGAAACGCTATTGCAACCATGGACAATAAAGATTTACATCACTTCGTTATGGTTGATGGCACAGTAATCTGAAAGCAGTCTACAATGTGAGGAGTTCAAATCCTAAGTTTTGTCTCTTAACAGGAGCTCTTGTAGCACAATAGAGCTCCTAAGGTTGATTCTATTAATAGGTACATGTTACTGTAACGCATGAGAGTAGTTAATGTAGGGTCCTCTCCAATATCTCTTGGTGCTCAATCCTTCAAGTTGATTGGAGTGAACATATTATGAACGCAGCTACATCAAATGGTCTGTATATACCTTTTTGTATTTGGCTCACCAACATTTTCCAGAAATATAAAATTGGCATAGCGCTACTATTGGTACTCGATCGATGCCCAGCATTTGGAAGCTTTGCAGCCTAAATAATTTAGACTCATTGCCTATTCCCCCATTCATTCACATTGATGGACCACACTGTAGAAAACACGTCTGAAGTAATCGTTTTCAACAATACATGGCAAAACTCTTCACATTAAGGCCCTCAACAATCAACATATTTTAGAACTCCAACACGCATGCCCCTTTACAAACTAATGGTTTTCTATCCTTGAGTGATATTTGCATCACTATTTCTTTTGGGAATTCATCTAGAAATTCAACTGATAATAAAGCACTACAAAAACACAAATACTCCATTTTCTATAAACGAGAAAATGGAGATTCCGGGGCAAACCAATTCATGGGAAGCATTTCACAATTTTAATCACATGTAGAAGGATATCTTTTAAAATCATTGAGCTGAACTAGAATAATGGCAAGTCGGAGCAAGATCTTACTGAAAGTGGCGGTTCATTTTACTCGGACTCCGCCATTGAGCTACATGGCAAAAACTTGCTTGACTAGGAACCAGCCTGGACGCAGAATTGTCATGCGGCTGTGGTTGGGTGAGGTCGCTCTTCAGAACTAATAAACAAAGCGCCACTTACAAGAAACCACGAGAGTTGGCGCAGTGCTAATCTCAATGCTGGGGATCCGTGCCTTTCAAAACATCTAACCGCCTTCGCAATCTCCGTTCATAATGTACCAGCTGGATTGATCACCATATGGTTTCCTCCCCTTTCAGAAGTCGATGGATCTCTCATATGGCTCTCTCTAGTTGACTCAAGTTGTCAATTCTGAAGTACTTTTCTTGTCAGGCACGCTGCGACCAGCAATACCCAGCAGCCTCACCGCCCGACTTCACGAGCCATGGAATCACTAGCCCGCCCCATCTTGTGACACACCAAAATGGTCCTTAATATTAATGAAATGAAGTAACAAAATCACTTGGAAAGATCACGTTCACTCTCGATCGGAACCCACTTCCATTCTCTGATGCTGGGTGCTACGATCCCTCGTTCGAATAAGGATCCAACTTATCACAAGCTTTTTTGGGGTATCCGACGTTGCAGCTGCATTAAGCTTTAAGGCTTTCCTGACGAGCGCCGCAACATCTTCTGACTATTTCTGATAAGAACTTATTTATTGAGCATCTGTGCGGACATGGTTTCTCAGTTATCGTCCTATTAGCTTGATCACTGCACGGTTCTTTCCCTGTCAATAATCTTTAACCACACCACTGCGAAGCCGTGAACATCTAGTGACAACTCTGCTTTGAGATTCAAATGTTCAGTTGAGCACCTCGATCGGAAGGTGAATCACCCATGAACTCCAAAAAGCTAAAATTTCTGACGATAGCTTGTGATAAAACCAGTGTCTGACTTTTTCATCGGCAAAGTTTGCGGTATGTGGTCTCGATGACATCCTAGTTGGTGCACAGAGATTCATGCCTGCTGCAATTTGCAAAACCAGTTAGAAGATCCCTCCTAACACAACGGCAAATCGGCTCCATTGTGAACTCTCGTAGTGGAAAAACCGAGATCACAATCTATGAGCCCCATAATCGTGGTTCTTCTCAGAACCAGGTTCTCGTGTGACAGCAAATAGATTTTGACATTTGAGTGGCGAATTCTCAGCAAATGACTTCTCCGGACTTCAAAATGTCTGTTCAAAAAGGTAAATGTTTGCGTTCAACTTCCTCACAGTAACCTCCAGGTCAAGGTTAAACAGAATAAAATTATTACTTTCTCGATAATTGAAAATTTCAGAAAAAGTAATTTTTAATTTTTTTAACAGAATATTGAAAACATATAAGCGTTACTAAATAATTTGAAAAAGACTATTATTTATTTAGTATTGAAAAAAGGTGTAGTTAACGTGTTCTGGATGACAGATTATGATGACACTCGCAAAAAATTAAAAATTAGTGGACTGTAGTGGATAGCAGATTGTGGTGGCAATAACAAAAAATGTGGTGGCGTTAACAATACCCTGCACTAATCTATCGACTGCAAAAAGTCCTCCAGGAACACAATGAGCGGGCCATGCTTCCATTCCGAATACAGTTAAACCAAAGCAGCCATATTCCAAGTGCTAGGCATCGATACCAGTTTGAAATTCACTGTCATGACAAACTTGAAGCCGCTCCGAAGGTCCTATGGTTGTAGCGAGCTTCAGTGCAACACAGCCATTCACCAAACGATCAGGCAGGGTCTCTAGTGGTGTATTGGGTATAATAATTGTCGGAAATTGCAGTACATTTAGCACTTGGTCAGAAAGTAGCGAGAAAACTTGGTCATTGGAGGCAATACAAGTGACCTAATGCAGTACAGGGAGTGGGACTGCGGGTGCAAGAAATCATTTATTGCAGTTGGTGCGAATAATGTGGTCAATTGAAATATACCAAATTCTGACAATTAGTAAATCATTCTGACACAGCTGACACAAGCAACTCACAGTCGCGTTGCTTATGATCCTGATAAATAACCACCTCGTATAGGTAGTAATCCAAAAACTACCACGGAATTCTGTGCTAGATAAACCAACATTGCTATCCAGTAGTAGAAGCATTCCATGAATCTTTCTACATGCCTATGTCTCTGCACAGATTATAAGTACTTGACAATCAGACGACCACACATAAGATTTTCACGAAAAGAACAAAAACAGAGCATATAAAACGATCATCACTGAAAAAGGAGAGTCAAGAAAACGCTCATCGAAACTAAAATTGCTTAATAGATAGTATTTAAAGCATGTAAATTACGACATTTAAGCTGCCTACCTTTTACAGACTTCGGCTTTGCACCCAAAGCCTTCTTTCGTTGACGAATCATATGCGAGTACATCCCCGGGCTTCCTGCAGGCACATACATGTACCCTTATCATGTTAAAAACCACAGCTCTCTTCGCTGTAATGTAGCCAGAGATTAAAAATAAAACAAAAAAAAACAAAAAAGAAACTCTCTTATGAAGATTTAAGCTAGACGGTGAACCTGGGATATAAGCAAGGATAGCCAAGATCGATGCGTAATAATAATCGAAGCCAAAGTTCATCTTGTTTGGCATGCGCAGAGAGTAAAGACCGGTTTCCTGTCGACAAGGAGCACAAGCTGCAATTATTAGCGCTGTAGTATGAATAAGGAGACCTGTTAATCGTCATGATCTCAAGAACACATTCTGCAAAGAAAGTTTATTAGAAGTCCAAGTTAAAGAACGAAGGAATAGGAGAGCATGGTGCCTACCTTCATGAACGGCAAAGCAACGAAGATCAGACCGGCCTCACTGCAGATGCCAGTGGGGTATAAGACGTAGAAAGTAGTGTACCTGTAAGAGTAGTAATTAGCTATGGATATCTGGAAATGATTCCATGGATAGAATATTATTTTCTAAATAGTGAAACGTGAAGAATCCAACCAAATGAATGCGCCATTTACAATGATAAATAAGAGCTAACATTCTGTAACTGTCGGAGGGATTGATTATTAAAAACGGAGAACAATAATGTGGAAGAAATCAATGCGCACATTTAATGGAGTGTGTCAAACCTTAGCCAGAGAAGAAAGCGGGGTGGTGATCCGAACACCTCTTTCAGACCGAAGAATGAGTATCGGATGACCTAGTAACAAATAAAATGAAGTAAAGAAAGTGAGCAACATCTCTTGCATAAAGCATAATTGTGAGTGAATTAGTGTTTTGTTTAACCTTGTCAAATTCTCACCTCTGTAACAGCCCAACTGAGGATCAACGACGTCACCAACCAGTGATCCCTCACCTGCAATTTATCCTCCAACTCTTTACGATTAGAAGTTCAAAAACAGGTGAACAGGGATTGCTCTCGGCAACTGTACACCCTATGCAATATCCTCAAATTATCAATATATATGTATGTGTGTGTGTGTGTGTGAAGACTTTGTTGAGGGATTAAGATCCACAAATATAAAGAGGCCATGTACATGTCTCTTACTTGGGGGAAACTGAACAGAACACCCCATGTGATGAAAACACGCGATGAAATCTGTGGCAGCGTGGCTGTGACCGGAGAGCTTGTGATCCCTGAGCCAAAATTGTAGAGGTTGATGAAATGCTCAAATAGCACCGCAAGTAAAAGTGTCGTGTTGTTTTGAACATAAGATCAAATGCACGTACTTCGGGGCACCGCATGAGACAGAGAAGGTAGGGGCGAAGTGCGTACCTACAATACTGTTGAATATCTAGAGACCCAGATTCACAGATTGAAATCCACATTTAACACACAGCAAAGCAGCTCATCAATAATAAACTTGGCAACTCTTCAAGACAATTACATTCCCAACCAGCCTAAATTGAAAACTAGTCCTTGAATGGATTCTCAAAATGGTAAAAAAATCAAATCCTGCATGCAAAATAAACTACCATGGCGGATTCAGGATACTACGGGAGGTGGAAGAGAACCTCAAGCAGGGCAGCTGTCTGCCATATTTGGAGAGGCTTCTCCACAGCTTCGTACACGGCAGGAGGGCCTCGTGTGTACAACGCAAAGACTGCAGAGTACAGAATCTGCGACCTGCACAGTCCGAGAAAGAAAATAAACATTTTATTCTGAAATGCCGAAGTGTTTTCCTCCTCCAGTCACAACAACATTCTCTCATCATCGATCAAACCTATGGCGATTTCACAGCTATGGCAGCACCATTCGCTTCTAAAAAGACAATGCAGGAGAACAACCCATCACCCAGAAAATTTCGTCCTCGACCATCCCATCCCTCAGAGGAAGGCGAAATAAACTACAAACATCAAAAAAAAAAAAAAAAAAAAAAAAAAACGAACACAAGAGAACTCCCCTCGCTCTACCCAGCTGCACAACCGCACACCCTCGCCTGCTCACTCTCTCTCTCTCGCTCTCTCTCCTACACCCAAAGGAACAAAAAACCGATGCAACAACATTCGAAAAAACCCCATCTCGCCCAAGGAAACGATCAATGCAAGCACAAAAGCGCAAAGGTATTACCATCCAGCGAACAATACCCAGTTGTAGACGGCGAGGTAGGCACGCGCAAGCCCCATGGCGGACCCCTCCGAAGCTATCTATCTCACCAGCAAGGAAGCAGAGGAGCCCAGCACTGCACTACAATACAGTACAAACTAACACACTAACAAACAAATAAACTGAGGAACAAGGTATTTTGGGAACAGGGGCCTCCCCTACTCCCTGAGAGGAAGTGCGACAAGGGAGAGGGACGAGGGAAGAGGGCAACCGGTGTGAAAAGGGGCACTGGGGTCTGGCAGTGAGTGTGCGAGTGGGTGGCCTCTCTCCTTCTCCCCTTTTCGTTCTTCCTTCCTTCATTGATTTTCTGATTGATTTACTGATTTATGTTGTGTTGTGTTTGTAAGAACCTCTCACGCACTCACTGAGTGCATTCACTCTTCCCCTCTCCTGCATCATCATGCTTCCTCTCTATCAAAGCCCCTCCCCACCCTGCCATGCCATGCCTTGCCTGTGACATTACATTTGCCATGTGGGTTTTATGCTGTTCTTTTTCAACTCATCTTTGTCAATCAATGCATACATTTATTTATTTATTTATTTATTCACTTCAACTTTGGTGTATTGTATGTTACGTGGGCTGGCAAGGTCTTGGGAAGATGCAGTGATGTTGATATATTATGAATTTGGTTGTTGCAACTTTGTGTTGAATAAGCGATAGTGTTATTGTTTGTTTGTGTTTATTTTTGACATGTATAGAGTTTGCTTGTTGTGTTGGAATTAAGTGCCATTGTTTTTGGAACTGATTGGAATAGTGGAGGTTTAGTGCATTTTGTTTACAATCTTTGTGTAAAATGGTGCGCATTAATGTTATTTTTGTTCGTTTGTTTGGTCAAAGTATATTTTTAGAGCATTATTACCAAAATTTTGTTGGAGGTTTTTGTTTGACTACTTCTTGCATGTAATATGGTATTGGATTTGCAAGCTGTAAGAAAAATTAGATAAATCAATCATGTTTTTAATTATTACATTGATATAATATATGTCTTGGTTGCTAATAAGATATAATGGATAAAAAGACTTTGTGACAATTAGTTCATATAGAAATGTAGACATTTTTTTTGTAGAAAAATCATAAAAGAGTTTTGGTCCAAACCTGTTTTGAAGTATAATTTGTAGTTGTGAAGATGTATCAACCACATGTAGATTGAGTCTTTTTTTATTAAATTAAATAAAATCAAAGCTTCAAATTATATTGGATTGATCTAAAAAATTGACAATTAAATAAAATTACCAACTTCAATAAATTATAAATATTTTAACATTGATTATAAGTTTTCCAATATGTATAAATATAGTAGTAAATGTGGATTATGTATAAATTTCATCAAATATGTCTTAAGAATTTACACAAGCGTAAAATTATTCTTTGGTGTTTTTCATATTTAGTAATCAGAGCATAAACTTTAATTTTACTCGTTCAAAATGTTATTTTGAGATGCTAAATTATTTTAAATAATATAAAGTTCTATATATAAACAAGAATTTAAATAAACTTTTCAAAAAATTGTATCCTATTTTTATTGAATCAATTGGATGACAACTAATATTAATAAGTTCTAAATGTTTTAATCTATATTGTAATATCTCTTTTTTCATTGATATTCTTTATAATTAAAACATTAATTAATTTCGAAAATGTAGATACCGATAAAATATCTTTTTCAAAAAATACCATGGAAACTTTTTCTATTTTTTGTTATAAAATGATTTGTATATATATTATACAATTTAAAAATTTGAAATTAGATTAAAGATTTTTAAACTAGTGTTTTTTAATACTTTAAAATTAAGATTTCTGTCACATAAGATATTTTTGGAATAGTTTAGTGCTATAGAATAATTAATTATTATTTTAATTCATCGCTTCATCGCATTGTGCTCACACGGTCCTGGAGTACGACTTGCCACCTCCTCGACACTGAAAACCTGATACCGACCATTGTTTTTGTGAACATACTCAGATGTGGATTTAACTCTCATAGGAAGTTCTCGGTTTATCGGCTGGGAAGAAGCGGCTATTTCCATTACCTGCCTCAGTAGACAAGAGTGTCTCGCAGGTACTTGAGTTTTGCCTTCGATGTACTTAATTTTTTTGAGAATTAGTACCAAATTTTGAGTACTTGGCAATGTAGACTTCTTCTAACTTTTTGTGGATATCGTTACCATTTGATTGAGGCAGGAAGAAGCTCACACTCATAGCAGAGCATAAGATTTGTTCGTTGACGTGTTCGAGCATATTTCTTCGAGGAGGCTGGAGTTCCAATTCCATCCAACAAACCAACGAATATTTTATGATATTTTATGTTATTAACGCTTGGATTCGTGATGGACTGAAAGAGCGTTGTGTTAAGCGTGATATTTTATATCCGTGGGATACATCCCAAGAATATTTTATGATGTGGTGAAATGCTAAAATGCTGAATGCTGCGGTGAGTAGCAAAAAAACTAAACCCGGTTTTTGTAAGCACATTCTGTACGATAACAGGTGAAATTGATATGTAGTTTAGTGATTGTAGCCCGTTTCCTGAGCTTTACTAAAGCAAACAATCAAACCCAATTGAGAAAGCGTGGTGCTCAAGCTACATTTGTAAAAGAATTCCACGCTTCTATGACATGTTCTATATTAACATAATCTATCTGTGCACTGTTGGGTTGTGTGTGTGCGTGAAACTGGATTGTCTGTAGGATTTTGAGGTGGATATTTTGTGCATATTTTATGATCAGTAGAAATATATAGATGTAAGCTCTTTATTTTTGTATTGCTATAACATATTGTCAAAACATAGTGGCATTATTATTTGAATAATTAAGTTGTATGCTTTAATTTTTTATTTTACATGCATTATGTAATCTTACTTAAGTACTTAAGCAATGTAGTTTTGTTGGAATTCTATTGGCATACAATTTTGAAGGTTGCAAGTTTGTTTTTTTTAATTTTTAAAATAAATTCAGTTTGATTGATTGGTTGAACCTATGCCATTGTTAGTGGTCTAGCTTTGACAATAATAGAAAGTAATTGGAAAGAAAATGTTCAACAATATCATAGAGAATGTGAGAGAGCATAAAGAGAAGTTAAAACAGATTATCTTAGAAGACTTTCTCAATATCAAAGAAATTGGGAGAGAGCTTAGAGTGAGGGTGTAAGCATTGTAGATGATAATGTTAATCCTAATTGGAAAAAAATTGGTGAACAATGTAGAAGAGATCATGAAAGACATTAAGTAGTGAGAGATGATATTAATCATTGGAACTATAAGAGGGTGCAAACTAGGCAAAGGACATGGAAAGAAACAATCTTATATACAAAACGGGAAGAAGAAGCAAGAAAATATAATAGAACAAAAGAAATTGTTGAACAAGTGGAGCAACTTTTTCATGAATATCAAAATAAAAGAAAAAGATTGGAAGGTCATCATGACATTGGAAATATGGACATTTAATGCTCACATTGCAAGGCACTCCATTGGATGGATGAACAAACCATTCCATCAACAATATTAAATCCACAATTTCGTACATCTTGTTTTTATGGAAAGGTTCAATTTCTACTTTTTTAAGATCCCCCATCATTAATCAAAATAACTACTTGATGGACAAGATGAATAAAATAAGGAGTTTTGAAAGACTATTTGATAATATAATGTTGCACAGACATTTACATTTCTTCGTGCAAAATTGATAATACTATCTTACAAGGATTTAATCTATATAATTTTTGTATACTTAAAGAGCTTCAATATCAAATAAATATTTTTTTTATTAGAAGAAGGTGTAGAAGCAAGTTTTATGCAACTTTATATTTATGACTCTAATATTGTATATGAAGCAAGGATGGCAAGTAATAGCAATTTATCATTTCAAATAGTGCAAGAGCTTCAAGAATAGTTAAGAGAACATCACATATTTTTTTCACTTTGTTGATAAGCTCATGAAATTTTATCCAAAGCAAGAGAAAGAAGAGTGAGTGGTGATAATATACACATATATATTCATTTTAATAATGATGTCAAAAGAAGATGTTATAATCTTTGAACTTCTAATGAAATTGCAATAGTTGCGTTGGGTAATGGAATAAAGGTAGAAGAAATTAGAAATATACTCGTTTTATAGAAAGAAGGTGCATTGCAACAAATTCATGAAGGACATCTCACATACTTGCAACTCCACTATATTATTATTTTTTTTCCATATAAAAAACTTAGATGATATGACTAAACGACATATAGAAACATGAATACCAATAAAGATAGGAGTGAAAATATATGGAGTCCATGTATTACTCAAATGAAATTTTATTTATATCAATTGTTTTTGTGGTATTATTAATATTTAACTATCTTACAAGGTGGAAAGTTGCTATAAGAATTTATTGTAGGTGCTTCAACAACAGCAAAGAAAAATCAATTAAAATATGTTAGTATGAATGAGAATATGTTACATACAAATGAATATCAAGGAGTGACAAATATTTTTGGAAATGTGCAAAATTAAGAAGTTAACATGCAAAATTTAGAACAAAGGATAATTCTTCTATTCTCTCTTATTAGAAGTATAAGAAAACTATTTGAGATTTTTAAAGATTCTATGGTCATTGTTAGATATTTTTAATATTTAGATATATTTAGTACAATGATTACAAATCCGCAATGGCTAGAGATCTCAAGTGTACTTCTTCTAAAACAAAGGCTTGAGGATTGTCTTGACTTAATAGTAAGAATATTTAAACTCAAGCATCAAGTATTCATTGATGCTTGAGTTTAAATAATTATTCTTAATATCATAAACAACAAAATCAAAGAACATATTCAATTGAATTTGTTTCAAAAATATTAAATTAATAATTAATATTGATTTCATTACTCAAAGATGAAAATGCTATAGCTTCAAGAGAATCATTATTTATTGATTAAAAAATATATTTCTTTCTTTTAATTAAAATAGAATATTTAAAAAGAATAATTGATAAACTTTTTTGTTTTTATGGTTGATAAATAATCTTAAAAACAAATCTTAATAAAGATATAATTTAACAAGTTTGGCAAAAATTCAAAACATCTATTCCTATGAAATATTTAAGATTCATATAATTGATATATATGGTGACTAGATTAGAAGTACCTTTTAGGTATTGACACCATTCTTCAAATGAATCCATAATTATAAGAAGATTTTTATTGTGGATCTTAAAGTTGATCTTGATTGCTAAAAATTTCTTAGAATAGAAAGCTATTGGATGGAGCTTATCATCTATTCTTATTTGTGACAACACTTCATCGATTGTAAAATTCGATGTGTCTATTTTCATAAAGAATGCTTTAAAAAAGTTGATGCAATGTAAGATTGGTCCAAATATATATATATATATATATATATATATATATATTAAGGCTTCAAAAGCTATTTTAGCTTTTTTATTCTATCCAAGTTTTTCTTTTATATATTAGACATGGAAAAAGAGCCACAATTTAAGAAAATTTCTTGATAAAAATCTGATAGTAATTAGCAAATTTTAAAAAATATTACACATCTCTTATTATTTTGGAGACTTTTTAATTCATGATAGTCCGGACCTTCTTAAGATCTATTATAAGGTCATCATTTGAAACAATATATCATAAAAAGTCAATCTAATTAATATAAAATATGTACTTTTTTATCTTGATGTATAGACTTACATCTCTAAGTTTTTATAATACACAATAAACATGAAATTCATGTTCTTCTATTTTTATGAGTAGATTAGAATTTTATTTAGATAAAAATAAAAAAATCATTAAGAAACTATTAAAAAAAATTATTAGATGTTAAAAAATAATTAATACATGTATAAGTCCAAAAAGCATGATATTATATTTTAAATGCTTATACCTAGTTTAAAATACAATCTTTCATTCGGCTTTTTTTTTTAATGTGTACTAGGTTGTATGCTCCTTGTAGATCTATTTTGATATAGATCTTTGCTTAATTGAGTTGATGAAAAAATCTTGAAATCAAAGGTAAAAGATATCAATTCTTAATGGTGATCTTGTTGAGCCTTCAATAATCCACACTCATTTGTAATGATATGTCTTTCTTCTTTATAAATAAGATAGGAGCTCCTATAGGAGATTTCAAATGGCATATGAAGTTTTTAGCTAAATTCTTATCCATATATTCCTTCAGTATAGTCAATTTATTTTATAATAAGCTATAAATTGGTTCAAATGGTGCTTGAGTTTCTTCTTAAAGATCAATTGAACAATTATATAGAAAATGCTCTAAAAGAATATTTCCATTCTCCTTCTTAAAAAAATCTTGATAAGTTTATTATTTACTTAGAATGCACCTTGTAATCCTTCTACCATCAAAAATGAATGTGGCATATATGGCAAAAATTGATCTTTGTTTTGCAGCATATATGAAAGTTTTTGCACCTACCAATAAAAGTTTGATTGTATTAAACTTATAGGTTTCTATTTGACTAACAAAATCTTATATTAAACTATGGAAAAAATTAAGGCTATGAAAAATCCGATTTATTTGAAAGTTATACTTATCTAGTCACAATAATCCTAAAATAACTAGATTGAAAAGAGATCTAATCTTATTAAATATTATTAATCTATTATTAATATTAGATGTTACATCTATAGGAATAATTTCATAAATAAAATCTTTAGAAGAAAAAAAAATGACCATCTATTATTTTTACATGCACAGATTTGATTTTTTTGATTGAGATATGTATATTTTATTTTATTTTATTTTATTTTTTGACAAAGTCTTTATTTATAAAATAATTTGAGACTCTTGAATCTAATAAGACAAGTACTTTGTGATTTTTTGGTCCTAAAAAAACTTCTATTGTAAAATAAGGTCATAGATCAAATGATCTTTATTAAGTATTACTTAAGATTTCAACCATATGATTTTTATTGTAGCTAAAGAAACTTATTTTCCAACACATGGTCTTCTTTGGAAACCATACTCATCATTTTGTGATTACATTACTTCTTTAAACAATGTTGAATAGTATACTTGGATTCTATATAATATAGACATAAACCTTCTTAACAACATCAAGTCTTTTCTTATTCAATAAATGATTTAAAATATATTGTGTTAATTTTCATAGGCTATTATTTAAATGAATAAATTTTCAAAACTTTAGAAGGTATTATCATGGCTTGACTTATACCTCTTCAATCAAATCTTTGTTATTGACAACTTTCAAAGAGTTGATTGTCACATATAATGACTTAAGCAATAAATTGCTCCAATGAATTTGCTCTATCTATTATTAAGAATAAATCTTTGGTATTTTCATTCAATCTATATTGAAATTGATTGATAAGGGCTTTGTCAATCTAATCTATGTTATAGATAAGATTTTAGAATTTAGCAATATATATATATGGTAATTAAATATAATCTTTATTGTAAAGATACAAATTTAGTCTCTACTAACTTTTCTTAATTATTTTTTTATAATGTAGCCATAAATATCTCTAAAAATGAATTTAAATTATAAAAAAGAAGTAAATTTTTTTTCCATCAAAGGTACAAATTAAGAAAGAACATTCCCAAAGAAAAGTGTACTTACGAATCTAACTTGAGTAAATCCATGAGGATATTAAAAAAGATGAAATCTTAAATAAAACTTTATTTATTATAAGAATCTTTAAAATTTTGATTTTGTTCTATTATATTTTTTTAATATACTTATCATTGCTTCTTTCATACTTGTAATAGCAAGACTTCTTAAAAATAGTTATAAACTTGATCTACATGCTTATCTGAATTGCACAACTTTTTGGTGTATAATTTAAACTTGGTTATTAATTCTTTCTATATGTGTCAAAATACTACCTCTATAATTGATCTTAAAGATAAGTGAGGTTTTTATCCTAAAGAAGTTGACAAACATGTGAAGATTTGTGTTAAGAATATGAATTTCAAAGTACCAAAAGATGAAGACAATCTTGTGTCACTCAAAAATAATAGATAATTATTCAAAGATGATATAATATTAAACTAAAATAGCTATTGTCAAAGATAAAAAGACTAGAAAGTCTTGAAACAAGTCTAAAGACTAGAAAGGCATTGACAAGAGTGAAGAAGGCTTCATTCTTACGTCCATATATACTATCTGACTAAGAGCTATGTAGTGACATTCTATAGGACTTCCAACACATGTCTACTTTGCAAGACATGTGTCTTAATTTGCAAGACAAGTTTCCTGTATGTATGCTATATGGTTAGCTTGTAATACAAGCTATTAATATGTGTGACACTTGGCTAATTTATTGACCAAGTGTTCAACCTATCAATCACTTATAGACACATATAAAAATAAACTTGCATCTATGAAGCTTCTAAGAAGCTTTTTTATAATGTAATATCAAATTAATTAATTTTTATCTATTTTATTTAATTATAATATTTAGATAATTATTAAATTATATATATATATATATATATATATATATATATATACATGATAATCTACAATAGTTTCAAATATGTTCTTATTTTTGTAGAAAGTAGAATCTATAATTTTTCTTTCTATAGACAACTCAAATAAATCTATAAGTCAAATTAGAAGAGAATAATTTGAAACCTCTAATATTAAATGAAAATTTCTAAAAAAAATATAGTTCTTTCTTTTTAAGAAAAAAAATCATTATTAGAAAATTAAAAATTATTTTAAAAATAGATAGTCTACAATCTTTAAAATATAATAATAGAAGTAAAATAATTCAGTCACTTTTAAAACAAAATAAGAATAATAAATTATCATTCTTATCAAATTGTTAAGAACATGAATCTCAAAGAATTAAAAGATTCATATCCTCTTATGCCACTCAAAAAGACTAAAAAATCATTTAAAGATAGAATAATATTAAATTGTAATAGCTATTTTTGAAGACAAGAAGACTAAAATGTCTTAAAACAAGACTAAGGATTGAAAAGGATTTAATAAGAGTGAAGAAGGCTTTACTCTTGTCTCCATATATACTATCTAACTACGAGCTAAGTAGCAACTTTCTATAGGACCTCAAATATGTGTCTAACTTACAAAACTAGTTTCTTATATGTAGACTATATAATTAGCTTATAATACAAGCTACCAATATGTATGACATGTATCAAAGACATGAACTAAAAGTTGATGCATAAACCAATGAAATCCATGTCAAAGAAAGAGTGACAAAATAAAAATAAGGAAGTATATATATTAAAAGAAACTGGAAAGGCTTATTGCCAAAAGACAAAAAAAACTTGAGACTCTTGAAACTAGACTAGAAGCATGAAAAGAGTTGACAAGAGTGAAGAGGGCTTCATTCTTGTCCCTATATATACTATCTAATTAGGGGCTACGTGGTGATGTTCTATAGGACCTCCAATGTATATTGACTTTATAAGACACATGCCTTGCCATACAAGGCAAGTTTTTTTTACATATGGGCCATATAGTTAGCTTGGTCTTCAAGCTAACAACATGTGTGGCACATGGCCAAGTTATTAAGTACGTTTTTAATCCAAAAAGTCAATTAAAGATACCTATAAAGTCAAAGTAGTATCTATGAAGCTACTAGGAAGCTTCTATAAAAGATATTATAGAATTAACTTACTTTTTTGACTTCTATTTACTTCTACTTATTTATATAAATAATTACTGGCTTACATGTATATGTTCGTGACATTATCCCTCCTTCTAAAGATGAGTTCCATGTGGAGCGGTCATCATATGTTGAGAAAATCTACGATGCAAAAAATTATATTCGTCACATACTTAGATCATTATTCTCTTTGAAGATGGTTGATAGGACCTCTCAATCATTGATAGTGTTTCATACCAGGGTGGGAAGACCACCGTGTTATCTGATCATTGTTTAGGCCTTCATAACTTCGTTCAAATAAAATATTTGGAACAATGTCAAGAGTTGTTCCTACCTCTAATAAAGTTATCAAACATTGGAAGTCTCTTCCAAGGTTGTGATACCAAACGCGTTGTATCTTGTCATCTATTCAAGGAAATACATGTTATTCTTGAGGATCTTCATTTCAATTGCATCTTCTTAAAGGTTGTGACAATCACAATGTTTCATCTGGAAGATCAAGAAATGAAGGCTCTTCAATCGAATCCACTAGTTATTGGTTCTCCATCTCCTCAACGTCACAACTACAAAGAAGCTACAAACATGGATTGAAAGTAAAATGTTATCTTGCCTAGATCTTATTTCTTTTATAAGAAAGGTTTTCATCTTGATTTTGATAGATGTCGTCAATGAAAAGCCTCTACCGCCATTGATGCATTTACAAGATTCTTTAGTGGCTCCCATGTACATTCACTAATATCATATCTACTCCAATCGATAAGATATTCCAATTTATTTTGGTACCGCCTTCTGGTCTAGGACTTCTTCTGTTTTGAACTCTTCATTATTATCTACTTTTATAAGAGGAGGTGGAGCTTGTCTTCTTCTTAGTATATCTATTGTCTTGTATGGTTCAAGAAGAGACACGTGAAATACTGGATGGATTTTTATTTACTTCGGTAGGTGTAAACAATTTACAATTAGATTGATTTGTGCAGAAATAAAAAATGGTTCAAGCCTTTGATAGTCCAACGTGTTTTTAAGGATGAGTGGTCTTGATATTGTGACAAAGTAACCATACCTTTTTATTCATGTAGAATGGTGGTTGTTCCTTTTGATAGACATCCACATTGAATTTTTGTTGTTCTTGAGCTTCTTTTAACTATGCCTTCATTGTTGCATATAGCTCTGACAAGTGATTTGCCAAATCTTTTGCTACAAAATTATCAACTTTTGAAAAGTCAAAAGTATCAAGTCATGGATGATAACCATAATTGGTAAAGAAAGGTGTTTGATTTATAGAAGAATGTACCATGTTATTATAAGCAAACTCTGCCAATCGTAAAAGAATTATCCAATCATCTTGTTGGTAGTTGATGGTACATCTTAAATACTATTCCAAAACTTGATTAACACGCTCCGTTGTCTATAAATTTGACGATGGAATACCAAAGATAGTTTTATATCCACTTTTAGAATCTTAAAAAGAGTCCACCAAAATCTTAATACAAGCTGAGTTCTCCTATCTGATATAATATCGTTGGATAATCCATGATAGCAATAGATATTGTTAAGAAAGAGCTTGGTTGTTTCTTCACATATGATAGATTTTGTACATGGTATAAAATATGCCATCTTGATAAAACGATCTACTATCACGAATATAGAGTCATAAGAACCTAAAATTAGAAGATCCATGATGAAATCCATAGAAACAGAAGACCATGGTTGTAGAAGTCTATAAGGTCAATAGCAAGGAGTTTTTCATCTTAAACAAATGTCGTATAACTGAACAAAGTTTTTCGCACCGTTCCACATTTGTGGCCACTAAAAATCTCTGGATATAAGTTCCAAAGTCTTATTGTATTGAAAAAGTCCTACTGCTGGAAAGTCATGATGTGCTTGAAGAATATGTAATCATGCTTCTCCTTTTGGAACATATAATCGACCTTCAAAATAGAGTAGGTTGTTTTTGAATTCAAACTTAGAAGTATCTTGGCTTAGAAGAAAGATTCTTGATATTGTGAACAAGAGAATCAGAAGACATAATTGATTGGATTTATTTCACAAGGATTAAATCAATAATCAATGTTGATTTCATTACTCGAAGATGAAAATACTCGGGCTTCAAGAAAATTATTCTTTGTTCATCAAAAGATGCATTTCTTTCTTTTGATGCAAGATAAGAGCATATAGAAAAGACGTTTGATAAACCTTATTATTTTCTAAGTTAATATGTGATCTTGAAATCAAATCTTGATAAAAATATGCTCGAACGGGCTTGGCAAAGATTTAAAATATGAGCTGACATAAAGTATTTGAGATTCTTGTGGTCCATATATATGGTGACTGGATTGAAAGCACCTTCTAGATAATGATGTCATTCTTAAAATTAATCCAAGATTGTAAGAAGCTCTTTATCGTAGATTTTATAGTTAATTTCAATTGCTAAAAATTTTCTGAAATGAAAAGCTATTGGATGAAGTTTATCATCTATTTCTATTTGTAATAATACGGCATCCAAAGAAAAATTTGATGAGTTTATTTCCATAAAAAATACCTTAAAAAAGTTGACGCAATACAAAATTGGTATAAAAATAAAGGCCGACTTCAAAGTTTCAAAAGATGATTCAACTTCTTTGCTCCACTCAAGTTTATCTTTGCAAGTCAAATATATAAGTGGGGCTGCAATTCAAGAGAAGTCTTTGATGAAGATCCGATAATAGTTGGCAAAGTCCAAAAAATATTGGACATCTCTTATTATTTTTGAAATCTTCCAATCCATAATCATTTGAACTTTCTTAGAATCCATCATAAGTCTATCATTTGAGATGATGTATCCTAAGAAGTTAACTAGAGTAGTGTAGAAAGTACACTTTTCTATCTTGACAAAGAATCCTTTATCTCTTAATTTTTGTAACACACAATGAATATGAAGTTCATATTCATCTATATTCTTAAAATAGATGAAGATATCATCTAGATAACAAATAACAAATTCATCTAAAAACTCTCAAAAAACATCATTCATTAGATGTTGAAAGGCTGTCAGTGCATTTGTAAGTCCAAAAGGCATGACTTTGTATTCAAAATATCCATACCTACTTCGAAATGTAGTCTTCCATTCATCTCCTTTTTTAATACGTACTAGATTATATGCTCCCCATAGATCTATTTTTGTATAGATCTTACCTTGATTTAGTTGATTGAGAAGTCTAGATATCAAAGATAGAGGATATCTATTCTTGATGGTGATCTTATTGAGTCCTCAATAATCAACACACATCCGCAATGATCCATCTTTTTTCTTTACAAATAAGATAGGAGCTCCTGTTGGTGATTTGGAATGGCATATGAAATTCTTGGCCAAATTCTCTTCAATATATTCTTTGAATTCAATCAATTTATTTTGTGATAAACTATAGATTTGTTCAAATGGCGATTGTGCTCCTTCTTGAAGATCAATTGAGTAGTTATAGAGACGATGTTCTGGAAGAGTATCCGCATTCTTCTTCTCAAATACATCTTGAAATTCTTGATATTGGTTGGAAATGCCACTTGAAGTCTTTGCATCATTAGAAACAGGTGTGGCATAAATGACACAAGGTGACCCTTCTTTTGCAACATGCAAGAAAGCTCTTACACCTACAAATATAGGTTTAATTACAATAGACTTATAACTTTCTATTGAATTAATTTCACTCTTAATTATGCTTTTAGAGAAGTTAAAGATAGAAGAAATCCAATCTATGTAAGGATTATACTTTTCTGACCATGATAAACCTAAAATGACTAGATTAGAGGGAGATCTAATTGTATTAAAGATTATGCAACTACTATGACTATTTATTGCTACATATATAGGAAGTGTTTCATGAGTAACATCTTTAAAAGACAACGGATGACCATCTATGACTTCTACATAAATAGCTTTGATTTTCTATACTGATGATATTTTATGACTTTTGACAAATTCTACGTCTAAGAAATAAATTGAAGCTCCTGAATCTATCAAGGCAGAGGCTTTTAAATTATTAGGTCCTAAATGAACATTTATTATAAAACAAGGAGAGGGTTTTGAGGAGAGGATAGGACCTTCATTAGAAATTGTATAAGATTCTAACCGCACGGTCCTTATTGTAGTTTGACAAATTTGTTTTCCAACACTTATCTTCTTTGACAGATGTGCTCTTCATTTTGTGATTTTGTTGCTTCTTTGAATAATATTGAGTAGTGTATTTAGGTTCTCTACAATATAAGTATAATCCTTCTTGATGACAATGAGTCTTTTTTTGCTCAATAAGAGGTTTAAAATGTATTGCATCAATTTATATATCTTCTATTTTTTAATATATGTGCGGATGGGATGTTGGTAGTGCTATTAAATTGTAGTAATATTGAGGTCTATTTGTGCGACTCTCATATCAAAATTCAAAAAGTAGATTATTACATTTCACAGAAAAGTCAATTGCTTGACTCAATGTTTGAGGATCAGGTAGGTTGAGCATCAATTTTTTTACCTCATATTGTAATCAATAGAGAAATTGGCTAATAAGTACAGCATCATCCCACTTGATATCAGTTGCAAGTTGTAAAAATTGTGAAGCATATAATGTTATACATCAATTGCTTTGTCGCAAAATATGGAGCTTGTTGGTTGTAACACAAGTTGCATCATTCTCCATACATGGACTAAAATTTTGCCAAAAATACCTCCAGATTATCTAATATTGGATCTCGTCATTCAAGAAAAGATGAAAACTATAATAGTGCTGAACTTGAAAGAAGTATATCAATGAATCTAACTTGTGATCGTAGAGTTGATTAGCTTTAAGATTGAAGTTCAATCACAAGTTGTACTTGATTGATAAATCCTCAAAATTTGGATCTTATACCATCAAACTTTTCAACCAAAGCAACTCTTGGTTTTCTAACACTTAAAGGATATGATTTGGTACAGATGTTGAAGCACTTCTAATCAACTCTATATCCTCACTTCTTACCATTCTTCTTGATCATTGTGGTAGTAAGCTAAGTTGATGCATCGCAAACATCAATTCTCTCAATTGCTCTTGCATTTGTGCCATTGCACTCTTCATTTCAAGAAGTTCTTCCATAATAACACTCAAAAAAATATCTAATACTACTCAAGATAAATAGAAGAAAGGGCTTTAGAACAAAGAAAATATTAAGAATATTATCAGTTTAGAAGAAGGTAATCTGTAATTTCTAATAAGCTTACTTCTTATCATGAGAAAGAGGTAATCCACTCTTAATCAAGATAAGACAAAGCTCTCATATTGTAAGTGTACTTTTGTCAATATGTGAAGGACATGAACTAAAAGATGATACATTAACCAATGAAATCCATATCAAAGAAAGAGTGAAAAAATAGAAATAAGGAAGTACGTATATTACAAGAAATTGGAAAGGTTTATTGCCAAAAGACAAGAAAACTTGAAACTCTTGAAACTAGACTAGAAGCATGAAAAGAGTTGACAAGAGCGAAGAGGGCTTCATTCTTGTCTCTATATATACTATCTAACTAGGGACTATGTCACAATGTTCTATAGGACCTCCAATGTGTGTTGACTTTGTAGGACACATACCTTGACTTACAAGGCAAGTTTTTCTACGTGTGGGCCACATAGTTAGCTTGGTCTTCAAGTTAACAAATGTGTGGTACATAGCCAACTTATTGACTACGTTCTTAATCCAAAAAGTCAATTAAAGACACCTATAAAGTTAAAGTAGCATCAATGGAGCTTCTAGAAAGCTTCCATAGAAGATATTATAGAATTAACTTATTTTTTTCCACTTCTACTTACTTCTATCTATTTATATAAATAATTACTGGTTTACATGTATATGTCCATGATAACATGTAGCTAACTTGTTGATCAAGTTTTTAATCTATTAATCAACTATAAACATGTCTAAAATCAAATCTGCATCTATGAAACTTTTAAGAAGCTTTGCTATAATATATTACCAAAACTACTTACATTTATCTAAGTAATATCTAATAATTCTTAACTAGGTAAATAATTATGTTTGTGATATAAAAAAAAAATTGATTGCTCAACTCTCATATTGGAGATGAACAACCAATAGTTATTTAAATCAAAAGTATCTACATAATAGTATTTTATGGCAATTATAGGACCAAAGAATTATTTGCTTGACAAGAAATTAAACTAAAAAATTAAAATTAGATAATTCTCAATTATACAAACAAGCCAAATGTCATATTTATTATATTTTATTAAATTTCATATTAGCTTTTTACCTAATTTTTAATAGAATTGTCCAAAGTTTGCTTGATCAAATAATCATAGTATGAAGTAGTCCTCTGTATTTAGATTTTATAGAATATTACGAGTTTCTTTTATATAATTGATTTTTGTAATATAAATATCTATAACTAAAATATTCTAATTTTTTTTTATTATTAATACCATCTTTAGATATGTTTTCAATTTTTTCTTGATTATTTGTTATGAATATTACATTATGGATTTGTTCAATTGTACTTTAGAATTTTCAATATATATATATATATATATTAGTAACATATATATATATATATTAGTAACATATATATATATATATATATATATATTAGTAACATATATATATATATATATATATATATATATATATATGTATTATATAATTATATAACTAAAAAAAACAACTAATCTACATATTCCTTTAGATTAGTTGTTCCTTTTAGATTTTCAATATATATATATTTTATAAATATTTTTATTAATGTATATATGTATATTTTTTCAATCTTTAAAATAATAATATTTTTTAATTTATTAAGATTCTTTCAAATATTATTATTTTATTCCAATTTTGTTGTAACATCTTTTTTGAATACTTTAATAATTATTTTTAGAATTTTAAAAACTAAATGATTTTTTAGCTCCAAAACTATATATATATATATGTTATTTTTATATATAAATATAACTTCTTTTTTTGTAAAAAATTAGTCTTTTATAAAAAAAAAATTATTGAATCATTAGATTTAATACTTTATTTGAATCTAAAAAGCATTCTTGCTAAAAAAAAAAATTATTAATTTTATTTTTTTAGTAATCTTTAAAAATAAAAAATTTATATCATTCTATTACCAATTAACAAGATATGTAGTTCTTAATGTAGATTAGTTGTTCCTTTTATGTTTATTGAATACATATATTCATGCTTATAATGTTTCTAATTCTAAACTATTTACATATTAGAAGCTTTTCATTTAAGATATTATAATATTTAAATTAAGTTCTACAAAAATATCCAACAATTATATAAATCTTAGTCTTTTTTTTTGTAGGAATTAAGATTCATTTTTACCTAAAGCTTATTCTCTTTTCTTTGTTGTAAATCAATCATATGATAAATGAACCAAATATATATATATATATATATATATATTATTACAAGTTTTGCAACCTACATATTTGGATTCTTAACATATGTAAGTATACTAAGTGAAATATTTTGCACAATTTTCTCAACTAATTGCTCAAGTTCATTATTTTTAAGACTCTTGTATTTGAATTTCTTGTTACACCTAAACAGTTTTACTCAAAGACAAGTTAATTGCTCAAGGTATATGTTTAGGAGTTATAGTGTTTCCAAATCCAGGTCTAAGATTGGTCAAGTTTTACATGTAAAGATGGAATTTAAAGATCAAGCTTGAATACCATGTTGAATAGCAGAAGCACAACCAAATAAAATAAAATAAAGTGGGTGAACCCCAAGAGAATGTAGGCCAAGATGACTTGCTGCTCCATTGCGAATCCTAAGCGGTATCCCCTTGACATCAAGGTAAACAATTGGTTTTCCAAGCTGGGTTCTCTTGTCTGCCAGCAACTCTAGCGAACTCTGTGCATGTATCTATGAATAAGACAAGACCAAACGGATCTCTTTGGAGATGGGGTTACTTGCGTTGCTTCAGGTGCATACAGCGAAGAAAAGATGAGCAATGTCGAACCGTATGATTGCCTCCGCAGGTACTAACTGCCACAGCGCTACATCTTCTCCTCTGATAAAATGTCGTTTCTTGGCCCTTATTATACAACGTCCCCAATTTGTGGCCACAGTCCATGTGTTAGTGTGTTCACACAATCAACAACTACCTTCTTCTCTGATTTTTCTGGAAACTCACGTGGAACCTGTGTGCCTGGTGTGAAGGTCGAACGAGATCAAACAGTTCGGAGTTCCATGCACGCGATTTCAATATTGAAATAGTCTCGATCGGGCGGTGTATTTCGTCAAGATGGTCGACCGCTCATAGTAATGCTACAACGAGCTCGCTCAGTTAGCGAACTCCTCATCCTTTCTTAATTTTTTTTCAACGTTGACAACTTGAGTTGATTTTCTAGTCCGGGGTTGGAGAGCGATCGTTCACCAGACGATGATTAAAAAATTGACCATGATGCAGCTCCGGCTCAGTGTGTAATGGTTGCAAGGTCGAGCACCACCTCTGCAATCATCGATTTCCAAAGCATGCTTTCAATTTCGATCCCAATTTCAGCTACTTCTTCACTGAAATCTGTCCACTTACCAACTCCACTACTCATATCAATATCAATCAGAGTGTCAATGGCATGATATGCAAGCTCCCGCCATCCTTGTATCTTCCCTTGGACATCTTCGACCATTTCCTGTCCGACTGGCCGTTTTCTAAGAACTGGACTTCTCAGCCATGGCTGCGGGTCTTCGTAGCGAAAGACATTCTGAAAAAGTGCCTCATTCACACAATCGAGGAGAAGCATTCGATCGCATCTCCACTTGCCGTTTGATTTGATGGGGCAATTTTCATGACTCCCAGTGCTAAAATCCTTTTGGTAAGTGTTCACATCACCCTCTAGGTTACGTAAGAGAGATGGATCCACTGGTAAAGTCCCTCCACACCATGTTGGTGAGCGACTTGGACTAGATAGTAACTGGGCAGCCGAAAGCACTTCTCGAACGAAATGTTTCTCTTCATCGAAATCGGCATGAGTTTCCTTTGCGCATTCTGACACACCGCCAAATTTATACCTGGACTCCAACAAGTCCATTTCGCGTTCAAGTTCAGCAAGTAACTCTGAGAGATCCATAGCGTGGGCATTTTCCTGAAATGATTCATCCACACGTTGCTCCGACACTGCAATATATTATGACATATTTGTTCGGTCAGATGCAAGGAAGGGATGTGAAAATGAACCAAGCGAAGTGAAAATAAAACTTAGGAGATGTTGGATGGATATGTATGAAGTTCTTGATATGAAGTAGATGAGGAGACTGATTAGAAAGATCAGCACCTGTAGTACTGGATGCCGATGTAGTGCAACATTCGTCTTGAAAATTTGGCCATTCTAAGACGGATACAGGGCTGGTCTCCTGCGTGTCTACATCCGCACCTGAAGGGTTGCCTTGAAAACGCTTCAAAGTGATTGGCGTTGAAGTTTCTCCATCACTATTGGTTCCAAAACGTTCCTCTGCAAACTGCGTAACATTATAGGAATCAACACTAGTGCAGATTAGCCATATGATAACACCACTAAGGTCCAGTCATAGAGGAAGAAAGCGAACGTAAAATAAGTGCGGCCTTTCCAGGCCATAAATGCAGGGAGGAACCATACATCATGGGTCAATGGCCAGCTTCCATCGTCAACGTTGCAGACATCTTCATCCAATGTGCCGTAGATTGACTGCAACGATTCGCCAGAAGTACGAGTTTCGCAATATTTGGCACGGAAGGAGGCATTTTTTACAACATGAGCCATCCTATCATCCCATTGGAAATCTTCCACTCCCGGTAATAGCAACTCCTCAGAGTAACCGAGTTCCTGCCGGCCTCTGTGGCGTCCACTATCTTCTACTTCTAAAAGATCTCTTACCGCACAATGAGTTTGACGAGGACTCTGAGGACCACCAGGAGCAAATTCTGGGAACCTAAACTCAAAGCCACTACAATGTGCACCAGACAAGTTGGCTTTGCATCCTCCGTCGTTTAGCGTATTGGGCAAAATACTGTCCTGGTGGAGAGGATTATCACTACCACCATAATCCATCGTTCCCATGGTTGATTTCTCGGCAAAATTGATTCCTCCTTTAAAATTCTTTGTGAGAACAGGAGAATTTCGTGATACGATTTCTTCTGTTTCTAGATTGACATCTGCTTCAGAATTCGTTATTCCGTGGTCGCCATTTGATGAAGATGTTCTCCTCTCGCCTCCCAGAACAACTACTGGGGGATCTGAACCCTTCATGTCTTTCTGCGACCCATGTCCGTTCTTTCTAGTTGTCTGCGTCGCTGAGGCTGCACTTCGTGATTTAGATTGGAGGTGCGATCTTGCTTTTAATTCAATAACTCCTCGTACCTGTCTCTTTGGGGACACTAATAGCTCTAAATCGTCCACCTGACCAATTGTACGTTGGCTATTACGGAGGGTGGTGGAAGTTTCCGACTTGACTTTGCAGGAGAGCTGAGGTGTAAATGATTTTACGTCAGAAATGTACGGATGCTTTTCCTTCAAACCACTTGGGCATGCTTTAGATGTAGCATCAAGCCTCTTTCTTTCCCAATTGTCTGCCGCTATTATGTGCACATGTGGAACACTATTTGTGGTGCTCGCCATTGACTCACCCCTGTCCTTTCGGGCGCCTGCTGAATGCTTTCCAACACTTACCTTGAAACTCCTGACAGAGGCCTCCTGAGTTCCCAGGATTCCTAAAGCTTTCATCTCGGTTGACTGATTAGAATTTAATGAATAATTATCAAAATTGTCTCTGCTCACCCTATCTTTCTTGTGCAATTTCCGATGAGAAACCAACTCATGACTTATGAAAGATCTATTTCTCACACCGTGGGTTGAAGATAAGGCTTTGATGTCGTTCCACATTTTTCGCATCGACGGACAATGCAGCAAATCATCGCCACTTGAGAGAGGGCTTAGTTCCGAGACTGTCCTCATGCATTGCTCACTATCAGAAATCTCTTCCAAAATCTTCACGGCAGCTTCAAGCAATCGAGAAGCCCGTCTTCCAATTCTGGCACCACTGGATGGAGTGATATTCTGAGTGTGGTCCTTCGATGGCTGCAACACCGGGCTGGGATGTAAGCGCGATACAAATGGTGACTTCTCGCCCTTCTGTTTATATGGCAGGGTGTAGACAGAACGGCAAGATCCTGTTGGGGACCCCAAATATGGCACAAAGGTGCTAACTGGAGTCTGTGAAGAGCCCTTTCTTACTCTTTTCTCGTGCTGCTTCTTGAACTCAACAGGAGTTACATGCGCCTTATCTTCCAAGGATCTGTCTACGCAATTCAGCTCTGATGACGACAACTCTCGCAATGGCAATTTCTTCGGAACATTATCCTTCTCCGTTTGCAACACCGACTCAACACCACTGAAATTTCGTGAACGTTGATGTTTGGAACCAGGACTCTTGGGCTTTGAAAAAGTCTCAATTTTAGGAGAGATTGAGACTCCGCAATTCGTTTCGTGGGAGCTCTCGGTAACTCGTGAGGAACATTGATGCACGTCATTTCTGACGTCCGAGTTGCGATCATCCCGGACGCTCTTAGATTTTTCCAGGGACTTGTCTAAACGGACTGCTCAGCGAAACATTGTTGTCAGCAACACACCAATGAAGCAACAGTAAACTAAAAAGCCTACGCCACCAAACGGTTGAGGCTATATCTAGGCAAAAGATCTGAGGAGAATTCCTGAAACCTTGGAATATCAACGTGGTGCAAGCATCACGAATGAATCTCAGGCTCCACATAAATTTGTAGACTTCCGAGGTAGAGCCGACTCAGATTCAGTAATCATGTACAATGCAGGATGTCTAAGGAAACCTAGGCATATCTTTTCAAATAACTTAAATTCGGAGATGTGCAGTAAAATGTAAACACACCTGCCGGAAGGCGCTTGGTAGAAGAACAGCGAGCTTTGCTGAGATTCCAGTCAAAAAGTTGTGAGAGAGCTCCGGTGCAACCTCCGATTCTAGGAGACTGCGCGAAGTGGTGAATTGGCGATCTAACATCTGCCATGAAAACGCTAGGAATAATCCCGGACGGAATACAGCCACTTGTCGATTTGCACAAATCAATTCTTCCAAGTAGTCAATACTCTATTTCCGCTCAGCTCTCCATGGTCAGATTGAGCATTGCCCATGAACCAGACAGAAGCGCGGGCAGAAAGAGCACCAACTCAATAATGGTGAGGGAATTGTGAAGCCCTGAAAATGTCGATTTTCAAGTCCTATTCACTAGAGGAAGGCTCGCGCAATTCGACAACAAGCTCCACGTCTTAGACTCTTCTCGACAGTGGACAACGGAGAATCTCTAATACAATTTCAGGTTCGCAGCTCACCGTTTGCATTTCACTGCAAGCAATTTCAAGAACTGTAACTTTCATCAGTCAGATCAATCCACCCTATCATCATTGTTATGTCACCTCCAGTAATGAAGCTTGTCGCAAGTTAAAGAGACAGGAGGTAATCACTCGTACAGTCTCCCCATAAAGTTCTACTGATCGACAGTATGTACTCTGAATCTTAACATCCCAGCGAAACCAACGCGGGAACACAACGAAATCGTAATACACTCTACTTGCTCCTTGAAAGGATTCTAGAAGAATACACGCTGCCCACATATCATTCTGATCAGCACAGAAAATTCATCACATCAGACGTTCCGTGGAGAGGTCCAAGGCTTTGTACGATCGGGGACCGAAGACCTGCGTTTAAAATTCGAGCAAGAAACCTTCGGCACGAGTGTAGGTAACAAATCTCAACGGCGATGAGCGAGATTCATGCTGCAAGAAAGTTTTGAATGAACCTTCCTCCCACTCTGACCTCGAAATGAAAAAAATAACCTGGTCACAAGAGTCCAAAGAGATCCAAAAAAAAGGGGGAACAAAACGGGTGATGAATTCATGCTGACAAGCGAAAGTTGCTTTTGAAAACTCATAATAGAGGACTAACGACTCCTCCCGATGCTTTGATCCCTAGGGGAACAACCGCTTTTTTCATCACAGCAAGCCAGAGCTTCAGACCTCCACCGCCTTACACGGAACGTTTCAAAACCCATGTCAGAATTGCACGCATGCTGACGAGAGTGATTCACCTCTCGTGGAATTGTACATGGCGCAGTGACTGTGAAGCTTGAGGAGTAGCCTCCCTATTCAAAATTCAAAAGGGGATAAAATTAGGAGCGAAGCGATGCCCTGCCCTGCCATGCCTGGTGGGGTAGGGCCTTGTCAGTCCTCACCCAGTCACCATCAGATGCCCGCTCCACGAGTTCCCGCCCGTCATTTGAATTTCATCCATCATGGATTTTGCCTTTCACTATCAGTCATCCATCCTCTTTCCCGACAGAGTTCCATTCTGTATATTATGCTCTTCCTTTTGTCTAAATCGCTTGGATCTTTCTAGAGTTTAGGTCCTCCGTCATCAAAGCTCTCTCCGTGTAAAGTTCAACTCCATTTTTAAGCGTAAATCTTCAAAGGTTTTTACTTGTAGTACCAGCATGTCGAAACACTTGCGGTGGGTGTAGACCACGAGAATAATTTATTATCACCTTGTAAGGTTACCATTAGTTTCCCCTCTTTTCCCTTTTAATTTTCACATCGATGGAACCTTGTCTACCTGGATAGGCGTTTTTCGTGTTCTCAAAAGAAAATCAGCAACTATGACACAATATTTCAAGTATGAAATTGATCATAATTCAAAACCCGAAATAGAATGACGGCTGTATGTTTCGATTTACACATTGTCACTCACATGCAAAACCACCTGCTTTTGATCCTACAGTGATTTCTTTTCCGTTTTTTTAAGCGCCCTACATTCTGTTTGTGACTTTATTCTCCTCTGTCATAATTCGATTTCTATTTTCTAGTGTGATTGTTGATCTAAGAAATGCCTTCGTATTATTGTTAAATCGCCAAAAATAGAAAGAAACTCAAAATTTGAATTCAAATTTGTGGGTCTTATTCGAAGCCTTCACACGATCCCAATCTGCTTTATTTCTCGGGAGAAGTGAACACAGACTGGAAAATCAGGGTGATGATGATGCTTGACAATTGTCTCGCCGCATTCATTTGCCAGTTTAGAAAGCTTCAATGGATGGATTTTCATCTCAATAAATATTTCCTGCAAAGTTATAGCGCAGCTGGATGATTCTCGCACACCTTTGATCACAGTCACGTTCCGTTGCCCTAATTGTTGCCTTCACATCGGCATTGTCGAGGTTTGTTGTTTGTTAGAGTCCTTAGTCGTTCATCAAAACAGAGAGGACCGAGGGACATGTTCTGAGGTAACTTACATGGAGCTGACCTAAACTTAAGGCATCTCTAAAACCACAAACCCAACCTGAGAGCAAAAGCTAACCGGACCACACTGGTTCGGCTGAGGTTCGGCAACCACGTCAGATCTAAACCTGACAAATAAAAAATAATCACATGGGGTAATACAAGAGTAATTGCAGGGCAGTGGCAGAGTGTACAGTAAATATCCACCTGGCATCTGATCACTGGTCTCTGTCCCTCAACCTGGGAATGGGGTGACAGGGAGAATGGATGGTTGATAGGATGAATGAATACAGGCAATGACCAGGGAACATTCATTTATCATACCCAGCCGGGGGACATGGGGTTGGGGGACGCAGGAACTGCCGGGACCCACCAGCAGCAGCACTTGAGGGACAGAATGATGGCCCCCCTCGTAATAGGACCCAATGAATGGGCCCCACCCTGCCCTGTCAGACGGTGACATGAAGCCCCTTACATGAATTCACCCGCAATTCTGAGGAGGACATGGAGGTGGAGTGTGTGGGACATGAGTCAATTGCCAGCTCAACAACTGGTTCATGTCCCACATGCTCCTTTGTCTCTTGGAGTATGTATACACATATAGTATTGTTAATACCACCATAATTTTTTTTGCTCTTGTCACCAAAACTTGCTACTCACCACATGCCATTATAGTTTCTACTAACGCCACCATAAGTTCTTTTCAACTTGCATTGCACACCACAATGTGTTTTATGAAACACTAAAATACACATTTGTAAAGAATATACTCTTTTATTCATTGTGGTGTGTGTTAGCATTATTTCATGAAATGCATTGTGGTGTGCAACATGAGTTTAGGGCAGCTTGTGGTGGCATTAGCTAAAATTGTGATGGCATGTGGTGGGTGGCAAGTTGTGGTATATATATATATATATATATATATATATAATACTAAAACTATAAAAGAAAAAGCATTATGTTCTACAATCACCAAGTACTTCCTCTAATGTGTTAATGTTTCCTCTCTATGGTTGAACTATTTAAAAATGCAAGTAATTGTGTTAAAAATGTTGAAAATTGTTTTAGTGGATGGTCCTCCACAAAGTACAGCTTACAAAATTAAGTTTTGACTTTTAATGTTTCCAATAGGCTCCATGGAAAGGTGATAGTTTTAGGTTAACTTGGTGTTGGAGGGTAGATCTGATCTGTACACCCCTTTTTCTTTTCTTTATTTATTTTGAGTATTGGAAAAAGTGATCAACACACCATTCTTATTGAACACAAGTTTTTCTTTCTTTTGGATTGGAGGATAAATGGTGTAGAATCTTTTGATTCAAAATAAAAAATTACAAAAGATTAATAATTCGATTTTGTTTATATACATCTCTGATATAATTTAGAATTTCAACTTGAATAAATGATTACAAAAAAGACCTGATTGCCTCACACAAATATTATTAGTTGGTTTTAAAATACAATATGAGGTTTCTTCACTATTCAAAACGGATTCTTTAGTCCTTGACCTCCGTCTTTATGGATGTGATTCACGAAATAGAAGCAGAAATAAAAGACCTTGTGTTTACTTAGAATGCTCCAAAAGTTGCATAAAATGCAACACTTTATTATTTATTATTTGTTTATAGTTTTTGAAACATGCTGTGACATGTTTTGTAATTTTTTACACATTGCAATGATTTCATTTATCTACAAGTCTATCAATGTTTTTTTTAATATTTCTTTATTCGGCATAGATATGTCACAAGTAGTAATTAATTATATTTTCTATCAATTATAAATTGTGATTTGACTGCAAGTGAGTACTTATGAACTTTATTTATGGGCCAAAATATAATTGTGGGTAGTAACAGGAACACAAGTATAGATCCAAAACAATTATATGAGACTTCTATTACTTATATCCACAAGATTTTTAAAAAATGATCTTACACATTTTTATTTAATTTTTTAAATAGCTTCCAAATGAATTGTGAGGCATGCTATTATATTTCTTTGGTGACATGAATGCTTGTTTTTTATGCATGAGAATTAAGAATTATTAGGACTTTTTTTACTAGTTTGTTAGGTAGTAGGTTTGTATGCAAGTGTTTCCATTCGAAAATGGTCATATATATATATATATATATATTGTAGGCTTCCCAAATGGCAAAGTACAATGACAAAAAAGTGGTAAAAATATTAAAAAAAAAAATACCCAAGTTTTTGGTTTTTTGGTTGTTGTAATTATTCACAAATGATTAAATGTATTATCATGGTTTTTTTTTTCATCTTTAACACATGTTTATTTTTATGTGAAATACTCTCGAGAACAGTATGTAAAAATTGTATAAACAAAAGAAAAAGTTAGAAATGATTCACTCATTTGATTATTTTTACTACGTTCCAATATTTTACTTATAGTTGCTGCTCTACAATAACCGTATCAACTTATTAAGGTTTTTCTTACCCATACTTGTTGCAAATTACAATATATATATATATATATATATATATATGTTATTGTTCATTTTCATGAGATTTCTTTAGCATATATCTAGAATTTTTAAATTTTAACAAAGAAGATTTATGATGATGAAAGTGCATTTTAATTGTGGTTTAGAAATGAATTATATGTTGAAAACACATCATGTTTTATGAAGTTTTAATATAAGCTGGTTTTACTTTCTTCCAGCACGATCATTGGATGTTAAATATTTTTACAACTTGAAATATTTGCACAATGTTATTGTTTTTAGATGATAATAAAAATTATTTTGTGATATTTGTACCAGATTGAACAAATTCTTGGCTCTATTTTTATAAACGCTTTCAATCATCATTCAGTCCAAAACATTGTTATCAATATTCTTCACTGCCTCTTGAATCTCCTCTGTGATAATTCATTTTTCACGTGTTCATTGTGTCCATAACTAGCACAAATACAATCTTCAAAATAGTTTTACATGCCATTTTTACCTGTGTGTATTTCCTTTTTTTACTAAATACAATACTGTAGAATTCTATTTGCACTTTTGCAAAAGAAATCATAAAACTACCTTAACTCATGTTTCTTTTTTGGGATTGTTTCATGTTTTAAAAAATTTTAAAACATTGTCACCTTAGCTTCACTCGTTAAGTATTGAAGTGATTACTTTTCATATTTTGTTTTTTGCTTTTTGTTTACTTATCATATTAAATTTTTTTGTAGACAAAATATCTGTATTTCAAAGTTGTTAGCGGTTATCTTCAGTTTTTTTTTTTTCTTTTTTTCTTTTTTTTTTTTCTTTTTTCAGTTTTTATTAAAAAAATAATTTCTTTATACCAAATTTATTCATTAACATTTAATTTGAAACCATGGGGATGTGTGTCAAGAGAATGAATTGTTTTCACATGTGAAGTTATTGTTCATTGAGATGCCAGAATTCTTCAAACCATATTGTAAGTATGTAGAGCATATTCACATACAAACTTATGATTAATGGGAATCATGAATCTATAGTTTGTTACACAAGCAAACGTCAAGACCAGATGCCCAATTACGCTCTATTATGTTTACATCAGCAAATCCTTGTATTAATTGCTTGCAATTAGTGGTCACAATTCAACCAGGAATGGGATCTTTACTGTTGGTATATCCACCAAGGATTGTGCAAATGCTCTCATCACCACAAAAGAAAATGAAATAAAAAAGAAAAGAAAATGTGATAGTAGACTTTAAAATAAAAATGATAAAAATGACAATAAATATTGTCTTGTTGGGTAGGATCATCTAAAATAATACCTTTCTCGTTGTGAGAAGGATATGAAAGAATGTTGGAAAGTAGAAAAGAAAAAAGAAACTTTTACTTTCGATGATATTTTATGATAGAATATTAGCTGAAAATATATGCTAAAACAACTCCAATAGAATTTCATGAATAATTGAGGTTGAAGTTTTTTTTTTTTTTTTTTTTTTTTTTTTTTGCATTCATAAATTTTATTTAAAATAATATCTTTCGAACTTAGGATGGATCTAGTTTGATTGATTTATTTTTTAATTAAAATTTCAAATTTTAGCAATGATTATTTGAAATTTTAGCAAGAGATGTCAAGAATATATATTTACATACGTACTAGTGGTTAAACCAGTGGCTTTGCCAATACTGAGTGCATTTTTGGCAGCCAATTAAGAAAAAAAAAACACAAAACAAATCAAACAAACACAATATACCAATGAATGTCTCTTTCTGTGATTAAAAAAACAAAAAAAATGGTGCCATATCAGCAGATGGTGCTCCCGCTATCGTCACCACCATCATGTCCATCCCATCCCACTATTTGTTCATATATATATATATATATATATATAAATATGTTTCATTAGGTAATTGGAATTTTTATAATCATTTCCTTGAAGTTCCAATGACCACCTACGTCGAGAGCATATTTGCATCTCGAGCTAGAAATATACAACACAAAAATAACTTGATTAATTATTTATTGTGTGAGGAATAGTGTAATCACCAATTTGTTATATGGTGAGTTAAAGTTGAATTTTTCCATTGCTCTACCTTTATTAAGAGTAGTAAGTGTAAAAAGTTGGCTGTTAATTCTCTTCTCTCAACATTGCAAGCTGACTATACTTAAGTAAAAACCCTTCTAAAACACATTATTATCATTTATTTATTTTTATTATAAAAACGTTTTCAAAAATAAAAAGGAAAATAACCAATATCTTCTTTTAAAAAAATATATATATGAGTGAAACTTAATGTAAATTAAATAGGAATTATTTGACATATTCAAACATTATGCTCTACAATGTGTTTTTCATCCTTTATTTATTTATTTTATAAGAAAAAAATGTATATATATATATATATATATATATATAAAATTATCACGTGCTTCATTTTTTTCATTATATGCAATTCGGTATTTTATAATCTATTATTTACTTCTAGTAATAAAATATTATATATTGCATTGTGTTATACATAATGCTTTTCATCCATTGAAACAATTACCAATAAAGTTTTTAAATTTTATTTATGGAAAATTATGAGAAAATCCAAATATTACAAAGTATATCAGATAAGAAATAAAACATTTATCCTATCTAAGTTTAACAATACTATTTACCACACTCTCATGTAAAGAAAATATTAGAGTCCACATTGAGTCTGTATAGAGACTTTGAGGGCTATCTTACAAAAAAATCAAGCTATTCTTTTTTCAGAAACATATTCCTCCCATAATGACTTTAACTTATCTAACCATATCTTTCCAAAGTTGGTGGTTTAAATCCCATGAATGAATGTGCCTCTAATGTCAAAAAAACAAAACACAATCCACCGACTCACATCCAACGTGTCGGTAAAACTGTCGGTAAATCGGTCACGGGTGCAGGATCGATGAAACTACTACAATTACATTGTATCCGAGACCCTAAAAAGATGAATATTACGCCCCAGATTGAAAGCATGGAGGTGGGGTGGGAAGGAAATCCATGCACATGGGCTGCTTTCAGAAATGGAACTTCCAACACTCGACACACAGTGTGCATCCATCACTCAGTTCCCCCTCGACTCGATTCACTGCTTTGTATCGTGTCTAGCACCACAAAAGCACTGCCCAGCTATGGCTTCAAAAAAATACAAGCTCTTAGTTGCAATTGTAGCACAATCTCCATGAAACTTGCATTCTCTCATTATCTCATGCGCATACTCTCATTTTACATCACAATGATGTAATTCTCGGACGAACTCACACCCTCCTGGTATGCAAAGCTTGCTTTGCCTTGCCTTTCGCTTCTGAACCCTGCTGCTACTACACCACGCCGTTGTTTTTACTCAATTGAAGTATTTATGTTGCGTTCGGAGGCTTGCAATCGACTCTTGTTGGTGAATTAACATCCTTTCCAGAGTGACAAAGAGGGTGACATCGTTCCGAAACGTGGCATCGACATCACTAACTAGCCTGATTGATGAACTTGGTAACGTGGTCTTGACCTCGTGGTTGTAGAATTGGCCAGGTTGAGTCGTTACTGTGAGCTAGTTTTGTGTGCAGAGTCCGGACTTGGCAGTCCAGTTCAGTAGACTTGCCTGGTGTGTGCAGGTGATGCTGTTTATTCCTTCCCCAGATTTCAGTGCCATGGATACACCAAAAGACCATAAATAAATAAATATAAATCCTCAGACGCATCAGTTGAGAGTATGCTGTCGCCTGAATATTGGATTTCAGAGACGCTTTCTGAGGTTGTGGGTGGTTTTTTTTACCCACTCCCACGATTTTATGCATGTCAGCATAAAATTAGAAAGCAATTCCAAAACTGAAACGGATTCAACGCATGAAACTGAAATAGGCATGAGAGAGAGAGAGAGAGAGAGAGAGGTTGGGAAAGCATTTTTCCCCATTTCTGAGTTTGATTCATTTGAAGGCAACCCACATTTCTGTAGCACTGATTGACAGAAAAGTTTACAAAGTTTTCATCTCAATTTAATCATATAAAATATACAACTCTTGTAATATTAAAACAGTATCTTAGTGATTCTTAAGTTATATTCGCAAAATCATTTTATGTGCAAATTTAAAATCTTTTTTAAATACATAATATCGATTTATAAATTTATCATCACATATATGTATATTTTATCAACATTATCATAAATGTATTTTATATTTATTTATTAAATCCAAAAATATTTTCTTAATTTTTTTTTATCATCTGAGGAAGAAACTAAAGGTTGACATTAAGCCCTAAATTAATAACTTCGTCATAAAAAATTAGTAATTTTTACTAAGTCATTGCTTATTGTTAATCCATACATGCAGACAGATATATAAATATGTAATAAATATAAGTAATATATAATCAATTAGAAATGCTGGGTTATTTGCAATGTTCCAAAAATATACATATATTCACATTAAGATTTTATTTTATTTTATTTCTAGATTTTGATATTAAAAAAAAAACAATTTCTAGATTTTTTTACTTAAACTTGTATCACAAAAAAATACTTGTTCAAGTAAGTGTGAGTGAATGTGAATATGTGTGAGTGTAATTGAACATTGTCATCTTCCATTGGTTATTAATGTCAAGTCATTACTCCTCTGTTTTGTGGTTATTTGATTCTTTTAATTGTAGTTGTTAATCCTGTTCTACAATATGGAAGAATATAGTGACAAGGAAAGAGAGTTCCTAACGTTTGTTAATCATCTACTTGAACAAGTGTTGAAGTTTTTGAGGACAAGAAGAAACTTATACAAGATCAAATAGATAGTATTAAATACGAGTTTTTCATGAAATTTTCTCTAAGTTGTTTTCTTGATGCTAAATTGTCTAGTATGAAAGATACACACACTTACACTGTTTAATTTTAATAATCTTTACGTATTTAATAAATTTCTTATTCATCAACAAAGGAGTAAAAATTTGGATTTTTTTCTTAATAAGACTTGGATATTTTTATTTTTGGCCTTAAGGAATTACTTCCAAGTAGCTTTGCTTCCAATTACTTCAATAGTGGCTGATTATTAAATTTTTGTAAAGAGTTTTTTTTCATGAAACTTAAATATAAATATAACCCTGATAGAGTCCAAGAAATTTCTATTTATCAATAATAATTATTTTTCTAACCAATGTAGATAATAAAATTAACAAGGTTAAAGAATAAATTATAAAGAAGCAATAAATAGAAGAGTACAAATTTTTAGTTATTTAGTTATATAAAATTTTAATTGAGTCTTTTTCACTTACTAATAGAATTAAAACTGTAAATTTGCTTACATATGTTCTTTCAAATCATTCATTTTATTCTCGTCTTTATCTTTAAAAATAATTTTTGTATCGATTTAAATTTCAGAATTTCTTCATTAGGGTTTTTAACTTGAATTTTGATATTTTAATCTAAGTGTTTCAACATAATTTTTATTATTTTATCATTATGAATTAAATTTTAATGCAACAAAGTAATGGAATTTCAGAATATTTCTAATACATTTCTAATATATTGATGTTACATTGCACTATCAATAATTTCATATATGTCTTCATTTATATAATTTAGGTATATTATAACACTAAATATGTCATTTCTTTGAGTGGGTGCTTTGTGAACACAATCCAATAGCTCTTGTAAACTCCTAGACCTTTAAGGTATATTTCTTTTAAAACAATAAACCATGTATCTATTATTAAAAAATTTAAATTGATCAGTTAATTAATTATATACTGATTATTTTATGAAATAGAAAACATGTAATTTTGATAATAAATTTAAATTCATTTTACAATTGACTTGTGGGATCAAATGCTAACTTTTTGATATTAGGTTTTCAACTTTGATTTCATGTACAATTTCAGGTACCCAAATAAATGTATCACTTCTGTATTATAATATATGATAGAGCTACAAATTGGTTGTCATGTGAACCTCCAGCATTGTTTTAAACACAAAATGTTGCAAGGACTAACTCCCTATTACACTGTACATTTCTGGTGCAAAAACCCAAAAAAATCATCCACAGAAATTCCTCTGGCATTTTTTATTTTTTATTTTTTATTATCTTTTTTGAAAGTAGCAAAGATTCAAGTTGAGAAACAATCAAAAGATCAATGAAACAGCTACATTATTCCTTCATTCATTGAACAATGTCATATATATATATATATATATATATATATATATCTTGAATATTATAACAATCTGCCTCGCATTCCAAAATGGCATTTGGTACACATGGCTTCAAGGGCACACACAATGGCATGCTTAATGGGATGCCGACATCTTGAAGATTCACCTCAATTGCTCTTTGCAGAATAATGCAGACCTGGTCTGTAAGAATGTCCCCAATAACCAAAAGTATCTCATCTATTCCAATAAAAGACAATTTAGAAAAGATTAAAAAGCACCAAGCCCATAACACAGCATGATGAACTCATTTTGTGAAGCCATCACTTTTATCCAGATAGCCCAGGACCACAAATATCCCAGCAAAAGTCCAAACTGAAAAGTGCTTCCAAATGGGGGTATTACTGCCACCAATTGCCAGCCTGCACAAACAAAGATAGGAAAATGTTATGGCCTTTAATAGTAGGAATCTGCTCTTGGATCAGATGAGAGAGCAAAGAAGTGTTATGATTTTTAAACAAGAAGCTTGGCCAGAGAACAAAGCAATATATGTCCTATAGAACAGGCTACCTGACTATGGGAAAGCATGTTTGAAAAAACTCTAGAAGCAATACAATGAGACCTCAAAATGAAATCAAACTGCTCAAAATGTTTGAACAAACCTGAATCATAGATGATAAATTAGAACTAAAAGATGTTCCCTACCTTGGTTGGAACTACACTGCACCAACTAAAATAAGCCTAGTTCAATCTGAGTAAAAGTCACTTGCAGACCATAAAACTGAAATTCTCCTCTTTAATCAGCGAAGGGATACCCTCTTATGTCTCAAAGTTTAAAATGAGTGAATAAATTACCAGCATGCAGTGGGCAATTTGACTGAAGAAAATTTGGCATGCATTGTGTGGTCTTGCTTTCACTAAAATCAAAGCTTGTATGGCTAGCATATAACATTTTTGAAGATGGCTTTGACATTGGGAATTCAAATGTATCTTCATCCATGCCTTCAATCAACCCTTGTGACCATATTCCTGCAAAATTATCCAATGCACTTTGACCTGTTAAAACACACATCACCATTGACTACCATAGAATTGACCCTAATTTGGGCATGAGATCGTCAGAAGAACAGAATGAGGACACTCTGCACTTGTTTGGCAAGCTCTACAATGTGCTGCCAAATTCTCTCTTATGCTACATCTCATTGTATACCGACCACTCATGATTAACTGGAGATAAATTTTCGTACAGCTTAGGAAAAAGCTCATTCCAAAATTAATTGATTTAGTGCGAGTGTTGGGGAAGACCTTCGATGACGACACCACAGCCCATCACTCGAACTGATAGTAGGGCTAAGTGCAATGGAGTACGAAGGCCAAGGAATACACGTGGCCATCCAAGAAAAAAAATTCCATGTTACAACAAGTTCCAAATGACCCAAAAACCCTCCACTGGTGCCTCATCTGCACCAAGTTACGGCCATGCTTTAATGAAACTGCACTTGATTGTGCATCTAACCATAATCTGAATTCAAAATCAGAGGACACACAGATGTTGATGCACCAACGAGCACCACGGAAGTTTTTTTTTTTTTTTTTTTTTTTTTTTTTTTTCTTGAATCTGAATTTCTTGCATAGTTAATTGAATCATACATAAAAGTATGTGAAGCTCCAATTGACAGAAGTATCAGCTCTTAAACTTGGCTAATATCCAGGTGTGCCGGCAGAAACCAAACCTATATTTTTTCAACTAGCGCCTGTAATTCTCGCATCCAAATCCTCATTCATTAAAATTATCTTCGACCAATCAGACGACAGAAATCCACGCTGAAATTTTGCTTTGGGTTGGTGGGTTAAAGGCCACTTCAGATGCAGATAGGTTGGCACTCGAAGCACGGATCTCCATGTCTCTGCAGTTCCCAACAAGTTTCGTTTTAGAGATACTAGAAAATATAATCGCTGGCATCATGAGTAAGCGCATTATATCGACAGACAAAGCTACACTAACTCAGTAGTCGGAAACTATGTTCACGTGTTGATCAAAAGAAGAGATAATGAAGTACTGACCTGAAAAGCCCTGAAACTGCTTCATATTTGGCACTTTCACGCGCTGTTCTTTCCTGCAGGGTCATGCCAGAGATAAAATGAACTAGTAGTTCTGACACTCCGGAGAGCACATAGTAAAAAAATCGCTTAACGACTAGTTCAATGACTGGATAAATTTTCATACAATAAACGAGGGTGCAACGTTAAGATCGCCCAATGTGGAACACTAGGTTGCAAAATATATGCAAGACTCACTCGATGGGCTGCAAAGATACCTGTCCAAGTGATGAGGCGGCATGAAGCATGGTCGCAAGTAAGTGACAGTAATCTTCAGGTAGACGTTCACTAAAACATCCATCAGTGGTTGCCTTTCTATCTACCACTTTCGCCATACACTGCTCATGGACAGTCTCGTTCGAAGGAATTTCTTCGTGTTTGTCGCTATCAAGAAGTACAGATTCTGGTTCAAGACCGCCATTCCAGCCTTCGGGTATATTTACACAGTCAAACAAGCTCTGTCCTTCTGTGCAGTATGTACAATTGCTCCACTCCAAATTGGTAGACTCTTCATAAGCGGAAGTGCTTAGAATTTCATTCATTTCGTCTTCTGTGCACGAATTCCTCATGGAATCGCATGATAAGTCAGACCTGCATCACAACACAACGTGTCAAACTGTGTAGTATTTCCTGGCTTCAGTCAACGTGACACGGTAACTTACTTAAAGAGCAATAAGCAGATACAAGTATCAGAGGAGAGAAAGGCACCTCGTATATACAGGTTCGCTGTTCTTGAGCTTCGTCCCCTGTTTCCTACCTCGTGCCTGAGACTTAGACGATGCCTTGCTTTTCTGTCGCATCTGCTTTTGTTGACTTCGACGTGATAAGAAAGCAGGAACACGCTTGTGCCCGACAGTGTGGGAAACTATACTGCATATGGGGTCAGTGACATCTGGATGCCATGTCACATGTAATTTAGGACGTGACCCCAGACCGGCTTCCTCATATCCACCGCGTAAGGCCGACCTAAGTAGTTTCAACGAGCTCTGCAAGACAAGGCAATTAAGGTAAAGGAACTGGTTCAGACCCATGTATTTGAAAATCACACAGCCAGGATGGTTCATACTGTAAATCATGCATTCCGGTCAAAACGCAGGGATAAAGATATTGAAGATATTAACACGTACCGACGGCGTTTTCTTATAACACGGTAAGGGCTCATGGGATGACAAGTCGGGTTTTTGGGATTCTTTGACTGACGCATATCCGACATCGCTAATCTTGTTTGAACATGAGTCTTCTGGTAGATCATTGCGAGATGAATGAGACCTACGTCCAGACTCAAGCTTAGAGGTGGTTGAGGAGCTCCTCTCCCTCTTATTCTTCGATGAACTACTCCTGCTCTTGCTCTTGCTCTTGCTCTTGGTGAGCAAAGGTTTGTTGATCAAATCAAGACGCACGTTGCCACTTCCACCTGAACCATGCTCACATTTTCGAACCGACTCGGTCTGTGAAGCAGGCAGAAGGACTCGAAGGTGTCCGTGATTGAGGTTCTTTGAGTTGTGTAAGTTCGTGTCACAGTCGAAGCACAAAGCTATGGAACAGTGGTCACACCATAGCAAGTTGCTCGCATCCTCTTGTCGTACACCGCCGCAGCTCTCACCTCCTTCGAGGTAAGTCGAAATGTCATTAATGGACATCTGTTAACCAAATTTCACAACGTCACGACCAATTCAACAACGTGTAATCGTATACCCAAGCCAAAAAAAACCAAAACTGGGGGGAGGAAGGAAAAACACAAGAAAAAAAAAAAAAAAAAAAAAAAAAAAAACCCGAATAAGACGAAATAAGCTCCAGGTCTACAATACAGCAGCTTAACGATATCCCTACAAGAACCGTAAGCTAAAAATAAAAATAAAAACCACCATATTTCAACAGTATACTATCTTGACCAATTTCCGCAAATCACGACACATGCGGCAACGATGAACTCTGCCAATGCCTCAAGCAACTCGAAAACTCAGACCCGTCCAAACTCTCAACCAACGCAGCCAAACACCGGAATCCGACCGCAAACTAACCTCAGATCTGCAACTGAATGTGAAGTGCCACTCGGCAATAGAGAGCACGTTCAACCGCTTTCACCACAACGCAACCCAAACGCTACACCACTCTTCTTCTTCAGCTACACACGTCGATTACCGCCAAAAACGCTATATAGAACACGACGCAGCCATTTTGATTGCTGCAACAAAGCTCAGCACAACGCCAACTAACCGAACACGACAATCTGCTACTCCAAGAGCATGAATTAGCGACGACGGTGAAGCAGAGGATTGAAGAGATAGGAATAAGAGTTAGAAAGCAAAGGGGCGATGCGGACCGGTCCACCGGTTATACGAAACCCTACCCCCGGTCATGGCCTTTGCGCATCGGACCCGCTTTTCCTCGTTGCGGCAAATCATTCCCCCCGGCGACACATGCGCGCCCTCGATCCTCCTCTCCCGGACCCAACCCCACCGTGGATTCCCTGCCGCGTCCCTTTTGCGAGGGTCGCAGCAGCCAGCACCCTGGGCCGCGCTTCACAAAAGGGCCTCACCGCGGGTGGGGGAGCTGGCAACCCACCACCCTGGGATATAAATCTACGTGGCATCTGATGTGGGTGTGTTTCATTGGCGAGACTGCAAGTCTTGGTGTAAGTGTTTGTCCACCTGGCAGCTTGGTCCTGTTTTTATGTGGTCGCTGAATGCTTTGCTCTGCTGACTTGGACTAGGCCAATCTCCTCTGCTTTTTCCGTTTTGGGATGAATGTCGTTCGCTGGTAGCACTTTGTTCATTTACACGTTGCAAAGTTCTCTGCAGTCTCCTCTTCCACATACATATTGTGGTATTTATTTATTTATATGTTTTTATGATTTTATATTATATGTTTTTTTATTTTTATTTGAACTATTTTTTCAACTTTCAATTCGTGCAAATGTGGATTATTTTATGAAGGGGACATATACAGTAACAATATTTGATTTGTAAAACATTATGAAAATATTACACAACAAAAATACCCTATATTATGTTTTAGATAGTATTGTATATTTTTTATTTTTCTATTATTATATCATTTTCTTAAATCTTTTGGTTGTTTGCCTTTATTTATTTATATGTATTATTTGGATAAAAATTGAAATGATATCCATTATAGAGACTATGGTAAAAGTTGGTTGGATAGATATATGAAATTTAAATAATCAATAGAGTAATAACTTAGATTGGACTTAAAATACATTTTATTTAATTTTAAATGATTAATTACTGTAAATTTTTATATAAAACTTTAAGACATTGAATTGCGGTACACTTAATTCCTCTCTAACCATTTACAATGCAAGTCTTCTTTATTATTCATAAAACAATAAAAAATAGTATAATTGATTTGTAGAAGATGAATTCTATTTCATGCAATAATTCCATTTGATACTTGTCTAATTCAATAATAATTAAAATTAAATAATAATGTATTAGAAAAAATAGCACTTTATTATCTTTTGAAATTGAAAAGTTGTTTTTTTTTTTTGTAAATACAATCAAGAAGTTTGATTAGGTTTAATAAATATTCTTTAACAATCTCCTAAATAATTTTTGATTTAAAGATAAATTATATAAGTCTATTATTTTTATTAATTTTAAAGTCATGTTTTATTTATTTTTATTAATAAGGATGTTTAGCAAAGCTTTGATTGGTCAATTACCTACAAGAATTTCTCCCTTTAATTTGTATCTTTAGTTGTAGATGTGTCAATACATTGTTTGATAATTTATGAGGTAGAAGGTTTTTGCAATGATTATAAGAGCAATACTAACTTTCAAGAATATAATTGTCACGTGTTTCTTGTCAATATTTATGCCATAGACATATATGTTTATTTCAATAGTTATTTAAATGTTATGAATAGATAAAAATAGATTAATTTGATAATATCTTTTGGAAAAGCTTTCTAGAAGCTTGATAAAAGCAATTTCACCTTTATATATGTCTATAGATAATTGATAGGATAGAAACTTGTCTAGTGAGTTAGCTATGTATCACATGTATTGGTAGGTTGTAGTACAAGCTAACAATATGGTGTACATATAGGAAACTTACTTTGCAAGTTAAGACATGTATTTTGCAAATTAGACATGTGTTGGAAGTCTTACAAAATGTTGTCATATAGCTTTTAATTAGATAATATATATGGAGGCAAGAATAAAGCCTTCTTCACTCTTGTCAATGCCTTTTTAGTTCTTAGTCTTATTTCAAGACTTTCTAGTCTTCTTGTCTTAAGTAATAATTATTATAGTTTTAATATTATATTAATTTTGAATGAATAACTATTTTTTTTAGTTCTACAAGAGTGTATTAAATTTTTGATTCTTCAAGATTTGTATCTTTGACAATTTGACAAGAGTGTTAATTCATTATTTTTGTCTTATTATTAGAAGTAAGAGGACTATTTCACTTTTATTATTGTATTTTGAAGGTTATAAATTATATATCTTTATTTTTTTTATTTTTTTCCTAACAATGATTTTTTCCTTCAAGAGAGTGGACTATCCCTCTTTGTAAAAACTCTTATTTGATATTAAAAATTGCAGATTATCTTCCTCTAATTTGACTTATAAATTTATTTTAGTTGTCTATAAAAGAAAAAATTATGGATGCTAATCTTAGTAAAAGTAAGAATAGATTTGTATCTATTATAAACCTTCACAAACTTATTAATACTTTTAGGGTGGTAATCTCACTTATTTCTAACGTCAACCATAGAAGTAGTATTCTAATGCTTATAGAAGAAGTCAACAATGAAGTTCAAAGTCTATACCAAGAAATTATACAATTGAAAGAAACAAGTAGATAAATTTCACAAATCCAAGAAGTCTTGCTACTATTAATAAGAGAGAGGTAAAGATAAATATGCTAGAGAAGTTTGATGGAATAAGATCAAAGTTTTGAGGATTTTTACAACAAGTGAAGCTTTATCTAAGATTACATCCTTCTTAATATCCTTACAGATTAATTCAAATTAGATTTATAGGTGCACATTTCTTTAGGAGTGTTTTTTTTTTTGATTTGTACCCTTGATGGAAAATGATTCATGACTATTTTGTGATTTAAATTCATTCTTGAAAGTCTTTATAACTATATTTTGAAAAAATAATTGAAAAAAAATAGCAAGACCAAACTTCTATTTTTACAACAAAAATCACGTTTAGCTACTATATGTGCTATTGAATTCTAAAACCGTACTTACGACATAGATTGAAATGACAAGGCCTTTATCAATCAATTTTGGTATAGAATAAAAGATAATATTAAAGATTTATTGTTGGTAATATCAAAAATAGATTTATTAGAGCAATTTATTGCTTAAACTATTACATGCAACAATCAATTCTTTGAAAGACTCAAAGAATAAAGATTTGGTTAGAGAAACATAAATCAAGTCATGGTAACAACTTCTAAGTTCATAGAAGCTTATTAATCAAGACTAGAATCTATGTAAATTGATATAGTATATTTCAAACTTCTTATTGAATAAAAAAAGACTCAATGGCATAAAAAAGATTGTGTCTATATTATTGAGAATCTATGCATACTACTCAATATTATTCAAAGAAGTAATATAATCAAAAAATAAAGAGTATAGTTGCCAAATAGGATAATGTATCAAAAAACCAATTTTTTTTTACCTACAATAGGAATGATGTGGCTAAAATCTTGTGTGACACGTAATAAATGTCATATCTTCTCCTCAAATCTTTTACCTTGTTTTATAGTAGAAATTTTTTTAGAAGCAAAAAATCACAAAGGCTTAGTCTTATTAGATATAAAAGTCTTAGTTTATTTTATAAATAAATACTTTGTCAAAAAATAAGAAATATTCTTAATTAAAAAAACCAAACTTATGCAAGTAGAAGTACAAGATGGTCATTTTTTGTCTTTTGGAGATATTACCTTTGAAACTATTTCTTTAGATGTAGCAACTACTAGTCATAATAACTTAGTAATATTTAATGTGATTAAATATTTTTTCTATCTAATTTTATTATGATTATTATGGCTAAAAAAATATATCCTTCAAATAAATTAGATTTTTTGTAACCTTGATATTTTTTGTAGTTTAGTTGAAGATTTTGTTAGTCAAATAAAAATCCAAAAGTCCAATCATCCAAATTTATTGGTAGGTGTGTTTTTCTCGTTGTATTCAAGCTTCAATATATCAAAGAAATTGAACTAATAGAAGTGGATTCGAACATGGGGAAAGACTGGTTATATGAATTGGATCTGTTAGTATCACAATTGACTGTACTCTAGCTATGTAAAATCAATTATCAAACTACAAAACACCAAGGCTTACTACTTTCATCTTAATTCAACATATAATCTATTCTATGACTATCAATTCAACAATACTTCCATATTCTTATCCGATCATCTTCCACTTATTCTCTTTGCAGTTTATATATATTCAATTACTAATCTCCAGCTTATTTAGTATATTTAGTTTCTCAATTCATCACACAGGAATTCAATATCTTCACTTAACACAACACAATTTGATAATCTCAATTCTCAAGGTCACAGATTTTTTCCAAATCGATCAATCCAAAGTTATATTCTACAATATTCTAATAAAAATTTCAAGAATACTTCTCTCAATCACAATTCTTCATAAGAAAATAATAAAAGTAAAGAAAAAAAAGAGGTAGCACCAAGCTTGTCACGGCTTATGACTCTCACAGTTTGGCCTCAATTTTTCTTTTCTCAACCTCTTCATCCTATCCAAAAGATGATCTGTTTGCCATTAGATTCCAAAGGTTATGACCTTTTGAATTCTTAACCATTTGTTCCACTAACAACCTATTGTTATTAACTAAATTGCCTAACCATAAGTCTAATTCTCAAGGTTGTCAATAATCAACTAGTAATTTACCACATAATTTATTTACCTATTCTACATAGCCCCACTTCTAATTTTATAGTGTCTTTGCAAACATTATTTAGCCTCAACTTATAAAGACGTAGCAGCGTTGGTTTCTTCAATCAATGGTATTGGCTTATCACCCTTTGAATCGGTGACCTTATCCTCTGTTACATCTTCATCATGTGCCTCGGTGTTCAATGGTTCTCCATCCAAACATGCAGTCAGATCTTCGTTTAACAAACCCAATTCCTGTACTTGAGACTCAAGACAACAATTTGCTTGTCGCGCTCCTCAAACATCTTCTACTATTTTTTTGTCGATTTCAAAGGTATCTTCGAAGGTATTGTCGCTAAAACTAGCATATTGGTCTGCACTAAATTATTGGCCTCCTTCTCTAATGGGGCTAATTTAGTCTACAACATCACAACCTCTACCTACAGCTGCTCTTGCCATTCCTTCCAATCGATCTCTATCCTTACTTTCTCACATATCATGTTCGCCATCTTGTCTTTTTTTAAATGATTCAGTATAATTATAGATCTTCTAATTATACTGAATCATTTGGAAATCCGTCAACAACTCGATATGGCCCATGTCATCAAACTTGAAATTTTCCTAGAAATTTTTTAAATCGACTATCATATAGAAGTATCAAATCATTTGGCATAAAAGCCTTTAGTCTAAGCTTACTATTATAATAAGTCTTCCTTCATTTTTGTATAGTTTCCATTATCATTAATGTATTAGCTCTAGTTTCATCTAATTTTTTTAATTCTTCTAAACGGTGCCATAATAAATCATGATCTTCCAATCTATTATCTATAGAAATTCGTAAACTTTGGACTTCTAATTCAATAGGTAATATTACTTCCTGGCCATAAATCAATTGAAAAGGGGTAGCATTGGTAATAACTTTATACGCAGTATAGTATGTCCATAAAGTTGGAAACAACTTGGTGTCCCAATCTATTCCCGCTCCTAAAACTATTTTTTTTAAGATTTTACATAAAATTCCATTAGTCTTTTCCATTTGTCCATTGGCTCTAAAGTGATATGGTGTAGTCTTACAATGTTTTATCTCATATTTAGCTGTAAGTGCTTCGATTGTACTATTTATAAAATGAGTTCTTTGATCACTAACCAATTCTCGTGGACAATCGAACCATATAATAATATTTTCATACAAAACGGTTGCTACTGTGCTTGCACTATCGATTTTCGTAGCTATGGCTTTAGTCCATTTTGTTACATAATCCGTTACTACTAGTATATATCATTTTTGTTCATTTCTCGAGGATGCTACAATTGGTCCTACAAAATCAATTCCCCATTTTTCAAAAGATGCTTGAGCGAAAATTGGTATCAATGGCATTGTTGAAGTTCCAATAGGTCGACCCGTTCTTTGATATGGGTCATAATGAAGGACAAATTGGTGGGCATCTGCAAACATTGTTGGCCACCAATAACCAGCTTGTATAGCTTTACGACCTGTGTTGTCCCTCGTAAAATGTCCACTACAACTATCCAAGTAGCAACCTTCCAATAGAATACTCACTTCAGTTTGATAAATACAGCGTTGCAAAACTCCGTCCTTGTCTTGTTTATATAAAGCTTCACCAATCATCGCATAAGGTGCATATTTTAATATTAAGTGTCGTTTAAGCTTTTCATTAAAATTAGGTGGAAAGGTTTGAAATGTCAAGTATTGAATTATTTCACTATACTTTAGAGTAATTACATCTACCGCAAACAGTTCTGTATCAGATAGTGCATTGTTAATGGGTTCATTACCCAATATATTGGATAATTGAGATAAATGGTCCGCATTGGAATGTGATTTTTCTGGTCTTACCTGAATAGTAAAGTCAAATTCATGCAAGAGTAAAACCCATCGTGCAATACGACTACTCAATTGAGGCTTATTAATCATATAGTTTAAAGCATCATGGTCGACATAGAAAACAACTTTATAACCAAGAAGATAATGTCAAAACTTTTGTATGGAATAAATCAACCCTAATGCTTTTCTTTCAGTTGTTGTATAATTTCTTTCAGCTGCTACCAATTGATGACTTGCATAATAAATAGGGTGATCAAAACCTCAGTCATCTTTCTGGCTTAGAATAGAACCAATCGCGACATTAGATGCATCTATATAAACTTGGAATGGTTTTGTCCAACAAGGTGCCACCAATATAGGTGCTAAAACTAATTTCTATTTCAATGTTTTGAATGCAATTGTACATTCCATTATCCAAAATGGACTGGTCCCATCAATTGGTGGTTTCTTCAAGAGATTTGTCAAGAGAAGGCATATAACTATGAATAGATAGATAAATCGCCGATAATAACTGACATGGCTGACAAATGCTCGAACACCCGTAATAGTGTCTGGTTGCTTTAATTCTATTATAATCTTTATTTTATCTGGATCTGTAGCAATGCCTGCCATCAAAACTATATGATCTAATAGTTTACCAGAAGACACACTAAATTGGTACTTTTCTGAATTTAAAGAAATTCCATATTTGGCACATTGATTCAAACATTGACCTAGACATTCTAAATGCCTGGCTCTCGTACTGAATGTACAAAAATCATCTAGAAATATTTCCATTGAAATTCGTAGATAATCTTGGAACGCTTACGTCATTACCCTTTGAAATGTAGTTGGTGCATTACAAAGCCCAAATGGCATAACCTTATAGGCAAAGGTCTCCCAATCCACAATAAAAGTAGTTTTTAACTAGTCTTCTTTTACAATTTTAACTTGATTATAACCAGAGAATCCATCAAGAAATGAATAACATTCATGTCCAATGACAACATCCAATATACTATCCATGAATGATAAAAGAAAATAATGCTTCTTGATAGTCACATTTAATTTGCGGAAATCTTGATAGATGCAAACTTTTCTATTATTTTTTGGTACCATAACAAATGGTGAAATCCATTCACTGAAAAGAACCGGATAGATAAATCCAACCTCCAAGAGTTTATCCAGTTTTGCTTTTACCATAAGTGAGTATTTTGGATTAAGTCGATGTTGTCTTTAGCATACTAGTGTAGTGTTCTCTTCCAATATAATTTGATGCTCACAAACTTCAGCTGGAATTCCTTTCAAATCCGCATACGACCATACAAAAGTAATTTTATGCATTAAAAAGTAATGCACCCAAATTTCTTTCTCCTTGCCTTTTATACCGTCGTAAATCTGAATGATTTGAAGAGGCTCCCCTGTACCTAAATTAATGGATTGACATCATGGAATTTTAGGAGTCTCTAGAATAATGTTCTACTCAATTTTAGAATCTTTCATAAAATCCAACAAATTAGAACTTTTCAACTCCAGTTCCATAGTACTAATGTGTTTAACATCATGTCCATTCATCCAATATGCAATCATATGATTAGAATCGTCAATAACATCTGAAGGAACTAAGTACTCTCCCGGTCCCCTGCACTGGTAGTTCATTCTAGTGTACTCAACAACTTACCTTTTATCAGCATAAATTAGATCAAGTGCACCAATTTCTTCTTTTGTAGACTGAACTTCATAATCCGATGTGAATTCTGAACTGGCGAATTGAGTTTCTCCATGATATTGGATAGGGTACATTTGAAGCACAACTTTATCATTACCTTTCCCAATTATCAATGTACCATTGCCCCAGTCATTTTGAGCTTTAGCTTGATACAATCACGGTCGTCCTAATAAAATTGGGTATGACAATATAGAGCTTTGCAATCGAAAAACAATATAATCAATTTTGTAGGTAATCCTCGTAATTATTGTTTCAATACTTCATAAAATATCCATAGGTTTAACTTGACTGGAGGCAGCCATTCTCAAAACCACTGTAGTAGGCAATAAGTGATTCAAACCCAACTCCTCCATTGTAGCGGCATTCATAAGATTTACACTAGATTCCCCATCTACTTGCACTTTTGATAATAACACTCTAACAATTGAGACATCAATTGTTGGTGCACACGGATTGGGATTCAAACTTATTTCTCGGATTTCTTTATTTCGAGATCTGTAACAAATTAATGATGAATTTAAGATAGTTTAGCACTCAAGTGCTAATGCCAATAGTTGCTTCATAGAGATCGTGGGCTATATAGTGCTCAAATCTTTTAGAATATCATATGGTTCTGTATTAGTAGTAATTTCCAGTATCCGTTTCTTCTTTCCAGTCTTAGACACCGACGCAGATAAATTGGTTTTCTCTATATTAGAAATTGGTAAAGCTATTGGAACTAAATTTGACTGAGCCTATAAAATCAGTTCTTTCAATGGGTAAGATTATTCTCCCAATTGGGCTGATATTGGTTCCTAAGAATTCACGCCTCTTAGAGGATCTTTCAACAGAAAGGACGTTTCTTGAAACTATATAGAAAACGGAACAACTTGAAACGAAATCAAAGCCTCCGTAATTGGTACCTCATTAGGATACACAATCGATTCAAGTCTTATACTGAGTAAGGAGTCCATGTCAGGACTTGGATTGGATGGTCCCATAATTGGGTCCAATTGGCCCTTAACTTCAAGATCACTGAAATGTTGAATTGATCTTTTCTCCTTTTGCTAACTTCTTGTAAGGACAACTTGGACTACTTCTATCCAATGAACTGGTGAATCTTGAGGACCTTGATTTATCTCCTTCATTTTTTCTTGGCTTTGGATCTGTTGATCTCGATTATTGAAATTGAATGGAGCATTACATTGCCGATAAGTATGTCATGACTGCTTGCAATTCGTACACACTAATCGTCACTGACTCTGGGATTGAGACATTTACTTGCATAATGACCAATTTGTCTACAACGAAAACCAGAAAGTGGTCTTCTTGTACTTCCATCTGGCATATTAGGTGTCTCCATCGATATATACCTACTAGGCTTATTCCATGTAGGGTTAGAAAATGATCTTGGTTTTTCCGTATGGCCAATTCTTCCATCTTCTTTGTTATATTTAATAACAAGGCTTCATTTGGATCTTTAATAGTCGCATTTGTGAACAACTCCGGTTGTTGATAGGTTGGCAAGGTAAAATAAAGTGTCATTATTATTGGAGCTATTGCTTGGAGTGGTGTAGGATTAATTGATTTTTGTAATATAACATTCTTCACATTGGAATTAGCCATTTCTGGATAATTATCCATCGATACATTTCCCAGTTGTATTTGTTGGCTTCCTGAACTTGGAATCATCGTGGCCCCTACTGTTAACAATTAGTCATAATAACATTCTTCCCATACCTTTGCTTATGCCAACGATGCCTCTCCTGTAGCTGGTCGAGCATCTTTTACAAACATTTATAATTTTGATGGATGCAAACTATTGATTAATATCGATAATATAAATACCTCTGGCTTTTGATTATTTGACCATTTACAAAATATATCCGCGACCTGGCCATAATAGGACTCTACTCATTCCCTCGCAAACATCTTGTTATTTATAAAACTTTTTCGAAGCCGATCTTCAAATCCAATTAGTCTAAAATGGATTAGGAAGGCGTTCATCAAGGCCTTCCAATTGAAAAATCTAGCCATTGGTTGCCGATTATACCACTCAAAAACTGTATCTTTTAACGTTGCTGGCAACCATCTCAACCAAATGTCTTCAGTTCTACCATTATTAGCCACATTGGCTGTCAAGAATTGAGATATATGATGATCAAGATCAGAGTTTGGCCAACTATTAAAAGTAGGTAATGGTGCCACACTTGTAGTGCGGTCTTCTACTGCTCCCATTTGTACTGCAATTGGTACTTTTGGCACTCCCGCCACCATTGGTGTTATTATTGGTCTCCTTGCTATTTGAATCTAAATTTTTCTTCCTTTGGTTTTACTTGGACCTACAATTTCTTTTTGTCGTTCTCATAAGAGATTTCTTATGCATAATTACTCCTGTGTTTCTTTCGCTTGTTGATTAATTTGTTGATACTCCTTCCCTTCATGATTATCACTCATAATCTTTCATTCTTCTTTACAAAATCAATACTACCTTGAATTATAACTCACATATTTGTAATCCTAAAACTGGTTCTTCTCACATTTTCATTCAACATATAATTCCATCTCTCATACAATCAATTTCTAACATTTCATATTGTTATAATTTCCTCGACAGTAGTGCCAAAATATTATACTTGTTGTGTTCAAGCTTCATTATACCAAAGCAATTGAGCTAATAGAGGTGGGTTCAAACACGGGGAAAGACTGGTTATATGAATTGGGTCTATTAGTGTCACAATTGACTGTACTCTAGCTATCTAAAATCAATTATCAAACTACAAAATACTAAGGCTTACTACTTCCGTCTTAATTCAACACATAATCCATTCTATGACTATCAATTCAACAATACTTCCATATTCTTATTCGTTCATCTTCCACTTACTCTCTTTGCAGTTTATATATATTCAATTACTAATCTCTAGCTTATTTAGTATATTCAGTTTCTCAATTCATCACACAGAATTCAATATCTTCACTTAACACAACACAATTCGACAATCTCAATTCTCAAGGTCACAGATTTTCTCCAAATCAGTCAATCCAAAGTCATATTCTACAATATTCTAATCACAGTTTCAATAATATTTCTATCAATCATAATTCTTCATAAGAAAATAATAAAAACAAAGAAAACAAAGAAGTAGCACCAAGCCTACCACTGCTTACGACTCTCACAGTCTGGCCTCGATCTTCTTTTTCTCAACCTCTTTATCCTACCCAAAAGATGATCCGTCAGCCAACAGATTGCAAAGGTTATGATCCTTTAAATTCTTAACCATTTGTTCTACTAACAACCTATTATTATCAACTAAACTGCCGAACCATAAGTCTAATTCTAAAGGTTGTCAATAACCAACTAATAATTTACCACAAAATTTATTTACCTATTCTACAAGGTTCAAGAGCTTTCATGCATACTTTGAAAATAAGATCAATTTTCGATTTATATAGCACTCCTATTCTCAATGGAAAAAAAACTTCAAGTGGCATTCTAAACCAATTCAAGATTATGAAGAGATTTTTAAAAAGAAGAATGTAGATACTTTTTTAAAGTATTATGCTTGTGATTATTCCATAGATCCTAAAGAAAGAGCTCAACTACCATTTAGACCAATCTATAACCTATTACAAAATAAATTAGTTACATTCAAGGAATATATTGATGAAAATTTGACTAAAATCTTCAGACACCATTCTAAATCTCTAATAAGAGTTCCTATCTTATTTATGAAGAAAAAAGATGGATTTCTATAGATATATTTAGACTATCAAGGATTCAATAAGATCACCATCAAGAATAGGTATCTTCTACTTTTAATTTTAAGACTTCTTGATCAATTAAATTAAATAAAGATTTATATTAAAATAGATCTATGATGAGCATATAACTTCGTGTACACTAAAAAAGGATATGAATAGAAAAATTACGTCTCAAATCAAGTATGAGTATTTCAAATATAATATCATATCTTTTAAATTTATGAATATATTTTTTATTTTTTAATATTTAATGAACGATATTTTTTGTGAGTTTTTTAATGACTTTATTATTTGTTATTTAGATGATATTTTAATTTATTCTAAGAATATAAAAGAATATAAATTTTATGTTTGTCATGTCTTATAAAAATTAAAAGATTTAAGATTATATACCAACATGAAAAAGTATGTATTTTATATTATTCAAGCTAATTTCTTAAGATATATCATTTCAAATAATGACCTTATGATGGATTCCAAGAAGATCCAAACTATCATAGATTTAAAGATCTCAAAAATAGTTAAAAATATTTAATGTTTTTTTTTGAGATTTTCTAATTATTATCAAATTTTCATTAATTTTTTTTTCAAGTTAAAGCTCTTTTATATATTTGACATATAAAGAAAAATTTGAGTGGAGTAAAGAAGTTGAAGCATCTTTTGAAGCCTTGAAGTAATCATTTATTTCTCTACCAATCATGTATTGCATCAACTTTTTTAAGTTATTTTTTTATGGAAACAAATGCATCAAATTTTCCTATAGGTACATTACTGTTACAAATGTGAGCAAATGATAAGCTCTATTTAATAGCTTTCTATTCCAAAAATATTTTAGAAATCAAGATTAATTATAAGATCCATGACAAAGAGCTTCTTGTAATCAAGGATTCATTTTAAGAATGATATCATTATCTAGAAGGTACTTTTAATCCACTCACCATATATACAAATCACAAGAACCTCAAGTATTTTATATTGACACGTGTTTTGCATCATTGCCAAGTATGTTGGAATATATCTTTATTAAGATTTGATTTCAAGATTACTTATTAATCCAAAAAATAACAAGGTTTCTTAAATACCCTTTCTAAAACTTCTTATCTTATATCAAAAGAAATAGATATAGCTTTTGATCAACAAAGAACAATTTTCTTAAAGCTAGAGGATTTTCATCTTCAAGTGATGAAATCAATATTCATTGTTAATTCAATCTTTTTTAAGCAAATTCAATCAATTATGTCCTCTGATCTTCTTATTTATGATATTAAGAATAATTCTTCTAAGTTTCAAGGTACTTCTAAGTATGGTCATAAGTCTATAATCTATTTTATTTTAAAAAAAATTATCCATTCCATAAGACAAAGCACAATTACATATTCTTCAAGCTTGTCACAACTTTTTAATAGTTGATTATTTTAAATACAACAAAACTTTGGAGCGAATATCTAGAGATTTTTAGTAGTTTCAAATATAGAAGGTAGTTAAAGACTTTGTACAATCATGTAAAATTTTTTCAAGATCGAAACCTCCTTGTCATCAACCTTATAGACTTCTTCAACTATTACCTATTTCAAAACAACTATGATTTTTTATTTCTATAGATTTTATTATAAATCTTTGAATCTTATATTATTTTGAGTCTATATTCATGATAGTAGATCAATTCACTAAGATGACATATTTTTTATTATATATAAAATCTATTACAAATAAATAAATAGCTAAATTTTTCCTCAAAAATATCTATTATTATCATGAATTTTCAAAAGATATTATATTAGAAAGAAGATGAAATTTATATCAAGTTTTTAGAGAACTCTTTTCAAGATATTGAAGGTAGATATAAAATTATCTTTGGCTTTCCATCTTCAAACTAATGGCCAAGTATAGTTAATAAATCAAGTTTTGAAATAATATTTGAGATGTATTATCAACTAACAAGAAAATGATTAGATAATTTTTTTATCATTAGAAAAATTTATTTATAATAATATAGTATATTCTATAATTTAAAAAATACCTTTTTTTAATCAATTATGGTTATCATCCACAACTTAATACTTTTGATTTTTAAAAATTTGATAATCTTATGGAAAAAGATTTGACAAATCTTTTGTCAAAGCTATATGTAATAATAAATGTACATTTAAGAGATGCTTAAGAACAATAAAAGATCATTGTAGATGCTTATCATAAGAAATAATATGAATTCTATGTTAGTAATAAGATATAATTATTTCGTCATAATATCAAGACTATTTACCTTTATAATAATTTGGATTACTATAGACGTGGATTATTTCTTATATATAAATAAATTTATCCAATTGATTATTGATGGTATCTATCAAAGTCTATAAAGATCCATCTCATGTTTCATGTATCTCTTCTTAAATCATACAAGATAATAAATATACTAAAAAGTTGATAAATGCTATTGTGCTAAAGAAGTCTAAGGCATTTAGGTTCATTCAAGACATGCAACTAGCCAATAGAGTGACTATTAAGAATATGAGATATAGACTAATGATAGATGAAGTAACGAGAGCTTTTAGAAGCCATGCCATTTATTCTAGTCGGAATTTATATTTGAGCTATGATCATTTTTAATTAACAAAAGAGAGTAGGAACTTAACCACTATAAAGATTCATTTGGATTTAATATATATGTATACTTTACTGCAAGGTGCAACTAATTTCATGGCTCATATGTAAAATGCAATAAATCAAATTTTAAGAGAGTTTATATCAGGGAAGACCATAGTTTTTTTGAATGATGTTTCAATAAAAGGTTGCAAGAATAAAGTTAAGGATTTGACTTTGAGAGAGAATGGATGCCATACATTTGTAAAAAGATATATTAAAGATATGGAGTACATTTTGAAAAGACTTAAAGAAGTAAATCTCACTTTATTTCTTAAAAAGCCTACTTTTGGATTTAAAGAAATTATATTTGTTAAAAATTTATGCAAAAACTATGGAAGAAAATCAAATTTGAATAAGATAGATGCCATAAGAAGAATGAAAGCATATAGGAGCACCATCAAGGTAAGAAGATTTTTGGGTGCTCGTGTATTTTATCATATATGGATTCACTATTATGCTCATATTATGGAGCCTTTATAATAATTATTGAGATTTTTTTTTTTTTTTTTTTTTTTTTTTTTTTTTTTTTTGCATGGAATGAAGATTAAGAATATGAGTCGTTAAATCGACTCACTAATTGTTTTAAAAAAAAGATGTATTTAGAGTACTTTAAATCACAATATATGGTAAATAATATAGAAATCTTTAGACAAATAAAAAATTAGAATGTTAGTTGTAGAAATAGAATCTTAGTAAGTCTTGGAAGTAATTATCTTAGTTGGCTTAATATTTTTTTATTTATTATTGAGTATTAAGAATTATTTATTAAGTTCAATATTTATATTTAACTTCTATCTATATGTATTAATTATAAAAAACTATAAATTTTAATTAGTAGCTAGAAGAAGCATAAGAAAGAACTTCATGGCTTTTTAATTATTTATATAAAAAGTAGGATTTATAATGGGTTTAAATTTATTTTATTACTTTAAAATATCATCAAGATAGGAAAATATAGCCTTAAATTGATATTAGTATTATAAAACTATTATAAGAATTTTTAGAATTTATTTAGAATTTATTTAAAAAATTTAGATCAATTTTAAGACTTAGATAAAAATAAATTTTACTACTTTGAGAGCCAATATGAAAAAATAGAGCAAGATTTGAAGGCGATACTAAGTTCTATAGTTAATTGGATATTTTTAAATATCATGGTGAAGTTAAAATTTTAAAAATGTTTTATCTATTAATAAAAAATAGGAGGATCAACAGCTAGTATAGTCCTCATAAGAAAGAAGGTATACAAGTCCCATATAGGTTGTAGTACCTTGAAGGTAGTTAAAAAGATATGACTAAGGCCTTGTGGCTTCTTTTAGACACCCTTATGTACTACATGTGAGCCTTAGTGAGGTTTGAACCTTGATCTATAAACAAATTATCCTTAAGGTAAAATATTGTGACTCAAATTTTTTTTTGAATGTTGATATATTTTGGAAAGAATGGTATATTACACATGAATTGTAGTACATAATAAAAGATGATTTGTACACCAAATAAAGTATTTTTTTAAAGCTACCAAATGAGTCGAAGTTGAAAAAAATCCATTATGTAAATGTAGAGCTATGATCAATCTAATTTGGAATAATATTGAAATATTTTTTTGAGTATGATATTCAATTATATATTAGTAATTTGTAGGACTTCATTTGGCCTTGATAACTGCTTTCAACCTCCTAAGCATAGTTTTTATTAATTTTTAGTATAAAATTGTTTCAATATTATTTTATTTTGTACCTATTTTTTTTCATAATTTCCAAATTACATTTGGTTTTATCTTTCATGTGTTGAGTTGGCATTTAAAGTACTTCCAAAGATATTCAATGGGATTAAGATAAAGACATTGAGCATGCCAATCTATTACTTTAATTCCATGATGATCAAATTACTTCCATACTACTTTTGAGTTATGCTTGAGGTCATTATTTTGTTGAAAAATCACCTCTTCTTTAAAAATACTAGATTCTTCAATGCTATGGAGCAGGTTGTTTTCAAAATTTTTTACAAATTGCTTAACATCCATCTTCCCTTCTCAATCCATCTTCTCAATTCTATTCTATCTCGTACAACTCTATATCATTATATTTCTATTTCTATGCTTAATTATTTTTTAGATCTTCTTGTAAAGCAAAGATTGATTCTTTTTTTTCCATACCTACTTTCTGCCATCTGACCCAAATCTATTGATTTTTGTCTCATTTGACCATATAATCTTCTTCTAAACCTCCATAGTCCATTTCTTGTACTTCAAAGCAAAATCCAAGTATTCTTTCTGATGGCAAGTAGATAGTAGTGGTTTTTTCTTTTCACCACAACTTTTATATTCTATTTCTTGAAAATATTTCAAATAATTTGGATTGATATAAGATTATTGATAATATTGATAAGATTTTTAGTAACTTCAATAGCATTTTTAGCCTTTCTAGTGTTGATATTACAAATAATTGTCCTTTTATCTACTACAAAGAGCTTCTTTGGTCTACCTAATTTAAGATTTTTGTTATTAAAAGTGATCTTTTTTATTAGCCTAAAGATAATAACTTTACTACAATCAAGTTCAAAAGCAATTTGGCCATAAGATTTTTGAAAATGAAGAAGAACAGAGGTGACGTTGTCTTAGAGAGAGCAGAAAATAGATCTCATAGTTGTTCAAGAAATTGTTAAAGGCACAAGAATTTGACAAAGAAATATGTCAAGATTAAAGACAAGATGAGATTGATAAAAAAAGTAATTCTAAAGACTCCTATTTATACTATAATGAAGGTTATAAAAATCTATGGTACTTTCTATGGAATTTTTTAGAAGTCTAAAGAAGCTTCTAAAAGTTTAAAGAGGCTTCTAGAAGCCTATAGAACTTTCTAAAAGATTGTAGTAGATTCTATAAGTATCTAGAAGGTTCTAAAAATTTATAGAAGATTCTAAAAGGTCTTATAATGTTATAATTTTGAATATGTCTGTGCGAAGAATTATGATTAAGAATAGTACTTTTATAGCTACTAATAAGCATTAATGATGTCATTAGATTAATAATAATATTATTATAATAAATTTGATGATGATTGAATGTTATAATATTGAGTAATTGATAGAATCCAAAAATTAGACACCACACTCAAAAAATTGTTTCAATACTATTCCAAATTAGATTGGTCATAACTCTGCAATTACTTAATGGATTCTTTTCAACTTAGGCTTATTTGATAGCTATAAAGAAATATGTTATTTGCTATACAAACCATGTATCATTATTCATAATAATTTATTTGTAATACACCATTCTTTCTAAAATGTGTCAATATTAAAATAGTTTTTTGAATCACCGTATTTTTACTTAAATTTTTATTTTTAAACTTCCATAATTCATTCATGTTAATTTGGATTTATATTTTTCTTATATCACTAAAAAGATAAAAAAATATTTTTCTAAATATGTATTTTTTACTTTTATTTTTTATTTTTTATTAGGTAAAAATTTAATGAATAGATTGGATCAAATTTTGGATTGTGTAATTGCTTGATTTCATTAATTTAAATTATTTTGTCTTTGCTCTTCTTTTATTTTTACTATTTTCTTTCTCCACTTTATACCACTAATTACAAGCAACTCTTAATTGAGGCCATCTTGTAACTTGGATTAAGGATTGAATTTTATACTTGTAAAGAATTGGCTATAAATGGATTAAAGGTGGTTTTAAAATTACCACTAATATTAAAACAAGTAGACTATAATTATAGAAGACCAATGTTGGACTACGTGAAGTCTTACTTAAGAATGGATTGGGCACATGACTGTGGAAGGTAGAATAAAAATTATAATAAAAAATCCTAAATTTAATAGAATATTAAATAACTCTAATTAAATCTTAATAATTCTAAACAAGCTTTAATCAAATTCAAAAGAAACTTTAAAGAAATTACAAAAGAAACAATAAGAAATCTTAAAAGAGTTTAAAAGAAATCTGCAATAAATTTTTAAACAATCTTTAAGAAATCTTAAAGAAATCTTAAAGAAATATTAGAATAATCACACATATATGTTAAATAAATCTCAAAAAATTCATAATTTAAACCTAATTGAAATCCTAATGGACTTCAATCAAACCCTAAGCCAAATCCTTAATCCTAAACAACCTTAAATCCTAAATCTTAAATCTTAATCTAATTTCTAAACTCCAAGTAAATCCTAAGCAAATCTTAAATCTTAAATCCTAAATAAAATCCTAAATCTTAAATCCTAATCTAATCCTAATCCTAAACTAAATCTTAATTAAAACTTAACCAACTCAACTTAATCTTAGTACAATTTAGTACCTCAATATCTATTGATTAAACTATTGATTTTACTTAAAATTTACACACTTTTCAATAACTAAGTTAGCAACAAGCATAAAAAATTTGATAACAATCGAACTTACCAAATAGAAGAAAAATATCAAAATCCACTTGAGTGTTGGTTGGCTTCCTTTTTGAACCTTAATGCTAATATTTTAGTATAAATATTTCTTTCTCATACTATTCAATTGTTTTCAAAATTCATATATATATATATATAGAAAATCAAGTCTATTACCTTCACACATAAATTTCACTCCAATCCAATTAATAGATTCCTAAAGAAGTTGGAAATCTTAATTATCCTTCAAAGTCTAATTTTTGAGACTTTAACCTTCTTGAAATTCAATAACTTTCAATTCAAGTATTTGATCAAGTTCAAACTTATAGCATATACTCCAAACAACTATTCTCATAAGTCCTCAAAATTTGAATCATAGATCTACTACCTAACTTACAAAATTTTCTAAAACGTAATAACTTTTTTATTTCATAAATTCTAAAATCATCCAAAATAATTGTGACTTTGCAAAGTTCTTATAAAGTCATTACACTCTCAAATCATTCAAAATCAATGTCCAAAAAAATCTTATCAAGTCTTCTCTAAAATATTGCTCTTTGATCTATAAAAGAACCTTGGAGTTGCCATAGGTGCCCAGTTTTGTGCCTTAGGGTCTGATTTCGTTCCACGTTGATAATTGGTCCTCTTTGGATATCAAATTTTGCCTTTTTGAGTTATTTTTTTATTAAAATCAACTCCTTACTTCTTCTTACATATTCTCATATCCTTTATTTTTCTAATTTATCTTGTTTTGCCTTATTTATGGCCTTATAAAGTACGTAGAAGTCAACTTTGTAAAAAGGTAGAATTTACACTTTTAGTTTTATTTTCTTTTCGACTATTGTCTATTTTTTAAGATAATTTGCTATAATATTTGAAGAAAGATCTTCTATAACATAATAATTTCTTCACTCTTTTCACCTATTAGTCATATTACATCATGACATCTATCCTCTTTGAACTTATGCATCTTCTAGCATGTGCCAATGATTCTTCAATATGTGGATGTAGAATGCTCCTCATCTTGGTTAAATTTTTTATCTTTGATTTGGTCTTCTATTCTCATTTTAATATCTTATGATAAATTTTATTCTTTATTTAAATAAATATCTTCACTTCTTTTTTTAAATAACTTAATTTTCTTATTTTCTATAGGTATCTTCAATTGTATACCATCAAATTTTTATAACAAGTATATTCTATTGTCGTATACTTGTTTAACAACATAAGGCCCAAACTATCTTTTTGTAATTTTTTTTGTTGTATTATGTTGATTGATTAAGCTACTATCATAAACTAATACATAATCACTATTTTTAATTGCTATAGATTATAGTCAATATTTTTTATTAAATATTTTTTTATTCCTTTTTCTTGTTTCTTTCAACCTCTCTATTGTCAATTCAACATCATCAAGTCTTCTCTCTAATTGTTGAATCCATAATACTAAAAGTTTTTTTTTCTATTGAGATCATCTTTCCAATGCAATATACTCCATATAGGCCCTATATCTTCTATTGGCATTATCGATTTTTGTCCATACAATAGTTCAAAAGGCATATAACTTATTACTAAACTATAAGTTGTACAATCCGTCCATAGTATAAATGATAATAGTCTAAGCTATTCATGCGCTTTGCCATTGCATGCCTTCACTAATGCCTTAACAATAGGTGAATACCTACGCTCACTTTTACCATTATTTTTTGGATTATAAGCTGTTATTAAAGATAGGTTTAATTCCTATTCTTCTAAAGAATATTTCATGCTTCTCTGACATCCAATTCAAGCCTATTTGCTATAATATTTTTAATGCAACCATAGCAACAAATAAAATATTCTAATATAAATTGACATACATCTTCAGTATTCTTTGTTCTTAATGCTTGTCCTTCAACCATATTTGATAAATTTCCTTATGCAAGTACCAAATACCTCATTTATTCTAGTCTCATAGGCATCACTATTATTTCCACCATTCACTTATAATATAAAGTTAAAAGATATATTAGGTATAATCCATCTTGATGTCAAATGTTTGAATATACTTGAATCTCAGAAGATCTCATAAAATTTGCTACATCTTTGTACATGCCCTTTCATCAATATTTTTCTTTCAATTTAGTAAACGTTACCTAAATACTTCAATGCCTTGTTCATAAACTTTCATGAAATTCCTTAATAATCTTTTGTTGAACTTCCAAATTGCATAGCACTTGTTGTGGTGCTTCCTCTTTCTTCTTTGGATACTTCTACAAAAATCCATTTTGAAAGAAATATTTGTATAATTTCCTTCAAATCTTCTTAAATTCTTCATTCATCTAAATTTTTTGCCACATTAATGTACTTGAATATTTTTCTATATACAACTATTCACCATAATATAACTCTTCTAAGAATAATTCAAGTAGTGTAGCCAAATATAATCCATTCCTTCTTGTACACAAAGTTGAATAAAAGTTGGTACTACTATTTTCTTCATCATCAATCATATCATCTTCATCATCATATCATACTTATGACAGCATATTCGCAATCACATTGTCTTTACTCAAAATATGCTTGAATTTTGAATTCATAGACTTTATATATGCAATCCATCTTAACATTGCTATATCTGGTGTAGAGCAACTAGTAATCAATTCTAATAAAGATAAATATTTTTTTTCTATAACTACCAATGCACCAATCAAGTATTCTTTTTTATTTTTTATAGCTATTATTATATACAATAATTCTCTTTTAATTTGTGTATATGCTCTTTGCCTAGTATTCAAAACCTTTGCTCCAAATCTTATTATATATCTATTCTCTTCTTCATCATCTTGTCCAACTGTCCAACCTATTTCAATTGGACTTGCATGAGGTCTTAATATCACTGACCTTTTATATTCATAATTTACTTTCTTCAAAGTTTGAGGTGAAGAAAGAAGTTCTTTCAATTTTTCTATAGATTTTTTTTGTTCTTATTTCTATTAAAATTTCTAATTTTTTTGTAACAACTCATACAATGGAACTTCTATATGTGCAAAATGAAGTATTTATATATGATAAAAATTACATGCTTCTAAAAACCTTTGAATTTCTATTATATTTGCATATTCTTTTATTTTTTTAATAACATCAATCTTTTATATACTTGGCTTGCGTTTATATGATCCACATATGTATCTTACCACCAAAATTTTTTTTATTCCATACATTGATTTGATCTCTAAAAGATTAAATAAACTTCTTTTTATCTTGTCAAAAACTTCTCACAATCATTTATATAATCTACCACAAACTTCTTACATCCCATTGAATCCAATGTCTCATCTTTTCTTTCTTCTTTATATCTTTTAATTGGCAAATCATCTAAAAAAAGTCATTATTATATTCAAAATAAATTCTCTTAATACCTTATGCATTTCATTCATTATATATGCCACAAAATTTGTAGCCCCTTATGATAATGTATATATTTTGACCAATCCTAATGGTATCTTCATATTTATTAAATCTCTACTTTGCATTGCTAATTGAAATTGAATATAATTTGAATAAAGATCAATCATTAAATAGATAGCTCTTCCAACAAATGCTTCTATAAATTCATCTATAATTGAACTTGAACCCAAATTTTTAATAGTCACTTTAGTCACATGTTGCATATCTTGTATAAATCTCATTGTTCTATTTTTCTGTGGTACTATAAATCATCAATTAGAACAAGATACCATAGACAATTTTAAAAGTCTCATTTTATTTTTTTCATTGAATAAATCTATTAGCTTAAATAAATGTGCTCTTGGTATTGAAATTGGTCGCAAATTCCATGGTTCATGACGAATAGTAAAAATAACCATAGGTGCTATAATACTTGAATCAATATATCTGATTTCATGTGCCTCAAATATAAAAGCCTTTTTATGTTGTCCAAACATATCTTTAAAATATTTTATTTATATTTTATCAAAAATCCATCACATCCAACATTTAATCCATCTAATGTAGCATCCATAAATGCATGCTCTATCTTCATAGAATTCCTTAAATTTGGTTGTCTAGATGCTCTATTCACCCTTTCTTCACAATCTGATGGTAGTAACAAAGCTACTAGTTTGATATTTTTTGCTACTGATTTATACTTAGTTTCAATATGTACTCCTTGGAGATTTAAATTTTCTATAAATTTGTGAATTTTATCATAATATTCTTTAAAACATACATTAATAATTCTATTCTTTCCTTGCCATCCACCTTACAATAAATAATTTAATTCTTCTATAATATTTATAAATCCCACTTCTTCAAATGCTTCTAAAATAAATTCATTCTCAATAAGTTTTCTATTTTTTTCAGTTTTTACTCAATATTTTTAACATATCATTTATCTATCTTCTTTATCTTGTCAATAGTCTTAAAAGACAATATACAATCTTATGTCAATTCAATAAGTCTAGATAATGTCTTCTCTTCTATACTTGGTGGAAACATGTCTTTTTTCTAATCCATTACAATCTTGCCTTACAATGGTATGTAGTAAAAATCCTCAAGGTCTTCAAATTTCTCATTTGATAATAGCTTCTCTTTCAACTTATCATGATTCCTTTAGCACAAACAATAAAAAATTGAGTTGTTTTCATTCCATCTTTACTTCCTGTTTTTGCATAAGCTAAACTATCACCTATTATCTTTATTTCTATTTGTATAGCAATAATATATGGTTGTTCAAAAATAATAGGATATATAGACATGTCTTGCATAAAGAAATTTTTTTCATGAATAACATCTCCTATTGTCATGGATAGAGACATGTATTTTAGTAAATATTTATATGATTAGGTAAAATTAGATAAAATTAAATAAATTAAGGTTAATTTTACAATACCTTCTTTGTAATTTCACAAAACCTACTTTATAATTTATATGTATTTTTAATTGATTGATAGGTTAGAAACTTAATTAACAACTTAACCATGTGTTGGTAGTTTGTAGAACAAGCTAATTATGTGGCACACATATAGAAAACTTGCTTTATAAGTTAAGATACATGTCTTATAAAGTCAACATGTTTTGGAGGTTCTATAGGATATTATTATATAGCTTCTAATTAAGAGTATATATGGAGGCAAGAAAAAAACTTTCTTCACTCTTGTCAATATCTTTTTAGTCTTTAGTATTATTTTAAGACTTTCTAGTCTTCTTTTTTTTGACAATAGTCATTCTAGTTCAATGTTATATCAACTTTGAGTGACTTTCTAATTATTTTTAATGGCACAAGAATATATTGAGGATTTCTTTCTTCAAGGTTCATGTCCTTGACGGTTTGACAAGAGTGCTAACTTATTATTTCTATCTTCTTTTAGAAGTGAGTAGATTACTCTACTTCTATTGTTGTATTTTGAAAGTTGCGGACTATCCACCTTTAAACAAATAATCTTGTCTTTTAACATTGAACTTTTCTTTAAAGAGAGTGGATTATCCTTCTTTGTGAAAATTTTCATTTGTTATTAGAGGTTGTAGATTAGTCTCTTTTAATTTAATTTTTTAAATTTGTTTGAATTATCTATAAAAGGAAAGATTATGGATGCTACTCTTAACAAAAGTGAGAATAGATTTTCAATTGTTGCAGATCTTAATGAACTTGTCAATACTCTATGAGTAGAAATTTCACATATTTCTAATGTGAATCATGGAGGTACTATTCCTATGCGTATAAAAAAAATTTAGAGTTAGGGACAAGAAGTTGTGCAATTGAAGAAAGGAAGTAGATCGACCTCACAACCAAATCTAAGGAGTTTTGCTTCTACAAGTATGACCAAAAGAAGGATTAATATGCCTAAGAAGTTTAATGGAACAAGATCAAAATTTCAAAGATTTCTACCACAAATCAAGCTTTATCTAAGGTTGCATCCCTTCCAATACCTTGATGGATTTATTCAAGTTAAATTTATAGGTACACTTCTATCAAAAAGTACTCTTTCTTGATTTGCACCTTTAATATAAAAGGATTTGTAATTCTTTTTTGATTTGAATTTATTCCTAAAAGTGTTTATAGCCACATTTAAAAAAAGCGATTGAAAAAGAGTAGCAGAGATCAAACTCTTATCTTTATAGCAAGCATCATTGTCAACCATTATATATGTTGTTGAATTCCAAAACCTAGCTTGCAAAGTCGACTGAAATGACAAAGTCCGTATTAATCAATTTCAATATGGATTGAAGGATGATGTCAAAGATTTTTTTACTAATAATGCTAAAGATAAAACCTTTGAAATAATTTATTGCCCAAACCATTACATGTGACAATTGATTATTTGAAAAATATCAAGAACAAAGATTTAGATAGAAAAGAATATATAAAATAATGATGATAGCTCCTAAGTTTTTAGAAATTCATTCATCAAGGCCAGAATCAATATAAATTGATAAGGTACATTTCAAATTTTTCATAGAGCAGGAAAAGACTTGACAATGTTAAGAGAGCTTGTGCTTATATTGTAAAGAAGGTAAAGATACTACTTAACATTTTCCAAAAAAACAACGCAACTACAAAATGAAAAGTATGGTTGCCAAAGAAGAAAATGTATCAAAAAATGAATTTCTTCAGCTACAATAGGAACCATGCAGCTCAAATCTTGTATAATTCCTAGTAAAGGTCCTATTCTCTCCTCAAATCCTTCACTTTTATTTTATAATAGAAGTTTATATAGGACCAAAAAATCCAAAGTCTTAGCTTTATTAGAGTTAGGAGCCATAGCTTATTTTATAGACAAAGATTTTTTCAAAAAACAAGAAATATTATTACTCAAAAAAACTAAAGTTTTACATGTAGAAGTCATAGATGGTTGCTTGCTATCTTCTAGAGATGTTACATATGAGAATGTTCCTTTGAATGTAGCAATTAAAGATCATAATAGCTTAATAATATTTAATATAATAAGATCTCTATCCAATTCAATTATTTTAGGATTATCTTGGTTAACAAAGTATAATCCTTAGATAGATTGGATTTCTTACAAGTTTAGTTTTTTTGATAGTTTAATTCAAAATCTTATTAGTGAAGTAGAAATATATAAGTTTATTACATCCAAATCATTACTAGTAGGTACAAGAGCTTTTATGCATACTATAAAAGAAGAATTATCCTTTGCTTTATATGCCATGTCCATTTTTGATGGTGAGAAGACATCAAGCAGTATTCTTAGCTAGTATTAAGATGTTTTAGAAGTTTTTGAAAAGAAGAATGTAAATATTCTTCTAGAGCATCGTCTTTATAATTATTCCATTGATCTTTATGAATGAGCTTAATTACCATTTAGACCAATGTATAGCCTACTACAAAATGAGTTGGATGCATTCAAAGAATACAATAATGAGAACTTAGCTAAGAATTTCATACTTCATTATAAATCTCTAGCTGGGGCTTTTATCTTATTTTTGAAGAAAAAAGACAAATCTCTACAGATATTTGTCGACTATCAAGGACTTAAGAAAATCACTATAAAAAATAATTATCCTCTATTTTTAATTTCAAAACTTCTTCATTAATTGAATCAAGCAAAGATATATACAAAAATAAACCTATAGAGAGCATATAATTTGGTATTCATTATAGATAGAAATGAATAAAAATCTATATTTTAAATCAAGTATGGATAATTTGAATATAATATCATGCCTTTTGGACTCACAAATATACCAATTTCTTTTCAATATCTAATGAATGATGTCTTTTGTAAGTTTCTTGATGATTTTTTTATTGGTTATTTGGATAATATTTTAATCTATTCTAAGAACACAAAATAGCATGAAGTTACATGCAATCATGGATTCATTTTAAGAATGGCATCATTTAGAAGGCACCTTGAATCCAATCATTTTATATACAAATTATAAGAATCCTAAGTATTTCATATTAGGACATATTTTGAATATTTTTCAAGCTCATTGAAGCATGTTTTTATCAAGATTTGATTCCAAGATTACTTATCTACTTGAAAAACAACAAAATTTGTTAGAAATTCTTTTAAGACATTCTTATCTTATATGAAAAGAAAAAAAATACATCTTTTGATCAACAACAAATAATTTTCTTAAACCAAAGCATTTTCACTTTCAAGCAATAAAATCAATATTAATTATTGATTTAGACTTTATTGAGAAAATTCAATCAAGTATATCATGTGATCCTCTTGTCTTTAATATTAAGAATAATTCTTCTTAGTCTTATGATACTTTCAAGTTCAAGCTCAAGAATAATTTACTCTATTTCAAGGAACTACTATACATTTTAGAAAGTAAGGCACTCTTACATGTTTTTCAAATTCATTATGATTTTTCAACAATCGGTTATTTTAGATACAATAAGACTTTGGAGCTAATATTGAAAAATTTCTAGTTGCAACAAATATGGAAGGCAATCAAAGACTTTGTAAAATCATATGATATTTGTTTAAGATCCAAAATTCCTTACTATCGATCTTATGGACTTTTTTAGCTATTATCTATTTTAAAACAACCATCATTTTTTGTTTCTATGAATTTTATCATAGGTCTTTTAGTCTCAAGTTTGTATAATTTTATATTTATAGTAATAGATTATTTTATCAAGATGTATATATACTATGTACAAAATCTATCATAGGTGAAGAAATGGCTAAGTTTTTTTATAACAATATCTATTGTTATCATGAATTGCCTAAAGATATTATATCAAATAAGGAAACTCAATTTATATTAAGATTTTGGAGAATCCTTTTTAAGATTTTAAAGGTTGATATAAAGCTCTCTTCGACTTTTCATCCTTAAACTTATAGACAAACGGAACAAGTGAATCAAGTTTTAGAATAGTACTTAAGTTATACTATCAACTACCATCAAGATGATTGGATAATTTTTTTACTATTGGCAAATTTTGTATATAATAAATTGATATATTCTTCTATTCAACAAACACCTGTTTTTGCCAATTATGGTTATCATTCATAATGTCATGATGTAATACGACTACATAGTGAAATTATAATCAAAATTAAATTTCTAATTAATATCTAATTATTTTAGTTCAATTATAATTTAAAGTATCTAAATATGGTTTTTATAAAAGTCTTTTAGGTTATTTTTTTATCTTAATAGTTAATAAGTTGAAAGTTAGTTAGTAATTTTACCTTCTAGGTTATAGAGACTCTTCTACTACCTTAGAAAGACCATAAATTGATAAAATCAGGTTATAAGACATAAATAATTAATATAATTGATATTAAAATTAAGTTGAAAGTAGGATTGCCCTAAATATCCTTAGGATAGGTTAGATTGATACTTGGGGGTCGGCCGTTTGTTAGACAGGGACGAAATCATATTTCTAGCCACAGAAATGACAGCCTAGGAAAAAATATGGATTCATTCGAAGATCGGAGGATAGGATTTGAGAGCTAGCTTGAATTTCTTTGAGAGGCATAAGGATTTTTTTAGAGGGGTTTTTTGGACTTAGCAATTATTATTCAAAGTCAGTGTTTGTATTGGTGATTTGGAATTTGTATAATATAATTAGAGCTAGAAATTTTGGCTAGTTCGTGCAATTGGTGTATCATCTATAATTGAAAATTTGATACTATTTGGATTATTAGGTGTGCTAAGTGTATACAAATTTTTGTGATAATCTAATGGTGTAATTTAGAGATATCTGGTTTTTAACACAAGAAGATTTCAAAAGTTGGTAGTTTGAGGTTGGATAGGATTTTTGTGATATTTGGAGATCCATTAGTTGGATCAAAGTGAAATTTGGCATGATGTTGAAGAATTTGAAGATCAAGTTGCAATCCAATTTTGAGTCAAAGTCAATAGTTGAAAAGGGAGAAATCACTGCTGGGATTTTTGCTTCACTTTTCAAGTTGGCGGCCAAGTGACATTGGTACAATTTTTGGAGGTTTTTTGACAATTTGTAAGTTGGATTGGACTGAAAATGCTTGAACATATAGAAGACTTACGTTGACAATTGCATGCAAAATTTTACATCAAGTGGATGGTTGGATTGGAAGGTACAGCTTGTGAAAGCTCATTGATTAAGATTAGGGCTTACAAGAAAAATCTAAATTACTTAAATATAAAATAACAAGGTAATTGGGATATATGTATAATTAAGGCTACTAAGAAGAGTGTTTTTAGTACTTTTGAATTGAAATTCAGACTATATTCTCTTCATATGGATAAAACCTATTAGGATTATTTAGATACTTGTGAAACACAACCTCACCTTTTATAGCAAGGTGCTTGGTGCATTCTCAAGCAAGACAATACGTAATACAACATAAGTAGTGAATCCAACATGAAAGTTTGAAGTAGAAGATATTGGATTATATTTGTGGTTATTTGAAATTGATGGCACAAGAAGGCAAGAAGGTTGAATTTGGACTTTTTGATGGAGCTTTGGGTAGAGCTTCAAGTAGATTTTCAAGCACAATTTCAAGTGGAATTTCTATTGGTCAACAAGGTATATACTTTGATCCAAATATTGTAAAAATGTTTCAAGTATTTACATTATTTATACAACAGTAATAGGGCAATGATCGCAAAGAAGCTTTGGTAACTAAAGCATTGTAAGTAGTGATTAATAAGATTGATCAATTTGATGGGAGAATTTTTTTCAAATATTTAAGATATTATGTATGGAAAATGGAATTGAATTGTGTTTTTGAGAATGAGATGATTCAATTATTTGAGCTTACTAGGATATCAAAGATAAGAGAGTATATAAGATCTACTATGGAACAATTTGGAAGTCCATGGGAGGTATTTTCACATGCATTGAAAGATGAATATTTTTTGGAGGATATTGATTGAATTACCAAGAAATCATTCTTGGAATGGATTGAATGACTTAACATAATTTTCCAAGCTACAAAATTATTAAGAGACTTTGAAAGGCAATTTTCTCGATTATTGAAAATAAAAAAGTTAACATTGGCACCAAACAAGGTTGAATTGTTTCTTCAAGTTGCTGATAGAAAATTACAAGAGAAGTTAGAGGTTCTTCTTGAAGTTAAGGAAGAAGAGCAAGGATTGACAGCAAAGTGGAGAGCTGTTGAAGATACTATTGGATTACTTGCAAAAAAAAAAAAAAAAAAAAAAAAAAAAATATAGATTTGGTACAAGTACCAAAGACCCTAATGCCTATTATACAATTGACTATATCTATTGTCCAACCTCCATTGACTACATCAAAGAAAGTTGATATGGGACTTCAAGAGATTATATGAAGGATGCAAGATCTTCAAATCAAACTTGTAAGGCTTCAAGAGAAGACTTCTATAATAAATTCAAAGGCTATTTTTAAATAAGGATATGTACAAAGATGTATTTGGTGTGATGATAAATCTCATTCTCAAAAAGATTGTGGTAAACTCGATGAGATTGTACAACAAGATATTGTTTATTGAAAAGATGGAAAGGTTGAATTGAAAGATACTAGTAATCTTTTTCAAACCAACTTTGGTAAACAAGGCGTGAAAGCATTGGTTAAAGATTATTTGACAACACATAGAATTGCGGTAATGGGAGCTATAAATTATGAAACTAAAGTGGATAATGATAGCAGACAGAATTTTGTTAGAAATATTCAACCAAATGGATTTTGCTCTTCTGCCATTTCTATAATACAAAAAGAGAAGATACCATAGAAAGCTTTATTGACAACTGCTGCAATAATTTGTGGTGCTACGGGTTGGAAGGATCATGTAGAAGCTTTGTCAATACATGCATATATTGCTGAAAGCCAATATGAAGCTTTAATAGAAGAAAAGAGGAGAGAAAATTTTGATAATTCAAAAAAAGGAAATTCTTCTAAGAAGCAAACTTGAGGAGATAAGGCTCATGCAACAGCTTCATAAGAATTGCCAACAAAGGATACTTCAACAATATTGGAAGAAAAAGCAAAGGAGATGAAAGATAAAGATAAATTAATAACTTATAAACTACTCTCTGATATTGAAGTGGCAACAGATTTAAAGGGAGTACTTGAAGAACGTGTGCTCAATGCTAAGGTTGAGTTTACATTGAAAGAAATTTTAGGAATTGCCAAGAAAGAATTCCATGATGTCATTATTGACAGTATTAAATGAAAGAGGTAATTAATGGAAGAAGCTAGATTGAATCATGTTATTGATGCATACATATATGAAGGTGAAGAAGATATATTTGATAATTATTACAAACAATTAGCAAGTGAAGGGAGGAGTCATAATCAAAGGGTACGTTTTGATGATCAAGGTTGTAAAGATAGAGATGTTTCAAATTATTATTTTCGAAAGCATTGTGCTAGAGCAACTGCAGAGGCATTAGTAAAGATTGGAGATGTGGACGAGTCGATTGTTGCTTTGATTGACCATGGTTTAGAGATAAACCTTATGTTTAAGGATCTTTATATGAAACAAAGGTGGCCAATTGCTATGGAGTATGGATGGACAATATAGGTAGCCAATAATACACGAGAGAAGTTATATGGTGCTTGTTCAGATGTGAAAATTTGGATTGGTGATGTTGCAATGGAGCATAATTTTTTTGTTCAAGATGTAACATCTTATCCTCTATTTTGAGACAACCATATATTATTACAACTCAGATAGAAACAAAGGTACTTGATGATGGTTGAGCTTGTATGTAAATTCATAGTGAAGATGGGAGGAAGGCAGTATAGTTTTTGATTATACCTCCAAATCATGAACAAAATCAAGACAAATTGAGAGAAAATCCATTATCAAGGGTTGTTGAAGAATTCAAGGATTTTTTGGAGGTACCACTATAAAGCGAGATTGTAGAGGTACAAAAGGAGATATACTCTTGTAAGATGTAGGTGCCTTTAATAGAGGATTTATTGATATTTTTGAAAATAGAAGTACTATGTAGAAGATTGATGATTTTTTTTTAAAAAAAAATTAAGTATTATTGAAAATAAATTGTATAGATTAGGAATATTAAAAAATAATTAAAAGATTATTGATATTTATGAAGAAAATGGATTAGAAGATCCTTTGGAATTGATTGCATCTATTGGATTAGGTAATGGTGATACAGTTATACCAATTCATTCAAGAGAAGTTTATAATATGATAGAAACTTTTCAAGCACTAGAGGTTATAGTTGAGATAAAATATAAGATATTAGATAAAAAAGTTGAATCGGTTGCTGGATCTTTACCAAAAGATTTTAAAGAGTAAATAGAAGAAGCATTAAGAAAAAAGAGCTTGAAGGATCTAATGAATATTGGTCACAAATTTACTAAAGAGACTTTTGAAGAGTTGAAGATTGGTTTTGATGATTCTTTATTGCTAGAAAAAATTACGTGCTTCAAAGACATGTTGGCAAAACAAGGTAGATCATTTGCTTTTGAATCTTATGAAATTGGATGTGTAGATGTAAATATTGTAATGCCTATGGTCATTTTCATTATACTACATATACCTTAAAATCTAAGACCAATTGCAGTACCAAGGATATATTTACCAAGCTTAGTGGAATTATTAAAAGAAAAGATGAAGATGAAGATTTTAGAACCACCTTTTGCACCATATTCTAGTCTATGGTTTACAGTGCCTAAGAAAATGGATCATTACATTTTATTCAAGATATGCAACCAGTGAATGCGGTAACTATAAAAAATACAAGAATTGGGCTATAATAGATGAATTTACTGAGGCGTTTGCAAGAAGGGCAATCTATTCAATAGGTGATTTGTATTTGGGCTATAATCAATTTAACTTGCAGAAGAAAGTAGAGATATGACAACGATGAGAACACTACTTGGATTAGTTAGAATGTGTACTCTTCCTCAAGGCACAACCAACTTAGTTGCATATATGATGAACAAGATGAATAAGATATTGAGAGATTTTATTCCTGAGAAGAATATGCCTTTTCTAGATGGTATTCCTATAAAAGGATACAAAGAAGAAGACAAGGATGAAGCTTTAGATAAGAGGGGGTGTTGCAAGTATGTTGCTGATCATATACAAGATTATAAAAAAATATTGACTTGGCTTGAAAAAGTTCATTTTATATTATCGGATACAAAATCTATATTTGGAGTACAAGAAGTTGTGATTGTTGAAGAAATTAGATCCAACTAAAGTCGATGTGATTGGAAGAATGAAAGAAGATTGTAGTTCTTTAACAAAGGTTTGTAGGTTTTTAGATGCATGTGTATTTTATCATATTTGGATTCCTCATTATACTCATATAGCGGATTTATTGTATGAACTATTACACAAGGGCTATCAATTTAAATAGGAAAAAAATCATATTAAAGCAATGTAAAGATTGAAAAAATTATTGATATCGCCTCTAGTATTGAGAAAAGTTGATTATAAGTGCAATAGATCAGTGATTCTTACTGTGGATACTAGTCCAATTGCTATTGGATGGATTGTAGGTCAAAATGACTCGAATGGACATAGATTTGCTATACAATTTGGAACTAAAGTTTTAAGTACTTGCCAACTTGCATATTCACAAGTGAAAAGGAAACTATGGGAAGTTGTTTTAGTTATAAAAGTTGAAAAGGATTATTTGATTGGAACTATGGTAGTAATTGAAATAGATTATTTGCCTTTATTTGGAATGATTACCAATTATACAATACCAGATGTTACAATGTTGAGATGGATTGCTTATATCAAATCACTAAATCCAGAATTTAGGCATGTTGCGGAGAAAGATAATCTGATAGTAGATATGTTATCTTGAGTAGTATATGAAAGAGAAGACGAGATGGTTGAAGATATTGATGATGTTGGAACAAAATTTTATTTAATATCAAATCTTAATAAGGAATAAAAGATATTTTTTGAAGAGCTTTATGCATGAGAATTATTCAAAATTGGTCTTTATTTGAATACCATAATTAAACAAGAAAATTGATCAATTTTTTTTTTTTTAATCAAATAAGAAAAAAAGCTTATGGATATTTAGTTCACGAAGGGTTTTTATGGAAGAGACCAAAGAAAGGAATTGAAATACCAAGTCAAGTGGTAGGTACCAAAGAAGATCAACAAAGACTACTCAAGTAATTTCATGAGAATCTATGGATGGAAAATAGAGGAATTTGGACCACTTTTACTAAAATGAATGAACAATATTGGTGGAAGAATATGTATCAAGATGTAACTTTGTTTGTAGAATCTTATGTATCTTGTCAGATGTATTCAAATATACAACATCGATATGAGTTACATCAAACATATCCTTTGGCTATTCATTTTAAATGGGTTGTAGATTTGGTTATTATGTTGATGAAACTATAGCAAATGAGATATTTAGTTTTGGCTTGTGAAGATTTATCAAACCAAGTAGAAGGCAAGGTACTAAGAAGAAAGTCTACAGAGGAAATTTGTAGGTTTTTATTTGAGGAAGTTATTTGTTGCTATGGATGTGTGGAAAAGATCACTACAAATCGAGGAGAATTGGATGCACATGAAGCTTGTGATTTTTTTAAGAGATATGGGATCAAATTATCATTGACTACTACTTATAATCGAGAGGGGAATGCAAAGAGTGAACGTAGGTATCTACTAATTGTAAAAGCCTTAGTTAAAACTAGCAATAGAAGAATGAGAGAATGGCCTCGACTTCTAACTTATGCATTATGGATTGATCGAACAACACATAGTTTAGTGAGAGGATATATGCCAGTAGAACTTATGACAGGTCAAAAATCAATTATTCCAATTGAAGAAAATGTGCTAATTTGGAGTATGCTACCATATGAAGATGGGTTGACTAGAAAAGAATTGTTAGCCATTAGAATTTGGTAACTTGAAGAAAGATTGAAAGATGTAGAACTAAAATTAAAAAGGTTACAAAAGGCAAGGTTAGGAAATAAGACTTGATTTGATAAGCAACATCAATTGAGGCCTAGAGCAATTGAAGAAGGTGATTGAATACTTGTTTATGATATCAGTTTAGATAACCTACATAGTGCTTTGCAAAAGTTTTCAAAACATTGGTTTGGACCAAATGTGGTAGTAATAGTTCATGATAATGCCACATATTCATTAATGGAGTTAGATAGTACAAGGTTAAAAATACCTATTATTGAGAAGCAAGTGAAGATTTTTAAAAGACGAGATAGAGAAATCAATATGGAGGATCATGTTGAAGATATCGATATTTTTGAAGAAGACAATTGTTTTCAAGAAGATGGTGAAAATAAAAATGAAGGATTTGATGAAGAAAATAAAGAGATGGTGTGATGTCAATTATGACATAGGATTCATTTGGTGCATGTCAAAAGATGCGCATGTTAAAAATAGAAAGATGTCGTGATATAATATGACTATATAATGAAATTATAATCAAAATTTAATTTTTAATTAATATCTAATTATCTTAGTTCAACTATAATTTGAGGTATCTAAAAATGGCTTTTATAAAAGCCTCTTAGGTTATTTTCTTATCTTAATAGTTAATAGGTTGAATGTTAGTTAGTAATTTTACCTTCTAAGTTGTAGAGATTCTTCTACTACCTTAGAAAGACCATAAATTAATATAACCAAGATAGAAGAGGTAAATAATTAATATAATTGGTACTAGGATTAAGTTGAGAGTAGGATTAGGCTAAAAATTCCTTAGGATAGGATAGAGTGCTACTTAGGGGTCGGCCATTTATGAGACAGGGTCAAAATCAGACCTCTGGCTACAAAAATGATAGCCTAGGGAAAAATAGGGATTCATTTGAATATCGAAGTATAGGGTTTGAGATTTAACTTAAAGTTCTTTCTAGAGGCATAAGGATTTTTTTTGGAGGTTTTTTGAAGACTTAGCAATTGTTGTTCAAAGTCAAGGTTTGTATTGGTGATTTGGGATTTATATAATATAGTTAGAGCTAGCAATTTTGGCTACTTCGTGTAATTGGTGTAACATCTATAATTGAAAATTTGATACTATTTGGATTATTAGGTGTGCTAAGTGTATAAAAAATTTTATATTAATCTAACAGCGTGGTTTAGAAATATTTGGTTTTAAGCACAAGACAATTTTGAAAGTTGGTAGTTTGAGATTGGATAGGGTTTCTATGATATCTGGAGATTTACTAGTTGGATCAAAGTGAAATTTGGCATGGTATTGAAGGACTTAAAGATCAAGCCGCAATCCAATTTTGAGTTAAAGTTAATAATTAGAGAAGGAGAAATCAGTGCTGGGATTTTTACTTCACTTTTCAAGTTGCAACCAAGTGACATTGGTGCAATTTTTGGAGGTTTTCTCACAATTTGTAAGTTGGATTGGGCTGAAAATTCTTGAGCATATATAAGAGTTATATTGAAAATTGCATACAAATTTTTACATCAAGTGGACAGTCAGATTAGATGTTATAGCTTGTTAAAGCTCACTGATTAGGATTGGGGCTCATAAGAAAAATCTAAATTGTTTAAATATGAAAGTAACAAGGTAATTGGGATTTATGTATGATTAATGGTACTAAAAAGTGCGTTTTTTAGCTCTTTTGAATTAAAATATAGATTATATTCTTCTCATAAAGATAAAACCTATTAGGATTTCTTAGATATTTGTGAAACACAATCTCACCTTCCACAACTAGGTGCACATTACATTCCTAAATAAGACAACACGTAATACGACATTGGATTCACTAAATATATTGTATTACATGAAGTCTTACTCATGAGTGTACTGGGTACTTAGTTGTAGAAGATAGAATGGAAATTGCAATAATAAAATTTTAATTCTAATAGAATATTAAATAATTTCTAATTAAATCTTAATAATACTAAATAAGATTTAATTTAATTGAAAAGAAATCTTAAAGAAAATACAAAAAAATCATTAAAAAATCTTAATGGAATTGAAAAAAATTCACAATAAATCTTAAAAGAATCCTTAAGAAGCCTTAAAAAATATTAGAATAATCACAAATATATCTTAAATAAATGTCAACCAAGTTCTAATTTAACTCTAGTTGAAATCCTAATAGACTTCAATCAAATCCTAAACAAATCTTAAATCCTATATCTTAAATCAAATCCTAAATCAAATCCTAGATCCTAAATTAAATTCTTATTTAAACCTTAGAAAAATCCTAAATTCTAAATCAAATCCTAAATCAAATCCCAAATCAAATCCTAAATCAAATCCTAAATCCCAAATCAAACCCTAAATCAAATCTTAATTCAAATCCTAAATCTTAAATCAAATCCTAGATCAAATTCTAGATCATAAATCAAATCCTAGATCAAATTCTAGATCCTAAATCAAATCCTAAATTGAATCCTAGACAAACTTTAAATCCTAAACCAAATCCTAAATCAAACCCTAGACAAATCCTAAATCCTAAATCCTAAACAAAATCGTAGATCAAACCTAGATCCTAAACCAAATCCTAATCCTACTCAATCTAATACTAGTACAATTTAGAATCTTAATATCTATTAATTGAACCATTGATCTTGCATAAAAATTTATATACCAAAAATTTGAAGATAATTTCACTTACCAATTAGAAGAAAATCTTTAAAATCTGCTCGGGTGTTGGCTAGCCTCCTACTCCAATTGAATGTTGAACTCCTAGTACCAATATTTTCTTACAAAATCATTTAATTGTCTTTAAATTTCACATGTATATAGAAAATCAAGTCTTTTATCTTTAAACACAAATTATACCTCAATCAAACTCGTAGATTGCTAAAGAACTTAGAAAATCTAATTGTCTTTTAAAATCCAATTTTTGAGACCTCAATCTACTTGAAAATCAATAACCTTCACTTTAGCTATTTGATCAAGCTCAAACTTATAGCATATAATTAAGACAACTATTCTCATAAGTCCTCAAAATTTGAACTGTAGATCTACTACCAAACTTAAGAAATTCTTCAAAATGTAATAATATTTTTATCTTACAAATTCCAGAGTCACCCAAACCAACTATAACTTTGCAAAGCTCTTATAAAATTATTACATACTCAAATCACTCAAAAATAATGCTTAAAAAAATCTTATCTAGTCTCCTCTCAAATTCTATTCTTTGATTTACCAAAGAACCCCTAAATTGCCGTAGGTACTCAATTTTGTGCCTCAGGGTCTGATTTTGACCCAAGTTGATAACTAGTCCTCTTTGGATATCAAATTTTACCCTTTTGAATTAATTTTTTTTTCAATAATTTCTTAACTTCTTCTTACACATACTTATATTCTTTATTTTTCTAATCTACCTTGTTTTGTCTTATTTATGGCCTTACAAAGTAATTAGAAGCCTACTTTATAAAAAAATAGCATTTGAACCTTTAATTCTACTTTCTTTTGGATTATTGTCTATTTTGTAAAATAATCAATTATAATATTTGAAGTAAGATCTTCTATAATATAATAGATTATTCACCTCTTTTATCTATTACTTGTGTTATATTATGACATCAAAAAGAAGACAATTGCCACCTCTTCTTATAGAAGTTGATAATAATCAAGAATTCAAAGTAGAAGAAGTCTTAGATTCAAGGCAGTGTCAAAAAAGGTTGGAATATCTTGTTCATTGGCATGGATATGATATTAGTGAATATACATGGGAGCTAGCAAAGAATCTTACAAATACAATAAAGAAAGTTGAAACTTTTTATTGACAACATCCATCAAAACCAAGATAAAGAATAAAAAATCTTTGCTATAAAAAAAAACAAGATCAAAGAAAAATAACACTCTATCTTCTATCTTTTTTTGTAGCTTCTATACATTTGTGATACTAAGAAGATAGAAAACCAACAACTAACAAATTCAACTCAAGAGCTTTTATTTGCTGATTTATTACATGAAACATTGTGATTGTCATAATCTTTAAGATAACATAATCAAAATGAAGTTTTTTTTAAATAAATGGCAAGATACAACATGTTTGGTATCACAACCTTGGAAGAGACTTTTGATGTTTGCTGATTTTATTAGATGTAGGAACAATTTTCAATGATGTTCTAAATAATTTATTTATAAAAAATTATAAAGGCTTCAACAACAACCAAATAATAAGGTGGTTTTCTTGCCCTAGTATAGGATACTATCAATGGCTGCAAGGACCTATTAACTATCTTCAAAAAGAACAAAGATTAGAGTATGTAACAAATATAATTTATCACATCTTAGATTTTATCAATACATGATGATCATTCCTTGTGGAACTTATCCCTTGAAGGGAAGTAATGTCATAGATATATATAAATATTCTAATAAATATCTATATGATTAGATACAAGTAGGTAAAAGGAGATAAAAGTAGGTTAATTTCATAATACCTTCTAGAGAAGCTTTTTAGAAGCTTCATAGATGCTACTTTGACTTTACATGTCTTTGTAGTTTATTAATAGGTTAGAAACTTTGTCAACAAGTTGATCACATGTTGATAGCTTGTGGAACAAGGTAATTATGTGACGCACATATAAAAAAGTTGTCTTACATATTAAGATACATGTCTTGAGAAGTCAATACTTTTTGGAGTTTTTATAGGACATTGTCTTATAACTTTTAATTAAAAGTATATATGGAGACAAGAGTGAAGCCTTCTTCACTCTTGTCAATGTTTTTTTTTATTTTTAGTCCTGTTTTAAGACTTTCTAGTCTTCTTATTTTTGAAAATAGCTATTTTAGTTCAATATTGTATTATCTTTCACTGACTTTTTAATTATTTTCAATGACATAAGAGAATATTGAGGATTTCTTTCTTTGAGATTCATATCTTTGATACTTATTATTATTTTGATATTTGAATAAGCTCCATAAAAATCTCCTTTTAAATTATTTGCTACTCTTATCATCTATCTATGTTCAATATTAATATATGATTTTTCTCTTTCATACAATTTTTTTGATATCAAATTGATTTCAAAACTATGATCAATGAATACTACAATTAATTCTTCTAAATCTCCTAATTTTACTAAAGTTTTTGAAGTAGCTATTGTCCAATAACTTCTATAATAATGACTAAAAGCTTAAGTCACATCTTCCTTTTCTATAAATCTTACTTGCAAAACCTCTCTAAAATTTTGTATTTCATCCTCTTCATCTTCATTGCTTTCCATTGCTCTTATTCCTTGTGTATTTGATGTCATAGTATCTCCTATAGATTATCCATTTTTCTTTATTCTATCACTAATAATTTCATGAAATTTCCACTTTATAATTTTGAAAATTTTACCAATTATGAATTCAACCTTTTGACTTAAAATCTATTATTCCAATACCTTCTTCAAATCTATAGCAACTTCAAGATTTGATTGTAATTTATAGGCAAGAGCCTTTATTTTGTTTTTTTTTTTTGTTTTTTTTTAATATATTTTTTTTTATAATTTTTTTCTATTATCTTTTTGTATATAGAATTCCATTGTTGTTATGTCTTTTCTCTCTTAGTAGTTCTTTTTGATGGCCCTTTATTATTTTCATCTCTCTTTTATTTTTTTTCTATTAATTTTTTATGTTGACTTCTTATAATATGAACATACACTAATAATCCATCTATTAGATCATTCCACCCTTTAATTTATTGAATATTATTTCCAACATACTTTAAATAATTTCTAATAAATTTTTCTTCTTCAACATAACTCAATGCATTTAGCTACACAGAACTAGATTCTTCTTAAAATTTTAAATTTATGCATACATTTTTTTAGATTTGCTTCCATCTAATATGTTGATGTTACATTTCTTTAGTTTATATACACTTTGAAATTATCTCCCACAAATATCTTCATTCTTCATGTACCAAAATTTGACTCTAATTTTTCTCCACACTTCTTTGAGTGTATCATATCATCTTTGAAAAAAACAACTCCTTTATATAGCACCTCTATAAAATCCTTACATTCCTTTTTTGAATGATTTGTGCTATCACACCACATGTATCTATGCACTACAACTTCCATTTCTTCTAAATTCTATCTTATTAATATTCTTGATAAGTGACTCTTTTCTTTAAGTTTTACAAATTTTATTTGCAAATATTTCATCCCTTGTATGATTTCATCAATGTTCATTTTTTCTTTTTTTGATGTAGCTATTAAAGGTTGAATCATAAATGTAGGATAGATAGTAGGCATTTTTATCTTAGATGCTTGCAATGGTCTTTGAATGCCTATCTTATCCTTTCTCTTTTATCTTTTTGCAAGCAATCCTACTGCCTCTTCCACTTTCTTCTAATTTGTTGGTAATTCTTCATCTTCTTCTTTATCTTCCAACAAGACTTCCAACTTTTCTTACAACTCTCTATCAATTGCTTAAAGAAAAAGCTCCACTTTACTTGGATCTAATAATTGCCTCTTCTTCTTTAATAAATGAGAATATTGCTTTTCAAACTTCTTTAATAATTTTTTTGTTAGAAGATCCTTCTTTGTCCTTTCAATCCAATAAAAAATGACTTCTTTGTAACCTTATCACTATCTTCTAAGAAAAATTCATCCTTCAATGCTTGAAAAAATTTCTCCCATGAACCTCCAAAATGTCCTATAAAGGACTTTACTTGATTTCTTATCTCTTATGCAAAGAGGCTAATTCAAATAATTGAATCATCTCTCTTTCTAAAATATGCTTCAGCTCTATTTTTTTTTACATAACACCTTAAATATTTTGTAATATCCTTCCCTTCAAATTGATCAATCTTATCCACAATTTCTTGTAATGCTTTGTTTGCCATATCCTCTTTGTAATCTTTAATTTATTCTTGTTGCATGAATAAGGCAAGAGCCTCAAACATGCTTGCAAAATTGGAACCAAAATACATGCCTTGTCCTCCACAAATATTGTTACTTATAGCTCTTATTGAAGCATTATCTATAGCTTCTCCTTCAACTCTCTTGCCTTCTTTTACCGTGATTTAAATAATCCAAGAATACCAAATACCTTCCACCTCAAGTCTTTTATGTCGGATTCACCAAATATGTCAGCTTACATGAAGTCTTACTCAAGAATGTACCAGGTACCTAATTATGGAAGGTAGGATAAAAATTGCAACAACAAAATCTTAAATCTAATAGAATATTAAATATCTCTAATTAAACTTTAACAATACTAAGCAAGCTTTAATCAAATTCAAAAGAAACCTTAAAGAAATTATAAAAAAAAACAATAAGAAATCTTAAAGGAGTTCAAAAGAAATTCACAATAAACCTTGTAAGAATATTTAAGAAATCCTAAAGAAATATTAAAATAATTAAAAATATATATTAAATAAATCTCAAAAAATTCATAATTTAAATATAATTGAAAACTTAATAGACTTCAATCAAATCCTAGGCGAAATCTTAAACCCTAAATAACCTTAAATCATAAATCTTAAACAAATCCTAAGCAAATTTTAAATCTTAAATCCTAATTTAATTCCTAAATTTTAAGCAAATCCTAAAAAAATCCTAAATCTTAAATCCTAAACCAAATCTTAATCAAATCCTAAATCCTATTCCAATCCTAATCATAAACCAAATCCTAACCAAAACTTAACCAATTCAACCTAATCCTAGTATAATTTAGTATCTCAATATCTATTGATAAAACCATTGATTTTGCTTAAAATTTTACACACTTCTCAAAAATTAAGTTAATAACAAGCATAAAAAATTTGATGACAATCAAACTTACGAAATAGAAGAAAATATCAAAATTTGCTTGGGTATTGGTTGGCTTCCTTCTTCAATCTTAATGCTAGTTTTTTAGTGTAAATATCTCTTTTTCATACTATTAAATTGTTTTCAAAATTTATATTTATATGTAGCAAATCAAGTCTATTATTCTAATATATAAATTTCACTCCAATCCAATTAGTAGATTGCTAAAGAACTTAGAAATCTTAACTATCTTTCAAAGTCCAATTTTTCAGACTTTAAACTTCTTGAAATTCAATAACTTTCAATTCAAGTATTTGATCAAGTTCAAACTTATAGCATATATTCCAAATAACTATTCTTATAATCCCTCAAAATTTGAATCATAGATCTACTACCAAATTTACAAAATTTTCCAAAATATAATATCTTTTTTTATTTCATAAAATCGAGAGTCATCCAAAACAATTGTGACTTTGCAAAGTTTTTACAAAGTCATTATACACTCAAATCACTCAAAATAAATGTTTAAAAAAATCTTATCAAGTCTGTTCTAAAATATTACTCTTTGATCTGCAAAAGATCCTTGGAGTTGTTGTAGGTGCCTAGTTTTGTGTCTCAGGGTCTGATTTCAATCCAAGTTGATAATTGGTCCTCTTTGGATATCAAATTTGCTTTTTTGAGTTTTTATTATTAAAATAAACTTCTAATTTTTTTCTTACATATGCTCATATCTTTTATTTTTCTAATTTATCTTATTTTGCCTTATTTATGACATTATAAAATAAATAGAAGTTAACTTTGTAAAAAGATAGTATTTACATCTTTAGTTTTTTTTTTTTTTTTTTTTTTTTCTTTGAACTATTTTCTATTTTTTAAGATAATTTACTATAATATTTGAAGAAAGATCTTCTATAATTTAATAATTTCTTCATCCCTTTGATCTATTAATTGTGTTATATCTCAACACTAGTGATAGTGATAGTGATAGTTGATAGAAGAGCCATAGCCATTAGGTGGGCTATTAGATAAGATGATAAAGAAGATTATTTGTTTACGATTAGATTTGGAGTAAGGATTTTCACTGAGAGGCAAAGATCTTATCTACAAGTGAAAAAAGAGCTTTAAGGTGCATTTATTACATTAAAGGCTAAGAAGAATTACTTAATAGGTATTCATGTGGTATTGGAGACTTATTGGTTGCCTTTTCTTATAATAGTTTTTTATTGTACTATTGCTTAGATGGATTTCTTTCATTAAGTCTCTAATTCTTATTTTGGTGCATGTCATAGGCAAAAAAAATTTGGTAGCAGATATGTTATCTAGGAATAGGTACTCAAGAGAGAAAGAAATGCTTATACAAGAAGAAGATGGAGATTGGACCCAAGGCTTTGCATTTGCCATAAGTAGCAGAGATCAAGGTGATGAAGTTCTATTCTTCAAAATTGATTTGTATGGAGAGAGTTGAATAACATTGGCTTGTATGTGAGTACAATAGAAAGACAAGAAGGTTGATTAGACAAGATCTTTAAGGATATTAGGCACCAATCCTACAACTATCTTTTATGTAATAGATTCTTATAGAAAAGACCAAAGAGAAGAGATGGTATATCATTAAGAATAGTGGATGATTTGGGGATCAAATACAAGATATTAGATAAATTTTATAATACATTGTGGGTTGAGTATAAAGAAATTTTAGCTATTTATATCAAGATTAGAGAGTGCTATTAGTGGAAGGACTTATACAAGGATATAGAAGAATTGAAAGCTCTTGTAAAGAGTACCAATTGTAATTTAAGGTGAAGTATAGAGATGGTTTATACCCTACTTATTCACTTGCTATTCATTTTTAATAGATAATTGATTTAATTGCTATGCCAATAGAACTTAGGAGTATGAAATATTTAATTTTGATAAAAAAAGAAGTCTCCATTTATATAGAAGAAAAAACATTGAGGTCAAAGTCTACAGAGGTGGTGTGTCAATTTATTTTGGAAGACATTATATATTACTATAGGAATATTAGAACAATGAAAGCAAATTAGAGTGAGCTTGATATGAGTGAGGCATATAATTTTTACAAGATATGGGATACAATTGAAATTGATCACCTCTTACAATCCTATAGCCAATGGTAAGAGTGAAAAGAGGCACCTTCCAATTATTCAAGCTTTGCTCAAAGCATGTAGGAGTTAAGCAAGGTTATAGCCTAAGCTTTTATCATTTATTTTATGGAAAATAGGACTATTTATAGCATATTTACTAGCTATATATCAATAGAGTTGATATTGGGATAAAAGCCTTTAATGCTTATAGAAGAGTCTATTCCTTCTTGGTTGTTTTTATCTTAGGAAGATGGTACTAATAAAAAGAGATTGTTGAAACTTTGAATTCATCAATTAAAAAGATTACATGAGGATCATCAAGTTACTATAGAGAAGCTTAAGGCAGGAAGGTTGAACAATAAAAAAAAATTTGATAAAATTTACTAATTGAGACCTAAGCCAATTAAAGTGGATGATTGGATTTTAGTTTCTTATAGTAATTTGATGCACTAACATTCTACTCTTTGTAATTTTTCACAATGTTGGTTTGGACCCTATGTAATAGTTGAAGTGCATAATAATGCAACTTATTCTCTTTGAAAGTTAGATGAGATACCATGGAAGACTAGGATTACAAAAAAATGAATTAAAGTCTTGAAGTGGTAAGATGAGATGAATTATATAAAAGATTTAGAGACTTTTGAGCTTCAATATTTTGATCAATGGTTCAAAAGTGATATAACTCACAATGGCTTTGATTGTGATGATGGTGGTATTATGGACTAATTCTTTGGCATATACTAGAGTATGTGCAGGTTTAGAAGAGGTAGATGTTGTGATTCATTTAATTTAAGTGCATCAAAGATATTTAAAGTGTAATTAATTTTGGTCGTAAGAGAGGAAGAATATAATGCTAATATATTTACAAATTTGAATGGGATTTTAAATATAAAGTTGTTAGCTTAAATGGATTATTTGAGCTTGAGGATATTGTCTTTTAGAATAGATACTCAATTATATAGTGGTTCAAGGTAGGTATTGGAAGAAGGCTAGGATGGAGATTTTGGAATCAAGTGGTTTTGTTTTGTTTTGTTTTTTTTTTTTTTTTTTTTTTTTGCCAAAAGTTTTGAAAGAAGAAATTCAACACTAATTTGGATTTTTTTATGCCACTTCTTGCATTTTTTATCTTTTTGAATTTATATTTGAAGGAGAGCTCGATCTGATGGTGAGCTTTTCAAGAAGCTATAGCACATAAGAAATGGATCTATGAAGAAGGAGATCCTAGAAAATTTGTAGAAGGAGGTTGCTAGAATTTTTGGGAAACAAATTTTAAGACTAGTTTGGAATTTTCTATGCCATTTATTTATTTATTTTATTTATTTTATCCTAAATGAGCTAAACTTTGTTTAGATTAAATTAGTAAAAAGTAAATTATAGATATTTTTTTAAAAAAAGAATTTAAATTTGAAATTAGTGTTAGAAGTTGAGTACATTCTACTACAAGAAAGAAATTAATCTACACACTGTACCTAGCCTTAAAGCTACTCTTTATATTTGATTTTATTTGAGACAATATTATACCTTCTTATAACCTAACTATGATTAAAGAACTCATGCTTTTTTGAGGAGGCTCTTGTTCTTGACAATGTATGAAGAATACATGTTTGTATAATGTCTAAGTATTGAAGGTGCATCTTCACCCTAAGATTGGTTAAGACTTAAGGATTGTGGAATTTTGACATTCAAAAGTAATTAATATCATAGTAGCATAATTTTACATACAAATATGAAAATACACTAATAGTAGTCTTGATACTCAACTTTCTATTTACACCTTGTATTCCTAAGACTATTTGTGATTTATCTATACAAATGTCAAATACATAGATTTGTGTTTAATATTGAATTTAGTAAAAGCATCATCAAAGACTTTCATACTTTCAAAAATAATAGATTATGTAGCTTAGGATTCTAGTTCAAAAATATTGAAAAAAGACCTAAGTGTTTTAGTCTAGCTTCAAATATATTGTAGCAAACAAGTCATAAATTTTTCTTTTGAGATGGTGTTGAATACCTTCTCAATTTCTTGCCTTGGAAATACCATTCTCAATTCAAACAATAACTTTATCTTTAGCTCTCCACACCAACTTCTATAGCAATTGATTCTTGCCTATATTTAATCATTTTTTATAGATAAATTCATTAATCATGCATGTGATGGAAGAATTAATCTAAGAGTAATATTGATTAATATGTGAGAAGGCCGTTGTCTTCTAAAAAAACTTAAGTCTCATACAAATAAATAAGCAAGCAAGGCAAGGAAATGATTAAATTAGCATGAATTCATTCATTTGTCCAAAAATGCTAGAAGGTGCAAAAGAAGGCTCACAACAAATAAGTTGGGCCATAGTTATATTTAAAAAAGAATGTTTATAATATCTTGTCAAGCTCAAGAGTAGATTTGATATCATGACAAAAGTGAAGAATAGATTTGCTATTATAAAAAAATATAAGGACATTCTTGATATTTCAACATATATTAAAGATGTATATGATATTTTTCCATAAAATTAATTTTAGCATATAAATATATATACATTTTTAAAATTTTATTTCAAAAAAAGTATTTATTTTAGAAAAATTATAAATTTTTAAAATCTTTTTACATGAAAATTTAGATATAATTTATCATAAAATAAAAATAAAAATAGAAGATTAATTACTTTTTTAATTTTTAAGTCTTAATTCAATAAAAAATTAAATTACATTATCTTATATCAAATTAATCTATCAAATTATATATATTATTATTTTTTATTTTCTTATTTATTTATTTATTATTTTATAAAAAATTATATTTTATTTTTAATACAAAATACTATTATAAGCTAAAATTAATATAACCATATTGTAAATAATAATATTGTTCTAATAAAATATTAATTATTAGTTTTTTTAAATACTTATATTTAATATATTTGTATCATAATGCCTCTTTTAGAATCTATAGATAATTTCTATTAAAGACATAAAATTTAGATAAATTTATTAAAACATAATATTTTTTATTAAAATAATAAAAGATAAAAATAGATATATTTTACAAGAAATAAAGAAATCAAAATGGTTATTTCAAAATACATAAAAATTACAAAGTCTTCAACTAGGACTGAAATAAAAAATAATATTAAGAAAAACTATACATTGTCTAAATACATGATAGATAACAAGAATATTCTGTAAAAGGTTTCTAAAGATTATAAGGCTTACAACCAATTGTCTAAGTTTTGAAGATTTTTCTTATAAGAGCTTTCTAAAGATAAAAATATTTTATAAGCCACATGAAATATTTATAAATATATAAATTCAATTCATTGCTAAAATATTTTTCAATTATTTTTAAATATTTTTTAACCAAATATTTTTATATTTTTTTACTTATTTTTGTTTACTTATGTGATAAGTATATATTAAAATTTCTAAATAGAATATTAAATAAAAAATTTTAGATTTTATTATTTATTATTAAAATGATTGGTAATGTAAATATTACATATGAAATGTTTTATAATTGAAAGCATATGTATCATTAATTATAATATTTTGATATGAAGCATAAAAAAACTACTTAATTAATGGAAATATATATAATAGTCAAAAATATTCTATAAGTACCTTAATTATTTCTATTTTGATTAAAAAAAGTAATTTTATTTTAAAGATGTAATGAATTCTATTAAATTAATTTTTTCTAATTCTTTAAAAAATAATAATATTTATTTTTTAATTTTATTTTAAAATCTATGTATAGATTTTGTTTAATTGGTATAATTTTAAAATTATTTATTTATTGTGCTTAAAATTATAAATAAGTTTTTAAATAGACAAATTGTACTTTAAATAGTTTTTAGAAACTACCATATAAAAATAATATATTTGATATGATAGTAAATTTGAAAATAATTTTACTTAATTATTCTTATTTTTTGAAAAGATAAATTTATTTAGAATATTCTTTTTTCTATAATAGACTAAAAATATTTATTTATATTTTTAATCAAAGTGATGATTTAAGAAAAACATAAAAAAATCTTGGAATATACTTTAAATTATTATCTAAATTTGCAAGAGTAAGCATCAAGACTTCATTTAATAAAAATTTTAGATTTAAGCCTAAAAAAAATATTCTTGAAGGCAGATGTAGAATGAAGTAGGAATATATAATTCAAACTTAAGTTCCTTGGTAGAAATTTTGATATTAAAAGTATTATATTTATTGATAAAAAATAAATTATTTTATTAATATTATTTAATTTCCAAATTTGATAATGATTTTACTCTATAAATCATTTAATCTTTTGAGTTCTTTAACATCAACTTTTAATAATAAATATAAAAATAAATTATTAAAGTATATTTATAAGTCTAGTTATAAGATTTTGGCCAAATTATTTTTTTTCTTAAGGAGGTTTTTATACTTAGGAGACAAGATAAGAGACTTAAACTTTCAAATATTTTGATTGGTTGAAATTAATAAGCCTCGTCAATTTGGCTTTATACATAGAAAAAAATATTCTAAAGTATAATACCAAATTGATGAGATTTTTAGATTTTTTTTAAGAAATAGTTTTTTAAAAAATTATAGAAGTATTGTCAAAAATACCAAAATAAATATTTATAATTCTTTTTGAAATTTAGAATTAAGGTATTAAATTTTTTATTTTTATTTATAATAAAAGAATTATTTTATCTATTTTATGGCTTCTTATTAATTTATACTTCATAGCCTAAGACTTCAAAATAAAAATTCTTTATTAAATTAGGAATTTTACTAAGAATTTTAAACCATGGCCTTTTAAAGTAGGCTTTTAGATGTAAAGTTCTTTTAAGCTTTGTTATTGTTTTTATATTTTTAATTTTTATGATCTTCTTGTATTTTTTTATTTTATTTCTTAAAGTATTGATATTTGGTATTGTTGCTAAGATATTTTATTACTTATATATAAACTAAGTCATTGATTATTAAATATAAAATTTATTAATATTATTAATTTTTCTGATTTAATAATTTATTTTTATAAAAATAATAGTTAAAAAAATTTATTCTTTAAATACATATTTATAGTTTAAAATTTAAAATTTTAATCTAATAAAATAGATTTTTTACACTATATGGATTCAAAATTATTTTATATCTAAAAAAGAAATTTATGCCTTCAATAAAAATATAAAAAATTAAAAACATAATATATATATATATATATATATATATATATTAAATCTATAGAATTTTTTTATATTGTAAAATATAATATTGTTGTTAATGTTAATAATTCCTATACAAGCATATAAGCAATCAAACAATACATCTACTAAATATCTCTTATATATATTTTTTATTCTCTTTTCTTTCTTTGGATCTGGATTCTCAATTTGTACAAGTAGCGATGGATGCAAATATTAGTATATTAAAACAAATAAATAATAAATATAATTATTACAAAGACTTAAATAAATCAAATTTATATAAATAAGATAAATAATTAATATAAGTATTTTTAGAAAAAAAATTGAGAATAGATTTTACTAAAAATTACCTTAAAATATCAAGAATTCATATCCAGAGAGGACCAGTTGTGAATCAAGGTCGAAATCAAACTCCAAGGCATAAAACTATACAATTACAAAGACTAGAGTTTTTTGGTTAATTAGAGAGTGGAATTTGAGATCAAACTTGTGAGAGGATTTTTGAGAGTTGATTTCATATGATTTGAAGGCATATTGAGGTTTTGAGGGCTTTTCAAAATAAGAAATGTATTTAGTAGATTTGGATTTTGAAAAATAAAAAAAAAAAATACAAATTTGAAGATTGTGTGAATGTTGTAGTATATTTATAGGTGAAAATTTTTCACTTTGTAATTATGCTTTTTTTGAATGTGTATAAAAAATTTGATAAAAATTGAGTGGTTAAATTGAAGGTTGTGAAAGTTTTTGTGGATTATGGTCTTGGATAATTGAAATCTAGAATCAATAAGGGCTTTTTTTAATCTTGTAATATTTTTTGGTTTAATTAAAGAAATTTTTTTGAAAGACATTAAGACTTAGAAATCTATACACCAATGAAATTGTGAAGCAATTTAATGATTTAGCAAAGAGAAATCATTGTTGGAAGATCAACATTTAAGTTGGAAAAGAAGGGCAATCAATATCCAAGAGGTTTTGGGAGCTTTGCTTTCAATTGATGACTTCAATTCTACTCAAATTTTGTATGCTTATTAATTACATATAGATTGAAATTTGAGTAAAATTTTAATGAAGATCAATAGTTCAATTAATATTTATTGAAGTTTTAAAACAGCTATAGTAATTAATTAATATTTAGTTAGGATTTTCTTAAAATTATTTAGGATTTGATTAGAATTTGGTTAGACTTTGATCAAGATTTGATTAAGATAGAATAAGATTTAAAATTTGGTCAATATTTGATTAGTATTTTATTAGGATTTTTTAAGATTCCATTAGAATATCATTAGCATTTGGTTTAGAATTTAATTAAGATTTGTGTAGTATTGTTAGAATTTCATTAAGATTTTATTGAAGCTACATCAAGATTTGATTAAAATTTATCTAGAATTTACCTAAAAATTATTTAAGATTTATATTTTTAGTATTTAAAAGTATTCTTTATTATTTTTTTAAAAATTTATATTTTTAATATTTCTTTAAATTTATAGATATTTCTTTAAATATTTTATTTTTAAATTTATTTAGGATTTTTTTATAATTTAAAAAAATTGGTTTTTATATGTTTCTTTGTAATTTCTTTTAAATTTCTTTTGAATTTGTTAAAGTTTAATTAAGGTTGTTAAGGATTATTTAGAGTTTATTTAATATTCTATTAGACTTGATAGGATCTTATTGTTGTATCTTCTATTTATCTTCTAAAATTAGGTGTCTAATGCATTCTTAAGTAAGAATTCATGTTATGTAATATAATTAATAAATTTGATATGAAAGCTTGAGGTGGAAGGTGTTAGAGTTTGTTAATTTTTTTTTTAATTTAATAGAAAAAGAGAGCAAGAAATTTGATTGAGCTATAGAAAGAGCTTCAATTAGAGCTTCAAATGGAGTTGCAAGTAGAAGTTCAAGTGGAGTTTTAATTGAAGAAAAAAGTATATATAGATCCAGCCATTGTAAGTATGTTTCAAGCTTTTATATTGTCTATAGAGCAATAGAAAAGCAATGATTGCAAAGAAGATTTGGCAACCAAAGTATTGCAAGCACTTGTGAACAAAGTTAATCAATTTGATGAAAGAGACATTTCAAAATATTTTGAATGTTATGTGTAGAAAATGGAATTAAATCATATTTTTGAAAAGAAGATAATTGAGCTATTTAAACTTGCCATGGTACCGGAGATAAGAAAACATGCTACATTAATTATAAAGTATTATAAAAGTTTATGGAAGACATTTTTATATGCATTAATAGATAAATATTTCTTAGAAGATATTGATTGTATTACTAAAAAATTATTTCTAAAGTAGATTGAGTAGTTTAAGAAAAATATACCATCAATAGAGCTATTAAGAGAATTAAATTTTGAAGTACAAAGGAGATATATTTCTACATGATTTAGGTGCCTTTGATGCAAGCTTTATTGATATTTTTGAAAATAGAAATATTATATATAAAAAATTAAAGATTTAAAATGTATATATATATATATAATATTAAAAAATAATTATATAAATTAGAAATATTAGAAGATGATTAGAGGATTTTCGGTATTTATGAAGAAAATAGATTGGAAGATTTTTTAGAATTAATTGCATCTATTGGATTAGGAGATAATAATAAGGTTGTAGAAATTTACTCAAGAAAGATTTATTCTATACTTGAATCTTTTGAAGTACTAGAAGTTATTGTAGAAATAAAATATACAATAATAGATAAGAAAATAAAACATGTTATCTGACCATTACTAAAAGTTTTTATAGAAAAAATAAAAGAAGCATCAAAGAAAGAAAATTTAATAGATTCAAAGAATATTGGATATTATCTTATAAAAGACTTTTAAAGAATTAAAGATTGGATGTGATAGTTCCTTGTTTCCAACAAAAATTGAATATTTTAAAGAAATGCTTGCAAAATAAGATAAATCAATTGCCTTTGGACATCATGAAATATAATGTGTGAATCCTAATATTTTTTCTTTTATGGTTATCTTCACAATAATACATGTGCCTTAAAACTTAAAGCCAATTCTTGTATTAAGAGCATACTTGCCTAAATTGGTCGAATTATTGAAAAAAAAGATATAAATGAAGATTTTTGATCCTTCTTTTTATCTATATTTTATTCATTAATTTATAATACCTAAGAAAAATGGACTATTATGTATTATTCAAGATATAAAGTTAGTCAATGCAATAACTATTAGAAATGTAGGTTCAGGATTTTTAGTAGATAAATTTAAAAAAGCATTTCTAAGAAGGAAATTTATTCAATAGTTGATTTTTATTCAAGTTATAATCAATTTCAACTTGCTCATAAAAATAGAAATTTAATAACAATGAGAATTATACTTAGACTATTTAAAATGTGTAGTCGTCTATAAGGTGCTGTTAACTTAATTGCTCATATGATAAATAGGATGAACAAGGCATTGAGAAACTTCATTTCTAAAAAAACTATGTCTTTTTTAGTTGATTTTTTTATCAAAGGATGTAAAGAAGGAAAAAAAATATGAAACTTTAGTTAAAAGGGGGTGCCACAAGTATATTAATAATTATATACAAGATTATAAAAAGATTTTAATTCAACTTGAAGAAGTTTATTTTATACTTTTGGGAGTAAAATCTATGTTTAAAGCATAAGAAGTTATTATTGTTGGACATTTTTTTATATTTTATGAAAAAAATCCAAATCCAAGCAAAGTTGATGTAATTGAAATAAAGAAGAATATATGTGATTTTTTAACAAAAATATGCAGGTTTTTAGATGCTTGTATATTTTATTATGTATAGATTCTTCATTATGCTTATATAGCAAATCCATTGTATAAATTATTACATAAAATTTATCAATTTAAATAAAAAAAAGAAGCATATTGAAGAAAAACAAAGGCTAAAGGTATTATTGTTGATACGTCTAATTTTAAGAAGAATTGATTATGAGTATAATAGATAAATAATTCTTATTGTAGATACTACTCCTATTGCTATTGGATGGTTTGTAGATCAAGTTGATTCAAAAGAAAATAGATTTGCAATTCAATTTAGAGCTAAAGTTTTAAGTACTTATCAATGTACATATTTACAAGTCAAAAGAGATCTATAAAAAATTATTTTGGCTATGAAAGTTAAAAAAGATTATTTGATTGGTGTAGTGGTAGTAATTGAAATAGATTTCTTACCATTTCTTAAAATGATTACTAATTATTCAACACCAAATATTGCAATGCTAAGATACATTATGTATATCAAATTATTAAATCCAAAATTTAGATATGTTGCTAAAAAGATAATTTAGTGGCAGATATATTGTTTTGAATAAGATATAAAAGAAAAGTCAAGATAGTTGAAGACATTGATGATATTGGAATAAAATTCCTTTTAATATCAAATCTTAACAAGAAAGAGAATTTATTTTTTGAAGATCTTTATGAAGGATAATTATTGGATATTGTTTATTATTTGAATACCTTAACTAAATATTAAAATATTAATAAAAACATTAATTAAAATTTATAATAGAAAGATTAGAGAATGGCCTTGACTTTTGTTATTTATATTATAGACTGATCAAAAAACTTATAGTTTAATAATAAGATATATGCTTATTGAGCTTATGATAAATCAAAAAATTATTATACCAATTAAAGAGAAAGTACTCATTTAGAGTATATTACCATAGGAAGATGAATTAATAAGAGAAATTTTAGCTATTAGGATTCAATAACTTGAGTAAAAATCAAAATATGTACAAATAGTATTAGAAAGGTTAAAAAAATAATATTATAAAATAAGGCATAATTAATTAAGACCTAAAGCAATTAAAAAAAGTGATTGGATTTTATTCTATGATAGTAGTTTAAATAATTAACATAATATTTTAAGAAAGTTTTTTAAATGATGGTTTAGATCATATGTAGTGATAATTATTCATGATAAAAAAATTCCATTCATTATAAGAGTTAGATAGAATAAGGTTGACAAAATCAATTTTAGAGAAGCGAGTAAAGATATTCAAAGAAAGAAATATAAAAATAAATATAGAAGACCTTACAAAAGATATAAATCTTCCAAGATAAAAAGAAGATTTTAATTTAGATAGAAAAATAATGAAGAAGATTTAGATGAAAACATAAAAAGCATAGTATAAATCAAACAAGATTTGGATTATTTGGCGCATACCAAAAGATGCATAGATTTAGACATGATGGATGTCATATGGTAATATCACAATATGATAAAAGAAGAAAGAAAAGATTATAATGTAGAAGAGCTTTAATAAAAAAATTTTAGAAAATTATCTTAAAAATATAGATAATTGACAAGGAGATAATAAAAATGAAATAAATACTAATATTGCCTTTTCAAATCAGAGACTTATATTTACTTTGTAAGGGCTTAAGTGAATCAAATCTAAATAAATAAAATAAATAATTGATATAAGTATTTTTAAGAGAGAATTGAGAATATTTTTTATCAAAAACTACATAAAATATCAAAAATTCATATCCAAAGAAGACTAGTTGTGAATCAAGATCAAAATCAGACTCTAAGGCACAAAACCATGCAACTATGAAGACTTCAAAGTTCTTTGATTAGTCAAAGAGTGGGATTTTAGATCAAACTTATAAGAGGATTTTTGAGAGTTGATTTCATATGATTTAAAAGCATATTGAGGTTTTGAGGGCTTTTCATAGTGATAGATGTATTTGGTAGATTTGGATTTTGATAAATAAAAAGAAATTTACAAATTTAAAGATTATAAGAGTATCAAAGCATATTTGTAGTTGAAAATTTGTCAATTTGTCATTGTACTTGTTTTGAATATATGTGAGAAATTTAATGTCAATTTAGTGGTTAGATTGAAGGCTGTAAAATATTTTATGGATTATGGCCTTGGATAATTAAAATTTAGGATCGATGAGGATAATTGTGATCTTGCAACATTTTCTGATTTGATTAAAGAAAAATTGATAAGAACCATTTAGACTTAGAAATTTATACAACAATAAAATTTTAAAGCAATTTAATGGTTTAGCATAGAAAAATCACTATTAAAAGATCAACTTTTAAGTTGGAGAAGGAGGGCAGTCAATATGTAAGAGGTTTTAGGAGCTTTGCTTTCAAATGGTGAATTTGATTCTTTTCAATTTTTTTATACTTATTAATTATGTATGGATTGAAATTTGAATAAAATTTTAGTCAAGATTAATAATTTAATTAATATTTATTTAATTTTTAAAACAACAATGATAACTAATTAATATTTATTTAGAATTTTTTTGAGGTTTTTTAAGATTTGGTTAGGATTTGGTCTAAAATTTGGTTAAATTTCATTAGGATTTCATTAGAATTTGGTCTAAGATTTAATTAGGATTTGATTAGGATTTTATTAGGATTTTGCAATAAGATTTTATTAGAACTACATCAAGATTTTATTAGGATTCACCAAAGATTTATTTAGGATTTATCTATGATTTATTTAGAATTTATTTAATATTTTTTTAGAATTTATTATCATTTTTTTAAAGGTTTTATTTTTAATACTTCTTTTTAGTTGTTATTCCTTTAAGGATTTTATTTAAGACATCTTTATTATTATCTTTTGAAATTAATTTATAACTTCTTTTATGTTTTTTGTATAATTTCTTTTAAAATTTCTTTTGGATTAGTTAAAGTTTCATTTAGGTTATTAAAGATTACTTAGAATTTACTTAAGTTTCTATTAAACTTGGCAGGATCTTCTTATTGCATTTTCTATTTATCTTTTGTAGTTAATTATTTGGTACATTCTCAAGTAAGAATTCACGTTATACAATAATGTATTGAGTGCCTCAAAATAGATTCTGATAGAGAACATTTTTCTATTGCATTCATCAACTATTTACTCAGTTGTAGGATACAACCACAATTTACTATGGCTCAAAGTCTCAACAAAATAATATCAATGAATGCAAGAATAGAATTGTAATTAAAATAGCTCAATTAGTGGTAGCCATAATCAAGTACCTAAGCTTTTTTTTAAATAAATTAGTCAATACCACAAAATATCTAGATAATATTAATTATACAAGAATAAAGAATTAAATCACACTAAAATAGAAGTACTTGAATTAAAAATCTTTAATAGAATACCTTTGCATTTTTGAATCTATAGCTTATTTATATACATCAAAAGAAGAGCATTCTAAATTACAAAGAAAAATTACCTAATGTTACTTCTTGGGCTATGTCAACAAAAAAAAAGCATGGCAAGTATTCAAATTGTTCACAAATCAAGCATACATAGGCCATGATATAAGCTTTGACAAAAATCAAGTGAGATTCAAGTTGGTACAACTATATACTACAACCTTTAATAGCTTAGAAATACTTCGAGCGGCACACATTACCTTAGGAGATGACAAAACAATAATACAACCACAAGAATTGCCTACACAACAAATTTCATAATCTGAAATATTTACCAATATCAACAATCTTGCATCTTTTGCATTAATTACAAACAATGACATCCAACTTAAGCAATTTGGTATTATTGCAAAGATTTGCATAACTCCAAATAAAATGAGACAATCCATCATCAAATATAGAAAAAAATTTATGCTCAATACAAAATATACCATTGAATCTAAATTATATTTAAAAGCCATCGAATACTTAAAATAGAAATATGTGATTTGATAAAAAAAAAAATAGATTTTATTTGTAAGAATAAAACCTAGATACTTATAGACCTACATGTAAAAAAAGTAATAGTAACTTTTACATCTAGGTATAGAAATTATATTCTTAAATAAAAAAATCATAAAAGATAAATACATTAATTTACTTCCTTGATTTGATAATAAACACAATAATGGAAAGATGTGCAAATTACATTGAGTCTTTTATGGATTGTAGCAAGTACTTTAAACTAGGAATAATAGAATAGATGGCTTTGTTAATGAATGAGATTTCTGGCAAAGCAAAGAAGATCCAAACTTGTATTTCAACATCAAAGCTAAAATATATATTATAGTATTTCTATGCTTTGACATCATAGTCACTAGTAATAATTTTGACAACATTACAAAATTCAAGTACAACATAATAAACACCTTTTAAATGATTGACTTCAACAATGCCAAAATCTACCTTAAAGTTGAATTGCATTGTAACAAGACTAGAATCTATTTTGACCAAAAATAATATATAAATTGATTTTTTAAAAGTATCAATTTCATACACTATAATTCATCAAAGGTATTCTTGAATCCAAAAATAAAATGTCAAAAAGATATTCTAACATCTTTCATAGACCCCACTATGTACAAAAGCTTAGTAGGAGGCCTTATATATACTATTAATAGTCAATAGAATATACAATACGATGGTAGCAAAAAAAATCTTAGATATTTGAAAGAAACCAAGGAGTTCGGCATCTTCTATTTCACCAAAGACATCAGAGGACTGCATAATCTTTTCAAAGGCAAATTGAGCAAGAGATGTAGATTCCTAAAAATGTACATCTGGGATACTCTATAAGCTGGGCTCCTCTCCTATAGCCTAGTCAAGCAAGCTGCAATCAACAATTGCCCTTTCCTCCACCAAAGCGCAGCATTGTATACTCTCTGAAGCAGCCCAAAACATAACATACTACAGGAGGTTGCTGAAAGACCTACAGTTCAACCAAGACAAACCAACCCCACTTTTATGCAATAACATGAGTAGCATCAAACTAGCAAGGAACCTAGTAATGCATAACAGCACCAAACACATTGAACTTGACCACCATTATTATATGCAAGAGAAACATCAGAATGGAAGTCTCCAAGTTGGATACATTCCATCCCAAGCACAACAACAAGACATCTTTACAAAACCCTTGAGAACATTAGCCTTTATTCAAAACAGAGAGGCAGCGGGACTCAAGAAATTACCAGCAGAGATACAAAATTTTGCAAAGCTGCATTCTTTCGTTCTACAAGAACAACAATAACTACGGAACACAAACCTGTAACATAATAACGGGAGAAACAAAACAACGACAAAACTAGGGGGGGCTGTCTTGGGTAGACTGACTGACTGACTCCATGAATGACCCAGGATGCTAGCAGCAGTAGCAGCAGCCCTCCAAGGGTACAGTGTTCACTCGAGCTCGAGCATGCGGTGACTGGAGGGTGGCACCGCAGATGAGATCAATGCACCCTGCTTGCTTAAGACACTACGCGACGGGCTCGGGAGGCGCTCAGCGCCTGACAACGCTAAACCTTGTCGGTTGTCATAGAGAAGGGTTGAATTTGCCCGGTGGAATGGTAGCGTGCACCTGAAGTCAATGAGACTCTACAAAAGAGAGAGAAAGAGAAGGAGAGAGAGTGTGTGTGAATGAGTGAGAGAATGATAGCGAGAGTAAAGTCCAGGTGAGGAACCTGAAAATGAGTGGACGAGAGGAGGATCTAGGCATAAAGAGGTTGGACATGTTTTGTTTGCGGGCACCTGCATCGATTGCACATCAAGTAGAGGAAGACGAGAGAGGAGGAGAAAAGACGGCGGGCTCCTGCCTGCATCCTGTTGTTGTAGTTGATTCGGAGTGTAGGAGGTATTCTGGCATGGCTTGACGAGTGTTTGATTACGCTAACTGTTGCAGCTGTGCCTCTATGAGAATTTCTGGTCCCTTTGACCGAGGTTTGATTGTAAGAAAATTTCTGAACTTGAGTCCGATCTATTCGTAGCAACACTGGTTTCACTGTGTTACCAGACCTGTAGCCGTCGCCAGCTAGTCCACACAAGAAGATAAGATCGAGAGAATTTTCTGGTTGTTGGGAATACCCAAAGCTGTCATCCTTATGATGTTGTAATCATTCGTGCTGAGTGACAAAGCTGAGGAACTCTTCCGAATCTGTTCAACATAGTATACGCCCCACCGACACTGCCCTTCATGGTCCTTGGTAGGCCGTTTTATTCAAAGAATCTATTACGACCTCGGATAAGAACTGCACGCCCGTCCTTTCTTTTACGTAGTTATTTGCAGTTATCTGCAGCTATTGAGACAGCCACAACGTTGGCGTACGTGAACCGGCTGGTGCGAAAGATTCGTGAAACTTGAAGAATGCCAACCCTCAGTTGTAGGATTTTGCTATTTCTGACAATGGTTCCTTACCTGGCTGCTGCTGGTCGCCCCATACCCGGTGAGTTCTACAGCCAAGTCTCGAAAACTCACATCACTTACCTGGTTTCACGTTTTGAGAGAGATTTCAAGGAAGACATTCCATAAGTGTTTACAATGAAGTTGGGGTGATCCAAATTTTTGGCACCGTACTGTGGAATGTAGTGTGTTTACGCGTTTGATAAATATGATGGACACCGTTCGTCTGATACAATTGTCCTCGAACATGATTTCAGCTCCACCATTGATTGCAAGCTCCACAACCACACCTCAAGTCAAGTTAACTTGGGGTTTAACGTCTGGAGAAGATCTGGGAATTGCAGAACTGACCTGGAAATATGGTAGCCAATATCAGGTACGTTTCGGTGCTGATATAGGAGACAATTTTGGATCCTATCAACCAACGATGATTGAGCCTGCGACATTATTCACAAATTGTATGTGCTGGGAGATGTCTACTTAGCAAGAAGCAAGAATAATATGCATGATGAATTTTAGTGAAATTTGATGTTTCTTGAATGTTTTCAATTAACGAGATGTAACGATTGCAAATCTAAGTTTTTTAGTTGGGCCGTCATGCAGGATTCAAGTCCACCATCTCCTCGTGTAGCCAGTTTCCGCGGCAATGTGAAGAAGATCTACAGAGACGGTTCGATCTTTGGTCACCGAATATTGCTTGGCTCAGCTCCTCCTTCTTGTCAAGGGAAATGCGGATTATGTGTTCCATGCAACCCAATTCATTTTTCCCTCGGCGGTCCGCACGGGTCAATATCGCAGCAAGAATACTATCCGGAGGTCTGGAGATGCAAATGTGGCAACCACTTCTTTATGCCGTAGCGCCATTCCCTGATTGCAGTCCTCCGGTTTCAAGTCCCACGGAAGGACGGCTTTCGAAGAAAAACTTAAAATAATTACATGGAAGAGAAGACACACAAATATCGCGCTTACTTCTAGGCTAATTCCAATGAAATCTAGTCATTTGGAGCATTACTTGGAACCAAACTTGATCCCAGATTATGGAAACAAACCAAAAAAAAAAAAAGGTTCCCTGGGACGGTACCACTGATTGGATCTCTTGGTACGACCTCTCAACATGAACAAGCTGAAGCAGCTCTTTAGACTTGGCCTGTTACAAAGTCGAACTGGATCTTAACTTCTCGTGTACAGCTAATTTTGAGGGTTTACCAGTATATGCACTGATTTGTTTTCACTACTTGCTACTACGATATGGTGGCAATGTAGACGATTAACTTGGAAGATGTAGGTGTCGAGCTCCAAAGGATTCATGTAGAGCATTGTATTGTAATGACTTTGATAGGATTTATATAGTAGAGGAGTTGAGATTGAAGCTGTAAGATGCATCAACGCACAACCTGCCGGTGCAAGTGTTGAATAATTTTAAGCCAAGATTGGTCCCTCACACCATATTCTCTGTTGATACGTAGAAGGTATGTACAGACTCTGAAGTATTTTCCAGATACACATGTTTGGGGTGCCGGATACAGCATTATATGTAATAATGCCCATATTGTGGCTGGCCAATTATATCAGTGTGGATTAACTCCCACCTATTAGAATTGGTAAAGATTATCTGTATTTTTTTTTTTATTTTATGCTCGTTTTTAGAAACGGCCTTGTTGTCTTGCATGTGCAGTGGGGTGTACTGTTTGAACAATGATCATTGCTATTGCTAATGAGCGGAGGAAAGATTCGATTCAATTCAAGCGTGGCAAACTATTTACTTCATAGAAGTTAACTTAAAGATTTTCAATGAGCTGCTTGTATGCAGTGAACAGACCCAGGCAGTAAGTGGCTTCAAGACATGCACAAGACACGAACTGTACTTCCAAGCATTCATTGCAGCTTGCGACAACCCCAACCACGCAACAGAGCGACACCGCAGGAACTGCACAGTATTGACCTGGTCAACAATTTTTTTTAAAAATTGTGTGTGTCACTGTGTACATGAATACACCTTAGGCCATCATTTACTGTGTTCAGCTGGGCGATGTGTTTGTCCAGCAGTTGTGTGCCGGGGAAATTTTGTCAAAGAACCAGCTGAGATCTTCTGTTCATGATTAATCAGTTACATAAATCTGGTAACTTACCGAAGTTAACCACTTAAAAGCTGATGCCATCACGCTTGCAGCTTCAGTGAATTCCCACAACGATTGCTTCCATCCCCGAACCGAACTAGAAGGTAGAAAAATTGAATTTACACTGCGACTCTAATCAAGCAAAGTGCCTGAAATCTAATCACTATCTAATCACTATGAAGTCTATTCATTTACCACCCTTGAAATAGCACGGAGAAGCCAAATCTACCGGCTACCTATTTTCCAGTTTCTTTCCCGCTGCTGAAGCCGACAATGGTCAAGCCAATGACAAAGCGCAGAGCTCAACACTGACACCATGCATGACAGCTGAAGCGGAACGTACCTACTCTTCAAGGATCATGGGCTTATCAGACTAGATAGCGTGATTTAGCAGAGGATGCCCCAAGTCAAGCATCGTCCTTGCCGGTACAACGACTTGGGTCATAAATAATTCCTCCTGAATCTGCCCCACGCATTAAACACGGTCTCAACTGGTTGCTGCTTCTGCTGCTGCTCCCACTTCCAGGGTGCAAACCAGACTGCATGACCCCGTTGGACCTGTATAAGTTAACTCCGTTGCGGACCGAGCTCAAAGTTGGATCAGGCTTTATTGCAGCTCTCAACCCAGTTCGCCGCAAGCAGATAGAAAGAAGGACCTCGGCAGCTGTACCCCACTTTCCACTGCTCAGTGCCAGGTAGTAAGAAAGTCATGTTTCATCAATTGTGCGCAGAGCAAACTGTGGGTCCATCTATAAAGCAAAGGCAGGCACTGTGTAGCATGATCCTCCCAGTCACGACTACCAGTGATAGTGCGATGCACGCCACGGTGACCGTAAGATCGCCCCTGAGTCTGCTGTGAAAGAGAGAGAGAGACTTGCTGTGCTTTGACGAGGTGGGAGGGGGAGTTTTGCTCGCAGCATCTGCTTCCAGGCTTGTCAGTACCAGCAGCAGCAACAACAACAACAACAACAACATCACCGCCATTTTCTGAGCCACATTCGGCCTGGCTTCAATCTCTGCCTCTGCCTCTGCCTCTGCCTTACTTTACTTTGCCTCGCATTCCATTCCATATCCCATTCCATCTTCTGCATGAAGTTCTGATCTTCGCCTTCCTTGCTCAGCAAAATCTGATTTGTCCGCACGCCATCAGGTCCTTCCTCCCTCCCTCCCAACTCATTCCTTCCCATTCTTTTTGGTAAAACAGCAGTGACTACTTTACTATCCTTTTTCATGAACTATAAAAATCGGTTCATGTCCATCTTTCTGTCTGTCTGTCCGTTTGTCTGTCTGTTTGTGTATCTAGCTGGATCGTTAGATTCTTAGTTTACAAATACGAACTTAGTAGATGTCGCTTCTGTTGGAGCCGACGAGGATTATTTTCATTACATCGTTTGTTTGTATGGCTGAGTTGTGAAGGTTTATTTTTATTTATATGAACATGATAACATTCTTAGATTATACATGCTGCGCTTACACCTTTTTTTTCTTTTTCTGTTTTTTTTTTTCTTTTTTTTTGTTTCCGGTGATATTTAATCATATTTCAAAATTTCCATACTATGGTATATTATCAAAAATGTAAAATGATATGGAAAAGATTAAAAGGCATTATCTTTATGAAGTGATAGTTAATACATTAAAATTAAAAGGTTTTAGGCTTTTTGGATGTGTGTACTCATTGGATCTTTTAGATTTATAATATTAACGAGTCATTGCTGTTGAATATTTTATTTTAAAAATATAATTTTGAATTACATAGTATCAAATGAAATCAGATCAATGAGTTGTTGGGTGTTTATATAGAAAACATATTTGGAACTTTTACTTACTAAATGAAATAAATAAATTTATATTAATATTTATATAAGAAAAATTAATGTTATTGCAATAGATTTTATAAAAATCTACAATTTTGAAATTATATTCCAATAATATCAAATTTATTTGTATTAGATTTTACTTTATTACAAAAACCATATGGAAGTTAATGTTGGTGTTGGCAGTATATAATAACATTGTAAAACTGTTGTAATGGTAGTATAAATAAAACTAAGATTTTAGTTCGATTAATAATTATTTTAATTATGAAATATCAATCCAGAAGATCGGATAAAAAACAAAACAAAACATAAAAATTGGTTTTAGATGCATTCATGGTTGATACATTAATGTAAAAAATATTGATTGAAATATTATTATAATTATTATTATGGTGATTTATTTTAAATATATAATAAATAAATAAAATCCTAAACCTATTAGTTAATGATACATCTATGAATATTGATAGAATAAAAGCAACAATTTAATTTGAAATACAATAACAAAATCTATATCAAATAGAGGCAAGGACTTCTTGTAAGATCTAGAGATAATAAGTAATATATATATATATATATATATATATATATATTTCTCATTTACCAAAAAAATAAACATCATAAATATTTGGAATATGAATAAAATGATTATAAGTAAATTATTTTAAACTTTTTGATTTTTTAAATATAAAGATATAATCTATCTTTAATTAATGATGATAATAAAAATATTTTTGAATTAATTTTTGTACAAATCAAAACATATAAAATAAATATTTTATTGTTAGAAGGTATAAGTATTTAATTTTTTTTCTTGTTAATTTACTTATCTCCTTATTTTAATATCTAACTCAAAATATAGATTGCAGTATATTTTTTACCCATATTTGAGAGTCCAACCTTATATACTTAATACACAATCCAAATACTAATTTCAAAAAATAAATAAAAAATAAAAAATAACATACACATACACATACATATATTAATTAATTAAAGATAGATTATCATCATTAATTAAATATTTTATTATTAATGATGATAATAACATAAAGATATTTTATTCTTTTAAGCTATTGTTTTTTTATTGCATTACTATCTAAATTAATTTTTCAAATAATGAACAATTAATTTTTTTGTAGATATTCCTACAAGCACAATAAAAAAAATTATGTATCTTTGAAATTATAAATTAAGAATAGTAACAATAATACTTTTAGTTATTTCCATATGTGATACTTTTCCACTTATGATAATACATTTCAAGTTTCATTATTAAAAATTATACAAAATCTTGGACATATGTAATTCTGCTCAAAACACCTACTTTTAAAAAACTATGAACAAGGAAACACGTACAAGATAATGCCATTTTACAACACAGCCTTATCAATTAAAAAAATTGAACAAATTTTGACTCCCATAAGTTCTTTGTTGAATAGTAAATCATCTATCAAAGACTTCTAAGAATTCATCGTTTTCATCTTTACTCAACTCCAAATATGCTTATATTTGAAAGTTTTATTCTTTGGAAAAAAAAAACTTAGTCGAAATAAAATTACTATCATTCATTCTGTAAAAAATCTTCAAAATTCGATTCTTACTACTCTTCTACTATTGGCTGTGGTCAATTACCTTGAATCACTAAATCATAAATAATATTCTTTCAGAACATGTAATTGCAGCCACCTCAATCTTCTTCATTTTTAAACCAATTAAACATCTTTTATTTTGTGTCATCAACACTTCAGAAAATCGATTCCGCTGTCATCCTCATCAAGAACTGATGCAACTCTTTCTTCCGTATCGAATTGGTTTTTTAAAAGTCTCTGAAAGAATCCCAAATTTTTTGAATAGGATTGAATGTTTTGGAACTATTTTAAATCCAGTGAAATGTTCTGCACGGTGACTTTTTTACCAATGTCTCTCAGATCATACACAACTTTCTGTACACAGTTATCATTGTTGCAATGTCAACTAAAACCTAAGCAGATGAACATGGATAGCAGTGTCCAACGAAGTATGATGTTTGGCTTGTAAGGCAATTCAAGCCTGGCATGAATTAGGCAAAAGATATAGCGATTGCAACTCGTACCACAATGAAGTTCATGTAGACTGGGCCCTGGAGAAGTTAACTGAATATTGATTCGTACTTCAATCCATTGCAACAAAGAAAGAGTCTGATTGATGAAGAAACTCAATTGAAGAAGCTAATCATTTGATGGAGAAGCAAATGCAGCTGCTCCAAGTGTTCCGTCTCTTGGCCATGGCTGGTTCTGGGCTTTTGGGGCTGGGTGCTTTTGGAGAGTTTCCTCTTATTTTTGACATGATCTGTTGCATGAAATGGCCACCAGTGGGTGACCTCATTCCCGAGCCCAATGCTTTGCTATGCCCATCATCGCTCAACAAGCTCCTCAGTGGTGTTCGAGGTGATCTGCCCCTTTTCTTCCCCTTCTTGCGTCGCTCTTTTGCACCGGGAACTGTGGAGGGATGTCTCCCGTTTGTGTCAATGTGGCCTTTTCTCAAAGCGTTCGGTGCAGAAGAAACTTGATAATGCTCTGAACTGATTGCTGTAGCTACAGTTGATAGAGAATGAAGCATGGCATTCGCTGCTGATGGGTCATCTTCACGGCCTGGAGTTCCGCGCCCTCCGCTGGAATAGATCTCTGCTTGCTCCTCCCAAATTCTGTCTTGGCACTGAGAGCTTGAGTTGGATGGATTGGCCAGAATAGAGACGGAAGAAGGGACCAAACGGAATGTGTCCGCAGAGGATAATGTTCCAGTGGGTGCTTGAAGTCTAGATATAAAGCTTCGCGACCTCTCCTGAGTGATTCCGCCGCTGTTAGTATTGTTCATGGGAGGTTGCTCATGTGCTCCATTGCTAGAATTCGTCGTTTGAAGACCCTCTGCGAAAATGCAAATATCTAAATTTTTAAAATTTATTGTTCAGCTCCACCTCTTCCACCTGAGCTTGGGTATTTTAAATTCAATGAGATGCATAGGGCAAACAATAAGATGTCAGTTTTGGAGAATCACCTGCTGAGTCCAAGACGTAGGAGTTTCTTCCTCTACTGTTCGACTCCTTGCCTGGAGCACGTCTTCCATCGAATTTATCATCGGCTGCTAATGTGTTGGCACCAGCACTGCTTAAAACATCAGGCTTGGGTATGCTTACAAATTTGTCATAAACCGCATGATCCCCCTCTACCAACGTAAGGGTCGGCCTTTCATGTGTACTAGTGTGTTCTTTGTTTACATTGCCCAGATCAGGAAGACGACTTGGAACCATCTCTGGGTGGCACTCTATTGCGGTCTGCTGATCTATGCTCTCAGTCTCACGGGTAGAAGCTACTCCAAAGCCTTCATGATCCGTCACAACATGCGTACATGCCAAAAAAAGCTGTAAAAGGTTAAAAAGTAACTTCCTCAAGCCTAAAATCTATCGTAAACCAGAAAAAAGTTTAAAAAAAAACCGAGAATACATCAGCTAAGTGGACAAGTTGTTACATGAGCAATCTACCTTTTTTACTTCCTTCGAGATAACTATCTAATGCCTTAATAATCCCTTCTCCAACGTTATTATTGAAAAGTTTAGCACCCTTCGGTTCAGCTGGTTGAGCAGGTGACCCTTTCTCTACTAATTGGCTTTTACATTCAGATGTTATGACAAATCCAACTCCTCCACGAACACAGTCTTGAACATCTTCGGAATGTTGCACAAGCTCAACACAGTCGCCTCCAGAGTCTGTCTCAATGACGATAATGTTGCAGCACGTTGATTTGGCCTATTCGATCACCAAGAACCAAAGTAAAAAAAATTAACTAATTCTGTCCATGAATACCTCATTTGAGTTAAAGTCTTCTTAAAATCTCCTAGAAAAGGGACATTGAGCAGAAATTTAGCATATTAGAAGTCGAGAGAACCTGACAAAAAGATGATTAATATGGCACGTACAGAATCCTTCGTTGGACTTGGACATTTAGTAGTAGCAGAGGCGGGAAATGTTGACTGAGAAGGAGCTGGCTCCACTGAAATTTGAGCAGTTTTTTGAAGTAGATACTGTCTAGCTCGTATTGCATCCACCCCAGACATCATTTCATGTCCAGCCGCAGACGCTTTTCTCAATACCATTTTTCCAGAATCTGGCACCCCTACAACTTTCAGTAACATGGCTCCAAGTCCTGAAGCTGAGGCACTTCGTGTTCTATTTCGTTTAAACATCAGTCTACTCCCTGTTCCATTCTCAAAGCTAAAGCTTTTTGTCAGACATGCATTAGAACTGCAGGTCACCTCCGGACCTGTTTCATTTACCCTACCACTTGATATTGTGTGGATGTTTCTTTCATCACTTGAGGTCATCGATCCTTCGCTCTCAGGGCTGGATAGTATAGCAGTCTCGGTTAGTTCTTCCTCAGCCACTTCACCAGTGACAAATTGAGGGCTCAACTGGATGTCTTTGACGATATCCCTTGCTGAAATTGCAGCAGTTTCATGGTTGTCACATTCCAGCAATAAGATTCTATTTGTCTCGGAATCGAAAGAGCCATATTGAACGATTCCATCTCTGTTGATTGAGATTGTACTTTCAGCAGCATTCTGGAACACTAGAGAACAGATTGAATGCAGCTCTGGATCTCCGGGAAAAGGGAAAGGGACTTCAATCGCAGTAGTTAGCCGATCTGTCTCACCCTCACTCTTCATCATATCCATGGTGCCATGAACATCCCGTCGAAGAGATGACGCCTTTGAGATCAACATATTAGAGGAATCTGAGAAGTCACAGAACACCTCAGCGGATTACAAAACATTTAGCAAAAGATTTAGGCATACTGCTGATGAAATGTAAAAACCGCCATCAGATGATAATACACAGGAAATTTGCTTGGTGCATATTTACAACATATGACTACACTATTAGCAGTGCTGTGCTGTTCCTGCCCTTGTTGCTGCATTGCCATTTATCCTTGAAGCTATAAGAAACACTTGGATCTGCGACAGTACATGCAGATAGAGAATTGTAGGATACCTTCCATGTGCATACTCTGAGAGCTCGAACAACCTTGGTTGTCTCCCACATCTTCAGTCATTCGTGGTTCATCATCCGGTTTAAAGAGAGAATTTTGTTGCAGGGATAACGATTCTTCCTGCTTCCCGCAAAGGCTGCGTTCTATAACTGGAAGGGGTCCGGAATAATGTTTGTTTCCCGCTTCTAGATTGACTTTCTGAGCCACCCTTGACATTGACAAAGAGCGCTCAAGCGTCGTGGAAGTGTGGAAAATCGAGGCTGCTAGTCTTTCGACTGCGTATTTGTCAAGCTGTCTTGGAGCTGAATTTGTCCCTTTAGGCTGCAGTACCTCTAAATCTTTAAAAAGTGTGAGGATATTTCCAGAAGCAGCCCTCCTGTGATCTGAAAGGACACATGCAACTTTATACTTCAGGCACTACGATGTTAAATACGAGAGTATCTTTGCATCTTGCAAAATCACCATACGATCAACGACTAACTGCTCTGAACACGAGGTTATAGGTAAATTCTAATCTGAGAAAGATAGGTGAAGACAACTTCCACCTCGGAATGCATTGGCGCTTGTGGGTTTCCTGTGTGAATCCATCGATGACGACCTACCAACAAGGTCAAGACTTTTTGCATAATCATCGGTGCCTCTGAGAGACGATGCAAGAGACCTCTGCTCGGTGGCCTCTGGGCTATTGAGAGCTCTCACTGACGAGCTCTTCTCATAGTTGATGCTTCCAAGCTGCCCCGGCTGCTCGAGTCGAAGTGGGGTCATTGAGAGAGACTGCAGTTGTTTCTCCTTCAAGGAAGACAGGCGCGCCTGAACTGTGCAATTAGAGGTAGGATTCCCCATTATTTAAGCCTCAGGAACCTTCATTGGAGACAGCAACACTTCTTGGCATTCAGGTAATGAGCTCATTCTACTGCTGGAGCTCCGTTTTGCAGCTTACTTAAAATCTTTCTCTTACAGCACAGCTGTGCTTACCTCCCTGACCCTCAGCAAACCCTGAACAGCCTCTTTCTGCACTGGAGTATCTAAACAAGTGCACACTAGAGCCATTTTCTAGCACAGAAACACTGTTGACTGATCACTCTCAGTATCGCTTTGTCCAGGTGTTACCCAAATCATCCAACAATGGAAGCTGCATAGTTCTACAACGAGCGCTCCCAGGAATTTGGGCTGTTCCTCCGAGTGTCCTCAGCCCCCAACCCTCTGCGACCTGCTTCTCAGCCGCGTCTTTCATCGTGTGAACCAAGTCATCTTCTTCTTGAAGCAACTTCAGCTGTGAAACATTTAGTTTCGTCGAACACTTGCTGCGTTAAATATTAAAACCAGGAATTAGATGTAACCTCGACTGCCACTAAGCCTGAATTAGATAAGCCTTGCCTAAATATGTCATAAGTTCAAATTAATTTCTGCTCCATAATTTTCCGCAGTAAAGTTCTCACAAGTTAAAAAACTGAGTGAACTAGGGTGCCAAGAGACTCAAGTTCGATTGATCAATTGTAGTACATGCTCCCTTCGATGGGTTCAACCGGCTACTTTAACTGCTTGGATCAAAATATGGAGCGACATGACGAGGTCGGCGAAGAACGCATTGACAAATTAAGCTGCAAGTTCCAGCTTAAAGCTACCAAACTCCTAGGAAGTAAATAACCAAACAGAAAAGACAAGTAAACAAAATTAGAGGTGAGAAGGCATTGCAACGCAAACCAACTGGGTACGGTGATTATACATGCGTCATAGCTCTGCAACTAACAACTCGCTCTCAATCTCAGCACAGAGACAGCCTTGGAACCGACTCTTCGTCCAAGCAGGGGTCAAGGCTGCAAGCTGAAAACAGAGCAGCAAACAACAACTGATCTGACCCCAGAAAACAATGAGGAATTCCAGTGGGAATCCCAGTGGGCATGAGGAATCCCAGTGGGAAAGGAGGAGTGGCTTGTGATGATGATCAGCAAAGACTGGGAGGAGCTGAGCAAAAGGGATGGTGAAGCTCACAGCTGCTGTACTTATGGGTCCTGGAGAAGGAGGAGGAGAAGGAGGTTTGAGGCAACGCCCTTAGCCTCCCTCCCTCGCCGACACACAATCTGGAGACGACAAAGAGAGACAGCAACCTCAAAGAATAGAAGAGGGAAGTGTTGGTGTTGTGTGTACCCACATGCCCAGTCTCTCTCCCTCTCCCTGTAGCAGCAGCGGCATTGCTTGCATAGTCTGTCATGCCGCAAACTAGGCATAGCCATGGTCAGTCAGAGTCAAGAAACCCAGTCAGACACACTCACACTCACACTCCCACCGAGAAACACACACACACACACAACGCAACACAACAGATCACAACATAACAACACACACAGAAACAGAGATAGAGGAAGACGGAGAAGAAGATGAAGGTCATAAATGAGTGAATGAATGAATGCATGATCTCTATTCAAATAGATAAATCAAATAAATAAATAAAATTTGGGATCCAATTTAATGATGATTGTAAGCGATGTACAGATAATTTTTTGAAAACGCGATATTAACTGGCAATAATATTTTTTAGTCCTTTGAACAGTTATAAAAATAAAATAAAAAATCAACATCATTTTTTTGTGTTTAGAGTGTTAAGAAGTTTACTGTGTTCTTTGAATTACTTTAATTATCCTTTAAATAGATTCGTAGTTTTTCATACTCTATGTGATCTTTTGAAAGTTCCCAAAAAGTTATAAGGATTTGTGTAGTCTTTTAAAAACTTTTTATGATATTTTATAATGTCATATATTCTTCCAAAAAATAAAATAAAATAAATAAATAAAAATCCTTTCTTGTAAGCCTCTTTAATTTTCTAAAAAGTTCACAAGTTTTATAAAAGCTCCTAAAAACACTTAAAAGTTTTCATATGAGTTTGTCAGTCCATGGCACATCAGCTACATAAATTAGCCAAAAAAAGGAAAAATTGAAGATTAATTCAAAAAAAAATCATATACTTACTTTTTATACACTTTTTATGTGCATATCCATTATAAAATTTGAACAGGATAAATTTAAAGTTTTAAAATTTCAATGTATATATATATATATATATATATATATATATACTCTACCTTTTGTAAAAAAACTTGACTTAAAATATATTTTTTAAAAGTATAAGTTATCTACTGTTACATTATTATGTTATCATATGTTAAATTAAATTAAATTGAAACAATTTATCAGTGAGAGAATAAAGAGGAAGTTACAAAAATTGCATTATGCAAATCCACAATCAATTTTTCTTCTACTATTCTTTATAAAATCTCTTCCAAACACCATTGTATATCATGATGTTTGCCTCAACTCTCACCTAAGTACCCACATCTCATTGTATTCTCATTTTTTTTTAAAAAATAATTTATTTTTAAAAAAATCCAACTTTTAATTATGTTTCAATCATTTTTTAGGTAAAACAATCCACCACCACTTTCACCTCCTTAATTATTATCTTTAAAAAAACCATGAAAAGAATGATTTGCAATATATATACATAATACAAATGGGGCTGTACTACTACTACTAATATATCACAACTACTTTTTTCTCTTTTCTAGAGTGCAATCCATATTGGATGTGTAGGGTTTGGGTGGTTGGCTGGTCTGCACCCCCATCATCATCCCCCTCCCCCTTCTCCCAATACAAATAACCATAACACATCCATCCCATTCTATAAAATGGCATTAAAAGAACTGACTCAAGCCTTGATAACCAGTATCTCCTGATTCTTCTTTCCTACTTTTTTCCCAATCAGAGTAAAAGAGTGTTGGAAGTGGGCAAAGGTGGTGTGCATGGAAGGAAGGAAGGAAGGAAGGAAGGAAGGTGTGCGTGTGTGTGTGTGTTTGTGTTGGGGTTATTTATTTATGTGTATGGCTGGGCTGCTGTACAAGGCACAGTCCCCCACCCCACCAAAAAGAGCCTTGGGTAATACTACTCCACAGAATGAGATCCAGAAGCAGAAGAAGCAGCAGCACAAATTTCACATGTGGATGACAGCAGGACAATGATCAAATTGGGAGGGGGGGGGGGTGCTTAGAACTAATTACAATGCCAATTTCTCAAACAGAGATAAATTAACAGTAAGTGAGTGAGTGGGACCACTAACTTAGACTGCAAGGAGAGAGAGAGAGATGGGAAGGGAATAGTGGGAGGGGGGAAGTCAGAGGAGGCATTGAGTTCTCAATCATTAGCTTAACAATAACTGCCCACCATTAATTACCATTAACATTACCACCACCACCAGCAGCACCATCAACACTGCTCCTCCTGCACAGTTGTCTCCATTAGCAAAGCATTCACATGAATGAACTGGCCTTTTGAATGGACGTTTCCTGTCTGGGACACATATCAAGCCTCTGGACAAATCCACTTGCTCTTTATGTCAAGCTCACAGTCATGCCCACAGATGTGCTGATATATATATATATGTATATGTATAGATATTCACATACACGGAGAGAGAGTGATAGAGACAGACAGAGACAAATAGAGAGTGAACTAAGGGCATCCGCACCGGTTGGAGCCAACGCTCGCGCCAGGGAGGCCCTTGCGCGGTCCCTACCGGTTGACGCAATCCGGCGTCTTGAAAATTGGTGGGTCCGTGAATGGAGCCCTGGCCAATCCGTAAGGGGCGGCTCCGCGCCACGTTGCGGCAGCACACGAGCTACCGAATGGGCCCCACTTCGAGGACGGGCCCGGCCAAACCAGATTGTTTGCACGGCAGGTTGGCGGCCAAACACCCAAATCGGGCGTGGCCTCTCTTGCCCCCGCCCTCGAGCGGGCGTTGGTGGGGAACTTTTTGATGGCGGGGGAGCGTGGCCGCCCGATGGCGCGAGCGTTGGCGCCACTGGTGGCCCTGCTCTAAGATGGGTAACTGCAACTATCATTTTTTTAAAGGGTCCAATGCAATGATATTGTACTTAATCCACTGGATTAATGATGAACCCTTGAATGGCGAAGCATGCTTCTCATTGATTGTGGTTATTATGGGTGGACAGTATCTCCCTATCTAATCCCCCCTGCGGAACATAAAGTGGCAGTCAACATTGAGAGATGGGAGACACTGTTTTTATGGTATTGTACTGTGATCCACAGTTGAAATGGGGAGGGGGGTGTGAGTTATGGAAAAATCCAGAGACCACATGGTAAAACAGTAACACAAAAATTGCAGGTGCCATTACGTGCACAGTACACTTGTGTTAATTTTTGTAATTTGGTTTTTTGATTTTTTTAAATTTTAATAATCCCTGCCTGCCTCTGGATGGGTAGCAGAATTTGTTGTCTTGCTGGATTAAAACTGAATGCGATGTCGAGGACAGATTCACAAGCCCCTGCCTCTGATTTGCATAGCAAGGCTCTTCGGACAGTAGGTTAACAGTGTCTTAATGCGAATTTAATTTTGTGATTTCGCACCACTGTCAATGAGAACAGATTGAATTGGAATGAAACAGGACTATCCATATTTCCTCAACAAAATGCAGAAACCCCATATGAATCTTCCACTGTATACAAATTGACACTGCACTCTGTGTGCCTCAGAGCTGCCGCTGTATGCAATCAATCCATCCAAGGCACCAGTGGTAAGAGCTGCATATTGAAAATTCGAAACACCCAGAATACCACGCAACGGAACAAATAGGACACTGATAGACCTGGGTATGTTTTATATAAAATAGCTCCTAGGCTGTTCAAACTAACCAGTGCTGCTTGTAAAAATCAAAGAGCTCATATAACGCACCTCTTCACACCAAGTCCTGTATTTTCTGAGACCTTCTTCTGTAGCTTTTTTGAACTCAGCTTGAAGCTCCTCGGTCTTGCTCTTCAAGTTCTTGGCGATATCGTCAATATTTGGAACATTATCCAGGCCTGTCGAAGGCAACGCTGTTCACGTCAGTGTGAGGAGACAGAGCAGTCCGGATTATTGAATGTGAGGCCAGCACGACAGGACTCTTCAATGCACATCACAAAGGAATGCCATTGCGTCCGTAGATTCTTTTGTTCTGTGAAGAAGCTCATATCGAGTACATCGCAATGTCCCCACTCACAAACACTTGTAAAAATGAAAGAGGAATTGAAGGGATGAGAAATTACTCAAACCAAGTGCCGTTATCCTTGATGACGAAGAGGAAATTACCCACCAGTCTCCTAACACTCCCACTACAGTCGCATCAAATGCAGGGTAGGTGACTTTTGCAAGGCAAAAGAACATACAATCTCGAACTTCTACGTGCATGATCGTCGCTGGAGAAATTAACTGCAAAACAACGAGGATCTTCAGGATGTACCATCAAGTCCTGAAGAGAATTATTGAAAATAATCGACACAATCCTCCAGTCATGTAAATTTGCAGAGGCAATCCACTTCTGTAGTCAGCTTCATTATCCACATTATTTTGTCTCAGGTTTTCGAATTTTGGGAGGTTTAAAATATCATTTAATAATCATAGTGAAAGTCTCGGAGTGTAGACAATTGACCTTCGCCTTCATTTCATCCTCTTCCCATTGCATGACTCGTGGATTGTGTCTCATCTAGCAAGGCATGGGAGAGTATTCACATAAAAATGACGTCAGGCCTCAACATTTGTTCAATTCCCAACGAAAGCAACGTCAGCATTGCCATCAATGGCCGTGTAACTGCCATTAGTGCTCAAGTTACAACGACACAATTTGCGAACCCGAACCTTTTCCAGCCAAAGATGGATTGATGTAGGATTTGGCTTTGTGGTCCACAGCAGCAACAAGGAATTCGGGAGCAACGACATAGGGTATGGATATCCCACAATTACAGTTAGAAGAAATGCAGTTGGCCACCAATATCTTTTTATTAAGGTCACCAATTTATGTTCCTTTCCCAAGTCAAAGGAGCCCTCTGCAATGATTTCAGAAATGACTGGTCCCTGTTGCTCTGCAAATGAAGTTCCACTTCAGCATTTGAAATAGAGAAAGTTTGCCTTGCATCGATAGAAAGCTTCATGAGTTCGTATGCGGCAGTCTCATACCAAGAGATTGCGAATTCAACTCCAAAACAGCACACATTTGGATCTATGAATAGGAGGGTAATGCTACAATTTGCGGAAGGTGTATTTACATTACTGATTGGTGATGGAAATCATTGGAACTCACTTGCTTGAAACTCGTCGTGAATCTCACATTGGACGGCTCCCTGCTCTGTCGCCAAGGAGCTCGTTGCAACTGCTAAACCTAAAAACGATCTTATGTACGATTTGAATTCTGCGACGATCGTAACTTGCTATCACAATGGCTTCTATCCACTAGGAACAAGAAATCGATGTGGACACTGTCAACAACGGTTAGAGAAAATCCAACTACAATTCTCTGAGAATGCCGCCACCTGTGCACACTCGTCACTTGTATGCTATAATTTCCGCACTTAGAAGTAATGATCAATGGAAAAAAAAACCAAAAAAAAAAAAAAAAAAAAAAAAAAAACCCCGACAACTGATAGCACAATAGTTAAGCAATTAAGCAGCCTTAGAAAGCAAACACTCATTTGATTGCAAAGTTCTCACCGAACAGCGTGAAGGCTCGTTGCAAGTGTTTTAATGACTTGGGATAATACTCCCAATAAACAGGTCGAGAACCGATGTTTTGGAAAAACCATGAAGAGGGCGCTATAATTGTCTGATAAGGGTCGTGCCCTAATCCACAGCATAAACAATCCGATCATATTCAGGCGAGTCATTCAAACTTTGTCGATCCGCACGCACCATTTTGAATTAGGGAAATCCATAATAGAAACGTTCACAGGAATACCGCTCGACACTACTACGGATACATTTGACGTCAATCAACAATTTAAGCCCACTTCCCCTCCCTCAAAAAACAGAAGGGATATCCAACAGCTCAGAGATAGACCTCTCATGTGGGGCGCGGAGCGTAATGAACTAGCCTCATGACAGGTCGAGAATGTCGAAACCCTCATCCGCGAACACAGCAATCTTCGACCAACGCGCATCGAATACATCTATCCTTACCTGCAATGCAGAATCACGACAAGCTTGTGCAGCGGTCATGTGATCAGGAGCCTCTGCGACAACGTGATGCCGCATGGGTAAGCACATTATTGTTGGCAGAACCCACATTGACGCCAGGGTGGAGTACCACCACCACCACCACCCCCACACCACTTAAGCAACCCAACTACCATATCTGAGGTCTCCAGTTTGAAGGCTGCAACGTAAACAATGACATTAACATCCAAATCATAGCTAGAACACTCACCAACTACACAATGACTCATATTCTGACCAATGTCCACAAACTTAGGTCAATGGCTGTGAAGGACGCAACTCCATACATCAATTTGTGTGGTACCTGGTGTGCACTGCAACAAAAACGAAAATAAACAATGTTAGGGCTCTGCTGATGCTCCAGTACCTTGTAATGACTCTAAAGAGCACGCAAAGACGATGTGAGACCATTGTGACCATGGAGTGTAGCAGATTGCGCCATCGACACCATCCAGGAGGTTAAAAACGTTCATGAGAGATATCTGCTACACAGAGAAAAACAAAAAAAACAAAGAAAAAACGTCTCAAATCTTGCCCAAAAACCACCCTAATCTCTCGAAATTCTCTCTTTTTGCACAAGCCTGCAGGTGGGTCTTCAGCAACCTCGACAGGTCTTGAAACAGTTTGTTTTTGTTTTCTGTTATTTCTCCAATCCCTGATTATTCTCCTCTCACAATCCCATTGTAAAATACAAATGCTTTTTAAAAGTGGGTTCATCTGCTGTTGTAAGGTATTTCTTTTTTGCATTTAATTGTGAAACTGTTTGTTCAATATTTGAGTCAAAAGTAGGGTTGAGTAAAGGATTAACCCTATATCATGTACAATTAACTCTATGATTTTGTGTTAATCGAGGCCATTGATGTTGTGGGTGAATGCAGGGAATTGTGCATGAGCTAAGAATCTGAAATGGATGAGGATGAGGATGAAATGATTTGAGCAGAGCTAGTTTGGTAACGCTGGTGTTTGTTTGTGAGTGAGACAGAGCCTTTTTTAACACTTAAAACTATTGAAATTCAAATTGAAGTTGATCAATTCGTCCACATGAAGAACTTTCACTGTAAAAATCAAAATAAAATTTGAAATTTGGAACAATAGGGTAATTAGGAAAAAAATTATGGTATTAATTGTGGGCGTGATAAATTAATATATGAATGGGATTGCATGAAACAATGTTTGCCAATATTGGTTATATTTTCCTCTCTGATTGAATGTGTTTGTGCGTGTCAATATATGTGTATATATATATATATACACACACACAAACACATCACTAATGATACTGTGTTAATAATAAGAAAATTAGGTGATTACATAGTTATCACACAGATGCAGGACTGGTACAACTATTAATCATCAATTTCTTTAAGGCTTTTGTGGTGCTTCATGACTAATATTTTAAGAAATTACCAATATGCTTTATAATTTTAAAACATCAAATATTTGAATTTTATTCATTTGCTTACATGATTAGTAGCATTTTTATACACAGGTAGGTTACTTTCATATTAATGAGTGATGAAGCTTTTGTCTTTTGGTATTACATTCTGGTATTGCATAAATCTGGTCCGAAAACAATGTTAGTATTGAAACAAAGAATATTTGTGCCTCAAGTTTTTATAGGATTTTTTTAAAAATGTTTCTGAATAAAAAGTGTGTGCATTGTTATTTATTAAATTATGATGTCAATTTGACATACTATTGTTGTTGCCATTCTTTATATGTGTGTATATATATATATATATATATATAGATATATATACTCTTTTAATGCATGTTCTCTTGCCTTGCCAATACAAGTAATTATTAAGTGTTGGTTGATATTTTATCTTGACATATTAACTGAAATATAATTAATAAAAAAAATTGTTAAGAACTGTAAGTTGTGTTTTGTGGTACCGATTTTGACAATTTCTTGCTTGCATGGACTAACAATCAAAAACCTGTCCATTTGAATCGTTCATTGACAAAGTGCATTTAATGACAAACTCTGAATAAATTTTGTAGAGAAATTTCAAAACTCTTGCTTTTGGACCAAATTGACTTTAAAAACAAGTGTATCTACTTGATCTTAAAGGACGTGTAGGATCCAACTTTTAATTCCTCAAAATTTGTAAGAGATGGTCCACAATCAGCAGATTTGAAATCCCAAAAGAGGACCAATAGGTTTTCAATTTATTGGCTTAAGCGCAAAGAAATGACTCTGGAACAAAAAGAAGACTAGTATTTCAAAAATAAAGTTAATGTTGTGTTTAAGAAAATAAATTTATAAAAAAATATCAATAACAAATGTGTGTATATACAATTTTATAATTTTATATTTATGATAGTAGTATAATATAAGGAATAATATTTTATATTATAATGTATCATAATAGTTTTAATGGTAAAACCTATAATTTTTTGTTTGGTTATTTATAAAATAATGGTTATTTTTGAAAAATGATAAAATTTATAAATATACAAATTCCGAAATTATATCATAAAACTACATAGTTTATGTAAAGTGAGTTTTTATTATGATTATTATGATTATTATTATTATTTTGTGTACATGTTTTTATTTTATGATATCAATGAAATAAATAAGTGTTTATTTTTTTACTTTTTTTGCATAGTGATTTTTTATTGTATTGTACATTACTATATACCAACATCTCCTTTTAACTTATTACTTGTAAAGCATTGTAAGGACCTCCAATTCTAATATTAATTATTATTATCATTATTTTTCAATCAAAATATTTTATTATTAAAAAAAAGTGGCTAAACAAACATAGTGGAGAGACCATCCTATTCAACATTTTGGACCATGGAATGGCATCCTTCTATCACACATCTACTCATTGTTTGTAGTGCCAACATTGTGCAATGTATGATGTTTGCCAACCCTTTCAAGTATTTTGGATAACATTCATTTATTTTTGTATGTATGTATGTATGTATGTATGTATATATACAATGCTTGCATGCATCCATTCATCTATTGCGCAATATAGGGTATGTTGATTGTAAATATATTTTTGTGATAAAGAGCAAGAGTGTAAATCAAAGCCATGTTTTCTTAACAAAAATCTCTCAATATTAAACATCATTTGTAAAACATTACAAGAGTTTAAAATAATAAAATCTAGAATATCAAGTGGAAAAATAAAAAGTGATGTGGAAGTATTTATGAAGTAATTCTTCTTCATCTTCTCAACTTTCTTGGTGCAAGCAATTCTTTTCTCTACACCTTCTTCACATGTGTTTCTATTGATTGGATATAGTTCATCTATCCAAGCACTCAAACTCTACCCATTGGCAAACTCAACAAAGTCAAAGAGACTTGGTCCACAATTCAAATATATGAACCAAATAGAACATTGTCCCAAAGACTTGATTTGTTTGCATGGATACGCTACTTATTTGTTTAACAAACTTATTTCATTTCATATCATAACAAGGGCAAATGAGTATCATGCAAGTTCACCTACTAATAGAATTATACCATGTGTCACTCATTTTTTTGGCTTAGTGACAATGGGAGTTGAATGGGACATCCATCCAACAAAATGAATCACACGTGGCACCATATCCCTTTTTAGTTTAGAATATTTACAAACTATAATGTCAATGATTAGAACTTTGGAAAATGGATCAATGCTTTGAAAATGTGTTGGTATGTTTTGAATCAAAGAAGGATTTTGATCCCATGGACAAAACTACTTGCCTAATGGTGGGTTCAATATAAATGTTATACAAAAAGCTACTCCCATGTAAGTAGTTGTTCCATTTTACTGCTCATTTTCAATAATCTTAGCATGCAGCTTTTTACACGGTAGTGCAAAGCACAGGTACATGAATTATTGCAGAAGTTTTTATAACTTTGTTTTGTTCAATTTTTACCACATTTGGTTTATTTATTTATTCAATATGATTATAACCTCTTATTGTTTTGTAATGTGGAACTAGGTACAACTTGATCTTACAAGGATTCACAATAAAATAAATAAATAATTAAAAAAAATTATGCAGGCAATTAATTTTCCTTAGCAGTTGTCGATTATGAATTCTATGATCTCAATGCTGCAGCTGATCAATTAAACCTTGGAAATCACTTCAATTTTGAGGTTAACAAAAAGTGTATGGACAACAAGTATAATCTCTCAAATTACAATTTTTCCATATTAGGCAGGAATTTTAGACCCTATCACTTCAGTTTTCCAAGACTCTTCTATGTTGCAGGAAGCAAGTGCCAAAAACAAAACAAAACAAAACAAAAAAAATCATCCAAAAATGGATCACTTCTAACTTAGGATTAAAGTAATTTTTTTCTAACTTTGAAGAAGTCAAGAATTTACATGAGCTTGTAGATTAAAATCAACCGATATTTTCACCATCAGAAGGAATAAAGGTGACGAGGAGCTTTGAAAAGTATGAAGCCTCGAGACACCACATCATGTGATTCACAAGAGTTCAATACTTGGAACCAACCAAGAATCAAGGGTCTCAGAGAATGGGCTTCAAGCCAAGTGTCAACAGCAAAGCCTGTAGACATCTCCTCACTATATTTTTAGAATGATCTGAAAGGTGCCCATGGATGGAAAAATTGAGGGTGTGCGTTTCCTTCTCCACCTTCTTTATGAGTATGGCTTTTGGGATCACCCAAATAGAATCCAGCAAGAATCAGACGTAACAGTTGGTTGGTTAATTTTAGGTTGTTATAACTTCTAGTCAACGAATATTGGCATTGTAACCGTGCTGTGAAATAGAGAAGCCAAACTGGTGACTGAGATTGGAAAGAACAAGATTCGTAGATTGTAAAATCCTGGATCAAACTCGTGGTACAGTGTCTTCTGAATATGCGAAGACAATGGACGCAACTGGTGGGAAAATCCTGTGGAGAAATCCAACGTTCTGGCTTGTGATGTGGAGTATTGGAAATAGTACTAGACAATTCAGGGAAACTCCCTGTTCAATATTAGAAAGTGAACTGCGAAAATGTGTATTTTAGCCAAAGGTGCAAAGTGTTTGGGCAGAGATTCTTGAAAACAGCATTGTTTTCTGGCTTTTCAGATATGTTTCTTGAGAATAATACTTCAAACACGCGTATCAAATGTTCATCATTGATGTTGGTCCAATAGCAGTAGAATTGAAAGAAATTCAAAAGAACCCACCCTGACTGGCCATCTGCTGCGACACCTTGAAGTACAGGAGATCTAGACTAGAGTGCCTCTAGAATACTGCAGCCCTAGATGCATGTACACGCAAGAACTAAACTACAATTTTGAAAGGCTGTTTCAGCACTCCACAAGAGGAAGAACGCCTCCCTTGGCCACAATTTGGTTCTCCAGCTGCATCAACAAATTCATCAAGACAAACCTTAGGGCATATAAAATCATTGGAAGTAACATGTCATGCAGAACTTTACACACACTCTCCGGCATGTGTACTACGACTATGCAGATGATGATCCTTAAATCAACACAGATAGGAAAAGAATGCATTGCACTTTCTTGAAAAACAAGAAAGTCAATCGGATCACAAGACATATCTTTTACAAAGGTAGACATCACCAATAACAAATAACACGGACAAGAATGATTACGATTGTTATCAATATAACAGTTTATTTATTAAAAATAAGTCCTCAAGCATTTTTGCAGAATAAGAAATACCTCAAGAATTTTCCCGAGTTTAGTCCGGACAGTGTTGAACTCTTCTTTCACCTTCACTAGGTGGCCGAGACACCTAAAAAGCAAAACGCAGACAGTCATGTCCCATCCACAAAGAGATTCATGATGTAGGGAGTATGTTTGAAAAGATGAAGGCTTAGGAGATAGAAGGCAGGAGCATAGACTATGCCTGGCCTCAAGCAAAGGAAATGAAAATTCGGATGAATTAACTTGCTCAAGGTTGATAAGAAACAATTACCCTTGCTTGTCTCCATTTTCACAACAAATCCGGAACTTTATGCACAATTCCTTCACTCGTTGTGCACCAATGCTGATATATCAGGTCATATCCAAGTCAAAATATTAACAACCACTCAGTAGAGTCCCGAAACTTTATGATGCAATGGCAATGCAGGCGATGGTGTCAATTGCAATGGTATCTACCAACCCAGACATTCGTGCACTGAACAACCATGTAGGCATACCTGGAGCTGCTCCCTTTAAATTGATGAACATGACCATCCACAGTCTTGTAATCTATGGGATCTGTCTTCCTGCAATCGAATGGTAAAACATCCAACTATCATTCAAATGTATCCCAAGGAACCATACAGAAAATAAGTTGATAAAACACATGAACGATCTGTATATTCGAAAATTTAAGTGCAATCTTCGACTGATACGACGCGGGTTCATGCAAACAAAAAATAGACAGCCTCGTCAGAGGCGCCTGCAACAACCAGAATCAAGCACGGGAAAGACGGTATAGTGCCATGTCTGGTTCACAATCAAAAGCGGAACATCTCTAGGCCAAGAATTACATACAGAGAGTCCGTAAGGTTGTTGAGGAGCTTCTCAGAATCATCAAAAAACAGAGTCACCACCTCTTCCACAAATCCTGGATTACTCTCATCTTGCAACATCTGGAGCTGGGTGAACTGATCGTCCAAAATACCCTGTAAAGACAGATACAATCAACACCCTCGCCTGAGCGCCGCAGCAAGCTTCCACCCATCTCATGCAATTAAACCATCGCAACGACCTACGGTAAAAACAGCCCTAGTCCCGATCACATCAACCCTAAAGCATCACTTTACCTCAAAATCCACAGACTCCGCTCCGGGAACTTCCCAAAAACTCCGCGGGCGTTACCTCAGCAAGCAAACTATCAACCAAGTCCTGATGCTGCGCAAGAAGCTCGTCCACGCTGTAGTCAACCTGTTCCTCCTCCACCTTCTTCTCCGGCTCCGGTGGGGGGAGAGCGACAGGAGCGGCAGCCGCAGCAGGAGCAGCAGAAGGCTGCACTACAGCACTCCCCCCAGGTCCGTCCACCACCGGGGCCACCAACTTCGCCTTCTTCGCGTCCTCCGCCATCACTGGCTGCTTCTGCTCACACCCTCCGCGCCCACGACGAGCACATGTAGCCAGGTGGCTCACACCACCAACAACTGCTCTCGCAAACCCCGCCAGACTTCCCTGCTTCTCTTCACCCTCTCGAATCCTAACTGCCCAATAAGAAAACCAAACACCAGAAAGGAAAATCCAAGCAGCACGGAAACGCTCCGAAACCGAATGAAACATCCACAGACACCCGAACCGCTCACCCGCTGGCTTCAAATACCACGCATAACCACGCACCAAACCAGGAGGGAGAGGAGAGAAGAGAAGAGGGGATTCCCAGAGAAAACAATACGAGACAAAAGCTCTCAGAACTGTCCCAGGCCACGACGCTACGACAACAGCAGGCCAGAAGAAGAAGAAGAGGAAGAGAGCGAGCAGGGAAGGAGAGAGAAGGAGAGAGAGAAAGCGATGGTGGTGGAGAGGGGAGGGGAGGGGAGGGGAGGGAGAGGGATGGTGGGGATGGGAGAAGAAGAGCAAGAGGAATGTGGAAGAAGAAAAGGAAGAAGAGGAAGAGGGCAAAACGCAGCGGGAGGGGGAGGGAGGGAGGGGGAAGGGGTTGCTAAAGCTACTGTTAATGCTGACAAGTTCCAAGCGAAACAGTCTTTCCCTCTTCGGAGCATCCCACCCCATCCCAGCCCCCTCCTCGCCATTTCCCCTACGGAATGGACAAGAGCATAGGGCCCTACTGCCGGAAAATCCGAGCTAAGGAGAGGCGCATGTCAACCCACTTCATCCTTCCTCTTCCCTTCCTGGCCCTAGCCTAGCCTGGTCTGGGCTCGGCCATAGGGGTGGGAGGGGAGGGAACTGGGACCAGCCCTGCCCTGCCTTGTCTGCATTGCTTGCCTTGCCTGGCCCTGGCGCGCCTCCTCGCATTCCCGGCATGTGTAGCGCCGTGGGTGGCCTACCCCATCCCCGGCCCACCTCCCTCCCACGGAGGCACCCACGTCTCCGACATTGCTCCCCCCACCCCCATTGTGGTTGGCTGCCTCTCTCGCCCCCTGCCCGCTATGCCCGTGTTGTGTTGGTTCTTGTCCTTTTCTGCGCATGGGTGGGTGGCAGGCAGCCCCGCCGCGTGCTGTTGGACCAGCATGAGAGTGAGCTGGAAACCAAGCAAACGAGAGCGTGAAGGTCAATCCCTCCCCCCCCCTTCTCCCTTCTATTGGAGTGGACTGGAGTGAGTTTAAGTTTAGGGTGGGTGAGTTCCAGCTAGTTATCTTTTCTTGTGCTCGAATTGTGAAGTATAGTTGTTGTTTTGTAAAGTTCTATTTTGGTTCTGGTGTCTGTAATTTGTAGTTGTGGAAGGGAGAGCCATTGTCCTTCACTGCCACGTGGCTATTTATTTATTTATTTATACATATATATTTTTGGTTTGCTGTCATGCTTTTGTGATAGCATAAGAAGAATCTTGAAGAGTGGGGAGGGAGAATCGATTTATATCTCCCATTGGAAGAAAAATACATTCTCTACGACGCCTCACTTTGGCTGCTTGTGTGGCTTTTGATGCCTTTTAATCATGAAAAAACTCATTCTCATGTTTCAATAAAAGTGGAATATCTATATATATATATATATATAGATAGACACATGAATGGTATGTATGGACCCCATAGGTACCATTGTTCTTGTTCTTGATGAATTGATTGACTTGAACATTACAAATAATGTTTTTTAATATACATTAAATGTTTCTATAATAAGATTGTAACTATTTGGAATAAATAATTGTTTAATTTTCTAAATTAGTTATTTTTAGTGATTCGTGTTGGACAAGATATGGTCCTTTCATTATAAAATTTGAGGATTTAACCATCAAATATTACAGAAATCCTACTATCTTCCAAAATAGGTAGATTCATATAATACTTGTTCTTAAGATTTGTCAACAGTTAAGTAGAGTTTTGCAATGTTCTTTTAATAAATGAATCAATTTAATTCTTAAGGAATTTTTTGGAGGCAATATTTTTATGTTTTGATGAAATAAAATATTTTAGATTTTTGTGGCAAAAATCAGTATATTTTAGTTTTGAATTTGAATAAAAATACTTTACCAAAGAAATACCTAACAGATTTAATTCTGTAGTAGTAAAGCAATATACTACCTAGAAAGATAAATAACAAGATTATAATTTGTATTGCTTTATCAATTTTTATTCTAAGATTTGGTAGATCAACAAATATAAAAATTAATATAAAAATTAATATGATTTTTTATTTCTATGTTGTGGTACACAATTGTTTACAAATAATATAAAATTATTGAGATCATTAAATGTAGCCGACGCTCTCCATAATATTTACTATAGACTATAGTAAATACTGTAGCTACAGTATTTAGAGTCTAGTAGAGAAATATTGTTTATCCTCTCCCCTTTTCTCTTCTCGTATATGAGACACAACCAAATCAATAGAATTTTATGTGTGAAGCTCTCTTTCCTAGGAAACTCTCTTCTGTGTATGATTTACTATTACTCTTGTGTCTTTCTAAACATTCTCAACACGTTATCAGCACGACTTTTTTCTACACACTATCATAATTTTTTTACTCTAGTCTTAACTCTTCAAACCTATTGCTACTCTTGCTCAGTGTCTGCCTCATGATCTTGTTGCTATTCTTGCTGGCCCCTCATACATTAGTTGCTTGCTTAAAGCACTTGTTCCACCCTTTGCCTAGCTTGCTTAGAATACTTATTTAGAATACTTGATCTAGCCCAGCTCTACCCTAGTTTGCTCCCTACTACGCCCCGAGTTGTCGCTGAGTTGCCGCGAAACTACTGCTGAGCTGCCTTCAAACTGCCGCTAAGCTACCGCCAAACTACCACCAAATTGTTGTCAAACTACTGCCAAATTGTCGCCAAACTCGCTGCTGCCACCCTATTGCCATTGATGTTGTCACTAACCATTGCCGCTATCGCTCGTCGCTATTGTTGTTGCCCATCGCTGCCACCCTGCCGCCCTACCACTGCCTGCTGCTGCCATCTTATTATTGTTTTGCTACCTTAATCCACAATCCTTTTAAAAATAATAATAATAATAATAATAATAATAATTTTATTTTTTAAATTCAAGTTTATCATTTTATTTGACTTTATATTTTAAGGTACGTTTTATTCAACTTTTCTACTTAATCTTATATTTTCTTTATAGATTTATTTATAATGAGTGCTTCAACATCTTCAACTGCTTCTACTATGGTTCCAACTATTACCAATGCATTCCAATATTTTCAAGCTCATTTATTTTCTAAATTTTCCAAATTTAAATGCTTTCAATAGTGAAATGTATAGTATTATCTCACAATTATAATTATGTGAATAAAGCATCTCTGAAGAAGAAATGATTGAGAAAATTCTCTCTACATTTCCTCCTCTATCTGCTGTACTTGTACAACAATACAGGAACATGAAATTTCGGAGTCATTCTGATCTCATGTCCTATCTATTTCTTGTGGAGAAGCAAAATGAGGTACTTTTGTGCAATGCAGAAGCTCATCCTATTGGAACTTCAGTTCCACAATCTCATGCTTTTAATATTTCAAAGTCTAAGAAGAAATTATATAAACATGAAAAACGTGCTCATAAGTATCAAGGTAGTCATAGTCATAACCATTTCTACCTATAAGGAAAGAATAAAAATTCTATTACTAATTATAGTAGAAAATAAAAATCAAAGATGCGTTCTTGCCATAAGTGTGGAATGATTGGATATTTAGTACATGTGTACTATACTTCAAAATATTTTATTAAAATGTTCAAAAAAAATAAGAAACTGCGAGCTCAGGCTCATGAAGTTCATACCATGGATGCGTCGATAGATTCAATTGGTGTTGATGACTTAGAGGCTTATATGAATGACAAAACCTCTAATAATGAATCAAATGATATGCTCATTGATTCTACAACAACACATACTATCTTGTGAGATAGACAATTTTTTATTGAAAAATCTTCAACTTGGCAAACTAAAAATATGATGATCATAGTTGGAGCAAATGAATTTTGTTTCCAAGAGGGCACAACGATGGTAAAATTACCTGCAGGTTCCATCATAAAATGTAAACATGCGATGTTTGTACCCTTAGCACCTCGGAGTGTGACCAGCTACCGAGATGTGCGTATTAATGGTTATCACCTCTCGATCGCTACTTTAAATAGAAAAGAGGTTTTGGTTCTTGCGAAGAATATTAAAGTTGTCAAAAAAGCTTTTGCTACAGAAAATGGTTTATACCGAATTATGATTCGGCCTCCCATTATATTTAATTTCGCATCATCTATCATAAAGAGTCATGTTTCTTTCTAGCATGGACGATTTAGACATCCAGGATCCACATTATTTAGAAAGATCATTCCATGTATAACTGGACACAATTTAAAGCCTGCAAATGTAGACTCTATGGAATTATGTCCTGAATGTGTGCAAGGTAAAATGATTACTCGACCTTCAATTCAAAAACTTCTATAAGAATTATCACCAATGCTTGAAAGATTGCATGGTAATATTTGTGGTCCTATTAATCCAATATCAGGACCATTTCATTATGTTTTGGTTGTTGTTGATGTATTAGGTAAACAATCACATATTTCATTATTATCAAGTTGAAACATAGTGTTTGCTAATCTTATATCTATGCTTATGTCACGGACAGAGAAATACAAACTCGAGATCTAATAAGAAGTTCAAGAAGAACTGATAAGAACTAGATTAATCAGATGAATACAACACCAAAGAGGTGAACTAGAGCTCTAAGAGATGTGTTGTCGAGACTGAAGAACTCTTCAGCCTTGATTCCAATATATACTCCTATTTAGGAAGCTTCTCAAGCAACTTCTACCAAGTAAGAAGCTTCTAGAAGGTTCCAGAGACTTGCTTCTAGAAGGTTCTAGAAACTTGTCTCTAGAAGGTTCTAAGGACTATGTCCCTAACATCTTTTATCAACTAAGAAGCTTCTAGAAGGTTCCAGAGACTTGCTTCTAGAAGGTTTTAAAGACAATGTCCCTAACATCACCCCTTCCTTTAGCTTAGAGGTCTCTGAGAAGCAATGTTGTTGTTAAATAGTATCAACGTAAGAAAATGAAGATCTCTCACATAACGTCTGCTATGAACTCCAACTATTGTTCATGAGACAAGTGGTTCATTGGCCCTTGAAGCCAACGGTATTGGTCCACTCCTTCGACTTCTGACCAAGTATGAACTTCTGTGTCCTCATTGTGAAATTGTCCTGCAAATACGCCTTCTGGTTGACCATCATAAGCAAGCTTGAACTCAAATACAATCACTAGTGATCGGTTACTCGGTATTCTCTGTCGTCATCGTGGTGTAGGTGGTTCTTCATCTCGGGGTCTCCTTTGTGAGCTAGTCGGTTGAGATAATCTGACTGGCATAGTATCTATATCTTGGCTATCCATATCAGAAGACCAAACTATGGCTACTGAAAAAATTCTACTTTATCTTGGAAAAAATAACTATATCAACTTCGAATTTTGGTGGTACCCTCCTCCTTTCTTATATTCTTGAGTGAGCAAGCTTTAGAAGGAAGTTATCGTCGAATTGGCTTAGGTTTATGAGGATGTTGTTGATGAAATTCCTGTACCTTTTGTGGCGCATTGGCGAGATTTTCAGCTGGCTCCCACATTCGCTCATTAATGTCGTAGCCGCTCCAATAAACAAGATACTCCAACTTGCCCCACCTTCGCCATGAATCTAACACCTTTTCAACCTCATATTCCTCGTGGTTCTTGATCTCAATACTAGGTGACGGACATTGCACTCTTCCAAGAAAAGACGACTCTCGATAAGGCTCTAGCAGAGAAACATGAAAGACTGAATGTACCTTCATAGAAACTGGTAATTCTAGAAGGTAAGCCACTGGATTGATTTGCTTCTGAATGATAAATGGTTCCAATCTTTAATAGTCCAACTTATCACATGGTCGCTTGGTCTTGATATTTCGTCGAAGAAGCCATGCTTTATCTCTAATTTTGAAAGTAGGTGCTTAATTCCGAAATCTATCTGAAGGTGCCTTGTAGGATTCTTGAACGGATTGTAATTGAAGCTTTAACGTATTTTGAAGCTTTGATAGTTGTTTTGCAAATCCTTCAGCTGATGGATTGTTATTTGTTGACGGACTCAATAAATCAAGCTTCGGATGATACCCATAGTTCGAAAAGAACGGTGAGTATTGAGTCAACGCATGGAGGGTGTTGTTATATGCAAACTCGGCTAGCAGTAGATATGTAGTCCAATTGTCTTGTTGATAGTTGATACTGCATCGTAAGTATTGTTCCAAGATTTAGTTCACTTGTTTCGTTCGGCCGTCAGTTTGAGGATGAAAAGCCAAAGAAAGCTTGATATCTACCTTCAGTATCTCAAAGAGAGATCTCCAAAACTTTGATACGAATTAGGTTCCTTGATATAATACGATATCATCTAGTAGTCCATGATATCAATACATATTATCGAGAAAGAGCCTTGCTGTGACTTCACTGGATGATGTCTTCTTGCAAGGGACAAAGTTCGCCATCTTTGTAAGCTGATCTACTACGACAAAGATGCTGTCAAATGAGTTCGATGATGGCAAGTCCGTGATGAAGTCCATAGAAACTAAAGACAATGGTCGACATGGAATCAGCAATGGCTGTAGGAGTCCATAAGGGCGATGCCGAGGATTCTTGGATCTTGAACAGATATCGCAAGAGAGGACAAAATCTTTCACATCCTTCCACATTTGGGACCACCAAAAATCTCGAGAAATAAGCTCCAAGGTCTTGTTGAATCTAAAATATCCCGCAGCTGGAAAATTGTGGCGAGATTGAAAAACTCGTAGTTGTGCTGGTCCTTTTGGGGTATACAACCGCTCCTCAAAGTATAAAAGATCTTCCTTCACCTTGAACTTGTCATCATTGACACACTGCTTGATATCAATGGCTACTGAATCTTCAATGGTCACGGCACGTACTTGATTTAGGAAGTCAACATCAATGGGCACAATAGTAGCGCAAAGGTGAAATTACTCTAGCTTCAACAACATCGTACATTGTTGATCAAACGCTACTTTTCTAGCCTTTGGTACAAGATACAATCTTATTGAGAAGGCATCAGATAGTCCTTGCTATTTTTTTGGTCGATAAGTGATAACAAAATTGAACCTAAATAGCGACATACTCCACTAAGCTTGACATTAATTTAGAACTCGAGCCGACATAAAATACTCCAAATTCTTGTGGTCTGTGTATACGATCACTGGGTGTACAACTCCATCAAGAAAGTGATGCCATTCTTCGAAAGAATCTACTATAGCAAGAAGTTTCTTATTGTGGATCTTATAATTGATTTCAGCAACAGAGAACTTTCGAGAATAGAATGCAACTAGATGGAGCTTCTTGTCTTCTCCCATTTGTGAAAGTACAGCTCTCAAAGCAAAATCCGAAGCATTAGTTTCTAAATAAAAGGCCTTTGTAAAGTTTGGATGTACCAAGATTGGAGCCGTAGTAAATGCGATCTTCAAGTCTTGAAACGCCTTCTCCGCTAGAGGTCCCTATTCCAGCTTATCCTTGCATGTCAACCGAGTGAGAGGAGCAACGACTTGAGAGTAATTCTTGATAAAGATTCGATAGAAGTTGATAAAATCAAGAAAGCATTGTACGTCTCTAACCGTCTTCGAAACCTCTCGGGACACGATTGCTTCTACCTTCTTGGGATCCATCTTCAAGCCTTCCGTAGTCACAACGAATCCCAAAAACTCCATCTCTATTTGGTGAAATAGATACTTCTCCAACTTGGCATATAGTCCCCTCTTGCATAGTTTCTCCAAGACCAAATGAACGTGCTTTTCATGCTCTTCCTCATTTTTGGAAAATATCAGAATATCATCCAAATAGATGACAACAAAATTGTCAAGGTGCTCTCGAAAAATATCATTGATCATATGTTGAAAGACCGCTGGAGCGTTAGTAAGACCAAAGGGCATGACATTATACTCAAAATGGCCATACCTTGTATGGAACGCTGTCTTCCACTCATCTCCTTCGTTGATTCGTATGAGGTTGTAAGCTCCCCTTAGATCAATTTTCGTAAAGACCCTTACACGTCCAAGTTGTTCTAAGAGACTAAAAATCAAGGATAACAGGTAACGATTCTTCTTTGTTACCTTGTTGAGGCCTCGATAGTCCACGCACATCTACAACGAGTCATCTTTCTTCTTCACAAATAAGATGGGTGCTCCAGTTGATAATTTTGAATGACAAATGAAGTTCTTGGCTTGATTCTCGTCGATGTACTTTTACAACTCCGCCAACTCCATCTGCAATAGATTGTAGATTGAGCCAAAAGGCGGTTGTGCTCTTTCCTACAAGTCTATGGCGCAATCATATGGTCGGTGTTCCGGTAGCATGTCGGCATTCTTTTTTTAAAATTTGTCTTTAAAATCCTTATATTGCTCAGGTATACTTGCTGTCGAGATCTTCTCCCCGGTAGTTGGAGCCGCATAAATGACAAACAGTGTGCCCTCCTTAGACGATCTTATAAACGCTCTTGCTCCAATAAATAAGGATTTCTCTATTCGGGATTTTCTACTAGACTTGCTCTTGGGTGGTTTTGTGGGAAAGGTCATCTTCCGCAACCTCCAATCTATGGATGGATTATACTTTTTCAACCAGGAAAGACCAAGAATAACAGGATTTGATGGGGTTCTAATAATATTGAAAATAATTTGACTACTATAGTTCTTAAACGTCACTTCTATAGGTTCTGATTCATGGGTGATACTACCAAACAATAAAGGTCAGCCATCTATGACATCAACGTGAACATGTTTGGATTTTTGTACTAAAAGGATCTTATGACGCTTTGCAAATTCTTCGTCTAAGAAACAAGCAGATGCTCTTGAATCTAATAATGCTACGATTCTCGGTTTCTGAGGATCAATAAGCAAAGCGATTGTAAAGCAAAGGGCAGGTTGAGCGAAAAGAAAGGAACCTAATTGTTGTTGCGATATTTCATTGTCCAGCAGCACAGTTCTTATTGTGGTTGGACATCCTCGTTTTCTTAAACAAACGTGCCCCTAGTCTTGATAATACGTCGATTTTGGTTCTTGGGACAGTTTTCAACTTTGTGGCCTTCTTCACGGCATTACAAGTATAGACCTTCCTCCATACGTCACTTTTTTTCTTCTAAAGTAAGGGATTTGATACATACCGCATCAATTTGTATACTTTCTACCTCTGAATGCGAATTCATACTGCTTGTCGACATAATTGGGGTGTGGTGAACCGTATGTTGTCTTGATCGTTGGTCTTGGCAACGTTGGAATAGGCGATTATCGCACTTCACAGCTTGGCTAATAGCTTCATTGAGCGTTTACGGATCAGGAAGAGTTAACAACAAATCCTTCACATCGTCCCTTAAACCCCAATAGAATTGACTCATCAACGCTTCTTCATCCCAATAGAATTGATTCATCAACGCTTCTTCATCCCAATAGAATTGACTCATCAACGCTTCTTCATCCCAATTGATGTTGCATGCTAATTCCCTGAAGTCCGATGCATAGACTGATGTATAGCGCATCTCTTGTCGTAGTGACTGGATCTTTGTTGTAGCCCATCGAACCTTGTCGTGTTCACCAAATGCTTCCGCAATTGTCTCCAAAAAGGTTTCAAAGTTGTTTAGTATAGACGATCATTTCTCAAAGAAAGGAACAAATCATGATAGAGCTTGCCCTGTAAGTAAGGTTCCAACAAGCCCAACACGTGACTCCTCTGTTAGATAGTGTTCGGGCTATAAAACTGTTATCAACCTGATTTGATTGACGAATCTTTGAAATTTGGAACGCGTACCATTGAACTTGTCTGGAAGGCTAATTCAGGACTCTTTATGTTGTAGAACCAGCGGTGCTTGTCGAACTTGAGGCAAAGTTGCTTCTCCAAGTGCAGAAGTTTGAGGCTAGTGCAACCTAGATTGTGCCATCCCAGATGCTCCATCATTATGAAGCCTTGCCACGACTCCTTTAATCTCTGCAGTTCTTTGCAATAACATAGCGAGGGCATTTATGATAGCATCCAACTTGGACTCCAAACTTTCCATCATACTAATGTCTTCGCCTTTGGCCATTCTAAGAGAAGGACAGAAATGACTCTATCAGAAGACAATATTGGTTTAGAAGAGGGTACTTTGCAACCTCTAAAATTCCTTAAGAGCTTCAAGAAAAGGGATAATCCACTCTCTCCAAGAAGAATAAGACTCCAATATTTTAACAAAAGAAGTATCAGTTTAGAAGAGGGTAATCCGCAACGTCTAAAATGCTAGTATACTTCTAAGCAGAGATATAATCCACATTCTAACAAAGAAGAAACTAGCTATGATATTTGAGGTGAGTGCAGTCTCGACAAACTGTCACGGACACAGAAATACAGGCTCGAGATCTAACAAGAAGTTCAGAAAGAACTAGCAAGAATTAGATTAATCAGATGAGAACAACACCAGAGAGGTGAGTTAAAGCTCCAAGAGATGTGTTGTCGAGACTGAAGAACTCTTCAGCTTCGATTCCAATATATACTCCTATTTAGAAAGCTTCTCAAGCAACTTCTACCAACTAGGAAGCATCTAGAAGGTTCTATTGACTTGCTTCTAGAAGATTCTAGAAACTTGTCTCTAGAAGGTTCTAAGGACTATGTCACTAACATCTTCTACCAACTAAGAAGCTTCTAGAAGGTTCTAGAAACTTGTTTCTAAAAGGTTCTAAGAACTATGTCCCTAATAGCTTATTTGTTTTCTGACATATTTTCCTGATTATCTTATAAAACTATTACTTATGGATAATGCAAAAAAATTTGCATCAAAGTCTTTTAAACACTATTGTACTGCAATAGGAATTGAGTTGACATATTGTGTATCATATAAAGATGTTCAAAATGGACTTGCAGAGTCATTTATAAAGCGTATACAACTCATTACTCCGCCACTCTTCCTTCATGTAAATTTACCTGCATCTATGTAGGTTCAAGTAATTTTACATGCTACAACATTAATATGCCTCCGCCCTTCTTTTCTTGAAATCATTTCACCACATGAGCTCATTTCGGATCATATTCCAAATGTATCTCACTTACGAGTATTTGGTTGCTGTGCTTGGATTCTAGTACCAAAACCTCAACGACGTACCATTGGAGCTCATTGACAAGAAGGCATATATGTTGGTTTTGAATCACGAAGCATTATTTTTATTATTGATCCATCAACTGGCACATTATTACGTACACGTTTGTAAAATTTCCGTTTTGAAGAAAATGTATTCCCATCTCTTCAAGGAGGAGTATCCAATCAATAAAGAAATAAAGTGCTCATATTTGAAGCACCAGAAACATTTACAATGAATTTCGATCCTAAGACATCTTTGACAGAAACTAAAGTTGCTAAGATTTTATATCTAAAACAGATCACACATGAAATACCTGATGGCTTCAATGATGCACTTAGAATTACAAGAGTTCCTATTAATGAGGCAACAATTATTGATCTTACAAGATCATAGAAAATCTAACATCTAAGAATTTTATGTATGAAGCTCTCTCTCTTTAGAAACCCTCTTGTATGTATGACTTACTATTACTCTTGTGTCTTTCTAAACATTCTCAACAAAAAAAAATACATTACTAAGTTTTGTGCTTCCCATCCAAAATACGCAGAAAGAAAAAAAGAAAAGAAGAAGAAAAAGAAAAAGAAGAAGTCATTGTGACAGATATATATCTATTATAATTGTTACCTATGTAATATGAATAAGTAGAAGTAAGTAAAAGTAGATTAATTTCATAATACCTTCTAAAAAAAACTTTCTAGAAGCTTCTTAGATGTTATTTTGACTTTACATGTATTTGTAGTTGATTAGTAGGTTAAAAACTTGGTCAACAAGCTAAACTTGTTGTTGTGACATAAGAAAACTAATAAATGAAAGAGAGAAGAAAAAATCATATTATAATAGATCTTATTTTAAAACATTATATCAAATTATTATAATTATCATAATAATTGAATAATATTTATTATAAATATTAAATTTAATTTATAACATGAGCCATTGTATATTTTATTATTAGGTAGTTATTAGATATAGAAGATATATTTATGATATATGGTATTAAAGAATGCTTTTGATTAGTTTAGAAATTACATATTTAGTTAATTGAACAGTGTATCAATAGTCTTATAATCAATTTTTGAATAATTTAGATTAGTAATTTAATTTCTTATACAAGTTTTTTTATTTATCATATTTTTATCATATATTCTTTTTTTGTAAATTTGTAACTATTATTGATAATAGGATTAGAATGCTTCTTTGTACAAAAAATTTGCTTATTTAATTTTTATTTAGACTTATGGTGCAAGCCCTACACAAGTAGTTAAAAAATAAACTATATCAAATACAATAAATGAAAAAATAAATATAATATTTAAAAAGTTTTATAATTCTTACCTTCTTAAAATAATGGTAATTGATAAAAAAAATATTCTATAAATATTTTATATTAAAAATGTTTTCTATAATAATATGATATATTATATTATTTATTTATTGTCAAGATATTTGAATATAAAAACTTAATATAAATACTCATATTTTATTTTATATTGTAGCAATGAAATTAGTAGATAATACACTTCATTATATATTTATTGGTAGAAAGATTTCAAATAATAGTAATTTTGTAGTTGATATTTGTTACCTACCCAAAGTGATCACACCCTCCTATGGATTTGTTATCTATCTATAAAGTTTGTAGCTACCTATAGATAATATCCGCCAAAGTAACTTCACAACATAACATTAACAAAACAATAAGCAAGGAAATAAGAAGTTACAATGGTGCTGCCACAATTAACAAAGGTGCAAGAAGGTCAAAGAATATTTAAGAACTAAGATAAATACAATGGAGTAGTTGAAAGTTAGCACAATATTTATTAATCTTAGAAAGTAACATCACAAGATACAATAATATTGGGCTAAAAGCTAAATATTCTTGATTGAATTAATAAACAAAAACTTGATTTTTTAATCATCATGTATATTATGTCTAATTTTATAAGATATTATCTTGTACTTGTTTGTAATTTTAAAAGCTCAAATAACATCATTCATATAGAAAATAGAAATTTTTGTAATACTTTTAATTTAATTAATTTTTATAATAATTTTATAAAATTTTGAATTAAATTATATACAAAATTATTTATTGATAAAATAATTTAGATCTTATATATATATATATATATATATAAAGTGAACTCATATTGTTGTTATAAAATTAATTCAATTAAAGATAAAAAAAAATTAAAAAGGATGTCCTTCTAAAAACCTATAACAATCCAAGTATATAAGCAAATTAATTATGCAATGTGTTTGGTCGAATTTAAAGCATTTTATACGAAAAAAAAATCATGTATCAATAAGTCTAGAATTGATATCTATTAAATACCAAATTATGAATATAAGTTTGTCAAAAATAATTTTTTAAACATAAGATCTCCAACTACATAGCACAAATGCATACCACTAATATCTTAACCAAAATCCTTTATATCTGTAATTAGCAAGATCAAATCTAGAATATTCAAAATTCAAAATTCAAAAAGGACTTAATCTTGATAATTGGCTGCTTTCTATAGTAGGGTCATCTTTACTAAAAGACTTAAGATAGATGTTACAAGCATTGTTGCATAGATTATAACCACTGCCCTCTATAAACTTGCTCGCAGATGACATTTGAACCTTCAGTTTTATATACACCACCAACAAATATTTCTTTAAGCATTGCTTCAAATTATATTCTTATATGTCTGTCAACTTTATGAAAATAAATCATGTATAATGTTAAGATCCTATTGTCATGGACATATATATTTATCTAGATAAAAAGTATTACATAGAATATAAATATTGGTAGATTTGATATTATCTTATGGCAAAGCTTTATAGAAGCTATATAGATGCATATTGGTTTTTTTATATATTTTTAGTTGATGAATAGATTAGAAATTTAGCCAATAAGCTAGCCTTACATTGCATATATTTATAGTTTTTGATACAAGTTAACAATGTGGTGCACATATTGAAAACTTGCCTTGTAAGTTAAGATATGTATTTTGCAAAGTCAAAATGTGTTAGAGGTCTTATAAAACATTGCCATGTAGCTCCTAGTTAGATAGTATATATAAAGGCAAGAATGATGTCTCTTTTATTCTTGTCAATATCTTTCTAATTTTTAGTTTTATTTTAAGACTTTCTTATCTTTTTGCCTTTGGCAATAGCTATTCTAATTTAATATTATATCATATTTGACAAATTCTTCAATTTTTTTGAGTGACATAAGAGTGTATTGATCTTTTAATTTTTTAAGATTTATATCCTTTATAGTTTGATAAGAGTCTTAATTTATTATTATTTTTTATTTTAAAAATGACTAAATTATCTTACTTCTATTGAAGATTATAGACTACCCACTATTAATTTATTTTGTAATTTTTTAACACCAATTTTTTCTTAAAGAGAGTTAATTATACTTTTATGTAGAAATTTTTATTTAATATTATAAGATATATATTATATTCCTTTAATTTATATTTTTGAATTTATTTGAGTTTTCTATAGAAGAAAAAATTATAGATGCTAATCTTGACAGAAGTGAGAATAGATTTGTAACTATTACAGTTCTTAATGAATTTATTGATACTCTTAAGATAGAAATATCATGTATTTTTAATATGAATCATGGAGGTACTATTCCTATGTCCATATAAGAAGTCAACAACAAAGATTAAAGTTTAGACGAAAAAATTATGTAATTAAGAGAAACAAGTAGATCAAATTTATAACTAAATCTGAGGAGTGTTACTACTACAAGTATAAGAGAGACAAGGATAAGTATATCAGAGAAGTTTGAGGGAATTAGATCAAAGTTTTGAAGGTTTTTATAATAAGTACTTTAGTTCTATTTAAAGTTGCATCTTTTTCAATGTATTGATGGATTTAGTCAAGTTGGATCCATAGAACGACTTTTCTTTGTGAGTGTTTTTTTTTATTTGGACTTTTGATGAAAAAAGATTCACAACTACTCTATGATTTGAATTCATTCTTAGAAGTATTTATTTCTATGTTTAAAGAAAGTGATTGAGAAAAAATAGCAAAAATCAAGCTTGTATCTCTACAACAAGGATCACATTCAGCCACTATATATGTTGTTAAATTTCAAAATCTTGCTTGCAACAAAGATTGGAATGATAAAGCCCTTATCAATAAATTTTGATATGAATTGAAAGATAATGCCAAAGATTTATTGTTGACAATATCAAGAATAGATTTATTGAAATAATTTATTTCTCAAGCTATTGCATGCAACAATCAATTCTTTAAAAGATGCCTAGAACAAAGATTTGATTAAAGCGGTACAAGTTAAGCTATAGTGATATCTTCTAAGTTTTTCAAAGCTTGCTTGTTCAGGTTAGAGCCTATGCAAATTAAGACAATATGTTTTAAACCTCTTATTGAGCAAAAAAAGACTTGTTGTTGACAAAAAGGTTTGTGCATATATTATGAAAATCCAAGTATACTACTTAATATTCTCCAAAGAAACAATACAATCAAAAAAATAAGGAGCATGGTTGCCAAAGTGGAGGATGTATAAAAAAATAAATTTCTTTAGCTATAATAGAAACCATGTTGGTTAAATCTTATATAACATCTATTAAAGATCATTTTTTCTCTTCAAATCACTCATCTTATTTGATAATAGAAGTTTATTTAGGACTAAAAAATCATAAAGTCTTAGCCTTATTAGATTCAAGAGCCTCAACTTGTTTTATAGACAAGACTTTATGAAAAATTAAAAAATATCTTTAGTTAAGAAAACAAATTCTATGCATATAAAAGTAATAGATGGTTTTTTGTTGTCTTCATGAAATAATACATATGAAATTTTTCTTTTAAATGTAAAAATTAAAGATCATTATAGCTTGATAACATTTAATATGATTAAATCTCTTTTCAACTCAATTATTTTAAAATTATTGTAGTTAAAGAAGTATAATCCTTAAATAGATTAAATTTTTTGTAACCTTGATTTTTTCATAGATTAGCCTAAGATTTTGCTAAATAAGTAGAAATTCATAGGATCAATATATCCAAACTATTATTGATAGGTGCAAGAATTTTCATACTTGTTGCAAAAAAAAGATTAATTTTTGATATATATGCCATGCCTATTTTTAATAGAAAAAAGACTTTAAGTGATATTCTAAGCCAATACCAAGATTATTAAGTTATTTTTTTTTTAAAAAAAAAAATATAGATATTCTTTCAAAGCATTGTCTTTATGATTGTTCCATTGTTTTTCAAGACAGAGTTCAATTACTATTTAGATAAATATATAGCCTATTATAAAATAAGTTGGTTGCACTTAAGAAATATATTGATGAGAATTTTACTAAAAATTCTACATGCCATTCTAAAATTCTAGTTGGTACTTTTATCTTGTTTGTACAAAACTAAGATAGATTACTACAGATGGATGTCGACTATCAAGGAGTAAAGAAGATCATTATGAAGAATAAGTACCCTTTATATTTGATTTCAAGATTTTTCGATCAATTCAATCAAGCAAAGATCTATACCAAATTAGATCTATGATGAACATACAACTTGGTATATATTAAAGAAAGATATGAATGAAAAATTATATTTCAAATCAAATACATACATTTTGAATACAATATCATGCCTTTTAGACTTACAAATATACCAACTATTATTTAATATTTAATAAATGATATCTTTTGTGATTTTCTTGATGACTATTAAGGATAAGAACTTGATGAAAGATAATAAATAAGTGAGGCTCTCTCAAAGAAATATGACAAAATAAAAATATAGAAGTATGCATATTAAAAAAAAAAAAAATTGGAATGGCTATTGCCTAAAGACAAGAAAATTAGAGACTCTTGAAACTAGATTAGAAGAAAAAAAATGAATTGAAAAGAGTGAAGAAGACTTCACTCTTATCTTTATACATACTATCTTCCTAAGATATATGTGGCAACATTCCATTGGACCTCAAAAAACTTGTTGACTTTATATGACACGTATCTTAACTTGTAAGATAAGTTTTCTATATAGGTACCACATAATTAGCTTATTTTATAAGATATCAATATATATGGCATGTGATTAGCTTGTTGACCAAGTTTCTAACTTATCAATCAACTACAAAAATATACCATCTAAAAGGCTTTTAGAAAGTTTTTCTCAAAGATATTATGAAATTTATTTATTTTTATCTACTTATATTTATTTATATTATCTAGGGAATAAATATAATAGATATATATATATATATATATATATATATATATATATATATATATATCCATGGTATTATCTCCCCTTCTAGGATAGAATTCTACAAGAAGTGATAATCACATGAAGAAGTTTAAGATGCGACAAATTATATTTGCCACATACTTTGTGAGTGTAAATTTTACTCCTCAATCCCAATTACAAGATGGCTTCAATTAATAGTTGCTTGTAATTTGTGATATGAAGTAAAGTAAGAAATTGGAAAAAACCAAGAAGAACAACCATAATACAAATGAAAGAAATGAAATCAAGTAATCACAACACCCAAAACTAAGTCAAGTCTATTCATTGAATTTTCATCCAAAAAAATAAAAGTAAAAAGTAAAAATTATGTTTTTAGATAGATAAGTTTTTTATCTTTTCAATGACATAAAAAATCATGTAATTCCAAATTATTATGAGCAAGTTATGATAGATTAAAGATAGAATGTAAACAATAGAATTTTACGTCAAGGATAACTTGTTTAAGAAATCAGAAGTTCGAACCTCACCAAGGCTCACAAGTAGTATATATTAGTTGTCCAAAGAGGCCTTGAGGCCTTAGTCTTATCTTCCTACCTATATTCAAGGTGCTACAACCCATATGGGAATTGTGCACCTCTCTTCCTACAAGGACTACACTAGCTGCTAGTCCTCCTATTTTCTACTAGTAAAATTACTTTTTTTGTATTTTCGACTTCACTGTGGTATTCAAAAACACCCAATTAGCCTACAAATCTTGTATAGTCTTCAAATCTTGCTTCATTTCTTCATAGTGGCTCTCAAGGTGGTAAAACTTAATTTTATCAAGGTTTTGAAATTTTCTCTAAAAAATCCTAAATAAATTCTAAAAAATCTTATAATATTTCTATAATTTTAATATTTTTCTATCTTGGTGATTTTTTTATAGTGGTAAAATCAATTTAAATCCACTAAAAATCATATTTTCTACATACATAACTTAAAAGACATGAAGTTCTTTTTCATGCTTCTTTTAACTATTAATTAATTATTGATAGGATTTTTGTAAGTAATACATGTAGATATGATACAAATATAGAAATTGGTCTCAATTACTAATCATTAATACTCAATAATGAATGAAAATACTAAATTAATTGCATAAATACTATAATTATATAAAACTACAAATAAGGATAAAAAATAGAATGTAATCTTTCTTAAATTGTTTTTTTTTATAGCAAAGATTTAATATCTTTTAACCTTGATTTTAATAGATTTTATTGATGAAAAGCTTTGATCTTCTCTACTATATTTGTAAGATTCTTTTGATGGCTTCCATGTACATTTGCTAATATCATATTTGAGCCAATGAATAATATATTCTAACTTACGTCAGTGCTGCCTTGAATCTAAGACTTCTTCTACTTCAAATTTTTGATTATTATTCACTTTTATAGAAGTCAATGGTATTTTTCTTCTTTTTAGAATATTCACTATCTTATATGGCTCTTAAAGAGACACTTAAAATACAAGATGGATTTTTATAGACTTTAATAGATGTAATAAATAAGTGATTGGATTGACTTATTCATAAATAGAAATAGATCTAAGTCTATAATAATCTAATTTATCATAAAAATAAATATTTTTAGTATTATGATAAAATAACCATATCTTATCACTAACATAGAAATGAAATTGTTTCTCATGATAAGCATCTACCTTGCTTTTTTATTTTTCTCAAGCCTCTTTTAGTCACACCTTCATTGTTGTATGTAGCTCAAATAAATGATTTTCCAAATATTTTGCCATAAGATTATCAACTTTTAAAAATTCAAAAGCATCAAATTATAGATAATAACCATAATTAGCAAAAAAATATATTTATTGTATAAAAAAATATATCATGTTATTATAAGCAAACTTTGTCAATGGAAAAAAAGTTGTTTAATTTTCTTGTTGATAGTTGATGGTATATCTCAAATATTATTCCAAAACTTGATTTACATGCTCGGTTTATCCATCAATTTGAGGATGAAAAGTCAAAGATAGTTTTATATCCACTTCTTGAATCTTAAAAATCATTCTCTAAAATCTTGATATAAATTAAATTTCTCTATCTGATATAATATCTTTAGAAAATCTCTAATAGCAATAGATATTGTCAAAAAAAAAACTTGGTTGTTTCTTCACTTATGATAGATTTTGTACATTATACAAAATATGCCATCTTAGTGAAATGATCTACTATCACAAATATAGAGTCATAAAAACCTAAGACTAGAAGATTTGTAATAAAATCTATAAAAATACAAGACCATGGTTTTTTAAAAATAGATAATGGTTAGAAAAGTTTATAGGATCGATAACAAGGAGTTTTTGATCTTAAAAAAAGATCACATGATTGAAAAAAGTCTTTCATTGCCTTCCACATTTGTAGGGACCAAAAATCTTTAGATGTAAATTCTAAAGTCTTATTGCATCCAAAATATCTAACCACTAAAAAGCCATGACATGCTTGAAGAACAAGTAAATGTGCATCTCTTTCTAGAATATATAAACATCTTTTGATATAGAGTATGTTATTTTTTAATTCAAACTTGAAAGAACTATGAGATTTAAAAAAAAATTCTTAATATCATGAATAAAAAAATTAAAAGACATATTTGATTGAATTTGTTTGAAAATGATTGAATCAACAATCAATATTGATTTTATTGCTCAAAGATGAAAATCCTTTGACTTCAAGAGAATAATTCTTTATTGATCAAAAGATACATTTTCTTCTTTTAATGCAAGATAAGAATGTCTAAAAAGGATATCTAACAAATCTTATTATTTTTTAGATCAATAAATGATCTTAAAATGAAATCTTGACAAAAACATACTTCAATGAGCTTGATAATAATTCAAAATACATGTAGATATAAAGTATTCAAGATTCTTATAGTTGATATAAATAGTGATTAGATTAGAAGTACCTTTTAGACAATAGTGCTATTCTTGAAATAAATCTATGATTACAAGAAGTTTTTTTATCATGAATCTTTTAGTTAATATTAACTATTGAAAATTTTCTTGAATAAAAAGCCATTAGATGAATTTTATCATCTATTTCTATTTTTCATAATACGACATTTAAAACAAAGTTCAATGAATTTGTTTCTATAAAGAATGGCTTATAAAACTTCATACAATAGAAGATTGGTGCAAAAATAAAGATTGTCTTCAAAACTTCAAATACTGCTTCTACTTCTTGATTCTATTGTAGTTAGTCTTTATAAGTCAAATAAGTAAGTGGAGCTACAACTTGAGAGAAGTTCTTGATGAAGATTCAATAGTAGTTGGAAAATTCTAAAAAATATTAAACGTCTCTAATTATTTTTGAGATCTTCTAATTCATAATAATTTGAACTTTCTAATGATCTATCATAAGTCTATCATTTGAAATAATATATCTTAAAAAATTAATTCGAGTAGTATAGAAAATATATATATATATATATATATATATATTTTATCTTAGTATAGTATCTTGCATCTCTTAGTTTTTGTAATACACAACAAATATGAAATTTATATTTTTACCTATTCTTGATGGTGATTTTATTGAATCGTCAATAATCAACATAAATCCGCAATGATCCATTTTTTTTTATACAAATAAAATTGGAGATCTATTGGAGATTTGGAATGGCATATGAAATTCTTGGCCAAATTTTTTTCAATATACTCTTTGAATTTAGGTAGTTTATTTTGTGATAAAATATAAATTGGTCCAAATGACAATTGAGTTTTTTCTTGAAGGTAAAATGAGCAATATTTTGATAGAATATATAATAAAAAAAATATATATTTTTTTATATTATCTTATGGCAAAGATTTATAGAAGCTATATAGATGCATATTTGACTTTATATATATTTATAATTGATGAACAAATTAGAAACTTTGCCAATAAACTAGCCTTGTATTGCATGTGTTTGTAGTTTTTGATATAAGCTAATAATATAGTGTGCACATAGAAAACTTGCCTTACAAGTTAAGACATATGTCTTGTAAAGTCAATATGTATCAAAGGTCTTATAGAATATTACCTTCTAGCTTCTAATTAGATAGTATACATAGAAGCATTAATGATGCATTTTTCACTCTTATCAATATCTTTCTAATCTTTAGTCTTGTTTCAAAACTTTTTTGTCTTTTCTCTTTGACAATAGCTATTCTAGTTTAGTATTATATCATCTTTGAATGATTCTTCAATCTTTTTGAGTGATATAAGAGTATTGATCTTTTAGTTTTCTAAAATTCATGTCCTTGATACTTGTAAATTTGTAAACTTAATTATTTTAAGGCCATATGAATTGCTATACAACTTAATTTTTGCTTCATTTTTGATAAAAGAAATAAAATATGCAATCAATTAGAATTTTTTTTTTTTTCTTTTTTATTCCATTGATTTATTTTTTAATTTTTTTTTTTGTATAAAATATATATAAATATTATTAATATAATATTAATTTTTAATTAATCTAAAATTATTGTATATAATTTTTTATTTTTCTAAAATTAATCATATTAAATATTATCATATTTTTTACAAAAAACTTCAACTAATTCTAAGTAATTAGATTGTACATTAAAAAATTAAACAAACCTTCTTTAATAGATACAATTGCAACTCTAATTAGTTAATATGTTGTTGGTAATCATATGATTGTTTAGATATACATACACATACAAATATAGACATACACATATACATATGATGGATAATCAAGACAACAATTGGTGAATTTAGCTTTCAAAATAAAATTATAGACTTATATCTATAAAAAAATATAAATAGAATAAATATTTCAATAAATTGAAACTTCTTAAGATACATAAGTTTAACCAAATTTCTTGATATTCTATAATAGATTTTTTCTTTTTTTTTTAATTGTAACTTCTTTTTTTTTAACATCAAAACATTGCAGTATTATAAAAATTTCTATCAATGCTGAACTAACATCACAAAATATTATAATTTTTAAAAAATTATAGATAATAAATGAAAAAAATGTATTATAGTTCAAGATCACAATTTTTTTTTGAAATTAAATGGATAAAAATAACCAAATTTTTCTTACAAAAAAATTAAAAAATATCATTGTTTTAATATTGGTTTATATTAATATTTTCGTTATATGCATTTTGTTTTTGCCTTTACAGTTGTTTAATGTAATTTTACTCTTCTTATTAAAGTATAAAAGAATCTTATAAACAAATGTCATTAATATGTGCATATTTGTTTTTTTTGTAAACTTCAACAAATGAATCTTCTAAAATATGTATTTTAATTCTTAGAGTTATATATATATATATATATATATATATACATATTTTGAAGGAAATATGTCCAGTTCCTTAACTTCAATCCTTATCGATTCTAGTAAGAAATTATTAAAATGAAAATAAAAACTGAATATTCTAGCTGATAAGAATTTATGTTAAGAAAGTGGATAGAGCAAAAATAAGGAATGAATATATCACCTTCAATGTATGTGTGGATGTATATATATATATATATACCTTCCTCTCTCTCTCTCTCTCTCTCTCTCTCTCTATATATATATATATATAGAAACATCCTCATCCATTTTGCCACATGAGAGGACTTGCCACCCCAACATGAGAGTATATAACAGTGCAAACCTAATGTGTCCATGCAGCTGCCCAAGGCAGCAAGCGAAGCAAACTCCGGAGGATGGAACATGACCACAGAGCAATACAATGCAATGCAAGTAGAAGAAGAATGGGCTTCATTTCTGCAAACATACAAGTCATGGAGATACTCTCATTCCAAGATTAAATAGAACAAAACAAAAAGATATATAAAAAGAAAAGTATACAAATCGACACATCCAGTTTGTGCTAGTAGCCTGTACCCGTGAATTCCTTTCGGAAGGTTGCAGACAGACAGACAGACCATGTAGAAGGTTGCAACATCTCAAACCCTGTGAGCTCCACCACTGGAAGTATCGACAACCGAAACGGCCCGAAAAATGGTAGCATGATGTACACTAGAAACCCAATTGATGTCACAACAGCAACGCAGCCTTCTTCACATTGCAGGCAAAGTAACCACACCACTGAGCTACCAAACCTCTACACATGCCAGCGAAGTACACTTGCAGGGTCGGAGAGAGGGTTCATAACGGCGATCTGTGTGCCCCTTCCGAGCTCCAAGAAGCTGTCTAGATTGTGATAAGCTTGTGCAAAAACTGCACATCCCGAACTTGTCTGGTTTGGCAGAAGCTTTGCTGTTTTGTACTCATTCGGCGCATCATGCCGTAGATTACTGCAGGTCGCCACCTTCACTGCTCTGTCGAAAGCCATGAACCAGGCTACTACTTTAAAACTCGGTGGTGGTGGTGGTGGTTTGTGGTGATGTGTTTTATGACCAACATGGTGAGCATATCGGATTATTTCGATGGCTTTTGTTTCGATCGCTCATTTTACAAGCACGACTTTCAAACACGTTTCTTGTCTTTACTCACTTTTGAATATATCAGGTAGTAATTATACTAAGTAAAATGACTTGATAAATGCTTACAAGTGAGCTTCGGGTAGTTTAGATTAGAAAGGGTGAAGACAACGCTTCAAAAGAAGCCTTTTTCAAAGTCATTCCTTTGATGTTTAGCGCCAAAAGGGATGCTGAAGTTCATAGCTGATGTTGTAGTGGGATGGGTACCCGTCATTTTTCCAATTTGAGAAGTTTAACGATGAATATGAAAACTGAGTGTAATTTGATGGAATGAGTTTGTAGGAATTGATGTATGAATTTTTGAACGTTTGTTGCACATGGATTGGAAGATATTGATAATGAAACAATGTATTTTACTTCAATGAGAATGAGTATAGATGGATGTAGTAAAAACTTGTATTTTCTTCACCAAAGTTTCAATATATTTAAGTGGTGGTTCACTTGAGAAATGAATTGGTATATATAGGCATACAATTATATGAAAAATCAGAAGGTGTAGTTCTTTCTTTTTAAATTCAATCAGTAAACATAATTTAGAAAAATTTAAAATAAAATAATTATGACATTACTAGTAATTGTCTTCACTTGTCACCTATTTTTTTTCCTTAAAAACATAAATAAAAGTCATTATCTTAACTTAAAATTCCAATTCAAATAAATTCCTTTCAGCCCCCATGTTCACATTTGAAGTTAGAGTCTATGTGGCTCCAACAACTCTTAAGGGTCACACCGCAATTTAGAATAGTGCTACAATCTTGTGTTACTACAAAATTCATCATTGTTATCTCTAAGGGAGTTGACCTTTGCATTGAGCTTCTTAATCAAACTCCAACTCATTCAAATCTAATCACCTTGCTTTTACTTGGATCTTTACGAACTTATGAATCAAAGACAAAATCTTGATTTTTCAATACTTGGGACCTTGGAGGTTGGACTTGGCGTGCTTTGGAGCATCTAAGATCAACTCCACAAGTTTTTTAGATTTGCTCCATCTTGGACCATATCTATGTGCAGTTGAAATTTGGAATGAGGAATGGCCATCTCAATCTTTTCTATTACCATTATACCATAGCGTGCCTATAGGCTTCAAATGCGCCTATACTCAAACTTTGGTTTTTTTTTTTCTCCAAGGCAGTGAAGTAGAATAAAGGTTGATTTTTTCAACCCTTACATCTTCTTTCACTTTCAAGAATCAATATCCTCATTGATACTTTGGATTCTTAACTTTTCTTCTTAGAAAGAATACTTATTTTCTTAGAAATTTTCTTTTACAACTTTCTAAGATGGTGTTTGCACTATGTTATTTTTTTAGATGAGATAAAGACTTTTTTTTATCTAATTTTAAATTCACATCAGTAAGACTTGAAGAGATTCCAACTCAAAGGGACTTTGCACAACTTCTACATCTTAGTCTCTCAAAAAACTTCTAGACTTTCTCTAAGTGCATTTCCTTTCCTTCACAAATATATCTTGGTCTATTTGGTGTATTTTTTGAAAAAAGATTTTTACACATTAAAATTAAAAAGATATATTAGAAAATATTAATAATATTGAAAATACATTCATAAAAAAAGAAAAAGAAAAAAGAAAAAATATAAAAATATTTAGAAGTCACATCTTACATGTAAAAGTTAATTATTTTTTCTGAATAAATTATAAAATTAAAATTTTAAAATAAAAAAGAAAAAATTATAATTATAAATTATTTATATTTCGAGTAATGCTTTTGCAATTGAGATTTCAGAAAAGCAATTTGAAAATGAATTTAGCTTTAGATCTATCATCTAGTCTAAAAAAACTATTTAAATTTTAAATTTTATTTTAATGTATTTTCTTTTATTCTGTATTCATTGCAATTAATAAATCTTGTTAATGAATTAATACCTTTAAATCAACATATATTTGAATGATTTATTCTCTACTAAAATATTTAAAATACCAAAGAAAAAAAAGCAATGAAAGAAAAAAGTACTAAATAACATATTTTAATATTTTAAAATTATATATTTATAAAAAAATTATATATTTATTTATAATAACTTTTTAGATAAGAAAAAAAGAAAAAAAATACTATAATTTAAAAAAAAAATGCTATATTCTATAATTTTTTGACAATATGTATAATGTATTTAAAACACATTTACAACATTATGTAATAATTTAGTGACTTACACATATCTTAGTCTTATTTGTTTTACAATTATAATATGTTATTTTTTAAAAAAATCACATGAATGCATTTGTTGAATCTGTAAATAATTTGAGTAATAGAATTTGGTATATAATTATTTTATTTATTATTTTTTAAATTTAAATTTTATATTATTACTTAAAACTAATATATATATATATATATATATATATATGAATATTTTGATTTTCTAAAATGATAACATTGTTGAGTATTGATTCAAAGAGTAACTCTAAAGAAGTAGCATCATTGGGTCATACATCTCAACCATCGGTCAAAAGGGAACTTAAATAGCAATAACAAGAAGATTCATAAAGAAGTGGTGTGTTTTCTTATATTATTAACTCCCCCACTTCAGATGCCGTAACCATCACTTTTCTTTCTTTGGGCTTGTTTAAAGTCTTTTATTTATTTATTTATTTATTTATTTTTTAACAAACATGGAGAAATTTCAATGCCTTAAGATTAGTAAAAATACACCCAGCTGAACAGTAAGCGGCCTAAGTAGAAATTGGATTGACTTTCTAAGACACCATAAGGACTAAGTAAAAATTACTTTTACTTGAACTAGTATTGAATCCCATTGGAAAACATTGGATGGGATGTACACAAATGTGAATAACGCATTATGAGGGATTGTAAACAAAACTAGTACTAAGGTCCAATAGAATCCATCGAAGCTAGCTACCTATCATTGTGGAAAAGATACCATAGCAATACCAATATTGCATGAAATATTGTAGAAGTTTTGAAACTATAGAGGAGCTGATTTTTTTGCACATAACAAAAAATAACCCATTTAACTCTATTATAAATAAGTATTCTTAGCAATATGTGTTGAATTAGCTTTGTAGGATGCCACTTAATTTTATTAAATATCACATCATTTTGCTCCAATTAAATTGATTACAACACCATAGAGCAAATTTGGACCCATAAGAGGCTAAATTGCTTCAATTTCCTTAAAATTTGCTTCAAAAAAAGATCTTAATACCATGAAAGAGATTGCCATATACTATTAGCAATGAGGCTTCCTTGACATGTCAAACCTCACTGAGTATAGGATCATTTAAGGTACAATAATATTTGACATATTTTTTTCTTATAGTCAAGATGAAGGGGGCAAAGATTAGAGTATCCCACTATTGGGTGAATTCAATGACCGTTGCATTCTATGCTCTTAATTTTGTTTGCTTAGGTTCAAATATATCCATTACCTCTTATGTGGAGAAGAAGTGACCTTTTCTTAATACATCTTAAATACATCAAAGGCCAACCTTGTGAAGTTAAGAAGAGTGAATCTTTGAAAACTCAACCCTTTTTACTGAGGGCCATGAAGACTATCAGAGGAATTTAAATACCACATCTTTTGCTTGCCTTAGTTGTATTAGTTGTAGGTTTTTCACCATTTTGCACTATATGGAGCAAGTTGGAGACTACCCCTCAGATTTGTGTTATGCTTAACATTGTGGTAGGATAAAGAATTCTAAGCTTAGGCTCTAATGGCTTCTTGAATATGGTTGGAAACTACTAAATCTAAATCTCACGATCATGTAAAGATTTGACATATTGGCTCACATGCTTTCAAGATCCATTTAATCATAAGAACAACCAATGAATCAATTGAATTAGTCATGTTAATACTTCTATGTTCTTTGAGCTGGCAACATTATAACCAAGATACCTTTGATCTTACTTGATGGATAGTGCTAGATTACATATAGTTTTAGACTTATAAATGTGTTTTAGATATTTCTCCCTTAGAACCACCTCAAATAGCAGCAAATAAAAACATAGAAGAGAAGAGGATTTTCTTAACAATGATTATCCATCCCATAAAATTTACCGTAGGTGTATTTCAATAGTTAAATTTCTTATCAATTTAAAATTCTAAAAAGTCATCAATAACCAAAGATGATATGTTAAGCTCAAAAAGAGTGCCTAAGAGCTTACTCATTCCTCCATCATCTAACCAAAAGACATTTAGGGAGTTTGTCCAATCTTACCTAGGATTTCCATCTTACTAATAACTACAAGACTTTTATCAACCAAGTATTAGGCTAGAACTCATACAAAAAAAGTTTAGTATTTGAAAAAGTTCTCTTATTGAATCTTCTTCTCTTTTCAAGGTGAATGAAGTATCATCAACAAATTTAGCTATAATTTTTTTCTTGTCTTCAATGGAAAGAATTATTCTTAGTACTCTTCCAAAGTCAATGCCTTCTTTTACTATGTAATTCAAGACTTCTACTACTATAATGAAGAAATATAGATGTAGAAAGCACCCTTGATGCATCTCTCTTTCAATACAAAATGAAGGTGATTGAGACTCATTAACTTTTATTCTTACAAAAGTATTTATAAATAGTAATTTTGTCATAGATATAAATTCACCAAAGAGGTCGAATTTCAATATTAATTAGAAAAAGAAGCTCTAGTCTACCATATCATAGGCCTTAGAAAAATTGAGCTTGAGAAAAATAATAGGTTGCTTTCAATGGGTAGCCTATTCCATTATTTCATAATAGAAATCCTATAGAATTCTATAATTATATTATCTAGACTTGGGGCTTTTCCAAATGTCATATCTTGCACTTCACAATTAAGCTTCCTTATCAAAATCAAGGCTTGAAGATCAACTTTCATGGTCTTAGATAAATAATCGATTATGTTGTCTAGCACATTGACAGGGGAGGCTGCTACTGTACTTTTTAAAAGAGCTATAATATAGAAACTCAAATAGAATTTAGAGCAGATAGTCTTAATGGATGCTTGGTCCAAATGAATTTTTCCCGACTCATTTACAAGAGAAGTAATGGTTGAAGTACATGATTGTTGTTTTGTGGCTTTAAAAAAACTCCTTTGTACTAGCATCCTCAAACATCTTGCACTTCACCCTACTATGAACTTTCTAGCCTTCACCTTTATGGTATTCAAGGTCCTAAAGATTGTCTATCATAGCCTCCAATCTAACTTGAAAAATTGGGTTCATAGGATTAGAATGAAAATCGATCAAGGCTTCTATCGACTGCAATTGCTAGCAGGTTTCTTTGTGGTAGACATTTTGAGATTTTTGAATCCAATATCCCTAGTAATACTTTTCAACTTTGCAAATCTTACTAAAAAAACTCTAGCCTTTGATTATCCTACTCCAAACTTTAGTGTCTTAAAGGAATGCCAAATTCATCTTAAAGGATGAGATGCATTTTTGTTGGACAACTAATTAGACTGAGCAGCTCATTAAGAGGTAATCTGCTTGGGCTTAGTTCCCCCATATGATATATTTCTTCACCCAACCTTTTCTACTCCTAACTAAGTTGAATACATAGATCTTACCAAGCTGGACAAGAATGCACTCTTAGTCTTGGTGGCAATTATTCTATAAAATCTTAATCTAGTTAGAAGTATTCTATAAAAGCTTAAACTAGTTAGAAGTAGGAAATCTATTCTTAATTTATAAGACCTCTGTAAACTCTAGAAAATGTACTTTTTTCTTCTTCCGAGATCAACTGCCCACACAAGGATAATTTGTCATACTGACGCACCACAAAGTTCCAATCTTTGCTCACAATCCACCAGTAGTCTAGGAAAAGAGCGGAGGTTAATTTTCTCACATTGTGATGCGTTCCAATGAGAGGGAGGAGGCATAAAGATTAAGCACCGCAATGTCACCTCTTGGCATATTGCTCGAACGTACTCAAACAACTTCGCCACATCAGAAGTATCATGAGTCAACCAGCAGATGCTGGATTTGAGGTGCAACCCAGGTACAAACGTCCCTTTTTCTAGCACCTACTTCGTTACAGTTGTGTCTGTAACCCGTAGAAGCTTTTCTACCAAAGGAGGCTTTGGGCCAAATAGTCTCTTTGAGAGCGAATGACCTATCTCCTTTGAGCCTATGCTCTTGAAAACGTAGAAAATCCACATTGCAGATCACCGATCAGTAGTAGTTGTGGACTAACTCGACCTTTGTTGGATCATTCAGACTCTAGAGATTGTGTAATAGTTGTGACAATTATATCTAGGTTGAGGGAGGGAAGAGCTAGGTTATTCTCAGGCTCGCAACAAAGCTTCTTTGCGGGGTTCTATAACCTTGTAGGATCGCGTCCCATTATTGTCTGGAGAGAGCGGTGATGTCCTGTCGTTGAAGCAAGTAGTGATCTGTAAGGCGACACGATTGCGGGATGAGGAAGCCCCTAGTAGTCTCGAGGATATTCATATCATTAAATCAATGATAGAATTGGAAATATAGTTGTTTTGAAATGCCATCTACAGCTCTAGCCAGTGTTTGCAGTGTAGAGGCTCCAGACCGTGGAGTGAATTGCCTACTTGTATTAATATGAAGGTTCGAGGAGAAGGCAATTGACATGTCCTCTATACTGCCTATATGACGGGATAATGACTTATATCCTGGCCTGTCAGGGGATGGGAGCTATAGATCACTTGCGCCTCATTTTGTCTCCGTTGCCTTCCATGCCCCACTTGCATTGTTGGTTGGTGATCAAGGAAATCAGTCTTGTTCTTGGCTCATAGAGGGCCCTCCTCGTGTAGCTTTCTAACGTCGATAGACCTTCTTCCAGCCATTCCATTTGTACTTTGGCATAAGTCGCAATTCGCCATTAGAGTAATGGTTGCCATATCTATCAGTACCTTGGTTGGAAGGTCTTGACTTGCTTTTGAGGCAGGTTGATGACAATCCCAAAGAATCTACCATGATAATCGGGTTGTACCCATCTAACAATGGAGGAGAGGGGAGACTAACATGCGGAGCATATAATGAGGGCGATGTGAGCACGGGAACCATATTTATGTTTGGAAATTCACAATCGTCTTTGGATGTTGCTCCTTCAACTTCCTCTGGTGACCCTTTTGTTGAGCGGATGCCTCTGCAGTCCTTGATGAGATGCGTAGTACTAAGAAAAAATGGACACCAAATGGGCAGCTTACAGTAATCCACCGAAATCTGCAAGTCATACCCTGTTGATTTGTTTGTAACAGAGAGAGTCATCTGAGTTGTTACCTTCATGAATTCTTCGGAAATGCTTCGCAATGTGATCTAAATTGGGACTTAGAGACCTCTAAGGCGTCTAGAGTTGAAGCCAGGGGTCCATATTTGTAAAATGCAGGTACCCCACCTTGACTTGTGGAGTGTTGGCATCAAGAACTTTTGGGTTGTGGTCGTACGTAAGCCGAGAACTTGGAAAAATCTACGACCACTATCGCGACCTAACACCACCGAAGCCCCTATTTGTAACATTATTGAATCAATCCATTTGGATAACACATGAGAGGGCTGCTTACCTCCTCCGAAATAGGTCACAATCGCATGTTTTTGGAGATGATCTGTTTTTCTTTTTGATGACCTCCTGATCAACCTTGACGGCCCACACTGTGGAATGAAGGAGAAACCTTGTCCTGCTGCAAGCGCATCCTTCAGGCAGGGTTTCTCCTGCCGTCAAAATTGTGGGGTGAAACTTTGTGTGTTTTTCCATACTTGTTACAGCTGCGACCAATTCGAGTTCTACAGCCACCACATTTCAGTAGTTTTTAGATAAGTCACGTATGGCATCTGATTGTGTCGGTTCCACCAGACATGCGGCAATTTTGCTTTGACAAAGTCCTTATATGACAGTGCTCCAGCCATTCTGAAGGAAAGAAAACCAACCCGAGTGACCTAATCCTAATCCTAAAAGTACAATTTTAGCTCTAAAAAGCTATTCTACTCTACCCTGACCCACATCCTTCGCAAGCGGAAGGATTGTAGTAGAAGATGCACCAATAGTGCACTCGTCAGAAAGGATTGAACCTAAAACATACTCAGTTGCAATGAATCAGAGATCTGCCGCGAAAGTTTGCAGCCCATACGAGCTGGTGTCTTTGCAGCTTCATTGTGCCCTTCCAACACTTCCCAGGCAACCGTATCTTGGCAGTTTGGAACAAGGCCATCTCTTTTTGAATGGTATATAAAGTTTCTCTTTTCAAACTCCTTTGACATACACCCCAAGTCAACCAATCCAAAGTAGGACTAAAATTACCACTCAAACAACCACCTTCGTTAAACTCTAGTAACTAACCTCAAATCGTATAATACAAAAGAAAAGTAAATAAATAAATAAATAACATAACATATACTCACGACCTACATCTCACAGTGTGCGGGGGGGAGGGGGGGTTCCATCCAGAACCGTCGTCCGAGTTCCCCCGGAATTGCCAGCCGCGGTCGGTGACTCCCGTAACCGACAGCGTGGCAAAGGGAGGAATCTGACCGCGTGGCTTCAGAATCAGGACTCGATCAGCCAAACCTGCTGCACATGTACTGGCGGGTATACGGAGGCGGATTCGAGGGTCTATCAACCGGAGAGTAGGAAGGGAACGCGAGGGGGAAGAGGGAGGAAACTTCAGCGCAGGAGGGGTGGAGAGAGTGAGAGAGTGAGTGAATGTGTTGCGGTGGGAGGAGGAGGAGGAGAGTAGGCAACCCTAGTTGACAGATTTTCCCTGTTCTCTTGATCAATAAACACTTGTTCGCTTGGTTACGTCGTGAAGTTGTGTTCGCCGTGGTCGGTTGTACTTGATCTCGCGGGTTTCGTGTGGATATTTGAGGTATTCTGAGAGCTGCTGCATCCAACAATTTGCTGGATGAGTTAGTGTGTTTTTTTAGTGCATTTTTCGGGTTTTGAAGGGAGTAGCGGAAGGGATTGGAAAAAGAATAGGTGCTCAGGAGAGCGCTGTTGAGGTTAGTGGTTCCCTGGTGTGGGATGAATTTCTAGGATAATTCGATTTTCTTCGTTTGCGGAGATCGTTGAATGTTTTTGTACGTCTTGAATTATTGCGTCGGTTTGGTGTTTTCGTGTTTTTTGTTTTTGTGTGTTTTGTTTTTGTGTGTTTTGATCGGAGGTGTGACGTGTAGCGGGAGTGGCAGGAAATATCACTTGTGTCGTATGATGGACTGGATTCTTGTTTGAATTTTGATTGACTGATAATATCTAAGTGATCAGTTGCTTTTGAGTGTGAATCTCGTGCAAGTGTCTTGGTTTTTCTAATTAGGATAACTCTTCACTTCATTATGTTTGGAGGCTGGACTAGCACTCTTCTGATAACATACTCTGTAATGATTTATGATTGTTGTATTGCAAATCTTGAGGATTATACCTTATGTGGAATTGATTCGGATCTCTGTGCTGGGCTGTGAATTGTGCTGGGGTCATCGATTTGTGTGGGATTACCTGGTTTGGGTTCTGTTGTTTAGTTAATTGCTGTACGCGCGAACTTTTGCACCAGAAGGGATCAGTTCAATAATGCATTTATTATCAACCTGACCAAGAGTGTCTTCCAAACCTGCCCCTCTCCCTCGCTCTCACTTTCATTTCTCATAGTGTGGAATCTGGTGGTTGATGCAAAGGATGCGCTACAATTTGCAGTTCAAGCTACAAATCTAATAATGAAATTTCCATCCTTCATTTACCACATCCCAAATGCGTTGATATGTATTAGAAGAATATTTGGGGCCAGCATCTTAAAGGCTTAGCTGGTTGGAGCTTCCGATCCGCTCAGTTCATATGTGATATTAGTATCCAAAGAGATTGCTTTTATACATTCAAGCATCGAACTGTACCAATTCGCGTTTGCGGCGCCTTTGTAGTAGGTCTAATTACAATCTTCTGATTTCAACTCGCAGTTGAACAATGATTTTGTCAATGTCATGGTGTTAAACTTGATATCCAAGTAACTAAACGCGAATATGGTTAATTCTTTATTGTAGCATTCTAGCATGAATTAAACTCTTCCTCTCTGACCACACTGAACATCATTTCTCTTAGGGTTTTAACGGGTCTTACGTTTTTTTTGCAAGTTACAGCTTGGATAAGCTTGTTGGACAGCGGAGGGTTGTCTTCTAGAATAAGTTCGTAAGTCATAACTAGCATCATGTGGGAATCGATGCTTGGAAAGGGTTTCAAAGCCCAGAAATGGTAAGTTTGCTATCCCTTTTAGACATAATTTGTGGGTGGTATATAACTTCTTTTGGAGCTAACGGGTCAGTCATTGTATTTCTCGATCATAAAGTCTTTCTTATTTGCTAAGATTACGTCGGTGTTGCTTATCTGGATTGTATTGGAGTCACCTCCCGCCGATGTCGTCGCATGTGATCCTAGTGTTTTTCTAGTGTGATTTTAATCACTATTCATTTTTTTGATTGAATGTAATTGTGCAGTAAGACGTTATTGAGGCTAGCAATGGCACGCATCAAGCTTCTTCGTAACAAGAGAGAAGCTCAGGTCAAGCAGATGCGTAGAGAGATTTCTCAGCTGCTTACTAGTGGGCAAGAGCCTAGTGCAAGAATTCGTGTACGTATTCCTTTTTTTTTCGATCTGTCGCTTGTCATCGTTTTAAAGGAATAAGCTCAAGAAATGTTGTGTTAACCAAGTCATGTAAAAAACTAACTACGAAGTCAGCACGTGGACCATCATGTCACGAATTAAGCAGACCAGTAGTGCGATCTATACAATGGCGTGTTTTGAAGTAACGGCACCAGGCAGTAATTTCATACAGATTTATTACACTTTTTTCTAAAAATCTTGCAGACAGACGTGCAAATTTTGTGATGGTTGAACGAGTTTATAGTAATTCAACTGGAGATCTCCAGGTCCTATTTGTTGAAACATTTAATGTTTATTTTTGTAACAGGTGGAGCACATCATTCGAGAACAAAACATTTTGGCGGCATACGACATACTCGAACTATTTTGTGAACTTGTGGTTGTTCGACTGCCCATAATAGAGTCTCAGAAGTAAGTAAATTTAATACCTATTCTATCCAGCCATTTCTACTTAGAAGTCTAATTGTAGTGGTAGTTCTGTCTTTCATCAGGATGATGAGTTTGGCAGGAAATATGAGTTTTGGTTTTTTTTTTTTTCACATTGCTGGCGTGCTGTATACGTAGGATTTGTCCTTTGGACTTGAAGGAGGCCATCTCCAGTTTGATATTTGCCTCTCCACGCTGTTCTGATTTGCCTGAGCTTCTACAAATTCGCCAACTTTTTGCTGCCAAATATGGAAAAGAGTTTGCTGCGGCTGCAGCAGAATTGCGTCCTGACTGTGGTGTTAATCGTCGGGTAGGTCTTCTATTATTGTACTGCTGGAATATACCTTTTTCTCTGGGTGTCAATTCATCCTGAATTCTTTTGCCCTGGTGATATGTGATTTATTTTCACACTTGAGTTTGAGTGGAATTATAGCTTGCACTAGGTTGGAATTCTCTGTATATCCAGAACCAGATCTTATATGCACCACGAACTAATTTCTTAGGATTGCTTGATTGCCAATATACCATTCATTATTCTACTTTTATATATATTTATAGTTAGTTAGTTAGTTAGTTGTGCGTGTATGTAGGTTTTTTTGTCTGATTTATCAGAAATTTGACTGTATGGGAGTTTACATTTGCCGGAATTGACCCTTCAATGATCACGCTCAGTTTCGTACATTCGGATGCTGACACATTTGTCTGCATGTTTGTTTGCTATACTGGAATGAGCAGATAATTGAGAAACTTTCAGTACGGGCTCCTTCTGGAGAGTTGAAATTAAAGTTGATGAAAGAGATCGCTGCGGAGCATGATGTGGACTGGGATCCTACTGCTACCGAAGAAGAACTATTGAAGGCTCCTGAAGATTTGCTTGTAAAGCCTCGAACCTCATTCAAGTTTTTTCAACCATGATCTGTATGAGTATCCATGGTTAGGCCGCTGCGATATGTAGGTTCAATGTTAAGATTGAATGTCTTCCCTTTTTCTCTTACCCAAGCTAAACGAATTGTTTAACATACAGGATGGACCAAATCATTTCGTTGCAGCCAGCGACCTACTGTCTCCTCAATTGGATGATTCACGAATAAACGCGACACCCGATGATTCTACAGAAGTTCCCACCATAACTATGTCCCAGATGCCTTCAAACTTGGTTGGATTATCTTCAACTGCATCTTCATCTGAGGACGAAGGGCAGCTTCGCGTCCCGGTGAAGAAAATCTCTTCACCAACTAAGAATGAACCGCCTTCATCGTTGTCTCCTCCGCGGAATGTTGAGTCTGGTGGTAGGAAAGTTGAGCAGATGTTACATACTCCCAAGCGGGACATTCATTCGGGTGTGCGACCCGTTACCAAAGAGGACAGAAATGTCGATACAGTTAGGGAAGGACAAGGAGACTACTCGGATGTTGCTTCCGCGGCAAAGGCTGCTGCCGAGTCCGCCAACCGTGCAGTGGCAGCAGCGCGAGCCGCAGCTGAGCTGGCCAAAACTCAAGGTATTCACGACTCTAAGGTACCTATCAGTACTGGAATGCAGGACTCACGTGCTGCAGCTGAGGATGAGGACAGTGTTACAGATTTGGACAGTGACGAAGAAGACGAACGAAATATTCCTGTAGAACCACCTGTCCGGCGAGGAAGACATGTCCAAGAGACGAAGCGAGCACCAGCAGGATATAGTGATAGTGATGGTGAGAGCGATACGGCAGAGTACGATGTGCCTTATGGCAGGGGAGCTGCTGGAACGAATCAGAGATTTAATGCTGCGTATGAGCGCAGTGAAGCACCTGAAGTATTTACAGAGCAGAAGCTTCCATCAAGGGAAACCAAACTGGATTTTCAGAAAATAGATGCGAACCGCAAGCCAGTATTTTATGATGATGATGCTGATGATGATGGAAGTGCAGATGAAAATACTGAATCCCCAAGATCCCGTAGGCAGATTTTCGATGGTAGCAGCTCATCTAAATATAAAAGAGGGGGCCTTAAATGGATCTCCAAGGAGGAACCTAAACAGGAATCTGCGGAGGATTTGGATCGGTATGATATATTTGATGTCAACAGGGACAAATCTACACTTCGATACAGTGCTTTTGACTCAAGTGATCACGTCGATGGCAATTATGGTACGGATCAGTATTCATCAAGGCGGGAAGAAACATACTCATCATATGATCGACCTTCTGCTGGAAAATCAGACAATTTAAAGTTTAGCCGAGATAGTTCTCCATTGTTCGACGAAGAAGGATCAGTTGGTAGAGCTCATCAGCCCTCTCGTTTTGGAAGTTTACCTCAGAAACCTCACTACGACTATGATGAGGATCATGCTTCACTCTTCTCAAGTACACAAAAGTATGATGAATCAGGGATGGACTTCCCAAGTACTGGAGGAGTTTTCGACAGGGATCCATCTCCGAAGGTAATTGAATCTGAGGATGATTTGGTTGCACGGTTTGAGGCTCTGAAACAGGCAAAGCGGCGGTAGCTATGGAGGTTGTCAACATTAATGGGATGTATCATTTTCTTACCTCGAAAGTATCCCTTTCATTTGTTCAAATGTAATATCAGCTGGTTCAAGGTGGAAATTAAGCATACGCTTTTAGAGTAGCGTTAATGAACTTCTGGTCTCTGTAACTACGGTGGTCTGGAGGTCTGTGATCCTGAGTTTCTCTTCAAATCATGTACATGAACTTCAATTAATTATTGTATCTTATAGCTTCCCGTGTTGTTTTAGTTTTCAGCTCGTGTATAAGAACCATTAGTTCACGAGTGCTGTAGAGTTCTTAGGGCTTGACAGCATCTCCTAACAGATAGTATGTTCTAAATGAATTTGTGCGTGTGCTGTAAGAGGGAAGATACACCCTTCATTTATTACACTGATCAATTTGCCTATCCTTTTCCTCGTGTAGTAAGGATTTTATGTCTATTGAAGGCGACGCCACTTTGTTCCAGACTGGAATTGGTCATCATTTTCAAAAGATTGTGACGAAGGAACATGGATGCCCTCAGAGTCTTCAGCAGATTTAGACGATCCTCTAATTTTATGGTATCAACCATGATTGTGTGATTATTTGCTGACATGTCTATTTGATTGAATAACAAGAATCTTCAACTGCCACTGCATCCTGCCCATCATTTTCACTTGTATGTTATTTTTTCTTCAGTTTTTTTTCCTCTTATGGGTTATGATTACGTGAGGGAGAATAATATATTGCCGCCTTGTGGCATTCTGTTGATGCTCGTTGGAAGAATATAATCAATTTCGTTGCTCAATCACATGTATTAGCCAATCATCCAAATCGTTCAATTTTGTGCCGTAACCATAAACGATGATTTTTGAGTTTTCCATTTATCATATCCAATCAGCAATCAATCGTAACCTTTTCCTTGAAAGGTTTGAATTGATTTGCCTTGTAGCCCTTACAAACAACTTGATTTTGTATGTAAACACAGAAGCATCGAAAATTCTCCATTTCGGTTCATGGATTGCAGTGTAATTTAGAATTATTCCTTCTTTTTAAATCCATCCTACGTCATCATTTCATGATTTAAAGTTAGTCGTAATGATCTAGTTTACAGCTTGATGAAGTCCAATTTTTTATTCCTTGATTAGCTATACACTTCTTTGATATCATTTTTCTCCTTGTAGTGCTCTCTATTTTTTTTTTTGTAGTGATTTCAAGGCTCTTTATATATTTTATAGTACCATAGAATTGGTAAAGCAAGTCATTTTTTGATGCAAAAAACTTTTTTTGATGGTATCAACCATAAGACATGAAATATGAACTATGGAATATTAAACATGTCTTTTGATATGTGTGGCATTCTAAAAGCAATGCTAAACAACATTTATAGAAATATAAATAAACTCGTCATGTTGAAGCACCTATAGCTTCAATATATGTGATCATCTAACTATACATTTTACTAAACCATCTTATAATTATGTAGCTTTGTAATATATATATATATATATATATATATATATATATATATAATTGTATATATGGCCAAGTAAAATTAAAGATGGTTTCTTTTCAAAATATTTTACAAACTTTTGGGATATCTTAATACCACAATTGAAAAAAGATACAAACAATATTAATGCTAACATTATTATCAATGAAATTCTCTATTGTCAATGAACTTTAGGGTTTAGGTTTTAGAATGAGGTGCAAAATCAAAAGGATATAATCAAAGAAGCTTGGTCTCCACCAATGCAAAATTTGTGCTCTCCACTAAGCATACAATTAGAAACACTCATACAACACTTATACATGTATACAACTCTTTGAACAATTTGCAATTGAAATAATAATTCTCTAGGAATCAAGATACACCAAAGTTAATGTACAACAAACATGGACTTGATCAAATTTTCCTCCAATCCATTGTCTATTGCATAAATTGGCTTCTTTAATAACTATGACGTGCACAAATAAGTTGGTCAATGCTACTTACAATCTTCCATGTCTAGTTTTATACTACAATCCTATGATTCCGTTGAGTTGAATTGCCTAAATTGTATCATATAAAACTCCAATTCATATCAATGTAGAAAGTAACCATTATGGCACATGAAGCCTTGATAGTATTTAAGATCTAAGAATATTTGAAAGATGGTAATATAAGGTTGATTTTTTACAACTTCTAGGACAATTGTTGTTGTATGTCCACACTTTTTGCACAATTACCAAACATACTTCTAGCATCATCTTTCGAATAACAAACATTACTCTTACTCCAAAAATACATAAGCATGCTTATACCAAAGTTTTTATTAATTTGCTTCATTGACGCAATACCAAAACTATTGAAATTCCCACCCACAAACTACAATTAAGGAAACAACCTCAAAAATACTCATATCCATATTGAGAATTTAAGAAGCATAAATAAAGCCACATCTGAAGTTCTTCTCAGATAGAAACCTAATTAATGAAGCTTGGCTTGAAATAGATTATGGAATGAGTAGTTCAACATTTGTGTTTGGAAAATATTTACACTCCTAATTGATGGTTGTGGTTCCAGAGATCTATTTGTAGTTATTTTAATGCTCCAAATATTTAGAAATAAAAAATATCAACTGATGTTATAATGGCAATTCAAGACTTTTTTGTTGCCATACTTAAAAGGTAGTTGCTATTTGCAAGGTCAATTACAGGTTGTGAACTAACATTACACAACAATAAAGAGTGAGAATTCATCTGAAAAGATTCTTTTTTTCTTAGAGCCAATACCATTGAAATGCAATATCTATTCTTTTTTTGGTGAGTTGTAGCTTTAATTTCATTCATCAAATAGAAAAGTTATTGGTATTAAATTACAACACCACTAATATTACATATTCAATATTTTATTATTTAATCTTTCCATTAGTTACATCTATTTTATAGAAAAAATTAAAAAGATTAATGTTTTTAGTAAATGTGCTCCATCTACATAAAATATTGCACATTATTTAGTAAGTTTTGTATGACTAAGCAAACTAAGTTTTGATATATGGTTTTTATTGGTTTTGAAAATGTGCAATTTTAGAGTCATAAAGTGAAAGGATAAGAATTTTTTAATATATGGCCACTCAATTATACAAAACTTAAGAACTCAAAACTTAAATTAACAATTACTTTTATACAAGATTTGTTGACTAGGCTAAGTTGTCTTAGTAAAGAAAACTAGAAGTTCAATATAATTTGTGCTACATAAAAATAAGCATGTTGTTAGAGACATAGTCCTTAGAACCTTCTAGAGACAAGTTTCTAGAACCTTCTAGAGACAAGCTTCTAGAACCTTCTAGAAGAAAGTCTCTGGAACCTTCTAAAAGCTTCTTAGTTGGTAGAAGATATTAGGGACATAGTCCTTAGAACCTTCTAGAGATAAGTTTCTAGAATCTTCTAGAAACAAGTCTCTGGAACCTTCTAGAAGCTTCTTAGTTGGTAGAAGTTGCTTGAGAAGCTTCCTAAATAGGAGTATATATTGGAATCGAGGCTGAAGAGTTCTTCAGTCTCGACAACACATCTCTTGGAGTCCTAGCTCATCTCTTTGGTGTTGTTCTTGTATTCATCTGATTCATCTAGTTCTTGCCAGTTCCTCTTGAACTTCTTGGTAGATATCAAGTCTGTATTCTGTGTCCATGACAGTTTGTCGAGATTTCACTCATCTCAGATATCAGAGCTAGTTTCTTCTTTGTTAGAGTGTGGATTACCCCTCTGCTTGGAAGTGTACTAGCACTTTAGAGGTTGCGCATTACCCTCCTCTAAACTGATACTTCTTTTGTTACAATATTGGAGTCTTATTCTTCTTGGAGAGAGTGGATTACCCCTTTTCTTGAAGCTCTTAAGGCATTTTAGAGGTTGCGGAGTACCCTCCTCTAAACCAATATTGTCTTCTTGTAGAGTCATTTCTGTCCTTCTCTTAGAATGGTTGGGGGCCAAGACATTAGTATGACGGAAAGTTCAGAGTCCAAATTAGATGCTATTATGAATGCCCTCGCTACGTTATCGCAAAGAACTGCAGAGTTTGAAGGAGTCGTGGCAAGGCTTCATAATGATGGAGCATCTAGGATGGCACAATCTAGGTTGCACCAGACTCAAACTTCTACACTTGGAGAAGCAGCTTTACCTCAAGTTCGACAAGCACCGCTGGTTCTACAACATAAGGAACCACGAGTTAGCCTTCCGGACAAGTTCGATGGTACACGTTCCAAGTTTCAAAGATTCGTCAACCAAATCAGGTTGATAACAGTTTTACAGCCCGAACGCTATCCAATGGAGGAGTCACGTGTTGGGCTTGTTGGAACCTTACTTACATGACAAGCTCTATCATGGTTTGATCCTTTGTTCGAGAAACGATCGTCCATACTAAACAAATTTGAAACCTTTTTGGAGGCATTTGCGAAAGCATTTGGTGAACACGATAAGGTTCGATGGGCTACAACAAAGATCCGGTCACTACAACAAGGGATGTGTTCTACATCAGTCTATGCATCGGACTTCAGGGAATTAGCATGCGACATCAATTGGGATGAAGAAGCGTTGATGAGTCAATTCTATTGGGATTTAAGGGACGATGTGAAAGATTTGCTGTTAACTCTTCTTGATTCGTAAACGCTCAATGAAGCTATTAGCCAAGCTGTGAAGTGCGATAATCACCTATTCCAACGTCGCCAAGACCAACGTTCAAGACAACATACGGTTCACCACATCCCAATTATGTCGACAAGCAGCATGAATTCACATTCAGAGGTAGAAAACATACAAATTGATGCGGTATGTATCAAATCCCTTACTCTAGAAGAAAAAAAGCGACGTATGGAGGAAGGTCTATGCTTGTAATGCCGTGAAGAAGGCCACAAAGTTGGAAACTGTCTCAAGAAGCAAAATCGACGTATTATCAAGACTAGGGGTGCATTTATTCAGGAAAACGAGGATGCCCAGCCACAATAGGAACCGTGCGGCTGGACAGTGAAATATCGCAACAACATCTAGGTTCCTTTCTTTCCGCTCAACCTGCCCTTTGTTTTACAATCCCTTTGCTTATTGGCCCTCAGAAACTGAGAACCTTAGCATTATTAGATTCAGGAGCATCTGCTTGTTTCTTAGACAAAGAATTTGCAAAGCGTCATAAGATCCCTTTAATACAAAAATCCAAACCTGTCCACGTTGAGGTCATAGATGGACAACCTTTATTGTCTGGTAGTGTCATCCATGAATCAGAACCTATAGAAGTGATGTTTAAGGACCATAGTAGTCATATTATTTTCAATATTATTAGAATCCCATCAAATCCTGTTATTCTTGATCTTTCCTGGTTAAAAAAGCATAACCCATCGATAGATTGGAAGTTGCGGAAGATGACCTTTCCCACAAAACCACCCAAGAGCAAGCCTAGTAGAAAACCCCGAATAGAAAAAATCCTTATTTATTGGAGCAAGAGCGTTTATAAGATTGTCCAAGGAAGGCACACCATTTGTCATTTATGCGGCTCCAACTACCGGGGAGAAGATCTCGATAGCAAGTATACCGGAGCAATATAAGGATTTTAAAGACGTGTTTCAAAAGAAAAATGCCAACATGCTACCGGAACACAGACCATATGATTGCGCCATAGACTTACAAGAAGGAGCACAACCGCCTTTTTGCCCAATCTACAATCTATCGCAGATGGAGTTGGTGGAGTTGCGAAAGTACATCGATGAGAATCTAGCCAAGAACTTCATCCGTCATTCAAAATCGTCAGCTTGAGCATCCATCTTATTTGTGAAGAAGAAAGATGGCTCGTTGCGGATGTGCGTGGACTATCGAGGCCTCAACAAGGTAACAAAGAAGAATCGTTACCCGTTATCCTTGATTTCTGGTCTCTTAGAACAACTTGGACGTGAGGATCTTTACAAAAATTGATCTAAGGGGAGCTTACAACCTCGTACGAATCAAGGAAGGAGATGAGTGGAAGACAACGTTCCGTACAAGCTATGGCCATTTTGAATATAATGTCATGCTCTTTGGTCTTACCAACGCTCCAGCGGTCTTTCAACATATGATGAATGACATTTTCCGAGAGTACCTTGACGATTTTGTTGTCATCTATTTAGATGATATTTTGATATTCTCCAAAAATGAGGAAGAGCATGAAAAACATGTTCGTTTGGTATTGGAGAAACTACGCGAGCGAGGACTATATGCCAAGTTGGAGAAGTGTTTATTTTACCAAATAGAGATGGAGTTTCTCGGGTTCGTTGCGACTATGGAAGGCTTAAAGATGACCCCAAGAAGGTGGAAGCAATCATGTCCTGGGAGGTTCCGAAGACGGTTAGAGACGTACAATGCTTTCTTGGTTTTATCAACTTCTATCGGATCTTTATCAAGAATTATTCTCAAGTTGCTGCTCCTCTCACTTGATTGACATGCAAGGATAAGCTGGAATGGGGACCTCTAGCAGAGAAGGCGTTTCAAGACTTGAAGACCGCATTTACTACGGCTCCAATTTTGGTACATCCAGACTTTACAAAGGCCTTCTATTTAGAAACTGATGCTTCGGATTTTACTTTGGGAGCTGTACTTTCACAAATGGGAGAAGACAAGAAGCTTCATCCGGTTGCATTCTATTCTCGAAAGTTCTCTGTTGCTGAAATCAATTATGAGATCCATGATAAAGAACTTCTTGCTATAGTGGATTCTTTCCAAGAATGGCGTCACTTTCTTGAAGGAGTTGCACATCCAGTGACCGTATACACAGATCACAAGAATTTAGAGTATTTCATGTCGGCTCGAGTTCTAAATCGACGTCAAGCTCGATGGAATATGTTGCTATCTAGGTTCGATTTTATTATCACTTATCGACCTGAAAAGCAGCAAGGACTATCTCATGCCTTATCGAGGAGATCGTATCTTGTACCAAAGGCTGGAGAAGCAGCGTTTGATCAACAATGTACGATGTTATTGAAGCTAGAGTAATTTCACCTTTGCGCTACTATTGTGCCAATTGATGCTGACTTCTTGAATCAGGTACGTGTCGTAACCATTGAAGATTCAGTAGCCATTGATATTAAGCAGCGTGCCAATGACGACAAGTTCAAAGTGGAGAGAGATCTTTTATACTTTGAAGAGCGGTTGTATATCCCAAAAGGACCAGCACGACTCCGAGTTCTTCAATCTCGCCACGATTTTCCAGCTGCGGGACATTTTGGATTCAACAAGACCTTGGAGCTTATTTCTCGAGATTTTTGGTGGTCCCAAATGTGGAAGGATGTGAAAGATTTTGTCCTCTCTTGCGACATCTGTTCAAGATCCAAGAATCCTCGGCATCGCCTTTATGGACTCCTACAGCCATTGCCGATTCCACGTCGACCATGGTCTTAAATTTCCATGGACTTTATCACGGACCTGCCATCATTGAACTCATTTGACAACAACTTTGTCGTGGTAGATCAGCTTACAAAGATGGCGAACTTTGTCCCTTGCAAGAAGACATTGTCCAGTGAAGTCATAGCAAGGCTCTTTCTCGATAATGTGTATCGATATCATGGACTACCAGATGATATCGTATCAGATCGAGGAACCCAGTTCGTATCAAAGTTTTGGAGATCTCTCTTTGAGATACTAAAGGTGGATATCAAGCTTTCTTCTGCTTTTCATCCTCAAACTAACGGTCAAACGGAACGGGTGAACCAAGTCTTGGAACAATACTTACGATGCAGCATCAATTATCAGTAAGACGATTGGACCACATATCTGTCGCTAGCCGAGTTTGCATATAACAACACCCTCCATGCGTCGACTCAATACACACCATTCTTTTCCAACTATGGGTATCATCCAAAGCTTGATTTATTGAGTCCATCAACAAATAACAATCCAGCAGCTGAAGGATTTGCAAAACAACTATCAGAGCTTCAAAATACATTGAAGCTTCAATTACAATCCGCTCAAGAATCCTACAAGGCGTCTGCAGATAGATTTCAGAATCAAGCACCTACTTTCAAAATTGGAGATAAAGCATGGCTTCTTCGACGGAATATCAAGACCAAGCGACCATGTGATAAGTTGGACTATCAAAGATTGGGACCATTTATCATCCAAAAGCAAATCAATCTAGTGGCGTACCGTCTGGAATTACCAGTTTCTATGAAGGTACATCCAGTCTTTCATGTTTCTTTGTTGGAGCCTTATCGAGAGTCATCTTTTCCTGGAAGAGTGCAATGTCCGCCACCTAGTATTGAGATCGAGAACCACGAAGAATACGAGGTTGAAAAGGTACTGGATTCTCGGCAAATGTGGGACAAGTTGGAGTATCTTGTTCATTGGTGCGGCTACGACATTAATGAGCGAACGTGGGAGCCAGCTGAAAATCTCACCAATGCGCCGCAAAAAGTACAGGAGTTTCATCAACAACATCCTCATAAACCTAAGCCGATTTGACAATAACTTCTTTTTGAAGCTTCCTCACCTAAGAATATAAGAAAGGGGGAGAGCACCACCAAAATTCGTAGTTGATGTAGTTATTTTCTGCAAGATAAAATAGAATTTTTTTCATTAGCCATAGTTTGGTCTTCCGATATGGATAGCCAAGAGATAGATACTATGCCAGTCAGATTATTTCAACCAACTAGTTCACGAAGGCGACCCCGAGATGAAGAACCACCTGCACCATGACGACGACGGAGGATACCAAGTAACCGATCACTGGTGATTGTATTTGAGTCCGAGCCTGCTTACGATGGTCAACCAGAAGGCATATTTGCAGGAAAATTTCACAATGATGATACAAAAGTTCATGCTTGGTCAGAAGTTGAAGGAGTGGGCCACTACTATTGGCTTCAAGGGCCGATGAACCACTTACCTCGTGAACAAGAGTTGGAGTTCATAGCAGACGTTATGCGACAGATCTTCATTTTCTTGCGTTGGTACTGATTGACAACATTGCTTCTTAGAGACCTCGAAACTAAAGGAGGGGGTGATGTTAGGGACATAGTCCTTAGAACCTTCTAGAGACAAGTTTCTAGAACCTTCTAGAAGCAAGTCTCTGGAACCTTCTAGAAGCTTCTTAGTTGATAGAAGATGTTAGGGACATAGTCCTTAGAACCTTCTAGAGATAAGTTTCTAGAACCTTCTAGAAGCAAATCTCTGGAACCTTCTAGAAGCTTCGTAGTTGGTAGAAGTTGCTTGAGAATCTTCCTAAATAGGAGTATATATTGGAATCGAGGCTGAAGAGTTCTTCAGTCTCAACAACAAATCTCTTGGAGCCCTAGCTCACCTCTTTGGTGTTGTTCTTGTATTCATCTGATTAATCTAGTTCTTGCCAGTTCCTCTTGAACTTCTTGGTAGATATCAAGTCTATATTCTGTGTCCGTGACACATACTCAAGATTAACAAAAATTTTGGAATGTGTGAGTGTTGTTTATGAGGACCTCAATTGCCTAAGTATGCAATGCAATGACTTTGATAACATTCATCAGAAAAAAAAAAAAAAAAAAAAAAAAAACTAAATCTTGTTGCAAAACTTAAGCTCAACAATTAGCAGTCTATCTAAATGGTAGCATGTCAAATAATAATTACCAATTTGATGTTTTAGAGTCAAAAATCAAGGTGGATTGTACATCCAAAATGTGTTCCATATAATACCAAAATTTAAAAACTAATACTTTGTTCTTAATAGGTGGAGAATTGCCAAAGATCAAAGAAGGCAATTGATGCCTTCTCAAAGATGGTATTTGCCATGGCGACAGTGGTTTAGTGCACAAAAGAAGTATTTTTTGGCATTTTTATGCTTCTTATGTCCATGTGTAGAACTAACAAGGAGGCATTGTTATTTCTAGCATGCCCTTAAAAGAATCAGATGTCGGCAGTGAGTTCTTGGTTTACATTGTCATGGAAAGAAGTTGTCCAATACATGCACAATAATTGAACAAAGATTTAGAATCACAAATCTTTTGTATTTGTAGCAATCTTAGTTAAAAGAATAATCTTACCTCTTATTGCATCATTTGTGGAAGATAAGCATTGCAAGTTCTTTATTTTGTCATTTTGAATTATCCACTGTATTGAAAAGCTATTGATTTGGTCTCACAAAAACACCAACATGGATCTTCTTTGTAGCTTATAGGTGAGATGCTTAAAACCAATTCCTATCTTATTTGCATGCTTGCAAATAAGTGAGTTTTGTTATTGAGTAAATTTCTACATTAGAATAAGATATTAGAGCTAGAGCTATTCAATTTATTGGTATTATGGATTAATGATTCTAAATCATATTATGTTTTATTTATTTATTTATTTTAAAATAAAAAACTATTAACTTTTGACATTCATCTTACATTCCAAGAGAAAAATCAAAGTTCTTTTTAGTAGTCTACATTGCAAGAGAAGTAATTTACATATCAAAATATTGTGACAAAAATCTTTCTAGCAATAGGGTACTATTTTATATAATTAATCTGAAAAATTTGAATTTTTTAAGAATGATAATATTTGTATCCAAATATTTACACATGGAGATTAAGCCATATAATTTAAGTCAATTTAATTTAGTAGACTCTATATTTAATCACAAAAATCTCATGAAAAAATACTTCAATTTGTTAGATGGAGAGTTGTTGCTTATCATAGGTGATTACTTTGGAGTCACTTCAGCTTTTCTATCTCTTAGAGCTTTCATTTGTGATGAAAATTTTATGAGAGTAAAAGAAGACGTGAAAAAAAAATCTCTTGATGCCTCAAAATAATGTTCAATAGACCATATTAAAAAAAGCAATGGAATGGCTCTAATATTTGGTTCAAAAAGCATAGGACTTGTAGAAAAGGTTGACATGTTGGGATGAAAAGAAAGTTGGTATGTTGTAGAAATTAGCCATTTCTGATGAAAAACTAAAAAAATTAAGTATCAAGAAGAGTGAGAATCCTTAGGCTAAAAAAAAGTTGTGCGCATCTACATAGATTGTGAAGAGAGGTGGCAGTTTGAGAAGAACAAATTGCATCATAAGATTAACATGCTAAAGAAGGATTTGATAAATTTAGAAGCTAGTGGATTTTTTAGTTCAAAAGCTATTCTAATAAAGATATAGTACATTATATGTGCAAGGTAATGAAGAAGCGTTTGACGGAATAAGAGAAATAATTAAAAAAAAACAAGGATTTTTTTGTCTTGACCATAATAGAAGTTGCTTGGATCAAAGAACTAGAGATTTGCAAGCTTATATTGAAACTTGGGACATCCAAGACAAGCATGGTTGATATGAGCAAAAAACTAAGGAAGGAATTAGAAATTTTAACACAACATAAAGTTAGGAATATGGATCACAAAACAAAACATTGATTAGTAGAAGTAGTGAAGGAGCCTGACTTCACCAAATCAAACATGCAAGCCTTGATTTTGATAATGGAGAACCATTATGTAATGACCCAAAATCTTGTTAGCCAAATGTGTATTTCAAGGCAAGAGTGTGAAGACAAAGAAGCCATGATATCCACCATGTTATAGCAATCAACCCTCAAAATGAAAGGAAAAGAGAGACTTACTCGGTTGCTTGTAAGAATCCAAGTTAGAATAGAATTTGATAAAACAAAAGTAGGAAAATTGAGAAGATTAATCAAGGAGAGGATTTGAACAAATCTATTTGTTGAACTTCCAAATGGAGGTTGGTTTAAACATTAAGGTTATTGCATCTTAAGGAACTGATTAGAGCTAGAAAAAGTAGCAAATCTAGAGAGATTCTACTGTAAAGAAATGAATAGTATCCATGCTACTAACCTCAAGAAGGATCCAGCTTTGGAGAAACCAAAGCTATCAGCAGACACTGCATTCAAGTCATGGTTTGAGGTAGTGAAGGGATGGCTTTCCACACAACTAGAGAAAAAACTTTGGAACCAAATTGAGAGGTTTGGTAGACACTTCCACATGAAAGACAGGAAGTTATCAATGTGCAGGTCAAATTTTACTACTCTGGAGATGGAACTGGTTCAATGATATTGTGTGCAATAGACAAGCCTACATAGCAAAGAATTGTAGTGTTACTTACTCAAGTGCAATGGATTCTCAGTCTGCAGCAGAGGATTGAGTAGCTCAGGTGATCTTGAGCTTCCTGAGCTTCATTGTGCACTCTGACCATACACTTTTCCAACCTTGGGGATACTTGTTTTGATTTGAGGTTGAGGTATTTGTAAAGCTTGGTATGGATTATAGCATTTATGTGTGAATGGTTGAGGTATTGTGGCTTTGATTATGAGTTGATGTATCTAAGAGGTAGCCAAGACTGTTGTATCTAACTGGTTGTGAGTATACCACTTGTGGAGTTACCATACCATTGCTCTGTGCCTGTGACAAAATAGTCATGCAATCACAAGTTGTGTATTGAAGTGTGTAAATAATTGTGTTTGTACTAGTCAAGGAAAAGGTTTGACCATTTCACATCAATTCAAAATCTTTACTAAAACTTAGGTGGTGAATCAATTCAAAAGTTTACCATTCCAGTATACCCTAATATGTCATTTCCATATAATTGACTATTCCAACACTAGTTTCACATTAAGAACATCCAAGATGAGATTCTCACCGCTGATATTCAATGTACACACATCATGGGAAAAGGTGCAAGTTAGTGTGCTAGTTTGCTAATAAATATTGTTATAAAAATATAAATAAATAAATAAATAAAAGAGAGAAGAAGAAGAAGAAGAAGAAGAGGGGGGACAGAAGGAAAAGAGGTCACTTAAACATTGTGCAATCCTATGTCACACAGGGAACAAGTTAAAACCTTTGTCAGACTTGTGTCAGCCCATTATTGCAAGTTTGGGGTTCATTGATTAAATCATAGATGTAACCATGGAATTGGTTGTACTGGGATTGAACATACATCCCATGTGATCATGAACCACAGATTCCAGTCAGAACTGTGCTCTAATTCTCATGTGACTGCTGACACAATTCCCTCCCAAATGCTCAACTCCATGAGGCCCCTGCCTTGCCAAATCTTCTTATTTCCAATTTAGTAAGCAAGAAAATATTTTGATTAAACTGTTGTGATGCAAAAGTTGCAGGATATGTTGGGAAGATGTAAAACTAAATGAACTGATGGTTTTGAAAAAAGGCATTGATTAAGTAAAACTGTAACACAACTTGGGTAGTTGGTGCATGTGATGGGATATACTCCTACACTACAATAATAAAAAAATAATAGTAAAAATAATAATAATAATCCACAAGTTGCATCTCAACGGAAATATGTTCCAGCAAGAAAAACAAGACCTCACACATATAAAATTTCTATGTTTACTTCATCTTGTTTTGAGTTAATTAAACAGTACAAGATGAAGACTTACAGAAATTTATGGTGTTTTTCTTTTTAATTAAATTACAACAGAGACTTTCTTGGCAAGAAAGGATACACAACTACATTTGAAACAAATATTACTAAGAATACTTTGATTATGTTATTGCTTATATATATATATATATATATGCAAACATTCATGCATAATAATATGATAATATGACTTGTGTAAAAACTAAAGTTGCAACATTTACAAGTTAAGAAATAGGAGAAGTTTTGAAAGGAATAAAAATAAATAAAGAAAGGAATAAAATTGGAAATTTCAGAGATTTTAAATGCTGGAATAATAGTAAAGATAAAAATCAAACTCAAAATGAAATCAAAATAAACTTTGAAGTCAAGTAATATAAATGATAATAACTAGCCGATTTTTATTTTTATTAAACTTGCATTCTTATGGGTTAGTTTTAAAGCCATGACAATTCATAATCATGAAAAGATCTCACAAATCTTGCTATTGGAGTTACGAGCAATGAAAACTCATCTTTACAACACCTAGCCATTGCCCATTTATGAAGTAATTTTTCTCAACTAGTTCGTCCAAAACTATCCTATTTGAAAACGTTACAACTGGCAATAAAACCCATCAATCAGGCAATCAGAAAAGTGTAACATACATATTGAAAATGATTCAAGAGCAATAACATTTGAAAGCAACTGATAATATTAATTTTGTAGTAGACAATAAATCTGTCCATTTCACATAAAAGTTAATAAACTCCATTCAAGACACAAGACTTACCATTATGAAAATTAGATTATCCAAAACAGATAAATAAAATTCCCGGAATCTTTCAACCATTAATATATATATATATATATATATATAATAACACGTATTCAAAACAAATTGTATTCCAAATCACAGACATAGAGTTTTTTTTTAACACAATAGACTAATAAGCAAGGAAACACATAAGTGCAATCTCGTTGACCATTAAATAAAATAAAACAACATAAAATAAAAACAGCATTTTCCATCCTGTAAATCATTTTCGATGGTATTTTTTACTTATTTGTTGTTGATCATTGTTTCTTCCGACAACGAATATGTATAGTAATAATATTGTTTCGGCAACTTGATAATTTATGCCATAGATTGCCGCTACCAAATACTCTATTACTATGTGAACAGCAACTTGGCAGTGGAACCATTATAAAAACAAAAAACATAAACAAGATTAGAGAGGTTTTATGTTGGAGAATGCTTTTTCAGAGGGGGGGACCAAAACTTATCTACAAACCAAACCTCCTTTTCCCGCACTCTCCCTCTCCTCCGAGAAAGCACACACGAGATAAAATGCCACCGCAGTCCATGATCCAGTGAAAACACTCACTCTCTCACACACACACACGAACGCACGCACGCACACACACGAACGCACGCACGCACGCACGGGAAGGAAAGGGGGATGGGGATGGGGGATTGTGGTGGTAGCTGCTTGTTCCGTATCCTCGGTGGATTCCAGTCACACCCTAAACACGGATGTGTGCCGAAGTGCTCGAGGAGAGAAGAGGAGACTGAAGAACAAGGCAGGAGCAGAAGAAGAAGAAGAAGCAGAAGAAAAAAAAGAGGTGTGAAATCAAAGAAAACTACGGAAGTGGGATCCAGCCGAAGAGGAGGAGATCGCTATAAACGGCAGTGGTATGCCAAAGCGCATCATGGAAGCCCCACAGCTACCACCAGGTGGCGCATTCACAAGCCCTGCGCCAGGCTGCCGAGAGATTCCGCTCAGCCGGAGATTCTATTTTCCCTGTTGCAGCAATGCCGCTGCCGCTGCTACACAAGAGGGGAAAGAGAGATTGGGCAAAAATAAAAGGAGGACGCGGGGGAAGTCGGGCTGGCATTTTGTTGCTTGTTTGCAAATAATTTGTCCCTTTCTGTGTTCTTCGCCTTGCCAACCCCCAGGCCATGGCGGCTGACGTTAGGTCCGCTCCTCCTCCTTCCCCTCCTCGTCCTCCTTCTCCTCTTGCATCGTTTCCGTTTTCCATTTTCAAAGCCTTCCCTTCACCAAGTCAAAACTCTCTCCCCGATGCTTACTCTCATTCTCAGAGACAGAGCTTCACCACACACACGCGCACACACACACTCTCACGGCGAAGCGACAGGGGGCCAAAACTCCGTCCGTCCGTTCGTCCAACGATGCGTTCGTTCTTATGCTTGTTCATTCATCCGCGTATCATTCTGTCCGTCCGCGCCTACGTGGGTGTGGAGGGAGGACCCAATTCTAAATTCACATCCAGACCCAATATATACCTAAAAGTTCATTTCTATTTCTTTTTCATGCTTTTTTGTCTCCACAAATGTAGACGAATATACCATTATCATAATCCATGTAATGAGAATCAATACTCTGAAGTCAACTTTCCAATCCTTACTTTTCAAAAAAAAAAAAATTCTATTTTTATCATTGTTAATATCATATGTAACCAAATTACGAAAATATGTACACTTCAATTGAAATTCTATTGGAGGTATTTATTTTTTCTTTATTATAACTTTGTCAGTTAACAGGCTATTGAATTGTTTTCATTCATGATTGAAATGATAATGTAACAAATTGTTAAACTAATTAAAAATAAGAACCAGTCTTTTTTCTGGAAGGGTTATTTTGTTTGCCAGAACAATTTAAAACTGTCTTTTCAATTAATTGTACATAGCACCAGATGTTTGTTTCAACATGTGTAGAAGACTCAAAATTTATAGCCTAGCTATTTCTGAAACCAGTTAGATTTACCTGTTAAATTGAAAATACAAAAAAAAAAAAAAAAAAAAAAAAAAAAACTGCATTTCTAATTATTCTAAAAATAGAATATTATATTTTAAAAAAACATCAGTTCACTCTTATTTATTTGTTGTGTTCATTGTACATGAACACACTATGTGTTGTCATGAGGAAATTTAACCAAAATAATTAAAAGAAAAGTTGATTATTCTTTGTTCAATTGAACATATACTTTAAAAGATAATCCAACATTTGAAAATGTATCTGTAAAGGATATAATTAAATTTAAAACTAAAATAAAGCTAATATATTGCAAATATATATAGGTATATATATATATAGAGTTGTTAAAGCCACACCCCAATTTTGTTAAAGCCACACTCCTCTTTCCACCTTATGATCCATTTTGCATATGTCCCTTATGCTTGACCCAATTCTTGACTTTGTTCCAAGTCCCGTCTCCACCTCCGTCCTCAGCCTTACTTATATCTCCACCCCACCTATGCCTTGATGCACATGATTGAGAATGGTGGTATAGAATAATTAGAGCTTAGTAGGTTTTCCATGGTGTAAGAGTGGTTATAGTAATCAAATGCAATAGAAGTGCTAAGTAAAAATTAACTAGAAAGATAAATGAAATATTCAAATAACCATTCTTTTCATTAGAATTATTTAGAAAGAATACAACTCTTGTACATGTTTTGTGTGACAAATTGTTTTAGCATGAAAAACTTTTAGCTAGTGGAAAGAAAAAGAATAGAAATTTAAAAATTAATTAATTTATTGAAATGCATAATTTGAGATTTAATCAAAGATACTATCATAATTTTATTTTAATATTAAATATAAATATATTTTATTTTAAAATTATTGATTTTAAAATTTTATTTTTAATATTTATAATTTTTTTAATACTACAAATAAATTTCTACATATTTATAAATTTTTTATTGTGAAATTTTATTAAAAAATTAATCAATAAAAAAATTATATAAAAATATATAAACATATATATTAAAAATATTAATATTTACATAATTTTATAATTTTATATTAAATTTATATATTAAATTAAAATATAATTTTTATTATATCAAAATGATCAATTATTTTGGATAAAGAATATGTGTATAATAAATATATTCATGTAATAAAATATTGGATATATTAAGAAAAATATGATTTTTGTCTTATATACACAAATTTACTTTAATAATTACATAGATAATATGAATAAGTAGAAATAGGTAAAATTAAATAAATATGATAATATCTTATAGAAAAGCCTCCTAAAAGCTTCATAGATGCAATTTCACCTCATATTTATCTATAAGTAATTAGTAGGCTAAAACTTGACAAACAAGCTAGCCTTGTATTGCATATGTTGGTAGCTTATTGTTCAAGTTGACCATGTAATACACACATAGGAAACTTCTCTTGCAAGTTAGACATATGTCGTATAAGTTGGACAAGTATTGGAGATTCTATAGAACATCACCACATCAGTCTTAGGTAGATAGTATATATAAAAGTAAAAAATGAGGCCTTTATCACTTCTGAAAACTCTTTCTTTGTTTCTAATTTATTTTTAAGAGACTTTAGATTTATATTCTTTGGCGATAGCCATTCTATTTTCTTCTTAAATGTACATAATTGCTTATTTTTATTTTGTCATATCTCTTTAGTACATAATTCACTTGTTTATGAATCTTCTTCGAATTCATATTTTTGATTAATTATCATCGATATACATATTTATCTACATAAGAAGTGATAGATAGAAGATAAATATAGGTATATTTAATATTATCTAATAGTGGAGCTTCTTAGAAGCTTCATAGATATATATTTGACTTTATATATGTTTATGGTTGATTAGTACATTAAAAACTTGGCCAACAAATTAGCCATATGTTGCACATGTCAATAGCTTATGGTACAAGCTAATGATATAGTACACTTATAAAAAACTTGCTTTGTAAATTAAGACATGTGTCTAATAAATTGAACATGTATTAGATATCTTATAAAACATCGTCATATAGCTTTTAGTTAGATAGTACATACGGAGGCAAGAGGGAAGTTTTCTTCCCTCTTGTCAATGCCATCTTAGTCTTTAGTCTTTTTCAAGAATTTCTAATCTTTTGTAATAGCCATTCTAATTTAATATTATACCACTTTTCAAATGAAAGAAGAATTTATTGATTTTTTAATTTTATAAAATTTATATCTTTGAAAGTTTGACAAGAGTGTTAACTTATTTTTATTATTTTATTTTAGAAATGAATAGATTATTCCACTTCTATTATTGTATTTTAGAAGTTACAAACCATCCACCTTTAAACCAACTTTTAATTTTTTTAAATATTGATTAATTTTCTTAAAAAGGATAAATCATATCTATTTATAAATTTTTTTATTTTAAATAAAAAATAAAAAATTATATTTATCTAATTTAACTTTTAAATTTGATTGAGTGGACTGTAGAAGGAAAAATTATGGATATTATTCTTGGCATAAAAGAAACTAGATGTACAACTATTATAGATCTTTACAAACTTGTCAATACTTTAAATGTAGAAATTTCACATATCTCTAATGTCAATCCTAGATATAATATTTTAATACTTATTGTTCTCGTTGTGTTCAAGCTTCAGTATACCAAAGCAATTGAACTAATAGAGGTGGATTCGAAAATGGAGAAAGACAGGTTATATGAATTGGGTTGTTAGGGACATAGTCCTTAGACCTTTCTAGAGACAAGTTTCTAGAACCTTCTAGAAAGAAGTCTCTAGAAACTTCCAGAAGATTCCTTGAATATTCTCTTAGAATATTCTTCAAAGATTCCCTAAAGATTCTTTAAAGATTCCCTAAAGATTCCCTTAGAAGGCTCTAGAAGATTCTTAGAATATTCTAGTAGATTCTAAGAAGTTACTTGAAAAGCTTCCTAGCTCTTGGGTAGTTGCTCGAGAAGCTTCATAGTTCTTAGGAAGCTTCTTGATGCGCTTCCTTAGAACCATAGGCCAGTAGTATATATAGGAGTCGAGGCTGAAGAGTTCTTCAGTCTCGACAACACATCTCTTGGAGTTCTAGCTCACCTTTCTGGTGTTGTTCTTGTACTCATCTGTTTAATCTAATTTTGCCACTTCTTCTTGAACTTCTTATTAGATTTCAAGTCTGTATTTTGTGTCCGTGACATGGGTCTGTTAGTGTCACAATTGACTGTACTCTAGCTATCTAAAATCAATTATCAAACTACAAAACACCAAGGCTTACTACTTCCATCTTAATTCAATACATAATCTATTCTACGAATATCAATTCAACAATACTTCCATATTTTCATCGGTTCATCTCCCACTTACTCTCTTTGTGATTTATATATATTCAATTACTGATCTCCAACTTACTTATTATATTCAGTTTCTCAATTCATCACACAGATTTTAATATCTTTACTTAACACAACACAATTCAATAATCTCAATTCTTAAGGTTACAGATTTTCTCCAAAACGGTCAGTCCAAAGTCATATTCCATAATATTCTAATCACAGTTTCAACAATACTTCTCTCCATCACAATTCTTCATAAGCAAATAATAAAAGTAAAAAAAATAAAGAGGTAGCACCAAGCTTATCTCGGCTTATGACTCTCACAGTCTGGCCTTGATCTCCCTTTCCTCAACCTCTTTATCCTACCAAAAGATGAATCATGAGCCAGCAGATTCCAAAGGTTATGAACCTTTGAATTCTTAATCCTTTGTTCCACTAACAATCTATTGTTACTAATTAAACTACCTAACCATAAGTCTAATTCTCAAGATTGTCAATAACCAAACAATAACTTATCACAAAATTTATTTACATATTCTACATAGCCCCACTCCTAATTGTATAGTGTCCTTGCAAACATTATTTAGCCTCAACTTATAAAGATGTAGCAATTTTGGCTTCTTCAATCAATAGCGTTGACTTACTACCTTTTGAATTGGTGACCTTGTTCTCTGTTACATCTTTGTTATCTACCTCAGTATTCAAGATAGTTTAGTCTACAACATCACAACCTCTACCTGCAGTTGTTTTTGCCATTCATTCCAATCGATCTCCATTCTTGCTTTCTCAGACACCATGTATGCCATCTTTTTCTTTTCTGCCATCCACTTCTCCTTAATCACAAAAGAAAACATGATGCTTGTCAAGAGCCTCCTTCATACTTCTTACTATGGTCCAATCAATTGGGTCGACTTCCCCTTTTGTAACAGAAAACCAATCCTAGGTTTATGTATAGTAAAATTTAAGCCAATTGCCATTGATTCGTGTCGTAAATTTAGTATCCATAAAATCTTCCAATTGCACTGAACCATTTGGAAATCCGTCAATAACTCGATTTGGTCCATGCCATCGAACTTAAAATTTTTTTAGAAAATTTCTAAATTGACTATCATAAAGAAGTATCAAATCATTTGGTATAAAAGCCTTTGGTCTAAGCTTACTATCATAATAAGTCTTCCTTCATTTTTGTATAGTTTCCATTATCATTAATGCATTGGCTCTAATTTCATCCAATTTTTCTAATTCTTCTAAATAGTGCCGTAATGAATCCTGATCTCTCAATCTATTATCTATAGCAATTCATAAACTTTGGACTTCCAATTCAACAGGTAATATTGCTTCTTGGCCATAAATCAACTGAAAAGGAGTAGCATTGGTAGTAACTTTATACACAGTATGGTATATCCATAAAGCTGCGAACAACTTAAGGTCCCAATCTCTTCCCGCTCTTGAAACTGTTTTTGTTAAGATTTTACATAAAATTCCATTAGTCTTTTTTGTTTGTTCATTAGCTCTAAGATGATACGATGTAATCTTTTGATGTTTTATCTCGTATTTAGCCATAAATACTTTGATTGTACTATTTATAGAATGAGTTCCTCGATCACTAACCAATTCTTATGGACATCCAAACCGTGTAATAATATTTTCATACAAAAAGGTTACTATAGTATTTGCACTATCGGTTTTTGTAGCTATTGCTTCAGCTCATTTTGTTACGTAATCCATTGCTATCAGTATATATCGTTTTTGTCCATTTCTTGAGGCTGGTGCAACTGGTCCCACAAAATCAATTCCCCATTTTTCAAAAGGAGCTTGAGTCAGAATTGGTACCAATGGCATTGCTGAAGTTCTAATAGATCGACCCGTTCTCTGACATGGGTCACAATGATGAACAAATTGGTGGACATCTTCAAACATTGTTGGCCACCAATAACCAACCTGTAAAGCTTTACGAGTCATACTGACCTCTGCAAAATATCCACCACAATTGTCCAAGTGGCAACCTTCTAATATAATACTCACTTCAATCTGATAAATATAACGTCACAAAATTCCATCCTTATTTTGTTTATATAAAGCTTCACTAATCATCCTATAAGGTACACATTTTAATATTAAGCGTCATTTAAGCTTTTTATTAAAATTGGGTAGGAAGGTTTGAAATGTCAAGTATTGAATTATTTCACTATACTCCAAAGTAATTACATCTACCATAAACAGTTCCGCATCGGGTAGTGTATCGTTAATGGGTTCATTATCCAATATATTGGATAACCGAGTTAAATGGTCCGCATTGGAATGTGATTTTTTTGGTCTTACCTGAATAGTAAAGTCAAATTCCTGCAAGAATAAAATCCATCGTGCAATATGACCACTCAAGTGAGACTTATTAATCATATATTTTAAAGCATCATGGTCGACATGGAAAACAAATTTATAACCAAGAAGATAATGTCAAAACTTTTGTATGGAATAAATCATCTCTAATGCTTCTCTTTTGGTTGTTGTATAATTTCTTTCAGTTGCTACCAATTGACGACTTGCATAATAAATAGGGTGATCAAAACCCCGGTCAACTTTCTGGCTTAGCACAGAACTAATCGCGACATTAGATGCATCCACATAAACTTGGAATGGTTTTGTCCAACAAGGTGCCACAAATATTGGTGCTAAAATCAATTTTTGTTTGAATGTTTTGAATGCAATTTTACATTTCTTTGTCCAAAATGGACGGGTCCCATTGGTTGGTGGTTTCTTCAAGAGATTTGTCAAGGAAAGGTATATAACTACAAATAGATAGATAAATTACCGATAATAACTGACATGGCCGACAAATGCTCGAACACTTGTAACAGTGTCTAGTTGCTTTAATTCTACTATAATCTTAATTTTATCCGGATCTGTAGCAATGCCTGCCATCAAAACTATATGACCTAATAGTTTACCAGAAGGCACACCAAATTGGCACTTTTTTGAATTTAAAGAAATTCCATATTTGGCACATTGATTCAAACATTGATCTAGACATTCTAAATACTTGGCTCTCGTACTAAAAGTACAGAAATTATCTAGAAATATTTCCATTAAAATTTATAGATAATCTTGGAATGCTTATATTATTACCCTCTGAAATATAGCTGGTGCATTACAAAGCCCAAACGGCATAACCTTATAGGCAAAGGTCCCCCAATCCGTAGTAAAATTAGTTTTTAACTAGTCTTCTTTTATAATTTTAACTTGATTATAACCAAAGAATCCATCAAAAAATGAATAACATTCATGTCTAGCGACAGCATCTAATATACTATCCGTAAATGATAAAAGAAAATAATCCTTCTTGATAGCCGCATTTAATTTACAAAAATCTTGACAAATACAAACTTTTCCATTCTTTTTCGGTACCATAACAATTGGTGAAATCCATTCACTGAAAGGAATTGGATAGACAAATCCAACCTCCAAGAGTTTAACTAATTCTTCTTTTATCATAAGTGAGTATTTTAGATTAAGTCGATGTTGTCTTTGGCATACAGGTATAGCGTTCTCCTCTAATATAATTCGATGCTCACAAACTTTAGCTAGAATTCCTTTCAATTCCGCATATGACCATGCGAAAGCAGTTTTATACATTAAGAAGTAATCCACCCAAATTTCTTTCTCCTTGCTATTTATACCATTGTAAATCTGAATGATTTGGAAAGCCTCCACTGTACCTAAATTAATTTGTTGACATTGTGGAATTTTAAGAGTCTCTGGAATAATGTTTTGCTCAATTCCAAAATCTTTCATAAATTTTGACAAATTAGAACTTTTAAACTCCAGTTCCATAGTACTAACGTGATTAACATCTTGTCTATTCATCCAATATATAATCATATGATCAAAATCATCAATAACATCTGGAGGAACTAAGTACTCTCCTGGTTCCTTGTCATGGTATTTCATTCTAGTATGCTCGACAACTTGCGTTCTATCAGCATAAATTAGGTCAAGTGCACCAATTTCTTCTTCTGTAGATTGATCTTCACAATTTGACGTGAATTTTGAATTGGCAAATTGAGTTTCTCCGTGATATTGGACAGGATACATTTGAAGCACAATTTTATCATTACCTCTCTCAATTGTCAATGTACTACGGCCCCAGTCATTTTGAGCTTTAGCTTGATACAACTACGGTCACCCCAATAAAATTGGATATGATAATATAAAGCTTTGCAATTGAAAAATAATATAATCAATTTTGTAGGTAATCCCTACAATTACTGTATCAATACGTTATAAAATAACCATAGATTTAACTCGACTGGAGTTAGTCATTCTCAAAACTACTGTAGTAGGCAATATGTGATCCAAACCCAACTCCTCCATTATAGCGGCATTCATAAGATTTATACTAGATCCTCCATCTACTTACACTCCTGATAATAACAGTCCATCAATTGAGACATCAATCGTTGGTGCACCCGGATCAGGATTCAAACTTACTTCTCGAATTTCTTTATTTCGAGATCTGCGATGAATTAATGAAGAATTCAAGATAGTTTGGTACTCAGGTGCTACCGTCAATAGCTGCTTCATAGAAATCGTGAGTTGTATGGTGTCCAAATCTTTTAAAATATCATATGGTTTTGTATTAGTAGTATTTCTCAATGTCCGTTTCTTCTTCCTAGTCCTAAACACTGACACAGATAAATTGGTTTTCTTTATATTAGAAATTGGTAAAGCTATTAGAACTAAATTTGACAGAGCCTATAAAATTGATTCTTTCAATAGGTAAGATTGTTCTTCTAATTAGACTGATATTGGTTCTTTGGAATTCATGCCTCTGAGAAGATCTTTCAATAGAAAGGATGTTTCTCAAAACTGTGTAGAGAATAGAACAGCTTGAAATGGAACCAAAGCCTCCATAATTGGTACCTTATTAGGATGCACAACCAATTCAGGTCTTATACTGAATAAGGGGCCTATGTCTGGACCTGGATTGGATCTAATTGGTCCTTCGCTTCAAGATCACCCAAATGTTGAATTGGTCCTTTTTTTTTTTACTGATTTCTTGTAAAGATAGCTTGGACTACTTCTACCCGATGAATTGGTGATTACTGTATCTTGTTATTTTTTTCTTCTACAATTTATATAGTCGATTGTATCTTCTGATCATGATTATTAGGATTAAATGGAACATTGCATTGATAATGAAAATGACCCAATTGCTTATAATTTCCACATACTGGAGCATATTTGTCTATAAATCTTGGATTAGAACATTCATTGGCATAATGACCAATTTATCTACAATGGAAACAACGAAGTGGTCTTCTTGCACCCTCATCAAGCATATTGGGTGTCTCCACCGATATATATCTACTAAGCTTGTTCCATGTAGGATTAGAAAATGATCCTGGTTGTCTCGTTTGTACGGAGGGTACTTGGTTTGATGACGCCAGTGGAGCATATTGTTGATACCTCTGGTGCTTCTTCTCGTAGGTCTGGAGATTTGATGTAGACCCTTGATTAAAATTAGAACTTTGAAAGTTATTGAATGCTCAATTTTATCGATTAGATCAATTTCCATTCTATCCAAGCATATTTCCTATTTGAACTTGATTGACGTCTCACTGAGTCGATGGGATCATGATCTGAGTACTGAATTGTTGTTGCCTTTGTCAATTCCAACAATTAGCTGTTAAGTGCTTTTCTCCGTAAAATGTACATTGATCCATCATTTGAGAGGGTGAAGGGCATTCTGTTACCAAATGACCATGATCCTTACAATTATTAGACCACGCATTGATCCTAGTATTAGTAGGCTTGTGCCTCTTCTCCTTACCCTTGGCCATATTAATGACCATTTCTTCCATTTTCTTCGTCAGGTTCAATAACAAGGCTTCATTGGAATCTTTTGGGGCTGATATTATTGATAATTCTACCGCTTGTTGCTGATATGGAAAATATGGAACATACATTGTTGTCATGTTTGGTGGTATAGCTTGCAATGGGGTGACATTAACTCGTCCATGAATATTGGGACTAGAATTGGCCACTGTTTATAACATCCGTAAATAACTACCTATTGATCCATTCCAAGTCAGATTTCGATAGCTACCTTGAATTGGAATCATCGTGGCATCCATAGTTAAAAACTGATCATAATGACATTCCTTCCAAAACTTGGCTCTATTAAGAGATACAGTTACCGTATTTGGTTGAGACTCTTTTACAAACATTTTTAGTTTGGGTGGGTGTAATCTGTTGATTAATATGGATAATAAAAAAGCCTCTGACATTTGATTATTTGACCATTTATGAAGTATATTCATGACCCGACTATAATAGAAATCTATTGATTCCTCCATAAACATCTTGCTATTCATAAAACTTTCTCTAAACTGATCTTCAAATCCAATTGGTCTAAAATGGGTTAGAAAGGCATTCCTCGAGGCCTCCCAATTGGAAAATCTACCCACTGATTGTTGATTATACCATTCAAAAGCTGTATCTTTTAAAATTGGCGACAACCATCTCAATCAAATGTCTTCAGTTCTACCATTATTAGTCATGCAGGCTGTCCAGAATTGAGATATATAGTGATCAGGATCAGAGTCCGACCAACCACTAAAAGTAGGTAATGGTGCCACACTTGTAGTGTGGTCTCCTACTGCTCCCATTTATACTGCAATTGGTACTTCTGGCACTCTCGTGGCCATTGGTGTTATCACCGGTTTCTTTGCTATTTGAATTTGAATTTTTCTTCCTTTGGTTTTACTTGGACCTACAATTCTTTTTTGTCATTCCTGTAGGAGATTTTTTATGCGTAATCGCTTCTGTCTTTCTTTCGCTTGTCAATTAATTCTTTGATAATCCTTCTCTTTCATGATTATCACTCATAAACTTTCATTCTTCTTTATGAAATCAATACTGCCTTGAATTATAACTCACATATTTGTAACCCTAAAACTAGTTCTTCTCATGTTCTCATTCAACATATAATTTCATATCCTATACAATCAATTTCTAACATTTCATATTATTATCATTTCCCTGGCACTGGCACCAAAATGTTGTTCTCGTTGTGTTTAAGCTTCAGTATACCAAAGCAATTGAATTAATAGAAGTGGGTTCGAACACGGAGAAAGATTGATTATATAAGTTGGATCTATTAGTGTCACATTTGATTGTACTCTAACTATCTAAAATCAATTATCAAACTACAAAACACTAAGGCTTACTACTTCCGTCTTAATTCAACTCATAATCTATTCTATGAATATCAATTCAACAATACTTCCATATTCTCATCGATTCATCTCCTACTTACTCTCTTTGTGGTTTATATATATTCAATTACTGATCTCCAACTTACTTATTATATTCAGTTTTTCAATTCATCACATAGATTTCAATATCTTTACTTAACACAACACAATTCGATAATCTCAATTCTCAAGGTCACAGATTTTCTCCAAAACGGTCAGTCCAAAGTCATATTCCACAATATTCTAATCACAGTTTCAACAATACTTCTCTCTATCACAATTCTTCATAAGCAAATAATAAAAGTAAAGAAAACAAAGAGATAGCACCAAGCTTATCTCGGCTTACGACTCTCATAGTCTGGCCCTGATCTCCCTTTCCTCAACCTCTTTATCCTACCAAAAGATGGACCGTTGTCGTAATATGTGAAGTCTTGCTTGAGAATGCTCTAGGTACTTGGCTGTGGAAGGAAGAACGAAAATTGGAATAACAAAATCTTAATTCTAATAGAATACTAACAATGCTCTAATTAGACCATAATAATGCTAAGTAAGCTTAATCAAATTCAAAAAAATGTCAAAGAAATTTCAAACAAAAAATAAGAATTCTTAAAGAAATATTAGAAAGATCACAAATATCACTCAAATACATCTCAATTCAATCTTAATTTAATTCTAGTTAAAATCCTATTGAACTTCATCCAAACTTTAGGCCAAAACTAATTAAATCTTAAATCCTAATAAAATCCTAAACCCTAACCAAATTCTATTCCAAACCCTAAATCCTAAACCAAACCCTATTAATTCCTACAATAGATTTAAATCTCAATAACTAATAAATAAACCGTTGATCTTAACTCAAATTTTACACACTTTTTAAAAACTAAGTTGAAAACAATGACAAAATTTTTGAAAAGGATCGAAATTACCAAATAGACGATAACCTCAAAAACGTGCTCAGGTATTGGTCGGCCTCCTTCTTCAACCTTGATGCCAATCTTCCAGAGCCAATATCTCTCCTTTGCACTATTCGATTGATCTCAAAATTCTCATACACATAAAGAAAACAAGTCTAATATCCTCTTTCATAAGTTTCACTCCAATCCAATGAGTAAATTGTAAGAAACCTTAAAAATCCTTACTAGACCTAAAGTTCTACTGTCTGAGACCTTGATCCACTTAAACCTCAATATTCCTCAATTCAACCATTAGATCGAGCTCAAATTGACAATACATATTAAACACAACTATAACCATAAACCCACGAAATTTCACTTGTAGATCTATTACAAAGCTCTTGAAATCACCGAAAATAAAAATCCTATTTTATTTCATAAAATCCAAGTCATCTGAAACAAACCATGACTTTGCAAAGCTCTTACAAAGTCATAAAAATTTTAAATCATCCAAAATAAATGCCTATAAAAATCTTATCCAATCTGATATCAAACCCCACTCTCAGATCTGCCAAAGAGTCCTGGAGTCGTCGTCGAGACTCAGTTTTGTGCCTTAGGGTCTGATTTCGACCCTGGTTTTTAATCGGCCTTTTCCGGGTATCAATGTCTAGTTTTTTTAAGTAATTTTTACTAGGATTTACTCTTAATTTCTTCGTAAAGATGTCTATATCATTTATTTTTCCAATATACCTTATTTTGCCTTATTTTTGGTCCTACAAAGTAAGTAGAAGCTATTTTTTTTAAAAGGACGGCATTACTACTAAAAGTTTTACTACCTTCCTATCTTTTATCCATATTTTTCTACCTTTTCTTTTTAATTTGGCTCTTCTATAATAAGATCCATATTATCATCTTTCACCATATAGTCATGTTACAACAGGACACCGTCGGCCAGCAGATTCCAAAGGTTATGAACCTTTGAATTCTTAACCCTTTGTTCCCCTAACAACTTATTGCTACCAACTAAACTGCTTAACCATAAGTCTAATTCTCAAGGTTGTCAATAACCAACCAGTAACTTATCACAAAATTTATTTACATATTCTACAATACTTATAAAATGGATCAACAATAAAGTTCAAAGTCTATACCAAGAAGTTATGCAATTAAGAGAAGCAAGTAGATCAAGTCCACAACTAAATTTAAGAAGTCTTGCTACTCTAAGTATAATAGAAGCAAGGATAAATATGCTTAAAAATTTTGATGGAACATGATCAAAATTTCAAGGATTTCTACAAAAAAATAAAATTCTATCTAAGGTTGTATCATTTCCAATACCTTGATAAATTTACCCAAATTAAATTTATATATGTACTCTATTTGGGCGTACACTCTCTTAGATTTTTTTTTTTGATGGAAAAAGATTCACGACTCTTTTATAATCTAAATTTATTCTTTAAAGTCTTTATGGCCATATTTAGAGAAAGTGATCAAGAAAGGGTAGTATAAAATAAATTTTTATCTTTATTATATGGATTAAATTTAGCCACTACATATGCTGCAGAATTTCAAAACCTTGATTGCAATGTGGATTAAAATGAGAAAGCCCTTATCAACCATTTTTTATATTGGTTGAATGAAAATGTCAGAGATTTATTATTTAGAATATCAAGAGCAGCTTTATTTGAGCAATTTATTACTCAAGCCATTACATGCAATAATCAATTCCTTGAAAGATGCTAAGAACAAAGGTTTAATTGAAGATGTATAAGTCAAATCATAGCAATAACTTAAAATTTTTTAAAAGCTTATTCATCAAAGTTGAAACCTATACAAATTGATATAGTACATTTCAAATCTCTTATTAAGGAAGAAAAGACTTGATGCCATCGATAAATTTAGTATTTATATTATGGATAACCTAAACATACTGCTCAACATTGTCCAAAGAAACAATGTAATTACAAAATGATTTCATTAAAAGAATCAATGTCATGTGTCATTGAAGTAGATCAATCAACCATCATAATTATTACTTTTAGAGAAATCAAAGCTACAAAGTCTATGATGAAATAGATGAAAAAATATTTTGGATTGAATGGTGATTGAAATCATTTATAGAAGTAAAGCCAAGAATTTGTTCAATTTGGTACAAATATTGTAAAATAAATTTATTGTCCTCTAAATCCAATATCAATCACTTTTTTTAATTTGAATTTTATACTATGTATGTACAATTTAAAGTATTTGATTTTTTGATTGATGTACATAAATTGAACCAATCAATTATTCAATTTGGATATGAATATTAATATATTCTTTCCAAACCTTTGCTTAAACTACTTATAATATAATATCCTTGTACAAATATTTCAAGTTGTAAAAATATTTAATATACAATCACTATGCTGGAAGAAAGTAAAACCAAATCATATTAAAACTTCATAAAACATGATGTATTTTCAACATATAATTCATTTCTGAACCACAATTAAAATGTACTTTCATCATCATGAATCTTATATGCTAAAATTTAAAAATTGCAGATATATGTTAAAGAAAGCTCATAAAAATAAATAAATATATATATATATATATATATATACATATATCATTATAATTTATAATTTGTAACATGTATGGATAAAAAAAAAACCTTAATAAGCTGCTAAGGTTATTTTAGAGTAGCAACTGTAAGTAAAATATTATAGCATAGAAAAGATAATTAAATGAGTGCATCATTTCTAGTTATTCTTTTGTTTATACCATTTTTTACATATTGTTCTAGAGAGTATTTCTTACAATCAAGCAATTTCACTCCAAAATAATCAAGTTTAAAAGAAGAAAAAAAGAAAGTCCATTATTTCATATACATCAAACCATATTCGTTTCCAAAGAATTTGAAATGCTTGGTATGATAAGTAGAAGAAAAAAAAAAAAAAAAAAAAAAAAAAAAAAAAAAAAAAAGATAAATAAATAAATAAATAAAACACAAACAAATATGAATGAAGTAAAATAAGACACGAATAGCAATAATAAATCGTATACCTCATTAGGTTGTTTGTCACCGCAAGGCTTTAATCACCCATCAATTTACACATTGGAGTTATTAAATACAAGATGGATTTCCATGCACAATCCCCCATACTCATACTAAAAAAAACACACATACAAGAGCACAATTGTTTCAGAACCTCTACCAACCATATATCACGAACAACAATGGAATGCAGAAACCGAGGCAGGCAGCGGATGCTTTGTCCCAACTGGAGCACGCAACCAGCAATCAACCGCATCCACGACGACGCGGCCGCGCCGCGCCTCGTTAAGCTTGGCAGGACCAGAATGACATCAGAAGAGGGGGGGAGGGGGTCATGATTGATTGAAGTTATGTGTGGTGAGGACCTCGTGTCCTGCTATTCTTGCAGCGGTGACATCACCATTGTCGACGAAATTGGAGGCTGCGAGAAGGCAGGCTCCTGCCGCGTTGCTGGACGTCATTGGCTGTGCAGTTTGTGGAGGGCGAGGGCGAGGTGTGAGGAAATTTTCAATAGGGGCCAGGCAAAGATTGGGTGGGATAGCAAAGAATATTGTCGTCAAAGGCCACTCTTTCCGGGCCGCGAGAATCTTCCAAATAGGCGAGTGGACATGGGTGGATTCCGTAGGCATCCGACTCCATCCCCCTAATTTAGCACCACGCTGCTGATTCTGATAATTCCGCATCACCTTGTTTCCAGAGGATCCTTGTTTGACGTCGTAAAGATAGCAGCGGGGGAGTGGGCTTTTATTTATCTGTGGCCGGAGTTTGGGTACAGTAGGCGAAATTGGAAGAATTATTCCATATGGTATACTAGTCTCCTGTATAAAATATTATCTACTAAGTATTGACCTTACACCAAGAGTAATCTAAGATGTATCTAAAAGATAAATTTATTAAACACATACATATGTTTAGAACATGTATGGAACAATCACTGGCAGTGGGAAAAGCAATTCTCACCTTGATGAGAAGTTATAGTCATTAGCTCTTTAAGTAGGCAGCTTAAGATCATATTAGAAACAAATTTGATCCAAGAAGATATACTCATGAAAAATATGAGTTTAACATATGATTAAATTTAGCCTTGTATGTAGGTAAGAAATTTCAAAATAAAAATAAGAAATCTTATTTTAATAAAAATTTCAGAAGGAGTTCACAATGAGAGAGTAGTACCTCCAAGCAACATGAAAAGAGCCACTTTGATATTGACAAGAAGTAATTTTTTTGCAAGAAACTAGGTCACTTGATCAAAGATTGTAAAACAAGAATAGCATCTAAAAATTGTAATAACAAAAAAATAACAAATGTTGTTATAAAATCAAATAAATTATATGTGGCAGCACTTACAATTTAAAAAAAATCAAATTTAATGTAGTGTGTAGACTTGGAAGCAACTCAATGTATGTGTTATGAATTAGAAGGATTTTTCAAATACATCAAAAGTGAAGCAAACAAGTTATCTATTTAAGAGATGATACTACATCATATATAATAGAAGGATGTAGTAATGTATATATCAAATTTGCAAATAGCAATGAGAAGATCCTATCTAATATATTACATATATTAGGACTTGCATAGAATTTGTTCTCTACCAAATAATTGGATAATATATTACATATATTAGGACTTGCATAGAATTTGTTCTCTACCAAACAATTGGATAAGGCAAGAAAAGAAATTTACATAAGAGTTATAGCAACTACATTTATAAAAAAAAATTACATAAAAGATAAACAACATAAAGAGAAGTTTTGTACATAAGGTATACAACAAGCTACCCAATTGTTAGAACTTGTACATTTTGATCTTTATGATCTTATATAAGTATGCACACATTCTAAATGTACTTACTTCATTATATTTATTGATGATTTAATAAGATATTTCCATGTGTATTTGATGAGATTCAAATCTAAAGCATTTGAAAAATTCATCTTATACAAAACATTTGTAGAAAAAAAACAAGTTTCAAAACCAAAACCTCAAGATCTGATTATGGAGGTGAATGTAAATTAAATGCATTCAAATATTTGCATAAAAAATAAAATAAAAATTTATTATAATTTATATACTATAACAAAATATTTTTTTAAAAGAAAAAATAAAACATTAATAGAAGTAATTCTTGTAATACTATCTTATTCAAACTTATCTAAATTTTTTTGAGGTGAAGTACTTCAAACAACTAATTATCTCCAAAATAGGAGCCTTAATAAATTTATACAAGGTACCAAAATACCATTTGAATTATGGTACAAAAGTCAATCAAATTTATCCTACCTTAAAATATTTGGTTGCAAAGCTTATATATTCATTTCTAAAGAAACAAGAAAGAAGTTAAATTCTCATTCATGAGAGACTATCTTTTTAGGCTATAGTAAAGAATCTAAAGCCTATAGACTTATGAATATACAAAATCAGCAAATTCTCATTTTAAGAGATGTTCTCTTTAATAAGAATGTGTATGATCAAAAAGCAACAACATACTTACAAAACAACAATAAAGAATTTTTAATAGACTTAGAATTATTTAAGCATCTTTCAACAATTATAAAGTCCAATGAATAAAACATACCTCATATTCAAGGAATATCTTTACTACCAATGCCACCACTACAAGAAACACATGTATTTGGTCAATAACAAATACATAGTACTTCTTAAAATATGGAAGAACAATCTCCTTCTCATGTTGATGTCATTGAAGCTTTTTTTAAACTATTAATATTAAATGATTAAGAGATCTTATCTCTTGAAGATAATAAAGTCTATTCTACATTATAAGATCAAAATCTTCCTTGTAGTTTTTGACCAACAAGAATTATTAAATCAACTATAAGATTTTTAGAATCTATACAAAGAAGAAAAGGGTATAAATACCACTATAATTGACATCACCAAGTCCACCTTGTTTCTACTAATATAAAAGCTACAATCTCTATTTAAGAAGCAATAGAGAGGGCTAATGCTAAAGAATGGCAAAAAGAAATAAATTCTTAAATTACATCCTTAAACAAAAATGATACATGAAAAATGACAAATTTACCTCTTAATAGAAAATTAATTAGTTTAAAGTGGATTTTAAAAATAAAAACCAAATCTAATAGAAGTATTGATAAGTATAAATCAAGACTAGTTATAAGTCATTTCACCTAAATTTAAGATATTAATTATATAGAGACATACTTTAATGTAGTCAAATTTAACTCCATCAAAGTTCTTCTTATTTTAGCCACTCAATATAATTTGAAAATATATCAAATAAATATTAAAATAAAATTTTAAATTTAACAATGGTTTTATTAAAGAAGACATTTATATGACTATTCCTAAAAGATTGCCTCTTATACATACTAACAAGTTAAATAAGTTAAATAAATTCTTATATGATCTTAAAAAATTATCTAGAGCATGGTATCAAAGATTAGATTAATACTTAATTCTTTATAAATAACATTATCTAAAATTAAATATAAGTATATATATCAAAAGAAAGAATGATAAGGATTTTATTATAATTACAATCTATATTGATAATTATATCATTATCAGTAATAAAATTTTCTTAATTCAACAAATAAAATATATTTGATAACAAAAATTTGATATGTTAGATAAAAGAAATATTCATTAAATTTTAGACAATGCCATTCTAAGAAATAGAAATGAAGGATGAATAATCTTCCATCAAAAAAAATATTTAATAAATAAATTTTATTAATTCAATATATTGAATTTCAACCTATTGTCATGGATTTATACCTACTCATTAACTAGATAGATAGAATTAAGTAAAAATAGATTAATTTCATAATATCTTCTAGAAAAGCCTTCCAGAAGCTTCTTAGACATTGTTTTGATTTTACATATGTTTGTAGTTGATTTGTAGATTAAAAACTTGGTCAACAAGCTATCCATGTGCCATATGTGTTGGTAGCTTGAAAACAAGCTAACTATGTAGCAGCCATATAGAAAACTTGCCTTGCAAGTCAAGATACGTGTCATACAAAGTCAACACATTTTTGGAGGTCCTATAGAATGTCACCACATAGGCCCTAGGTAGATAGTATATATAAAGGTAAGACTAAAGACTTCTTCACTCTTGTCAATTCCTTTCTTGCTTCAAGTCTAAATTCAAGAGTCTCTAGTTTCCTTGTCTTCTTGCAATAGCCATTCCAGTTTCCTTTTAATATATATACTACTTTATTTCTATTTTATCTCTTTTCTTTTGACATAGATTTCTCAAGTTTATGCATCTTCTTCTAGTTCATGTCCTTGACAGATTGATAAGAGTACACTTACAATATTAAAGCTTTGTCTTTTCTTGATTAAGAGTAGATTACCTCTTTATCTTGATAAGACATAAATGTATTAGAAGTTGTAGATTACATTCTTCTAAACTAATATTATTTTTAATATCTTCTATATTCTTAAGTCGTCTCTTTTACTTGTCTTGAGCAATATTAGATATATTTTTTTCTAAGTGTCATTATGGTAGAGCTTCTTAAAATAAAGAGTGCAATAACACAAATGTAAGAATAATTAAGGGAGTTAATGCTTGTAATACATCAACTTAATTTATCGCCACTTGAAGCAACAAAAATGATATGAAGTGAAGATATAGATATGATTGGAGCTACTTCAACATCTATACTAAATCATGTTCTTTTTTCTACAGTGGAACATCCTTTAGGTACTAGAGAATCAAGAATTACCTTCCTTGAGAAGTTTGATGGCACAAAATCCAAGTTTTGAGGATATATCAATCAAGTACGAGTTGTAATTGAACTTCAATCCAAAAGCTATCTAATGTGAAGATCACAAGTTAGATTCATTAGTACACTTCTTTCAACTTCAACATTATCATGGTTTTTATTTATTTTTTAACAACGAGATCCAATACTAGATAATTTAGAAGCTTTTTTGGCAAAGTTTTGATCCATATATGGAAAATATGATACAACTTATATTACAACTAAGAAGATCCATATTTTGCAACAAAGCAATTAATTTGTAACATTATATGCTTCACAATTTTGACAACTTGTAACTAATATCAAATATAATGATATTGCACTTATTAGCCAATTTTTCTATAGATTACAATATGAAGTAAAGAAATTGATGCTCAACTTATCTGATCTTCAAACATTGAGTCAAGCAATTGACTTTGCAATAAATTGTGACAATCGACTTTTCAAATTTTAATATGAAAGTTGGACAAGTAGGCTTAAATATTACTATAATTCAATAGCAACACCAACACTTTTTGAAGACATATATTTGGAAGTAGAGGATATACAAATTGATACAATATGTTTTAAATTTCTTACTGAGTGAGAAAAGATTCATCATCATCAAAAAGGATTGTATTTATATTATGGAGAACCTAAGTACACTGCTCAACATTGTCTAAAGAAGTGACATAATTATAGAATAAGGAGTACGAATATCAAAAAATTTAATATATCAAAAAACGAATTTATTCAATTATAATAGATATTGAATAACTAGAACCTTGTACAATACCTAATGAAGGTCCTATTTTTTCCTCAAAATCCTCTTCTTATTTTATATTAAATATTATTTTAGGACCTAAATATTAAAAAGCCTTTACCTTATTAGATTTAAGAGCCTCAACGTGTTTCTTAAATAAAAAATTTGTTAAAAGACTTAGTATATCTTTAGTGAAGAAAACTAAACCTGTTCATGTAGAAGTCATAAATGGTTGTTTTTTTGTCTTCTAGAGATATTATTCACAAAAATCTTCCTATAGAAGTAATAACCAATGATCATAATATCTTTGTGGTATTTAATATCATTAAATCTCTCTCTAATTTAATTATTTTAGGCTTATTGTAGTTAAAAAAATACAATCCTTAAGTAGATTGGATTTCTTGTACTCTTGACTTTTTTAAAAGTATAATTAAGAGTGTAGTTAATTAAATAAAAAATCACAAATCTAATACAATTAAACCTATGTTTGTAGGTGCAAGAACTTTCTTACATACTACAAAAGAAAGATCACCTTATGTCATTTATGCCACATCCATTTCTAATGGTGCAAAGACCTCAAGTGGCATTTTAAGCCAATATCAAGAATTTAAAAATTTATTTGAAAAAAAGAATGTGGATACTCTTCCAAAATATTATCCCTATGATTGCTCAATTGACCTTTAAGAAAGAACACAACTACCCTTTGGACCAATCTATAATTTATCACAAAATGAATTGGCTAAATTCAAGGAATGTATTGAAGAAAATCTAGCCAAGAACTTCATATACCATTTCAAATCTCTAATAGGAGCCTCAATTCTATTTGTGAAGAAAAAAAATGGATTATTGCAAATGTGTGTTGATTATCAAAGACTTAACAAGATCACCATCAAAAACATGTATCCACTACTTTTAATATTTAAACTTCTTGATTAATTGAATCAATCTAAGACCTATATAAAAATAGATCTACAAAGAGTATATAATATGATATGCATAAAAAAATAAAATAAATCGAAGACTGCATTTCAAATCAAGTACGGATATTTTCAATATAATGTCATGCCTTTTGGACTTACAAATGCACCAAAAACTTTCCAACATCTTATAAACAATTTTTTTTGAGAGTTTTTGGATGATTTTATTATCTATTATCTAAACAATATCTTGATCTATTCTAAGAACATAGAATTTGTATATTACAAAAATTAAGACATGACGGACTCTATGCCAAGATTGAAAAGTATATATTCTATACTACTCAAATTGACTTTTTAGGTTACATCATTTCAAATGATAGACTTTTGATGGATCGTAAGAAAGTTTAAATTATTATGGATTGGAAGATTTCAAAAATGGTACGAGATGTTCAATGTTTTTTGGGATTTGCCAACTACTATTGGATCTTCATCAAAGACTTCTCTTGAGTTATAGTTCCACCTATATATTTGACTTATAAAGACAAACTTCAATCGAATCAAGAAGCAAAAGCTGTATTTGAAGCTTTAAAGACATCTTTTGTTTTTGTACCAATCTTATACACGTTGACTTTTCTAAGGCATTCTTTATAGAAACAAATGCATCTATCTTTGCTTTAGGTGCTATATTATCTTAAATGAAAATAGATAATAAACTTCACTCAGTAGCTTTTCATTCCAAGAAATTTTTAGGAGTCGAGATTAATTATGAAATCTACAACAAAGAGCTTCTTACAATTATGGATTCTTTTCAAGAAAGGCGTCATTATTTAGAAGGCGCTTCTAGTTTAGTCATTATATATATATAAACCACAAGAATCTCAAATGCTTCATGTCAACAAGTATTTTGAATTGTTACCAAGCCCAATAGAGCATGTCTTTATCAAAATTTGATTTCAAGATTACATATCAATTTAAAAAAATAATATGATTTATAAGATGCCTTTTCTAGACATTCTTATCTTATACCAAAAGAAGGAGATGCATCTTTTGATCAACAAAGAATGATTTTTTTGAAGCAAAAGCATTTTCATCTTTGAATAATAAAATCAATATTAATTATTGATTTAATCTTTTTTAAACAAATTTAATTAAATATATCTTTTGAGCTTTTTATTTATGATATTAAGAATCTTTCTTCCAAGACTCATGATGCATCCAAATTCAAATTCAAAAAAAACCTACTCTATTTCAAAAGATGCCTATATGTTCTAAAAGAAGAAACATGTTTACATGTTCTTCAAGCACGCCAAGATTTTCCAACAGTTGGAAATTTTGGATACAATAAGACTTTAGAACTGACATCTAGAGATTTTTGGTGGCTGAAAATGTAGAAGGAAATCAAAGATTTTGTTCAATCATGTATCATTTTCTCAAGATCAAAAATTCCTAGTCATTGAATTTATGGACTTTTTTAGCCAATACCTATTCCAAAACAACCATGGTTTTTTGTTTCTATAGATTTTATCACAAATCTTTCAATCCCACGTTCATATAATTTTATATTTGTGATAATAGATTATTTTACGAAGATTGTACATTTTGTACCATATACAAAATCTATCACATGTAAAAAAACAACTAAGTTTTTTTTTTTACAATAATATCTATTAATATCATAGATTGTCCAAGGATATTATATCAAATAAAGGGACTCAATTTGTATCAAGATTTTAGAGAGTCCTTTTTAAGATTCTAAAGATAAACATAAAGCTATCTTTGACTTTTCATCCTCAAACTAATAGACAAACAAAGTAGATAAATCAACTTTTTAAGTAGTATTTAAGGAATACCATCAATTATCAACAAGACGATTGTAAAACCTTCTTGCTATTGATTGAATTTGATTATAATAATATGATGGATTCTTCTATGTAACAAATACTTTTCTCTGCTAATTATGGTTACCATCCATGACTTGATATTTTTGACTTTTCAAAAGTTGATAATCCTATGATAGAAGATTTGACAAATTGTTTGTCAAAGCTACATGTAACAATGAAAGTACAATTAAAAGAAGCTCAAGAATGAAAAAAGATCAAAGGAGATGTCTATCAAAAGAAACAACCACAATTCAATGTAAATAACAAGGTATGGTTACTTCATCATAATATCAAGAATACTCGTCCTTGTGATAAGTTATACTATCACAAGTTTGGACCTTTTCTTATTTTTGGACAAATCAATCTAGTTGCTTATCGATTACATCTATTAGAATCAATGAAGATCCATCTTGTCTTCTATGTGTCTCTTCTTAAACCATACAAGATTATAAATATACTAAGAAGAAGACAAGCTCCACGTCTTCCTATAGAAGTAAACAATAATAAAGAGCTTGAAGTAGAAGAAATTTTAGACTCAAAGTAGCATTAAATTAAATTAAAATATCTTGTCTATTGGCATGGATATGATATTAATAAACATATATGGGAGTAAGCAAAGAATCTTACAAATGCAACAAAGATAGTGGAGGCTTTTTATCAACAACATCCATCAAAATTAAGATGAAGTATATCAAATCTTTGCTATAAATGAAATACAATTCAGAAAAGATTGCATTCTATTTTCTATCTTTGTTTGTAATTTATGTATAATTTTAGTGTGAAGGAAATGAAGAATCAATAAATGGAAGACTCAACTCAAGAGCCATCATTTGCTGACTTACTAGATGAGATATTGTAATTATTACAACCTTCAAGATGATGTAATAGGAATGAAGACCTTCAAAAATGACATGTTTTTCTTCAAATGGATGGCAAAATATAACACATTTCGTATCATAACTTATTTGGTGATTTTATTGGAGGTTGACATGATTCTAAATGGTGTTGCAAATATTTTGTTTGAAGAGAGTTACAAAGGTTTCAAAAATGATTAAATCATAGGATGGTCTTTCCACCCTAGAATGGAATATTTTTTATGGATGAGAGGACCTATCAACTACTTTTGAAGGGAACAAAGAACAAAATACGTGGAAAATTATCAAAGACATGAATTAAAAGATGATGCATAAATCAATGAAATCCATATCAAAGAAAGAGTAAAAAAATATAAATAAGGAATTATATATATTAAAAAGAAATTGGAATGGCTTATTACCAAAAGACAAGGAAACTTGAGACTCTTGAAACTAGACTAAAAGCAAGAAAAGAATTGACAAGAGTGAAGAAGGCTTCACTCTTGTCTCTACATATACTATCTAACTAGGGATTACGTGGTGATGTTCTATAAGGCTTCTAATATGTGTTGACTTTGTAGGATACTTGTTTTGACTTACAAAGCAAGTTTTTCTACGTGTGGGTAACATAATTAGCTTGATCTTCAAGCTAATAACATGTGTGGCAAGATTTGACCAATTTGACCACTTTTTTAACTCAAAAAATCAATTACAAACACCTGTAAAGTCAAAGTAGCGTCTATGAAGCTTCTATAAAAAATATTATAGAATTAACATATTTTTACTTATTTTTATTTATTTCTATCTATTTATACAGGTAATTATTGGCTTACATGTGTATGTCCATGATATTATCTTTTCTTCTAGGGATGAGTCTCACAAAGAGTGGTTATTATATGTTGAGAAAATCTATGATGCGACAAATTATATTTGCCACATATTCAGATCTTTGTTCTTTTTGAAGATGGTTGATAGGGCCTTTCAACTATCGATAGTATCCTATACAAGGGCAGGAAGACCACCCTATTATTTGATTTTTGTTGACGCCTTTATAACTTCCTTCAAATAAAATATTTGGAACCTCGTTAAGAGTTGCTCCTACCTCTAATAAAATTACCAAACATCAGGAGTCTCTTCTAAGGTCGTGATATCAAACGCGTTGTATCTTGCCATCTATTTGAAGAAAAATATGTCATTCTTGAGGATCTTCATCTCAATTGTGTCCTCTTGAAGGTTATGAAAATTATAATATCTCATCTGGTAGATTAATAAAGAAAGGCTCTTCAATCAAATCTACTAATTATTGATTTTCCATCTTCTTAGTGTCACAACTACAAAGAAGCTACAAACAAGGATTGAAAGTAGAATGTTATCTTGCCTAGATCTTATTTCTTTTATGTGAAAAGATTTTTATCTTGATTTTGATGGATGTCGTCAATAAAAAGCCTCTACTGCCTCTGTTGCATTTGTAAGATTCTTTACTAGCTCCCATGTGTATTTACTAACATGATATATGTACCAATAGACAAGATATTTTAATTTATTTCAACGCCACCTTGAATCAAGAATTTCTTTCACTTCAAACTTTTCATTATTATCCAAATCTATAGAAGGACGTGGAGTTTGTCTTTTTTTTGGTATGTCCATTATCTTGTATAGTTCAAGAAGAGACATGTGGAATACTGGATGGATTTTTATTGAGTCTAGTGTCATACTATAAATGCTTATAGTATGTAAAAATTAGTTAGAATATGTAATATTTTCATAAGTCTTGGTGTATGTTAGAATGGTTAAATAGATTAATTTAATGAGAATGGATTTAAGAAACTTTATTTTAAATTTTATCTTTTTAATTATAGCATTTCAAAAAAAATTATAGAACCTAAATATTAATATGAAGCCTTGAGAAGAGATTAGAGCCTAAAGAAGAAATTCTTAACTAGTAAGAGGCTTATTGGGAGGGATGAAAGCAAGGCTTAGTTGAATGAAGGCAAGGAATGGAGATCTTTATTCCTATTGGTCAAAGGCCATGTCCAATGGGCTTCAAGGAGGCTGCTCGAGGCCTTATTAGGAATTAGGGTTTTTTTTCGAAGTCATTTGAGCTTTAGAGGCTAAGGTCAGCAAGTTTAGGATTTTGTATATAATTTGGATGAAGATTTTGTGTGATTTCAAGTTTTTGTGATGGAGATATAGGTGTTCAAAGTTAAGGTGTCAAATTTGTACCTACTATCACTCTTTGAAGCATAAAATATGCGTACGGAGGACAATGAAAGATCGGCAATTGGAGTTGGAGAGAACACTATTTTGAATACACTTTACATCTATTGGTTGATGAATTCCAAGTCTAGATGAAGGAATTATAGGGCATTGAAGACAGTACATGTAATTCAAAGGCAGTAAGTGAGACATTTTGTTGATAGTAATGGTTGGAGCCATATCTTAAGTTTTTGGATGAATCTTTGGCTCAAGATTTTTGTGAGTGTGAATTATTAAGGTAAAAAGCTATAAATCAAAATTTCATGGTATTTGAGTACTTATTTTGTGAGTTAAGAAGAAAATAGCACGTAGGTATATGTAAGCTAGGATTTAAAGCTACTATTAGGATTTTGGCGATATCTCAAGATACGTAGCGAATTTACATTTGAATTTTTTTGTGGTAGTTTTTGAGTGTATATTAGTACTTCATATAAAATTTTAGGTTGTTTGGATGGTCGGATCGTGAGATATGAGCTGTTGAAGTTCAAGAAACATTTCTCATAAGGATATATAAGGTTTTAAGATACTTTTTCATACATTTGGATGTTTTCTTGATACTTGGGCTTATATATTGATGTAATTGTCCTAAAAGAGAATATATTATATATATAAACTTAGTAATTTTATATCTTAGACTTAATTTAGCATTTAGTGGCAACTAAAAGCCTAGCTCTTTCTTGAAGCAAATTCTTTCTACCTCGACACCAGTAGGTATAAACAATATGCAATTGGATTGATTTGTGCAGAAATAGAAAATAGTCCAAATCTATAATAGTCCAACTTGTCACAAGAATGAATAGTCTTGATATTCTGACAAAGTAATCATACCTTGTCATCCATGTAGAATGGTAGTTATTTCTTTCGATAGACATCCGCATTGATCTTTCGTTGTTCTTGAATTTCTTTTAACTACACCTTCATTGTTGCATATAGCTCTAATAAATCATTTGCTAAATCTTCTATTACAGGATTATTAGCTTTTGAAAAGTCAAAAGTATCAAGTTGTGGATGATAACCATAATTGATAAAGAAAGATGTTTATTTTATAGAAGAATGTATCATGTTATTAAAAGCAAACTTTGCTAATGGCAAAAGAGTTGTCTAATCATCTTATTGGTAGTTGATGGTACATCTTAGATACTATTCCAAAACTTGATTAATACGCTTTGTTTATCCATCAATTTGATGATAAAATATCAAAAATAGTTTTATTTCTATTTTTAGAATCTTAAAAAGATTTCGCCAAAATCTTGATACAAATTGAGTTCTCCTATCAGATATAATATCCTTGGATAATCTATGATAGCAATAGATGTTGTTGAGAAAGAGTTTAGCTATTTCTTCACATGTAATAGATTTTGTATATAGTATAAAATATATCATCTTGATGAAACGATCTACTATCACAAATATGGAGTCATAAGAACTTGAGATTAAAAGATCCATGATAAAATCTATAGAAACAAAAGACCATGGTTGTTCTAGAATAGGTAATGATTGAAGAAGTCTGTAAGGTCGATGATAAGGAGTTTTTCATCATGAACAAAAATCGAATGATTAAACAAAGTCTTTTACACTCTTCCACATTTGTAGCCACCAAAAATCTCTGAATATAAGCTCTAAAATGTCCTGTTATTGAAAAGTCGTGACGTGCTTGAAGAACTTGTAATCGTGCTTCTCTTTTTGGAACATATAATTGATCTTTGAAATAGAGGAGGTTGATTTTGAATTCAAACTTAGAAGTATCTTGGGACTTAGAAGAAAGATTCTTAATATTATGAATAAGAAGATCAGAAGACATATTTGATTGGATTTGTTTTATAAAGGTTGAATCAACAATTAATGTTGATTTCATTACTTGAAGATGAAAATACTTTGGCTTCAAGAGAATTATTATTTGCTGATCAAAAGATGTATCTCTTTCTTTTGGTACAAGATAAGAATGTCTAGAAAGAGCATTAGATAAATCTTATTATTTTTTGGATCGATATGTGAAATTGAAATTAAAACTTGATAAAGAAATATTCCAACGAGCTTCATAATGATTTAAAACATGTGTTGATATGAAATACTCAAGATTCTTCTGATCTATGTATATGGTGACTACATTAGAAGTACCTTCTAGATGATGATACCATTCTTGAAATGAATCTACGATTGCAAGAAGTTCTTTGTCGTGGATTTCATAGTTAATCTCGGTTGCTAAAACTTTTTTGAAATGAAAAGCTATTAGATGAAGTTTATCATTTGTTTCAATTTATAATAATATGGCACCCAAAGCAAAGTCTGATGCATTTGTTTCCATAAAAAATACCTTAGAAAAGTTGATGCGATACAATAATGGTACAGAAATAAAGGTTGACTTAAAAGTTTCAAAAGATATTTCAGCTTCTTTGCTCCAGTCAAGTTTGTCTTTGCAAGTCAAACATATAAATAGAATTGCAACTCGAGAGAAGTCTTTGATGAAGATCTGATAATAGTTGGCAAAGTCCAAAAAGTATTAGACATCTCTTACCATTTTTGAAATCTTCCAATTCATAATCATTTGAACATTTTTAGGATCTATGACAAGTCCATCATTTGAAATAATATATCATAAGAAGTCAACTTGAGTAGTATAGAATACATACTTTTCTATCTTTGCATAGAATCTTCCATCTCTTAATTTTTGTAATACATGACAAACATGAAGTTTATATTCATCTGTGTTCTTAAAATAGATCAAAATGTTGTCTAAATAACAAACAACAAAATTATCTAAAAACTCTCAAAAAACATCATTCATTAGATGTTGAAAAGCTATTGGTGTATTTTTAAGTCCAAAAGGTATGACGTTGTATTCAAAATGCCCATACCTAGTTTAAAATATAGTCTTTCATTCATCTCCTTCTTTAAAACATAATAGATTGTATGCTCTCCATAGATCTATTTTTGTGAAGATCTTAGCTTAATTCAATTGATCAATATATCTAGATATCAAAGGTAGAAGGTACCTATTCTTGATAGTGAACTTATTGAGTCTTCAATAATCAACACTCATCCGCAATGATCTATCTTTCTTCTTTACAAATAAGATTGGAGCTCCTGTTGGTGATTTGGAATGGCATATGAAATTCTTAGTCAGATTTTCTTCAATATATTCCTTAAGTTCAGCCAATTCATTTTGTGATAAACTATAGATTGATCTAAATGGTGGTTGTGCTCTTTCTTGAAAGTCAATTGAGTAGTGATAGGGATGATGTTTTGGACTAATAATATTTTATGATTTTTAACAAATTCTATGTCTAAGAAACAAGCTAAGGTTCCTAAATCTATCAAGGCAAAGGCTTTATAATTATTAGGTCCTAAACATATATCTATTATAAAACAAGGAGAGGGTTCTAAGGAGAGGATAGGACCTTTATTAGAAATTATATAAGATTTCAACTGCACGGTTCCTATTGTACCTGGACAAATTTATTTTCTGACACATTATCTTATTTGATAGATGTGCTCCTCATTTTGTGATTTTTTTGCTTCTTTGAACAATATTGAGCAGTGTGTTTAGGTTCTCCATAATATAAAGAGAATCCTTCTTGATAGCCATGAGTCTTTTCTTATTTGATAAGAGATTTAAAATGTACCACATCAATTTATATATCCTCTACTTCTGAATGTATGTATTGAAGAGATGTTGGTATTGCCATCAAATTGTAGTAATGTTGAGGATTATTTATATAATTCTCAGATGAAAATTCAAAAAGTTGATTGTTGCATTTTACAGCAAAGTCAATTGCTTGATTCAATATTTGAAGATCAAAAAAGTTGAGCATCAATTTCTTTACCTCATATTATAATTCATAGAAAAATTGGCTAATAAGTGTAGCATCATCCTACTAGATATCAATTGCAAGTTGTTGAAACTATGAAACATATAATGTTACAAATTGATTGCTATGTCATAAAATACAAATCTTGTTGGTTGCAACATGAGTTGCATCATGTTCTCCATACATGGACTGAAATTCTGCCAAAAATACCTCTAGATTATCCAATATTGGATCTTGTTCAATAAAAGATGAAAACCACAATAGTACTAAACCTAAAAAAAATGTAGTAATGAATCTAACTTGTGATCCTAGAGTTGAATAGCTTTGAGATTAAAGTTTAATCACAAGTTGTACTTCATTGATAAATCTTCAAAATTTGGATCTTGTACCATCAAACTTCTCGAGCAAAGCAACTCTTGGTTCTCTAGTACTTGAAGGATGTTCCACTATGGATGGAGGGATATGAATTGGTACAGATGTTGAAGCAGCCCTAATCATGTCTATATCTTCACTTTCTGCCATTCTTATTGATCCTTGCGATAGTAAGCTAAGTTGATGTATCACAAGCATCAACTCCTTCAATTGCTCTTGTATTTGTGTCATTGCACTTTTCATTTCAACAAGCTCTACGATAATAACATTCAAAAAAATATCTAATATCATTCAAGACAAGTAAAAAAAAGGACTTGAGGACAAAGAAAATATTAAGAACAATATCAGTTTAAAAGAGAATAATCAGCAACTTCTAATATGCTTATGACTTATCATGAGAAAGAGTTAATCCACTCTTAATGAAGACAAAACAAAGCTCTGATATTGTAAGTGTACTCTTATCAATCTATCAAGGACATGAACTAAAAGATAATGCATAAACCAATGAAATACGTATCAAAGAAAGAGTAACAAAATAGAAATAAGAAAGTATGTATATTAAAAAAAAATTGAAATGGCTTATTGCCAAAAGACAAAGAAACTTGAGACTCTTGAAACTAGACTAGAAGCAAGAAAGAAGTTGACAAGAATGAAGAAGGCTTCACTATTGTCACTATAGATACTATCTAACTAGGAGCTACATGGCGATGTTCTATAGGGCCTTCAATATGTGTTGACTTTATAGGATACATACCTTGACTTATGAGGTAAGTTTTTCTAAGTATAGGCCACATAGTTAACTTGGTCTTCAAGCTAACAATATGTATGGCACATGGCCAACTTGTTGACTACTTTTTTTAATCCAAAAAATCAATTATAGATGCCTATGAAGTCAAAGCAACATCTATGAAGCTTCTAAGAAGCTATTATAGAAGATATTATAGAATTAATTTACTTTTACTTATTTCTATTTACTTCTACCTATTTATATAAGTAATTATTGGCTTACATGTATATATCTATGATACAAATATAATTTGTCACATCTTAGACTTCCTCAACATATGATCACTGTTCTTTATAGAACTCGTCCCTAGAAGGAGAGATAATATCATAGACATATACCTACTTATTATCTAAGTAGATAGAATTAGATAAAAATAGATTTATTTTATAATATCTTCTAAAAAAGCCTCCTAGAAGCTTTTTAGATACTATTTTGATTTTACATATGTTTATAGTTGATTTATAGATTAGAAACTTGGTCAACAAGCTACTCGTGTACCACATATATTAGTAGCTTGTTGAACAAGCTAACTATATGGTGGCCATATAAAAAACTTGCCTTGCAAGTCAAGATATATGTCATGTAAAGTTAACACGTTTTTGGAGGTCCTATAGAACGTTGCTACATAGATCTTATATTGATAGTATAAATAAGGACAAGAGTGAAGCCTTCTTCACTCTTGTCAATTCCTTTTGTGCTTCTAGTTTAGATTCAAGAGTCTCTAGTTTTCTTGTCTTCTTACAATAGCCATTTTAGTTTCTTTTTAATATATATATTACTTTATTTTTATTTTTATTTTTTTGACACAGATTTCTCAAGTTTATGCATCTTCTTTTAGTTCATATCCTTGACATCTATTAAATACATCAATTCAACTATGAATTTATTTAAGTAATAAAGATCATATTATTTAAAAAGATTATCTATATTTTTAAATTATTGGCAGTTTAATGTAAGCCATTATTAATTTTAGACTAGATTAAGCTTATTCTATCAATAATTTAGTACAATATCTCTTTAAACCATGGTTTACATCCATTCAAACTTTGAAAAGAACGTAGTTATATTTACAAAGTCTCTTTCTAAAGAAATTTTTTTCCTAAGCCTATCTCAATTAGGCGTGTATCAACTTCCTCTAAATACAAAATAATCAAATTATTCTACAATTACCCAAGCCTTGTTGGTCTACTCAAAATAATAAGACCTTAAATAACATCCATTTTTTTGATACATCATGGAGTGAGAAACAATCTAGTAAGATAACTTACTCCAAATCTATAGAATATAAAAATATAAAAGAAAATATATTTATTCAAACTACTTAAAAAAAAAAAAAAAAAAAAAAAAAAGTAAGGCATGTTATAATTGCCATAATAATGCTTTGATGCAGAGCTTGTAGTCGCACTTTCTATGGAGTCCATTGTTGTCATATTATTTATTGTCTTGTTTAAAAATACACTAGATACCTGGTTGTGGAAGGTGAAGTTATTTTTTACAAGTATCCAAGAAATCTTAATGGATTTCATGCATGTAAAAAATATGCAATTCAAATTTCAATTCAAAAGTACTTAAAATTAATACAAAGTACTTAAAAATATTCTTTTTAGTAACCTCAACCATACACAAACTCTAATTACATTATTATATTTATAATTAGATAATTTTAATTTCTCTTTGTAAGCCCTAATTTTAACTGGTGGACTTTAAAAAGCTATAATTCATAATTTGATCATCCACTTAATACAAAATTTTGCATACAAATACTATTATAAGTCTTTTACATGCTTAGAAAAATTTAGTTCAATTCAACTTATAGATTATGAAAAAATGTCCAAAAAACCACACTAATATCACTTGGCCACCAATTTGAAAGTTGATGCATATGTTCCAATACTATTTTTTTCTTTTTTGACTATTAATTTCAATTCAAAATTGATACATAGCTTAATCTTTAAGTCTTTTAACACTATGCCAAATTTCACCTTATTTTTACTAGTAGATCTTTAGATATCATAGAAATCCTATTTAATTCCAAACTACCAACTTTTGCTATCTTCTTATATCAAAAACTAGATATCTTTCAATTGTACTATTAGATTAACACAAAATTTTGTTAATACTTAATACATCTAATCAACCAAGCATTATCAAATTTTGAGCTAAAGATATAATACCAATTGCATGAACTAGTTAAAAAAAACTAACCCTAATTATATTGCATAAATCAAAAGTCACTAATACACACCTTAATTTTGAATACCAATTATAAAATCATTCTAAATCCTACAAAAACAAGCCTTATGCCTTTAGAAAAAGTTTAAAGATAGTTGTCTAATTTTAATCAGTGATTTCCAAATATCTTCATACTTTGCCTTAGACAGCTATTTTACTAGCTAGAGGTCTCATTTTAACCCTGTTCCACAAATACTTGACTCTTAGATATCAATTCAATCTATCTTAGGAATTTTTTAGCCCGACTCTACTTCAACTTAATTTTAGTGTTAACTATACTAATTATCTATCTCTTTTACTTTATTTTTACTAATTTATGGCCTTTCTAAGGCAATAAAAAAGTTTCTACAACCTAAAAGGTAAAATTACTAACCAATCTTTAATCTACTAGCTATTACGACAAAAAAATGAACTAAGAGGCTTTTATAAAAGGGATTGTGAGGGTAAATTTCTCCCTCACCCCAAATTACAAGATGACCTCAATTAAGAGTTGCTTGTAATTGGTGGTGTGAAATAGAAGTAGCAATAAAAAAAAAAAAAAAAAAAAAAAAAAAAAAGAACGACACAAGACAAGTGAAACAAATACAATCAAGCAATTGTACACTACAATACTAGTCACAATCAATTCACTAGATTTTTATCTAAAAAAATAAAAATAAAAAATAAAAATATATTTTTAGATAGATAATTTTTTTACCTTCCAATGGCATAAAATTCATGAAATTTCAAGTTATTATGAATAAGTTATGATAGATTAAAGATAGAATGTAAATAATAGAAAAGTTTATATTAATAGACTTCGGTTCTTTACTACCAAGTCTAGTCGCAAACCATCAAAGCCAAGTTTATTTCTGTTTTATTTTATTGTTCTATCATTGATATTATTGTCACAACTGTTTGATTTCTCTATGGTTTTCTTTAAATTAGAATAGTTCAAATTGTAAGGTTTGATTCGAGCCATGTGTGAGAAACTAGTGGACTTATGAATAACTTTAACTCTGGGTCAATCTGTTAACATGTACGTGTTCGTGTATTGGATTCGAGGATTATATTGCAACAAATGTCATTCCAAGACTCCGTCACCAATCTGCTACAAGTTTTCTCACCAGCATTGCTCTCATTCAAAGAAGCGTTAGACCTTGAACTGACATCTCAGGAAAAGTAGCAGGACGGCAGATTCCTCTGTCGAAGGCGAACACTTCAACATGGTCTCGGATGCGTTCGCTTTTCCAGAGCTGCCGATTAGACCAAGTGCATGTTTCGCATGACGATTTCGACAAGGTTGTTCAAGGAGCCTGGTTAATGAACCTGTTCCAAAGTAGGTTCAGTCTGTTTTTGATGCATTCACCATCATGTATTTGCAGAGCAACAATAGCATCTCTGTTTAACGATCAACTCCTCACCAGGTGGTGATGTTCACTTGCTTGCTGTTATGCTACCTACAATGTCTGGCCTTCAATTACCGAATCATAAGTTCCGTGATATGACAACGTTAAATCTCTGAAAAGGTACAAGCAACACAGTTGTCGAGCGTGGACCGTTATTCTGCAAGCTTCTGCCCACTGATTCCCACACTGCATGATGGCTGAACGGTCTTCTTCAAGCAGTTGGGATCTCTAAGTTGTTGATGAATCCGTTAAAAGTACTCTTATATCAACCAAATGAGATCTCAGATCAATCACCGTTTTCCGAACAGAGTGCGTCGAGCAGTAGCTGCACGAAACTCAGGTGATGGAATCGCAAGTTGACGGCAAAATGAGGTCTTGCCAACCTTGCAGAGATTCTAGTTTTCCAAACTTGTTCCTTCCTAATTGCGACATGTTCAAGAGTTCCCTTAAGGATAATTTTGCAGCAGTTTCTAAAACAGTTCATTTGTGGTCTGAAACAGAATCTATCATTTTGTTTTTAGATGATGTGAGCTGCTCTCGTGCAACTTAAATTTTGGGTTCTCGCTCCGACGGGCTGAGAGACTAACTTCTAATTTCTGCATCACATTCTCCATCTTATTGGAAATTTGTGGAGGAATATGCGTAATTTAATAGACCAGGGTGTGTAATTCCCTCTTCTGCTTTGTACTTAGTTTTAGTATTATTATTAAAAAACTGTTAATTAATTAGACACTGTAAATGCAAATAATACAATTGATTTCTAATATTAGATTATATGTTCCAAAGTAGTAGAAGAATTAATAATTTATTTGAATTAATGCATAATGTAAATAGACATGAAGAAGGTGTTATTACTTTGATAATAAGTGCTAAAATTTGAAGCCTTACTTTGGTTTTCAATTATCATGCTAAAATAGGTGATCAATATTTATTAACATAGAATTCATAAATGAATTTTAACACAAAAAATACCAATATATTTTGTTGTTACTACACATAATAATAATAATAATAATAATAAACATTCATATATTTATAACTATTTATTAAATATTTTATTTCTAAAAATTATTTTATAAATCAATATAGGTATTTTATATGTATTAATAGTTATAAATATAATAAAATTATGTAATAGTTTAAATTATTTTTTGAATTTTATTAATCTATAATGTGAGTATATATGTATAGATGTATGTATGTATATACATATAAATAAATATATAGGTATGTATGAGTGCATGTATATGTATATACAGTTAGACCTTGTCATAATCAACCTCTTTAAAGTCAACTTTAAATTAAATCCAACCCAAATTGTACTACCTATATTATAGAATCAACTACACTATTTAGTCAACAATTACTTTGGTCCAAAGAGATTAACTATAACAATGGCCAACTATATATATATATATATATATATATTATAATATTTTCTTTTTATTCTTAATTTTTAAAAAATCAAATTTATAAAGTTTGTAATAGATATTCACGTATTATGTATTTTATGTAAATATTTTTGTAATTATTCCAAAGGTTTTATAGATTTATATAACATATAATTATATTTTTTAAGTTTCAATTTTGTATATTTTTACAAAAAATGCTCAATTTTAATTCTTAAAAATATTTTTAAATTTTCAATTTTGACTTGTCATATAAAAATTAATAAAAAATCAAAACTTAAGAAGTTAAAAATTAATAATTTAAATTTTAAAATAAAAAACTATTTTATTTATATATATTTTTAGTTTTATTGATTTAATTTTCTATTATCAAATAATTATATATTTTTTAATTTGATTTACTATTTAAGAATATGTTATCATTAAAATTGAATTAAAGAATATTTTAGAAGTAATAATAAAAATAATAAAACATCGTTATTTTTTTCTAAATTAATCAATATTATATTTATCTGTAAACCTACAAATTTTATATTTTATTTTATAATAACTTACCCATAAAATTATTTTTAAAATTAATAAGAATTGTTTTCGTCCTCAAGTTGTAAAGGACACAAAATCTTTAGATGTTGTCATTCTTTACTATCACTTCTATCTAAATTAAGTTGTTTTGCAAATAAAGTATTAAAAACTCTTTGTACTGTTTCTTTAACTCCTTTTTATTTTTTTAATAAAACATTATTTAAAATTTGAGATATAACTGGGTACTAAAATTAATATATAATTAAATTAATACAAATCTAGATGATAAATAATTCTTAGTTAATCTATACATAGTGTTTATTATATATCAAGTTATAAAAATATATATATATATATATATATATATATTCAATATATTAATGCAATGATTTGATATTTATCATATGAAAATATATTCTCGGTATTATTTTTTAAATATGTATTTGATTACAAGAAAATTATATTGAAAAAATTTAATGAGTTTTTATCACTTCTGATAATTATCATGATACATTACTTTGATGTAATCTCTTAAATTATCCCAAATGACATTCTTTTGTTTTAAAACCTAATTGAACACCACAATATTAATAGTAAAATATATTTCAATTAAACATACAATAATTGGTTGATGTTCAAGTTACCAAAAGACTACTTTTGTGCTACTACCATATTTATAACTGATAAATAATAAATTTTAGCTTGCTTAAAAAAAATTAAAATAGAAATAATTACAAAGATATTCTTTTAATAAAGTCTAAAATAAATAATAAAAAATGATCTTTAAATAACTTTATTGTACTTAAGATAACAATACATATTTTAATGCATGTTATATTATTGATGATTTGCTAAAAATAAAATACATCCATATCTGTATCTATATATATATATATATATATATGTATACATATTTTTTTATTTCATCTTAAACCAACTTGAAAACTACACATTAATATATTTTACTTAAATATTATTGTTTCAGATTATTGAAATACACATGCATGACCATAATTGGATAACTAACAACTATCTTGACTGAAGTTGTGCTTCTCACTAAGGCAATTACTTGCAGCTTACTAAAATAATTATAATAAAAATATGTATTATTAAACAAATAAAATGTATCTTATTTAATTATTTCAAAAGCTGATATTTAAATATAAAAAAAAAAAAAAAGTAAAAGTAAAAGTAAATATAATTATCGTAGTAATAACATACAATCATTGTAGTAATAACAATATCAACCATTTTTGTCAAAACCTTTATTTCAACACAATACTTTGCATAGTTTTAGGACTATTTTATTTTATTTATAATATATATATTTATTTATTTATTTATTTATTTATAAATGTACATATATTAAAAACCAATCTAAAATATAATATATATATAATTTCAAAATTCACAAGTATTTAAGATCTTTAAGATTTATAAGTATTTACACAACAAATGCATGTTTTAAAGGCCAAATTATTTAATTTAAACCAATATATATATATATATATATATATATATATATTAGAAATTTATAATAAATTTAATTATCTAATAATAAAATAAATTATTTCTAAATTTTAAAAATAAATTATAATACAACTATAAAATGATTCTTACATCAGTTTGATATAATTTTGATAAAAAATTAAAGAGGGGAGAAGAAAAGTATTAGAAAAAATGATAATAACTTGATTGCTAATGTAACAAACTTATATTAATTTTTTGGGGATTAAGATGTCAATTATTTACTATTAAAAATCAAAATTTCAAGGATGTTAATAAAATTATAAATATAAATCAATTCATTGAAATCATATTCTAATTTTTATCTTTAATTACTTATTAAAATATAGTAAGCATTTCTAATTCATACTATAGAATAAAAGATTCTATATTGTTACTTTTCACAAATGAACCCTTACAAAATTAAATTCCTTTAAGAAAAAAATTCTAAAAAAATTATAAGTAATGTTAAATAGATCCAAGCTTTTACTCAATTGATCCACATATTTTAACCATTATGAGAAAAAAAATGGCATTTAAACTCATTTCTTTACTATTGGATTTGAAACCAATAAAAATCAACCATATTCATCATGATTATCATATTCTTCCTTATGAATAGTAAAAAAATAGGTTTATTTAATACATATATATATATATATATACTTGGTAAAGCCACATTTAAATGTTAATAAAGCTACACCCTTCCTTGCTAACTTATAATTGATTTTACATCTATCACTTGTTTCAATCCTTATCCTTTGTTATTTTCATCATCATCAATGCTCATCTCTTATTTTTAGCAGTCCTATTCATGACCCTTGTTCTTAGCTCCTTTGTTTTTGTCCTTTGTTTCTAGCCCCCTTCTCTCCTTTCTTCCATCTTTTCTATATTTCTAACTTGGATCAAATTCTATTGAAAGAAAAAGAGATAAAGAGAGTTATTTTTTGAATTCATCACAACCTCGTTTCAACCTCCAAATTTTATAAATCTTATATTTACATCTATAAGTTATACTTCTTTTAGGTTATAACCAACTCTTTTAATTCACCAATGTTTTATTTCTTTGTCTTTAAGATTATCCTAATAAACAATCCAAAACCTAAATTTTTATTATTTTTTGAAAACATATGTTTTTTTAAGCTTTAAATTAAATCCAATTTACTTTTGAATTTTTTCATTTGCTATACCAATAATTCTATACAACTATTAAACACGCTCCATTTGCAACATTAAAAAAAAAAGTTTATATGCATGATAGAAAAGACTTGTTATTAGAATCAAAATTTATCTCTCTAGTCCCAACATCCAACCATCCATTGAAAATTTAGAAGACATCTAATGTACACAATTTATTTCTATGCATAGTGGTGGTAGTTCTTCCTCCAACATTGTATTTTGCAAATAGAGAAAGAAAGATAGAAAAAGTGTGAAGTAAGGCTCATTCCAAGCTAGAAACAAAAACAAGGGGAAGGAAGAAGGGAAGAAAGAGAGAAGAGGAGAGAAAGGTAGGCTAGGAAAAAAAAGACGGGAATAAAGAGGCTGAAAACAAGGAATGAGAACAAGGAACAACGATGGGAGCAAAGATGGGAGATAAAGACAGAATCAATCATGAAATGGCAAGGAGATGTGTAGCTTTAATAACTTCTTAGATATTCATTTCTTATATAAAATAGCTTAAGAAGGATAAATCAACAAGCTAAATTAAAGGTGATATAAACCATCTTTAATTGGTTGTATATCTTATTATTTTCATGAAAAGTGAAGCAAAAGTGAAGCAATAACTTAACTTTTGATCAATCAAAGGTCAAAATTTTCATGTCATTGCTGTAGATTACCAAGAGGCATGTAGCACTCCAAGATCACTAGGCATAGACCTTGAAAGCTCTCAATAAATAAATAAACTAACAAATATGTGCTATTTGCCATCTTTTTTGTGATCAATGGCATAGATTTCTACTACTATATATATATATATATATATAAACATATATATATATTTGAAAGTTTTTAATATAAAATATATACTAATAGAATCTAAAATAGTTATAATTTTTTAACTAAATTGTATTAAAATTTGTTATAAAATTTGAAGTTAATAGATTTTATTGTTTAAGCTATTTAATTAAAATATAAGTTTATTTAAGTAATTTAAAAATATTTTCTAATTATTATATAAATTTATATCAAATAGAATATCTAAATTTATAAAATATCAAATATATACATATATATATAATTATTAATGTTATAGATAATATATGTAAATTCTATGAAAATATGTAATTTTTTTAAGTATGTATATAAAAAAATTTAAAAAATTACTTTAAAATAATATCTAATAATATTTTTTTATATCAAGGAAATTCCTAATTTTTTTATTTTTATTTTTGTAATCTTGATGCTACGACCATAATAGATCTAAGTCTATTATATTGATTCTTTTGAGTAGTTAAAAAGATTACTAGTTATTCAGTATATTTTTCTTTCTTATAAAATTACTCTAATCATCACTAAATTCAAAATGATAATTTAAACCAATAAAAAAATATGTATTTTTATTTTTTTGAGTATGTTTGATTAAACTTTAAATCCTTATATTAATAGATATTTCATCTTGTTTTCTACTGCAACTTCAGTTAACATTCGAAGCCTAGTTGAACTATAATGTCAGCGTTCATTTTAAGATTCTCATATTGATAATTATTTAAAAGAAAAGTATAATTTTAATTCTAAGAATGCAAAAGAAATTGATTGAACTTAAACATAAAGAAGTGTACATTTTTTAAAAGAAGAAACATTCTTAGATCTGAGAAATTTTTGGATTCATATTTTTATATTTACATTAAAAATTTGAATAGTATTTAAGTTACTAATATTATGATTCAATTTTATTATTGTTACATTGAAATCTGTGAAGGTTTTACAGTGCCAGTATCATTATAAATTAAGAATATCACAATTTACATGGATTCTAAAATATGAGATTTTTTTTTGTATATTCGAGCAAAAATACCTCAAAAAGTCGTGATAAGGAGAATTGGCATTTACTATCCACATAAGAATAATTTATTAGATATTTTCAAAAATATAAAATTTTAATTAAAAAATTACCAAGTAAAAGATCAAATAGTAAAATTTTAGATTGTTAATATTTTATCATTTGAATTATATACACATTTCTTAAAAGTAAACTTACTTTGTTTTGTACTTGTCTTAACTTTTCTATAAAACTTATAAATTTATGCGAATTTAAATAATCAATTATATCTTGGTTGTTTTAATTCCTAAAATTTCGATTGTTATTGTAAAAAAATGAAAGACATAAATATTTTAAAATTTTTATAATTTTATGTATCTTTGTTAATCAAAGATGCATTAGCCACCAACGCCAATGGTTAGTGGAGGTACTAAGTAGCAAACATGAGGCATAGTTGTTATTGTTGATGTCAAAGTTCTATTCACAGTGATTGTGAATACAATATTTTTTATGAAGTACAACTTTGGTTCTTCTACTATTCAATCTCAATATGCTCCTTGTTGTCTTCCTATTGAAGTTTAGTTATATACAATCCAGCTTAATTCAGTGGTCATTGCAAAATTATTCTTAATTTGAAATTATTTATTCATCTTTTCATCAGATTTTTAGTTTCTTTTTTTAATCTAATGTGCCATATGTACAACTTATACTTCTAATAGATAAAACTAACTTCTTTTTTTCTACATTTTCTTCAAACTTAACTCTTGAATTATCTAATTTTCTCAAACTTTAAAAGAATAGATGAAAAGATTACGAATAAATAACTTGAGTTATTAAAGTTAATATTTAACTCAATCCAAGATGTAACCCTTGATGAATAGAGTAACAGTGTTATAATTATTGTTAATAAATAAATAAAATATTCTCAACCCCTTGACCAGATTCTCTTTCTTTTTCTTTTATCATTTCTTTCTTTAAATGATAAAATACAAGAAAAAAATAATTAAATAAATTAATAAATAAATAAAAGAACATGATGGGTACTAAATAAATTAAATAATAAAGTGTTGGTGGAGATGCCAAGTTTTTTCAAAATGCCATGAGCAGAAGTACAAAGAAAGGGATGGAAATGTGAGGCTTCCCATTAACTTATAAAATACAAACCATGGCATCCAGTGGGTGGAATCCAGGAGCAGATGGGTGTTTTTAGATTTGTTTTTCTATTACTTAATGTTTAATATGTGAACTTGTTCAATAAAATAATTTAATAAAAATAAATAGAACATAACAATACACACAACAATTGACATCATTGGTTTATAGAATTCTTATGTTTTCATTTTCCTTTTTTGCTAGCATCCATAGCAGATTGAACAAAGCTTGTTAATGTAAATAGATTGACAAAATAAAAACATTTGTACTTTCATCTTGGCACAGCGTTTAAGAACAATAACTTTTTTTTTTCAATGTGTATATGTATAAATTCATTTTTTCCGTTTCTTTGTGAGTTATTTGTTGTATACTGAAATCTGTAATAGGTTATAGTTGCAAATAATTATTGGAGAATTGATATTGGAAAATGGTTGTATCAAGATATCAATAGATCGATTTAAATAGTGTTTTTATTATTATTAAGATCAAATACAAATTCATATTTTTTTTAAGTATCCAAATATTTTTTAATAATAAATAAATAAAAATAAAATAAGTAGAAGATGGCAGAAATTATGCTGCCAGTAAGAATTTGAATATCACATAAATAATTAAAGTCGTCATGAATTATCAAAATGTGATATTTGAAAAAAACCAAAAAGAATTCACATTCATATACTTGATAAGAAGATGTTTCTTTGACCAATAATAAGGTTAGTGAAAAATTTATGAAAATAGTCTAAATACATAAATTTCAACAGATGATTGACCACCAAAAATTCAAAATATTTTAAACATATTATTTTATCTTATATATATATATTAAATAAAAATTATTTATTTAATAATTAAAAAATAAAAAATATTTGATTAGTTAATATTTTTATTTATTGGTTTTTTTAATTTTCAAATTATTTTCAAACCTTACAAAATCCATGATATATCTAGATCTAGTTTCAAATCTTATATTACAATAAAAATTATAAATTAAAAATGATATCTTTAGTGATACATTAATTTAATATCTAACTAGTTATTTAAAATAAATATCAAAGTTATTAAAATAATCTTATTACAATACAAAATATGTTGCCTACAAAAAAAAATAATATGAAAATTATATTTTAAATGTCTTTGTAAGAACTCAACCTTTTGAAAGTTGGTTCATTTTAATAGCTATTGTTTTAAAAAATATAAATTAGAACCAAGCTGTTGTATAGTTTTTAAATAAAAATTTTTATTTAATTTATTTTAAAATATAATAATATGAAAAAATTGATATCTTTTTCAAAATCAATTAATAATAAAATTATTTTTTAAATTCATAAATATATTTTTTAATAGAATATATATATATAATTAAAGATATTAAATTCAAATAAATAAAAATATGATACATTCTTATATGATTCAAAAAGAATAAATATTTACTTAAAATTAATATAATATATAATATATAATATTATATTAATTTTAAGTAATATGTTTGTAACTTCTTTCAAATAAAACATTCATAATACTATCAAGAGTCATTTTTACTTTTAATAAAATTACCACACATCAAGAGTCTTTTCTAAGGTTGTGATACTAAACATATTGTATCTTACCATCTATTTAAAAAAGAATATTTTATTTTTGAAGATCTTCATCTCTATTCCATTGTCTTAAAGGCTGTGCCAATAGTAATGTTTTGTTCAATAAGTCAATAAATAATATTTCTTGAATTTAATATATTAATTATTGATTTTCTATTATTTTAGGACTATAAATATATAAAAGCTATAAACAAAGATAGAAGATAAAATACAATCTTTCTTGGACCAAGTTTCTTTTATAACAAAGTTTTGTTATTTTTCATTTTGATTTTGATGGATATTTTCAGTGAAAAGCATTAACTTTCTTTTTTATGTTTGCAAGATTTTTGATTGGCTTCCATGTGCATTCATAAATATCATATGTGTTCTAATAAACAAAATATTCCAACTTATTTTGCCATTGTCTTAAGTCTAAGACTTCTTTAATCATAAACTCTTAATCATTGTCTACTTCTATACAAAAAGATGGAATTTGTCTTTTTTTTGGTATATCTATTGTCTTGTATTTCAAGAAGAGATATATAAAACACAAGATGGATCTTTATAGACTTTGGTAGATGCAATCAATAACAACATGATTGATGGGACAAAATCTTTTGCAGCATGATTATTAATTTTTGAAAAGTCAAAAATATCAAGTTATAGATAATAATTATAATTAGCAAAGAAAGATGTTTATTGCATAGAAAAATGTATCATATTATTATAAGTAAATTTTACCAATAATAAAAGAGTTGTACAATCATCTTGCTAATAATTGATGGTATATTTCAAATATTGCTCAAAAATTTGATTCATTCGCCTTGTTTGTCTATTAATTTAAAAGTAAAAAAATTATGATAGCTTTATGCCTAATTTTAGAATCTTAAGAAGAATTTTTTAAAATCTTGATATAAATTGAGTTCTTTTATCTAATATGATATTCTTTAGAAATCCATATTAGGAATAAATGTTGTAAAAAAAAAACTTATTTATTTCTTTACATATAATAGATTTTGTACAAGGTACAACATATATCATTTTGATGAAGTAATCTACTATTACAAATATAAAATTATAAGAAACTGAGATAAGAAGATCTATGATAAAGTCCATAGAAAAAAAAAAAAAACTATAGTTATTTTGGAATAGGTAATCGTTGAAGAAGTCCATAAGATTGATGATAAAGAATTTTTAAACTTAAATAAATTTCAAATAATTGCAGAAAGTCTTTGATTATCTTCAACATTTGAAGCCATCAAAAATCTTTCAATATTAGCTTCAAAGTCTTGTTGTATCCAAAATATCAAGCTCTATAGAAGTTGTAATGAACTTGAAGAATAAATAATTATGCTTCATCTTTTGGAACATATAAGTAATCTTTAAAATAAAGTAGATTATTCTTGAAATAAAACTTGAATTAAAAAGCTACTAAATAGAGTTTGTCATCTACTCTTATTTGTAACAATATTACATCCAAGGCAATATTTGATACATTTTTTTTCAAAAAAATGCCTTGGTAAAATTGACATGATACAATATTAGTGCAAAAATAAATGTTGGTCTTCAATGCTTCAAATAGTACTTAAATTTCTTTACTCTATTCAAATTTATCTTTATAAGTCAAATATTTTCATATTATATAAATTCTTGCTTAAGAATGCACCGAGTACTTGGTTGTGGAATTTAAAAGAAAATTGCAATGACAAGTCTTAACAATTCTAATAGAATCCTATATAAATTTCAATTAAATCTTAAAAAATATAATCAAATATTGATCAATTTTAATTAAATTTTTAAATAAATTATAAAAATAAAAAATAAAAAATAAAAAATACTAAGTAAATCCAATTAAATCCTAATTAAATCCTAAAAAAAATTAATCAAATTTTGATCAAATCCTAAACAAATCCTAATATAATTTTAAACAAATCTAAGATAAATTCTAATAAAATCCTAAATAAATCCTAATCAAATTTGAAACAAATCTAAAAAAAATCCTAGACAAATCCTTATTTTTAAACAAATCTTAATCAAATCTTAGACAAATCTTAATCTTAAATAATTCTTAACAAATTCTATAGTAGATTGAAACTTCCATAATTGATAATCAAACCATTGATTTCAACTCAAATTTTTCACACTTCCTAATAACTAAGATTGCAATAATTACAAATATTTTTTAAAAAAATTGAACTTACCAAATAAAAGATAAATCCTAAAATCTGCTTGGATATTGATGGACATCCTTTTTAATCTTGATATTGATCTTTTGAAGCCAAAATTTCTCAATTACACTATTAAATACTTCTTAAAATTCACATATATGTTGAAAATCAAGTCCACTATTTATACACCTAAATTTTATTTCAATCTAATTGGCAAACTGCTAAAGATCTTAAAAATCTTCACTGACCTCCAAAATCCCATTTCTATGATCTCAATCCACTTGACCTTCAATAACCTTTAATCTAATAATTTAATCATGCTTAAATTTAAAACAAGCAATAAGAACAACTATAATTACATACTTACAAATTTTTACCTATAGATCTACTATCAAATCTACAAAATTCTTCCAAATATAAATTCTTTTTTATTTTACAAAACTAGATTCATCAAAAACAACCTTGATTTTGCAAAGCTCTTACAAAGTCATTATAAACTCAAATTTCTCAAAATCCATACTTAAAAAAATTCTATTAAGTCTTCTTTCAAACTTCTCTTTGTGATTTGTAAAAAAAAATCCAAAGTCATTGTAGATATATGGTTTTGTGCCTTGGGATTTGATCTCAATCTTAGTTAGCAACTCATCCTTTTCAAGTATCAATCCTTGTTTTTTTAAGGTAATTTTTGCTAAAATCAACTCCTAATCTCTTATATATATGGCTATATTCTTTAGTTTTTTAATCTATCTTATTTTGCCTTATTTATGGTCCTACAAAATAAATAGAGATCCACTTTGTAAAAAAGCAATATTTGTATGTTTAATTTTACTAACTTTTGAATATTATCTATACTTTTAAGATAATTTTTTACAATATTTTGAAATAAGATCTTTTATAATATAATATTTCTTCATTCTTTTACATATTAGTTTTCTTACATTACAACAACATGAAAATGGAGCTACAACTTGAAAGAAGTTTTTAAAAAAGATTTAGTAATAATTAATAAATTTCAAAAAATATTATATATTTTTAATTATTTTTGGTATCTTCCAATTCATGATAGTCTAGATCTTTTTAAGATCTATTATAAGACCATTATTTGAAATGATGTATTTTAAGAAATAAACTTTAGTAGTACAAAATACATATTTTTCTATCTTAGCATATAATCTTATAACTTTTAATTTTTGTACTACACAATGATTATAAAGTTTATGCTTTCTATGTTTTTAGAATAGATTTTAATATTACTAGATAACAAACAATAAGATCATCAAAAAATTCACAAAAAACATCATTTATTAGATGTTAAAAAGTAATTGGTATATTTGTACGTCTTAAAGACATGACATTATATTTGAAATGTCTAAATCTCACTTGAAATGCCTTCTTTTATTTATCTCTTTCTTTAATAAAAACTAAATTTTATGCTTCTTATAGATCTATTTTTATAAAGATCTTTATTTGATTGAATTGATCAAAAAGTCTTAAAATCAAAGATAAAAGATAATTATTATTAATAGTAATCTTATTGAATTTTTAATAGTCTATACACATTTGTAAAAATCCATCTTTTATCTTCACAAATAAGATATAAGCTTTTAGTAGAGATTTAAAGTGGCATATAAATTTCTTAGCCAAATTCTTGTTAATATATTCTTTGATTGCAACCAACTTGTCTCATAATAAAATATAGATTAATTTGAATGGTAGTTGAATTCTTTCTTGAAAGTCAATGGAATAATTATAGAGACAATGTTTTAGAAAAATATCTACATTTTTTTAAAAAATATATCTTGATAATCTTGGTATTGGCTTAGAATGATATAAAAAGTATTTTTTCCATCAAAAATGGATGTGGCATATATAACAAAAGGTGATCATTTTTTTGCAATATGTATAAAAGCTCTTGTGACTACTAATAAGACTTTGATTGTATTAGATTTATGGGTTTTTATTTGAATAATAGAATTTTGGATTAAACTATGAAAAAAATTAAGGTTACAAAAAATTTAATCTATTTGAGAGTTATTCTTTTTTAGCCACAATAATTCTAAAATGATTGAATTAGAGATAGATCTAAGTACATTAAATATTATTAGGCTGTTATGATTTTTAGTTGTTGCATTTAAAAGAAGAATTTTATAAATAATATCTCTAAGAGACAATAAATGATCATATATGATTTTTACATGTATAAAATCAGTTTTCTTAACTAAAGATATTTCTTCCTTTTGATAAAGTCTTTGTTTGTATAATAAGTTGAGGCTCTTGAATCTAACAAAGCTATAACTTTGTGATTTTTTGATCCTATATAAACTTCTATTATAAAATAAGGTGAAGAATCTAAAAAAAAAATAGAATTTTTATTAAATATTATATAAGATTTCAATAGCATAGTCCCTATTGTATCTAAAGAAATTCAATTTTTGATACCCTATTCTCTTTGGCAATCATGCTTCTTATTCTATAATTATATTACTTCTTTGGATAATATTGAGTAATGTACTTAGCTTCTCCATAATATAAGTAAAAATATTTTTGATAAAATTAAGTCTTTTCTTACTTAATAAGAGATTTGAAATGTACCATGTCAATTTACATAAGTTTTGCCTTTGATGAATAAGCTTTTAAAAACTTAAAAGTTATTGCCATGATTTGATTTATACTTTTCCAACTAAATCTTTATTCTTCATATCTTTTAAAGAGTTGATTGTTGCATTCAATAACTTAAGTAATAAATTACTCTAGTGAATTTGCTCTTGGCATCATCAATAATATATCTTTCACATTATCTTTCAATCCATATCAAAATTGATTGATAAGAGTTTTGTTATTCTAATTCACATTGCAAGTAAGGTTTTGGAATTCAACAACATATATGGTGACTAAATAAGATCTTTTTCATAAAGATACAAATTTTATTATTATTATTTTTTTTAATTACTTTCTTCAAATATGGCTATAAATATATTTAATAATAAATTCAAATTATAAAAGAGACACAAATATTTTTCTATCAAAAGTGTGAATGAGAAAAGAGGACTCTTAGATAGAAGTACACCTATAAATCCAATTTTAACAAATCCATTAAGATATTGAAAAAGATGGAACTTTAGATAGAACTTAACTTATTGTAGAAATCTTTAAAACTTTGATTTTATTCAATCAAACTTTTGTAGTATATTTTTCATTGCATCCTTCATACTTTTAGTAGCAAGACTTTTTGGATTCAATTATGAACTTAATCTACTTACTTCTCTCAATTGTATAACTTTTGGCATAGACTTTGATCTTCATTGTTAATTTTTTTTATAGGAATTGGAATACTATCTCTATAATTAGAGTTAGAATTACATGAGACTTTTATGCTAAGAGTGTTGACAAGCTTGTAAAGATCCATAATAGTTTCAAATCTATTTTCACTCTTACATAGAATAGTATCCATATTTTTTTCTTCTTTAGATAATTCAAACAAATCTACCAATAAATTAGATGAGGATGATCAGCAATAGCTAATATCAAATGAAACTTTTTAGAAAGAAGGATAGTCTACTCACTTCAAGAATAAAATCACTCTTAGAAAATTAAAATATTAATTTAAAGGTAGGTAGTCTGCAACTTTCAAATATAACAATAGAATTACAATACTTCTTAAAAAAAAAATAATCCAATAACATTCTTATTAAACTATTAAAGATATAAAATTCAAACAAATAAAAAATTTATATACTCTTTTATGACTCAAAAATTTTAGATATTTACTTTAAATTAATATAATATTAAAATTGAAATGATTATTATCAAAGATAAGAAGATTAAAGAATCTTAAAATAAGACTAAGGATTAGAGAGGCATTGATAAGAGTGAAGAAAAATTCACTCTTATCTTTATATATACTATCTATTTAAGAATTATATGGCTATATTCTATACAACCTTCAATACATGTCCAACTTGCAAGGTACATGTTTCAACTTGCAAGGCAAGTTTTTTATATGTATGCCACATAGTTAGCTTATACTACAAGCTATCAATACATGGCTAACTTTTTAGCCATATTTCAAATCTACCAATCAACTACAAACATGTGTAAAGTTGAAACCACATCTATTAAGCTTCTATGAAGCTTTTCTATAAGATTTTTTTAAATTTATCTATTTTAATTTACTTCTACTTATTCATATTATCAAGGTAATTATTAGAATAAATATATATATATATATATATATATATATGTATATATGTATGTATGTATGTAAATGTATATATATGTATGTATATATGTGTATATATATATATATATATATATATATATATATTAGATATTACATTGAAGGTTAATAATTGATTATAGTTTGGAAGTGATAGTAAAAAAAATAGTTGATTAATTTCTATAGTTGTTGTACTTATTGTCGTCTAAAAATCTATCATATAGTTTATCAAGACAAATATCCACATGTCAATAGTTTAACTATTTATTAGCATATTTGCACTACAAATGCCATATTTTTAAATAATGAATTAATGATATAAAAGACCTTAGAAGAAAAGTTTATTTCAAGTAATTAATTTTCTTAAGACTTTGATGGTTGGGCATTGAGCTTATTTGTATATGCTTTAATAAACTTCAATTCTAGCAACACACTTATCATATTTTGTCACATAGTATCCAAGTTGTATGCTTTAGATTTTATTTTAATAGATTAAGTAATTTATAAGGATTATTTTTGCTTTTGCAAAATATGATATTATAATTATATTTAAAAAAGTATCTCTTTATATATATATATATATATATATATATATATATATATATATAAGTAAATTAAAAATATTAATATTAAAAATACTTGATAATATACACAATAAATCCAACAATAATAATATGACTCAATGTCATTATAGTAGGACCATTAATAATGGCAGGCCTCAAAAAGAATGCAATAAGACAAGTGATTGTAATAGGATCTAAAAAAAATTAAAACCATGAATAATATATATTTTTTAAATTTTAGAATGTTCCATTAAAAATCTATGTAGAAACAATTCTATAACTAAAAATTCTAAGCATTGCAAAGAATTTGAAAAATATATTTTTTTAATTTAAATATTATTTTATAAAAATTACTATGTCTTTCTTAATTTTGGAAGTTTGGACTATAAAAAAAAATATTTGTACTGATGGCACAAAATTGCATGCAACTAACTTTTTAATTTTTTCTTAAAAAAATTATAATTTTTATAAACCTTTAAAAAAAACTATAAAAAGATTTTAAATCTCATCTATATCCCATTTATCTTTTTTATTTTTCTATTATTTCTATTTATAAATTTAGAACATATTTTTTGTAAGATAATATAAAAATATCATATTATAAAGAAATTTGATTGACGGAGTTTGTATCTATAGAAGAAAAAATAAATAAACTTTTTTATTGATAAGGATTCATAGAAGGTTGTCTATAGAAAGTATAAGAAATCTATTAGATCACTTGTAGATCTTTTGGAGTTATAGAATTTAGAGGTTATAGACTACATGGGATTATTTATTATTTTTCAATATCTTACAAGTACAAATGTTTTAACCACAAATAAGGCAAAAAACACAACGGTTGTATAACATGGCTTAAAAGTAATAATTGAGGTGAAAAACACCTCAATCTTATTATATTTAATATGTAGATTCTTAATTATATAAATGAGTAAAGGCAAAAATATTATCACACATATAAGCAAACTATTAGAAATGCTTAAGCAAGTTTTTGTATTAGCAAGAAGATTTTTGAAATTAGCATTGTAATAGCATTTTTGGAGAGTTTGTCAAAATAATATTGTATAGCAGTTGTGATATGAGAAATAAGACCTCTGACCAAATTGACATTAAAAATGGTCATATCTTAGCTATTTTAACATGATTTTTACAATAAGAATGTTGAATCTATCTGTTAGGCAAAATTTGCAATAAACTACAAAACCAAGTCAAATTCTCATACATGTAAGTATGTAAGATCCTCACATGATCATAAGAAGGATGCCAAATTCAAATATTATGGCAAAAAATATCACTATGAAAGAAAAAATTATCGACCAAAGTAAAAGACAAATAACCAAAGTAAAAGACAAATAGTCAAAGAACTTTAAAAAAAACTTATATTTCAAAAAAAAAATAAAAGATCTAATAAAAAATATAAACATAATATTTGAATTGCATTATTTATTACTATAGATAGTAAAATATTGTAGATCCATTTTGGTGCTCTTAAACACATAAAAAGAAATAATAACTGATTTTTAAGTTATAAAAAATTATCATTAGGCACTAAAATTTACTTAGACAAAAATATTAGATGTACTATTGAATAAAAAATAATTTGATTTTTTTTAATATAAATATTTAAAAAGATATATATGATATTTTAGATATTTTAAGATTAGTCAAGAATATTTTTTATTAGAAAAATAATAGACTAATATTAAAGAGTTAAGTATAAGACTAATATATGTCTTATGAAATAAGAAAACACTATTATTAAAGATATCAAATATAAAAAATTATATAAGTTGTTAATATCTTTGAATTAGAACAAGAAAAATTTACTTATTATAGAATAAAAAACTAAATTTAAACAAGATTGATCTCTAACATCATAATATGGTTATGAAAGACTTTTGTGTATTATGTGAAAAAAAAGTTGAAAGTTTTAAATAAGTATAAGATTTTTGAGGCTCTAATTGAAAAAAAAATGGTTGTAAATGACTTGTATCTAGATAAAACTCGAAAAAAAATTTACTTGTGTATTATTAGAGTAGAAAGAATATAAGTAGAAAACACATAGATATCAAATAGAAAAGAACTAAAATAGCCATGCCAAGTACAAAGAAGTTAGAATCTTAAATCAAGACTAATCTACAAAAAAGATATTAACGAGAATAAGAATAGTTTTATTTTTATTTCTATATGTAAATATCTTAGCTATCCTTAATAATTTTGATTAATTAGGCATTAGACCTAGATCAATATATTTAGATAATAGAAAAATCTAAGTTAATAAAATCTAGACCAAAAAAAAACTTAAACCAATAAATTTTTAATAATAGATAATCTAAATATAAATTACAATCCACAATGAATTAAGTTTTCTTAACCTACTTAAAGAATTAGATATTTAGATAGAATAATTAGATGAAGATAGTAAATTAGGTACCTAAAAAAATGACTAGCTATTTTAATTAATCAAAATTAGTATAGGTATTCAAAAAAAATATATATATATTATTTTTTTAGTCATTTCTAACTTTTTTAAATCATATATCTTATATCAATTAAACATATTATAGATTCAACTTAATATCATCCATTTCTTTGATTTTTTATACTAATATAGTAAATTTTTGTTTTAAATCAATCTATAACTATAATCAATGAAACGTCTCTAAAATTAAGATTTTAATTATTTTCTTTATTTTATTAAAATTAATATTATTAATATTATTAAATATTAGTATTAAGTTTTAGTTCAATTTATTTTGAACTCTTTAAAGTTGAACAATGTTGAAAAAAATATTTAAAGGATTTTTTATCTATTAACTTAAACTACTAAAATTTCAAAGCAGTTGTAAAATCAAAAGCAAATAAAAAAATTTATAAAGTTTATTATTATCCTAATCAATTTTTTCAAAAGATTTTTTTATTAAAACTTAAATTATTGGGCTTTGGTTTCTATAAGGCCTATAAATACTAAAGTCTTGATTGAAGATTATCAAGTAAAGCATCTAAGTTTGGACTTGACATATATTCATAAGTACCAAAGTTCAAATAATATATTTATTGAGTAGATATTTAGACCATTAGCAAAGATATATACTTAATAACATAGTCTAATCTAAAAGTCTTCCAAAACAATGTCCAAAGTCTAAACCAACAAGTATTTATTTTCTTCATTATTTTATTTTATTTATTTTCATTACATTTTTTAAACTTAATACTAGTGAATTTTTTGGAAAGAAATATCTTTTTACCAAATTAAAATCAAGGTTAATAACTACCAAGAAGGCCTTGTAAAAGCTTCTTAAAAATTACAAGACTTATGGCCTAAGCATCAAGTTGTATATTGCTTCTAATAAAGCTTATTAAGAATAAGAAACTTATGAGGTAAGTTTTAATAGCCATATGAAACATCTATAGAAAACTAAAGATTTAATCCCTATCTACAAAACTTCTTCAAAGTTTCTTAAAGACAATATTATCTATCTAAAATTTTCTATCTACTTCTATTTACTTCTATTTATTTAAGTAATCTTAGCATCTATTACACAAACTTAAGGATTTAGAAGTTGCATAGTAATAATAGTATTAAATATATATATCTAAGGTCTTGAAGTAATTTTATAAGTAATATGATATTAAAAAAAAAAAATTCTTATTAAAAAAATAGAACATTCTAACATTTAATATCAATAAGTTTGTATACAAAGAAAAGTATAGAATAAGATGACTCTCACTTCCAACACTTGTTAATTATATATGGGAGATTGAATTTGATATAGATGAACTTCATCTAAAATCATCTTCATCATATTTTATTGCATTCAATCAAATCTTAGATTCTTCTTAATCTAGCCATAATTTTCATAATTATTTTTAATCTTTTGTTATTTTTGACTATTAAAAATTTATTAAGGTTAAAGTCTAAGAGATAATGCCTAATTTTATTTTTTAAAATTTTCAACATTGATATATTATATGTTTCAATAGAATAGAATTATAAAATACAAAAATAGGATAGTGTTTGACAATGCAAGGTGTTTCTTTCAACATAAGTAAGTTTTAAATGTGAGGTAGAAAAAAGCCATAAATATAGCAATAGATGTTCTTATTTGGATTTTAAACATAACTATAGAAGATAAAATATTTGAAGAATTCAAGTATAAAACATTTGATATAATTTTTTTTCATTATAATATCTATGTGCATATTTGAAAAGAATAATAATAATAAATAAATAAACAAATATTGATGGCATATTCTTGACTAAGTTTATTAGCAAAATAAAAAGTATTTGATGAATAAAAATATTTATATTTTCTTCTAAGTACCTTATATTTTTACAATGTATGCCACATGCTTTTTATACATATATTGATAAATTAGTTACTATTATTAAAGCTATGAGAAGAGATAATACTTAAAAGTAAAATACTCTAATAGATTTAGAGTACTAAAATCTCATAAAAAGCAAGACTTAGATTTTGACACCTATATTAGTTAATAAAAAATCAATTTGTTGCAAATAAATATTTAAGATCAAATATAATATAAATAGCTTAGTAGAGTGCTATAAAATAAGATTAATTTTAGATGATTGTTCTTAAAACAGAGATATTGATTTTAATAAGACTTTTGTTCTAGTAACAAAGTTGATCTTAATTTGTACACATTTTTGCACTAGAAGCACTTAAAGATTTAGTTCATCAAATGACAGCAAAGACAAAAAAAAATTGAATGGAAATATTATAGAAGATTTTAATATGAACCAACATATTGGCTATGTATTAAAATATAAAGAATATTTTGTCTAAAACTTTTAAAAATGATATATGGACTAAAAGAAAATTTAAGGACATTGTACATGAAGATAAATGAAAGCTTTGCTTCACAAAGTTTGAAGAAAAATAATGCAAATCCAAACCTTTGTAATATAATGAATAATGTGGATTTATTATTATTACACTTTGTGTGGATGACTTGATTATAATTTGCAATAACAAACAAACCTTTTTAAAATATATATAATCATTTAGCCGTAAGATTTGGAATAAAAGATTTTGAATGAAGAATATCAAAGAAATTTACTATATCTTGGATGTATAGATAATAGAAATTAGGAAAAACTTACAATTTATTCCAATCAGCAATACTATTCAAAAAACCTACTTAAAAGGTTTTGCATAGAAGATTGCAAATCTTTGGTTCCAACTTTGGATACTAATAGAAAATTGTCAATAAATACAAATTTTTTTATTTTTAAAGATGTTAAAATAATGAAGGATAATTTTATCAAAGCATAGTGGTAGTATAGTATATGCAATGAATTGCACTTAAGTTGATATTGCATATAGAGTGGGAGTTCTTAATCATAACATAGCAAATTATTAATTACAATATTTAATAGTATTTAAGCCAATTTTGCAATATCTCAAAGGAATATTAAATCATGTGCTATAATTTCATAGAAGTTCTTTGAATTTGCACATTGTTAGATACTTTAATGCAAATTACATGCAAGATATTGACACTTGAACTTCTACTACTTGCTATAACTTTATATTGGCTAGTTGTGCAATCAATTGGACTATTGAAATGCAACCAATAGTTGTATTGTCTACCACTAAAGTGGAGTATATGGCGATTACTCATGTAACAAAAAAAATAATCTAGCTTTATAAATTATTCTAAGATATTGGATTTTTATGTGAAAGTCCTACAATTATTTTTGGTGATAAATAGAGTAGTAATCTATACTAACTTTTGTGATTTTTTATTAAATATTATAAAAAATATTATTATTTTAATTTATTAAATATTTATTTTATGATTTTTAAGCATCTAAAATTCTAAAATTAATTATAATATATATTAGAAATCATGAAATATATATATACATACATATGTATGTATGTATATACACATATAAAAATCATTTTAAATTTTAAAAAGCCCAAAAAAAATTAACACAAATAAAGTATTAAGATATTATCATTTAAATATAGTTTGATATAATTAAATAACCAATTTAACATCCATAAAAATTAAAATAAATATATCTCTAGTATGTATGTATATATATATATATATATATATATACGCAATTTTTGTGAGAGATAGTGTTTTGTGCCTAAAAATAAAATAAATTTTGATAGTTTTCAAATACATAAATTTAGATCTAATAATTTCTAATACAAATTTTTAATGATGTTTCATTCACACCACTCGAGGACCGACCGACCATTCACACGCAGCACCTAGACAGGCACAGGCACACACACACATTTCCTACTACTCTTCAGTCACATCACACTCCGTCGTGATCCACTTTATGAGCGAACGTGCTGTCGGGGTAGAACGCCAATTTGCGTTCGGTGCGCTTAACAGGCTTTTGTTACAAAACTTCACAGCAAGCTTATGTCGCAAGTCGGGAAGATCGGCCCCGCAGATCGAGGACGTCGCCTGGACATGACAGGGCGATGTGGATATGATCCCTGTTTGCCGCTACATGGTGGTGACCGCAGGTGCCGCCATGTGGAACCAACACAAGATGGCTTCTCAAAGTGACAGAAGACAGGGCGGGTACGATCCCGTGCCCTCCACGGCACCACGCCTACTCTCCCTCCCCTAACACTGCTGGGCCCTACCTAACGCCTCCCTCCACACGCAAGCGTCGAGCTACTGGTATTCTCTGCTCTCCTCTGCTCTGTCCTGCTGTGGCGTGCTGCTCCCCCTTGCGAACTCGACATCGCCCACTCCTCAAAATACACACGCACACACACTCGCGCTGCGTCGTGGATTTCCTCGCTGCCGCCTTCTGCTTCTTCTTCGTCTCCTTCATCGACCTTCCAGAAATGCCGTGGTAGCCGGCACTCGCCAGTACCGGTCCCCCCCCCCCCCCGGGCCGAGAATGTTCTATTCAGATCCTTGGCTCTTACGTGGCTGGCCACATCGACAAATCTACGGGGTGGCGATTGCCACGCTGGTAATTTGCTTTGGAGGTAGTTCGCGTGATTGAAGTGTGATGGCTCTCGTGTAATAATACTATCCTACACGTGTATTAATGATAGTAAGGCAAAGTTGTAAAATCTTTACTACCTTTGTGTTTCATTTCTTAATCACATTTGAATAATTTTGTATAAGAAGTGACCAAAGTCCAATGATGCATGAGATTCTTATTATGTGAGACTTTGCAACTTTTTCATGTTTTCTTTATTACTTTTCTCTTTTCCTACATATGTAAGTATATATTAGTGTGAAATCATAACCCATGAATTTCTCACTTTTTTTTATAATTAAAATGAAAGCTATCCTGCTTAATTTTTTGTTGCTATTGTTTAAATTTTTCTAACCTGTTCTTTGTGTATGACAATTCAAAGTAGAAAAGGCTTTCAAAGTATAAGCAAAACAGTGTAAGATTTATATTTTTATCTTTATTTTTAAATAGGTTCTAAAAGATGGCAGTAATATATATATATATATATATATATATTACTGTTCTTCATGTGGTTAATTTAAATTCAAATATTTCCTCTAAATAAGCAATTTTCAAGTGAGTACCAATAATTTTGTGTTACAATACATGTATGCATATTTATTTATTTCTTCATTGTATTTTGTATGATGTTTTGGAGATTGAAGATTTCTTTGTATATGTTATTAAATTCACTTTGTAGATTTGATGCAACCAAGTTTTAATGTAAGAAAGGTAGATTCTAATAGATTTCCATATAATTGTTTTGCAACATCTTAATTAACACTTTTTAGAATTTATATTTTTACAATTACATGTACATTGCCAAGATTTCTAACACCATATAGGGAAATTTGATATATTATGAATGTTTGATTACAAACATAAATATAAAATTTAAATAATTACACATACTAAATATTTCATAGATTGACATAGACCAAAAGTCTTGCATATTTATCAAATGTTCTACAATATTGTCAATTATAAATATTTTCTATCTATGTATCTTGTAACACCAAATTTAAAATCTACAAAGTTAGATTAAAGATCTCATATTACTATCCATTCCTTAATTACATATTTGATTCCTTGAATATTTTATTGATTCTCAATTGGCACATGATGTATTTATATGATATACAAACAAAAAAGTATTTATTGTTATTGTGTTTTTTATTAATAGTGAAGTTAGGTTAATACATTTTTTATTTTAAAAATAATTATATTAAATTATTATGGTTGATATGAAGAAGAGTTGTATTAATTCATTTTAATTTTTATCACTACTACTAATATTTATTGTCAAAATAATAATAATAATAATAATAAATTTTAATGATCTTTGATATTTGAAAAAGAATTGATAAACCAAAAAAATAAAATAACATAGGTTATTAGATAGAATAGAAAATATTGTGGTTTTAAAACCAAATATATTATCAATTTTTTAATTCTATATATATATATATATATATATATAGATAGATATAGACACATATCAACTTAAACTTTTAAAATAAATCATCAAATAAATCATGATATGATGTGAACTTATTGACAATCCACAAAATAATTTTAGAACGTATGTAGATTTAAATTTCAATATATTCATTTTTTAACTAAAAAACTAGTTATATTAAATACTTAAACAATAAAAATTAATACAAGTTTTTGTTACATTGATACCTTCAAAATACCTTTATAATTCCATCACAATTAACAAAAACCACATATCCTAGACTTTAATACAAGATTCAGTTTGTTAATACATGATTCAATTCTTTTCATAGTCTTATAATAGTTAGACGTCATTATCTTATTAATTAGAAAAAAATATATTCTCAAAATATGTTGATTAATAATATTTACATACTATGCTTTTAAGTATATTATAATATATTTGTGTAATTTTTGGTATTGTTTTTAAATTCAAAAGTTCAAACTTAAGACCAAATATATGTAATTTATATTCTTTTATAGTAAATTCTAAATAAGCATGTTAAAAAAGTGAATTATGTTATTTAAAATAGAATCTCACTTAAACGCTTTATTTAAATCAAATTAATTTTAAATTATTACTCGTTTATTTCAATGATATTCTATAGGATTCTTAAAATTATGTACAAAATATTTTGATTCACGGATTGTAATTGGAATATAGTAAGAAGTAATATTCTAATACAACACAAGTAGCATCTAAAGACCAAAATAATTTATATTTTATTGATCATATTTTGTTAGTCATGTTATAATGAATTAGATTTTTTAAAGTAATGTGATATATATGTATATAGATAGGTAGATAGAGACCATGCTATTATCTAAAAATTTTGTCATTTTATTTTTAAATATTAAATATACAGACATCTATTACTTATAAGAATCTAAAAATGTACTTTAATATATTGAATTTATTTATTTTTGAATCTTGAATTTTATACATACACATGACGAGTTTTTTTTTTTTGAAAAAATATAATGAAATTTCACTCAAATGATTTATCTTCCTTCTTACATTTGCACCAAGTTAATCATGGTTTGGATGGCTTCAAAAAAATATATTTTCCTTCTTTTTTTTCTTTTTAAATAATGGCATGTTTATTGAAGAATATATCAAGTGATGTGTTTGTTTTTATTTCCTCTAATTGAAGAATGACAACAAAAAGATGTTGTATATAAAATTCGATTATCACAACTAATAAAAAAATTAATATTGAATTTGTGCTGTGTACTAATATTTATATAAAGGACTGTAAATAAAAATTTTAATTTTAGAAAAATATTATAATGAAAAATAATTTTGTAAGTATGTATTGTCTAAATTGGATTTTTTCTTTTTTTCTTTTTTATTAATATTTGGGTGAAATTATGAGTAGGAAAATGATGGTTTGGACTCTTTGTTTAGAAGTGATACAAAAATAAAGGCGTTAATAGGTTTTCGAAATTGAAATTAAGGAATACCTTTGTTTTGGGATGGTTATTGTAGTTTAATAAACTCAGAAATTCAAGTTCCATATGAGTATCCAGAATTTCTTAAGTACTTTGATTTGTGCTTGATTAGAAACATGATTTTAGATTAGTTGGCCATACTTCTTTCGTATTTATCAAATTAGAAAAAAAATAAATGGCACTGATTAGATATATCACACATTGCATTAACAAGAAAATGATACCAATTAATAAATAAATAAATAAATAAATAAATAAATAATAGTATAACAAGTAAAAGATATTATAATTATTATAAATGTAAAATGCAATATATTTGAAAATGTATTTCGTAAATAAGAATATTTTTTTAAATTATATAAAAAAATAAGCATGCAACCAATTAGGAATATATTGAGAATTTAGATTTATAATATTAAAATTTTGGTTTAAATTATATAAAATGCATTAACAATAGAGAAAATATGTGAACAGTATTTTGAAAGAAGTAAGGATGCATGTTGCTTCTAAAACATCATAGACATTATTATACCAATTTTTTTATTAAGTTCAAAGAGTAATTTATTTGTAATAATTATACTTTAAAAAAGATTCACGCTTCTAAAATCAGCAAAAAAATCACAGAATAGCTCATATATTATTAAGAGATTTAGAACGAAAAATAAAATCAAAACAAAATAAAATTTATATTTTTTTTATAATTTCAATCATTTCATATTGTAATTGAATCAAAATCATTCTAAAAATAATTAAAATATATGGATGTTTCATCACCAAAGAATTTGAAAATTTGAAAATATATAAATTATGAGATTAAAAATATAATTGTGTATTCTATTTTATGTAGGTTGAGGGTATATGATGTGCATAAAGGTATAAAAGGAAAGTCAAAAACTTAAAAATATACACTAATTAATTGTGTTAATATTCATTTGATTGAAAATTTTACTTAAAATTTATAATTTTAGCAAACTAGGTGTTATGTTAAATGTCTCTTTTACTCCAATTTAGTAAAATAATTTTAAAAAATTACTTCAAAAAAACTATTCCATCATTGAAAGTATTGGATACAATTTCATCATCTAAATTATACATCTTTAAAATGTTTTCGTTCAATCTGTAAAAATATGTAAACCCTATGGAGGTGCTGAAACGAATGAATAAACGGGTGGACTGATGAGTGAATTCTGTGGAGATCATGAGGAAAAAGCGGTGAAGAATGAGACCTGCGAGGGGCAGCAGGACGGGCAGGGATCACGGAGCGGGCAGACGGGCCGACGGGCAGAAGGAGGGGACCCCGCCAACGACGAGGTCAGCAAGTGGGGGGGGAGGGATCTCATCTGCAAGAGCGCGGAAGCTCAGGGGGTTCGAGGCCCCATAGCCAGACTTGGCCCCTAAAGCCACGAATCAAGGGGAAGGGGCCCCGTCACCACGGAGCCTCAATCAAGAGGGAAGAAGAAATATAAGCTCCACGCGCGCTTCGCATGCATCTACCACTTCCTCTTCTTCTTCGTTTTCTACGTCTTTCTGTCTGTCTGTCTATATTGTATTGTTTGCTTGCCTTGCTCGTTTGTGTCATCTTCTCCGCCTTCAAATTCACTATGGCAACTTCTGGATGCGGCAAGCCCGGTTGCCCCTGCGGCAGCGACTGCCAATGCAACTCTGGATGCTCGTGAGTGCTCTCCTTCACTCGGCTTCAGTCGGTGTGTTATGTTGTGTTATTATTTATTTATTTATTTATTTTGGTCGTCTGTTGTGTGTGAATTGGGGATTCTTTGTCCGGTTGAGGACAGGAGTTCTTTGACCGATGAGAGATTGGATTGGGGCTCGGGGCTTGGGGGTGACGGTGAGACCACATGCAGTCGAATACTGGAGCCTGTTATGGATTTCGCGGCTTTTACAACATAATCGATTTCAATTATAGCCTTTGGCCTCTTCTTTCTTTTCGTGTATAGTTAAAAGTTGCTCTCAGCGGAGATGTCTTCGAGGTTGTTGGACACCGTGGAGCAGATATAGGGTTGTTGTTGAGATGTTGAGTACCGGTAGGTTGCTTGTTGTAGACTTGCGATCATTAGTACGTTGAAGAGCGGTTGTAACCAAATTAGAGCGACTGAAACTATGCTTCTGATCTGCTACATCGAGTGTGATAGAGGTTTAACTGGTGTTTTTTTGTTGTATGATTCTCCAGGTGCTGCAGGACTTTGGTGAAGTAAGTTTCGTGTCCTCTCTGCTCTTTTACTAGCAGAAATTGTGTTTAAAAATGCATTATTAGGATGAGTCTAGTGTTCGTCAAGTGTGACTTAATTTGCACCTGCAACAGCCTTGAGCATGATCTATAAATACTGAAGTCTGTGCTGATGTGTTCCTACCAACAGCTTCAACGCAGAGAATGATTGCAAGTGCGGCCCCAACTGCAACTGCGCCGACTGCGCATGCCACAAGTGAGCCATCGATTTGGCTGCCTTAGTGAGGCGACTCCCTTGCGAAGACACGGGGTAGATGCTTCAGGCGGGAAGGGTAGTCCTGCTGGATTTCTTACATCTTTGCAGATTATCATGAAAAATCCCCCAAAAAATAGCATGACTATCCGTGTTGGGTTGCACAAGGATATGATAGAGGCAGTTATGTTTTAATAATTTGTTGCGGACCCATGCTGGTTCCTCGCTACTGTTGTGTATCCAAGTGTTTACAACTGATGAATTGGCATATCGTGTGATTTTTGTGTCTAGCTGGTGCTTCCGTGTTCGTGCGAGGTTTTACTTTTCTGCCTGCTGTGTCGTAGAAAGCTGCTACATATGGATGGTTTTTACATGTGTCTGCTACATTTCTCTCTAATCCGTTCGCGACTGTTCGACACTATCTTCGAGATGTGCTGTTGCTCTCTTAGTAGTTTTGTAATGAAATCGTCCATTCATGACACAGTGAACGCAATAGTCCATCATTTGCGTGCAAAATTACATTCTGAGTGCTCTCTTCTAAGTTAGCATTACGTCTAAGTTTCATCCTCCACGAAGTAGCTTGGATCTCCTAGCTTATTCTAGTACCGAATTTAAATGGCCCCGAATATGTAGATGGTAGCTTGATTCATCGTATCGTCCACTCAGGTATGTTATCTTCACTCAGATCTGTAAGAGTTTATCTCCTTACTCTGTCCTGTGGACACATGCACAGTCTTCCGTCTTGAATTATAATATCTCATACACCGTAATTGTGTCGCTCATGCATGTGCAGATATTATCTATCAGTAATTAATTCGTCATTTGTTAGGCACGTACTCCGAAAATTATTCCTATCCTAATCCGAATGATCAAGGGCTGACGATGCTTGAAATCAGAAGTCCAATAGAATCTTCCAATTCTTGGGTAGTTTCAACAGTGGTTTCGAAGCACGAGATTTTTTGTTAGAGAATAGGATATGCTTGGGTCGGATATAGATCAGAGATGTTTTCGTAAACACTCATTGGTGCACCTGGTCATCAATGAATCAATGACTGCTGCTCAGGGAACGATCTTAAACCGGATATCTGTAACATCATTGCTGTTCAAGCTTGCAATTCATTTTGCTCTTGGAGATTGGAACTTAGGGCCCGTCTCGTTAGGGTTGTGACCAGGAAGATTGGAGAAATGGAGCGAGGCTTTGGTGTACTTCCACATTCTGACTACAATGTAGCCAGCCATGGTTGACCATCTGATCATGATGCTATCGGAGTCTCACGGCGTTTACTTAACTGCATGCCACTCTGTCGAAAGAGGAAGGACTCCTGAGGGTGAGAGCTGGTGACGACAGCCCCACCTCGTTACTTTCATGCGCTCTTGCACCCGTAGGCTTTTGTAGTCGTCCAACATCATACTTGCTTTTGGCATTGCAACTACCTGACATCAAATCGTAATGTTGCACAATCGTGCCCGATGCGTTGAGACCAGGCCCGCAAACTGGTCTGGTTTTGAAGCCCCTCAGAAAGGCGTAGATTAACTGATTCTAGCACTTGCTGATTAAGTGGTTGCATTATCTTCATTGGACCCTTTGATCGGGTTCAATCATGGAGCAATTGAGTTGGCTTGAGGAAAAAGACCATTGGCCGAGTGCCTGATCGTCAGCACATGCCAGTGTTCTTGCATGGATGTAGAAGCTGGGTAATCGAATCCATTATTCATGCAATAAACAAGGTTTTTGATTTTTGCATATTCAAAGGTCTATGTGGTTTGTTTGCAAAGCTATGTCTAGTAGAAGATAACACTGTAGCAACAATTTTAGATCGTCCTCTGTTACTTCCGTTCCTGTCCTCCTCACTCAGGATCATCTGACTATAAATATGTACCTATCCTTTCTTATTAATCAAGTGAGTGTGTCATTATGGTTAGTAAGAGCTTGAGAGCTCTGGTGCCTGAATTCTCACATGGTATCAGAGCTAGTTATGTAGTTCCTTTCCTTGAGTATTCTCCCAAGCACTTGGTATCTTCCTTCCTAGAGGTCTCTGCTTACTTTCCAGACAAATTATCAGAAATTATTTCACATTTGTCTCCTTACTTGGATTCACTTTATTCTCTTCACTTGCATTTTCTTTGCTCAAAATTCCTCCCATCCAAATTCTATACGAGGTAGTTTAGACACTTTACTTCAACATTGATAAATTAGGTTGGTCCATTGGATAGCAAGATGTTAGAATTGTTAGACAACATCATTATTGAGAAGAATCTCTTTCATGGAAATAATTACAAAGAGTGAGCCTCGACAATGTAAAGTGTATTTCATGGAAAAGACTTGCTGTGCATTGTTTACACTATACCTATAGAATAGAATGCAACACCATTAATATTAATATTAGACAACAAAAGCAAGCAGCTTGCTAGAGACAATGATATCAAATTGATAACCATCAAATTGGATTTTTAGAAAAGAAAGAGTGAAAAAGCAACATCTTATCCCAAATTAGCCATCAACAACTCTATTGGCCCTCAAATCAAAGATATGGAAGACTCAAAAGAGACATGGTTGTAATTACAAAGAATCTTTTAAACTACTATCGTTATTGATGCAATAGTTGTCTTAAATAAATAAGAATCTCTTTGCATGAATGAAAATCAAAATATAGCCAAATTTAATATCATCTATATATTTTATTGTTAAAAAGATGAAAGAGATAGGACAACCATAGAATGATGTGGCTATTATTTACAAAATACTCAATTATTTGTTTATTTAATTTATAAATCTTACATAACTCTTGCAAAATAAAAATGAGATATTAAGCTTGGATAAACTTAGCAATCAATTAAAGATAGAAGAGAGTAATATAAAACTACATAATAACTCTAATTCAATACCAAAAGAAGAGCTTGATATGTAACTCCAATATGTAACTAACAAAAATCAATTTTGAGAGAGTTATGGTAGTCTAGATACTTCAATCTACATCCAACAACATTGATATATCTACTAAGTATTATATGATACTTTAGAGGAATTTCACCCAAAAAATGACATTAAGACTAACTTATTAATTAACCACTACATATGTTTATATATCATCGATGTAATAAAGAACACAACCATATCTCAAGGAATTATATAATATCAACCTCTATATAAATAATAAATTTTAATTTAGTATAATTTAGGGCTAATTATATCTTAGTATCATGAATATATATATATATATATATATTCTAATAATTATTTAGATAATATGAATAAAAAGAAATAAATTAAAATAAATAAATTTGATAATATCTTATAGAAAAGCTTCTTAGAAGGTTCATAGACACGGCTCTGATTTTATACATATTTATAGTTGATTAATAGGTTAGAAACTTGACCAACAAATTAACCAAATATTATATATGTTGACAAGTTGTGATACAAGCTAATTATGTTGTGTATATGTATATATATATATATATATATAGAAAGCTTGGCTTATAAGTTAAAACATATATCTTATAAGTTGGATATGTATTAGAGGTCGTATAGAACGTCACCATATAGCTCTTAAATAAATAGTATATATGGAGGCATAAATGAAGCCTTTTTTACTTTCATCAATGCCTTTCTAATATTTAGCGTCATTTTAAGACTTTCTAGCTTTTGATAATAGCTATTTGAGTTTAAAATTATACCATCTTTGAGCAATTTTTTTAGTATCTATCTTTTAGTACTATCTTTAGTATATTTGATATCAAATATTATTAAATTCTAAAATCTTACTTGCAATATGGTTTTGAATAACAAAGAACTTATCAATCAATTTTAGTATGGATTAAAAGATAATTTTAAAATTTCATAATCAACAATACTAAGAGCAAACTCATTGGAGCAATTTATTATTCAAGCCATTGCATGCAACAATCAATTCTTTGAAAGATGCCAAAAATAAAGATTTGATTGAACAAGTAGAAGTCAAATTATAGCAATAACTTCTAAGTTTGTAAAATCTCATTCATCAAGACTGAAATCTATGCAAAGTAACATAGTGTCATATTATAACATAACTATTAGGTGAAAAAGGAAAAAAAAAGTTATAATATAGAAGAGTATAAATAAAAATATTTTAGCAAATCATCTTAAAAATTTAGATAATAGACAAAGAAGTAATAAAAATTAATAAGTATTAAGATTGCTTTCTTAAAAAAAAAGATCTATTTACTTTATATGGCCTTAAATAAGACAAAATAAAGTAGAATAAGTAAATAAATCATATAAATATTTAAAAAAAAATTTAAGAATAGGTTTAGTAAAAAACTATTTAAAAATACTAAAAATTGATACTTGAAGAAGATTAATTGTGAATATAGATCAAAATTAGACCTTGATGCACAAAATTGAATACCTATAGCAATTCCAAGGTTCTTTGGTTGATCAATAATTTACAATCTTTTTAAGACAGTAAAAGAGTCTCTATAGCTTAGAAGGTAAAATTCCTAATCAACCTTCAACCTACTAACTATTAAGACAAGAAAATTAACTAAGAGGCTTTTATAAAAGTCATGTTTAAATATCTTGAATTATTATTGAACCAAGATAATTAGATATTAATTAGAAATTCAATTTCAATTATATTTTCACTATATAGTCATATCACATCACAACATCATACATGTTTGCACCATTAGGTAATCCAATAGCATATAAGTATCTTTATCAAAAAGCATCTATGTCAAGCTTGCCTTGATATTTAATAAACTACAAGTCAAATTAGAAAGTACATGACTAGATTGCAAATCCCTCATCTAAGAGCAATACAAATAATTTTATGGTACATCAAAGAAACATGGATCTATGGAGTTTTATATAAGAAATCAAGATTATCTCATATTTTTAGTTTTGTGGACAATGACTTGGCAAGGAATATCAAAGGTGTTCTACCTACTACAAGTTTTGTTTTTTTTCTTAGCAATAGATTGATAATGTGGATGTCAAAAAAGCAATCAAGTGTTGCATTATCTTCCATAGAAGCCAATTATGTGGCTATTTCATCACCTTGATATAAAAGCCACTAGTTAAAAATACTTACCATTGACTTATGAATGATTATTAAATAGTCAATTTTTATAAATTACAATAATAAAGCTTATATGAAGATAGCAAAAAATTCCAAGATTACTCCATGCAACAAACATAATTCAACTTCTTTCTATTATACAAAGAAAAAATTGGAACAACAAGAGATATATCTAAATTATATATCAATAATTAAATAAATTACTATTTTATTTATAAAGTATTTGATAAAAGGTTTATTTGAAAAATTTAGAGAAAAAATAATAAAAATAAGCTTTAAAAAGTCTTATGAGAATCTATTTTAAAAAAACAAAATTAAAACACTAAATTTTCTATTGCTTTATTCTTTTTACTTTGTAATTTATTAGCATAGTTATATGTAATTTTTACTTTCTATGTCCAAAATAATCATTGATAAAATATGATTAATATCTATCAATTAAAAAAAATTAACAATCTTAAAACCTAAAATCCTAATGTCTAAGTAATACTCAGCCTCTTTATACTTTTTGAAATTCTTAAGCTTTATGTTGTTGAAGCCATTTACTTGAACTTTGCAATTTTACCAAGAGAAATGGATATTAGGATGATAGCCTTGTCAAATGGCATAATATTTTCTAATGTTGGGCAATAGCAATAAACTCTCAATATGACAAACAACACATTGATTTAGATATGATTGCACATAATATTTTATAATGTTGGGCAATAGCAATAAACTCTCAACATGACAAACAATACATTGATTTAGATATGATTGCACAACAAAGGTTAAAACTTGTACATTATTCCTTGTAGTGGCAATTACATCAACAAAAACATCTTAGTCATCTCTAACATGATAATATGATAATGTCTATCAAAAAGGCAAGCATAAAAAAGAAGAAATAAATATGACAATCACAAAGATAACAAGCAATAAAATCTCCACATGAAAGAAATCCAAAACATAGATATTAACAAACCTTTTGTCAAGTAATTATAGAAATAGGAAATATAGCTATATATAATTTTAGTTTTTGGAGTATAATTAGAATTAGAACTCACCACAATTAGAGAATCCAACTATAGTTGGAGATCCTTCACAAATTGCATAGGAATCAACTTCACTTGCAACATTGCTTCGGAGACATTATCCTAAAGCAAACAAGATGGGAGTATGAGGGGAAAAACAAGTTCTTTTAAACTCTACTTCGCTCTCAAGAATCTATGCTCCAAAAGCTAGAGTCATTGATCAACAATTCTCAAAATTGTTTTACAATGAGAGAAGGTGTTAGAAGATAATATTGTAGCAACAGTTTTAGATCCTCCTCTGTTACATCCATTCCAATACACCTCACTGAGGATCACTTGAGTAAAAATATGTACCTCTCTTTTCTTATTAATCAAGTGAATGTGTTCTTTATGGTTAGTAAAACTTGAGAGCTCTAGTGTGTGAATTCTCATGTGTGCATTATTGGTTTGTAGATGATTCTGATAGAACCTGTTGGAAGGGTAGGTTTAGCAACAAGTTCTCCCACTAGACTGTACTTTCATTGATACAGGTGGGCATGACTTTTGTGGTTCTGCAAAAAGGAAGATGTAACTGAACTTAGGCCAAAAGCCTGAGATTGATAAGCCATGGCCCCTATTCATTTTCAGCTCTAGACACCCCATAACAATTGTTTTATAGAAGAATGAAAGTTATAAGCTGCCACACAAATTTATATGATGGGGAGGATTTCATCCATGAGACACCTCCACCTACAGGTAGACAAAGGACGCAAACAAGTTCTTTCACTAGCAAATTTTTTGCTTTTGTTTATCAACTGGACTATTAACTTTTCTTCACATGGAGATTTCTATGAAGTGGAAACGTCTCTAATGTTAGAAATTAATCGAAATCCAAATAAATTAATTGATGTGCTCAACTGCATGGATTTCAATTTATTTATTAGATATACATAGAAAGACAGTGAATTATCTTATTATTTACCTTTGTAAGACAATGATTAATCAGTCAAAAGTTTTTATTGTCTTGATTGTTGCATTAAAACTACACAAGATTAAAATATTAAAATACTTGGTACAACTATGATGATCAGATTATATTATTAACAACAAATGTCTTTTATTATTGTATATTTAATTGATATTAGTTAATTAAAAAAATAAATAAGTTATAAAAATAAACTTACAAACTTATGTTCAATTAATGAAAATTTAAGTCAGAGTTAAATAATTTTTATATTATATTTTTACAGGGAAAATAAAGAAGATATTAAAATATTGCATGAATGAGTTATCAAAACGTAATTTAACAATATTTGTTAAATAATTTTGTAAATAAGATAATATGAATCACATTTTAAAGATTATGTGTATGAAAATTAAACTTGATTTTTGACATCTAGAAATTATATTTGAAATCACAAGTATCAATCATTGGAGTTTTAAGATGATTGAAGTTTGAATATTTTTTAGTTACAATTGCTTCTGTTTATAATTGTAAGACTCAAATATAAAATTACAAGGTTAAGGTATTTTTCTACTCATTTTTTTCATAATAGTACATAAATTATACAAAAAGAAGAATGTGATATTCCTGTCTTCCTCTCATCTGGTAATTGGAATTTTCATCAAAGTAACACATGTTCTTCAATTCAACACTAAAAAACAATTACCTATACAAAAAAAAAAAAAAAAAAAAAAAAAATCCAACCCAATGATACTGATATTTATATTTTTCCCTTGCTGTTTACCTTTACTGTGGCCATGTCGCCCATATTGCAAAACCATGTCAATGTTTTACCTCCATTAATTTATCACCCTTGAAGAATTGAATATAAACGAATAAAAAAGTTGCAATACATTCACATATTTGCTCACATGAATAAATAAAAGGCCTTGGCCAGAGTGCACACCTCATTCTTTTATTCAATTACGTCAAAACTAAAGGTACAATGACTAACCAGGCATACAAAACTAAAAATGAAATAAAAACTTATAGACTTCATCATCTAAAACTTGGATTTTAGATCTGTTATTCAGAATTATTCTCATTATTCAGAATTTGGGTTTTAAAGAGACCGCAATTCAGTTCCCATGAAACCATTAGGATTTACTCATTCTCACCGATTACCAAAGAAAGGGGCCATCTGCCTCCCTGTTGCGGTGTGAACAGAGGTTACACCCACTAATTTCAATTTATTAACCGAAAAAAAAGCTTTAGAACACGTAATACAGTTTCGTCACAGAACGGCCATACCGCTGATGATGTTCCATTTCGGAACTGTCGAGCCCTAAAACACTGCACGTCCAACAGCACTAAGAGGCGCTGGAGCAACTCAAGAGTCCTCTTTTCAGCGTTTTGCACCTCCCCTCGCGTCGTCGGACGTGGGCTTCGCTGCTTGTCAAGCCAGCTCGACCACCATGGCGGAGCAGGTACGATTTCTCTTTGCTCGGCTATAGCTTAGGGTTGTGTAGTTTTGTCCCTGAACAACGTCATGAGGCGGTAGTTGGGAGTATGCTGTGTATTAGACTCTAGGGTTTCGGTTCAGTACTGTCATCTCGATGTTGTTGTCTCATTTAGTCTTATGTTTCTGCTGGCTTCTATTTCGTTTTGCAGACTGAGAAGTCGTTCTTGAAGCAGCCCAAGGTCTTCCTCAGGTGGTATTTCGTTCCACTAACCCCCCCCCCTTTTTTTTCATTACCTCCATGTGCCGTTTTTCGTCGTTGGAGATCGCTGTCGTTGTGGAGATCATGTATTGAGCGGCATGCTTGTTTTTTTCTGTATATAGCACCAAGGCTTCTGCTAAAGGGAAGGCAGCAGGGAAGGCTGGTACCCGCTTCTGGAAGAACGTCGGTCTCGGTTTCAAGACTCCCCGTGAAGCAATTGAAGGTACGGATATGTGTTCAAGATCTCGTGCATACCAGTCTTGTCACCTGTCTCAATGATCTAATTTAGAGATCTCCCTCGGAGATTGTGATAAGTGCTTGGTTTCCACACCCTTCGGATTTTTTTTAGTATCCCACATTTTCCGTTGTTTTTGCAAGCCACGCTCTGATCATTTTGGTTTTGTTGTAATCCTACTATAGCAAGTGAATTAAAACGGTCTCTGGAGGTAGTCCCGGCTATTCCTTTATAATCCCGATGTATTTTTCTTATGAACAGAGCGCAGGCAGGTGTTCGGGTTCAACCCAGGCTATGTGACTTAATATTCTCCATCATTACTTATATCTGTGAACTACTCCTCTCCTGCAGGCACCTACATTGACAAGAAGTGCCCATTCACCGGAGATGTGTCCATTCGCGGCCGCATTCTCACCGGAACCGTGAACTGCACAAAAATGACTCGCACTATTACTATCCGACGGGATTACCTCCACTTCGTCAGGAAGTACCAAAGGTGACCTTGTCTAGCAATTAACTCGCTTAGAATTCAGTGCTACCGATTTCAGGATAGGAGTGTAGGGGAGAGTTGTACGTTGGTGCATTGGCAGACTATATTTTCTTTTTTTTATATTTTTAAACATCCTCAATAGTGTTTTCTGTCGAGTAATGGATGAGTTTCCTGCAGGTACGAGAAGAGACATTCAAACCTGGCTGCTCACGTCTCTCCTGCTTTCCGTGTGAAAGAGGGCGACAAGGTCATTATTGGCCAATGCAGGTAAGGCTTAATTTTGTTTGTTTGAAAGCGCGTACCAGAGACACAAAATTGAATGAATATTAGTTTCCTATTCCATGTGTTGTAGAATGTGTCTTCTTTGTATGATTGAATGAAGTTCTTTGCAACTACTGATTTATATTTTGAGTACTCCTAAGTACCTGTTTGTCCGTCCGTACACCGACCTAACCAATTGTTCTGACTATTCGTAGGCCTCTTTCGAAGACTGTGAGATTCAACGTCTTGAAGGTCATTCCCATGGGCGCATCAGACGGAGGGAACAAGAAGGTGTTTACTGCCGTATAGAGCCAGTGTGCTAGATGGGGATCTAATGTAGTTTGCCCGAGCAATGGGCGAGGACCTATTTTAGCCGCATGTTTCACATTATGCAAATGAGAATTTTTTTCGCTTCCTACGATGTTTCTCTCAAAGTCTATCCAATCACTGTTAAGTCGTTTTTCATACCCATTTGGACCATATGGATTGAATGGCTTTTCCGATTGTCAAGAACTTCATTTGCTTAACTTTCATGAAAGTTACCCCTGGAGAGTTTGGATACATGATTTGGTTATTACTAACTGTCTACACCTTCGTCCCAACCCACGTCTGTGTTTGAAGCAATGAAGCACTGTCTCCATCTTCAGAATGAGCCTTAATTGAGGCATCTGGCTTGTCTGAGGGGGTTTTAGATTAAGCATGCAATGCTATCTCTAATCTAAGAGCGATTAAATGTTATGAAAGTGCACAGTATATCCATTATTGAACACTTTGAGCAATTTCTTTTTACGAGTTTGGAGTCGAATTTAAATATGGTCATTACCTGCGTATGAAATGTTTACATCTTACGACTAATTGCGAATGACCTCCGCATATACGCGATCTAATACCTCTGCATTAATTGTGAAGTATATGTTTAACTTAGAGTAAATTTTCAATGTTTTATTGTTAATAATCTTAATTTTTCAAACTTACTCCTACTATGCTAAACAAAAAACAAAAAACATATATCATGATCATTCTCCAGGGATTATTTATGTGTATATCATCAAGATATACATACAATGAAATGCAGTTGAAAGAAGAATAATAGAATAATACTCAGTGTGAATGGGATGATACTCACTGTGATGTTTTGGAATTACAATACTAATTAAATACAGTGAAATTGTTATAATGCCAGTAAAAAAGCATATTAAAATTTTCCAAATAAACACTTTTCTCTTAAGTTACACAGTTCAATTTTCTAACACAACTTCTGAATGGTATGCCAAAATAATGTCTTTGGATGTAGAGAAATAGACATGTTGCTAATACAATTTACTGCTTTGTGCTTCATGTAAGTCTGAAGTTTAGCATTAACTCTTTATGAAGCTAAATTGCTTTGCTTATTAGGGGACATTAGAAAAAGAGAAAGAACTAAACAAAACACCTTGAAGAATCCGTGTGATTCCACAAGGTGTCAAAAATTTCTCCCACCAATAACACCACTTCTGAATACAAAGAAGAGAATCTAAAAAATAAATTATAAAACACAGTAAGAAGAAGAAGAAAAAAGAAAATGGGAAAACAATGCTACCCATGTCATGACCCCAGTACCTCCACCCATACCTTATTAGCACATAAACATTCCCTTCGTAAATGAACTTCTTCACTCCCTTCATTACAACATGTTACATTATGTAAAAATAGAGAATGGATAACTTTTCTCCAAGGTTCTCAGGAGTTCATTCACCGACCATTCTACTATAACTCCCTCAATTGAGACCTATTATGGGCATCAACACTAGACAATAGATAGGAAAACAATGAATCAATGCACGTTATGACATTGAACTGTTTAGTATCTTTTCCACCACGGGGATAATTTGCAAGGCAATGAAGAGGTGCTGCAAGTACCGTGTTTGCAGCACCGAGCTCTGCCTCAGTGAACATGCTGGAAAGTTGTACAATCGATCTGCATTTACATCTTGTCCTAGATGGGTTGGTTAATGAAGGATGTGATACAAAACCTTGAAAGCTGTTTACGATTGACTCGGGAGCTTGGTTTTCCTGCCCTTCGAGAGACCTAAGCAGAGCATAATGCAAAAAAACAATAAAAACAATAAAATAAAAATACCCTACTCCTCAAAAAGCCCCTCCAAGCTATCACGCGGTGTTGAATAGTGAAAGAGGTTGATATGAATCTGATGTTCTGTTCCAGCATGTAGGAGATAACCCACCTGTAATTTTCCTGAACCGAGAAATAGTGTCAATGATGTGAGCTGACTCTCTTTACAAGCTATGGAATGCCTGTCAAGCTTCCCGAATCGATGCTGATGCGTCCTTCGTTTATGCTCGGGCTTCATATAGAACCTCCAGAACCATATCAGCAATGACACCCAGTTTCAGTGATGCTTCAGTAAAGACCAAGAGAAGTTCAAAGAATATAAACAAAAGATGAAGTTAGATCGTCTCAGAGCTACTCAATTTTCTCCGATTTTTTTCTCTGAGGGTACTGCGTGTGAGCTTCCATCAAACCTGCTATATTGTTCTTGATAGTGCCGCAGATGGCCCCAAGAGCAAGCGTCGCAAACGGCTCCTCAATCAGCACTCCAACCTCCTCGATGCACAACAAGGCTGCGGCGTTGAAGAAGACGGCAGGGATTGTGAGCCATCTGCAGTGATCCCACAGCCCTAATGGCAGCGCTATATGCCATATGACCAGGAATCTTGAAGTGAGCCTCGTGTACGAGAGAGGTATTGGCGTTTTGAAAAGCCTCTCACATGCACCAACATTGTCATGGAATTGAGTCAAATTTTTGTCCATGCCCGATCTTTGCATATCAGTCATGGTGGTGCTATATACAAGCTCCGACATGATTTGCAACACGTAAATCGGTCGATGAGGGGCCGCCAGAAGGGATGCAAGCTGACTCTTCCAATAAACCCACCAATTCTTCCTCCAGATTCGCACCCTGACTCACATGGCTCTTCAAAGTGTATGGGAATGTCGCTACGTAATGCAAGAAGCTCTGCAATTTGGATCCATCGGCAGGAGAACCCATGAAAGTTAGGGCTTGCCTGCACACGTCTCGAGATCTGTTTACGTTCATGCCCCACACCTTCCGGGCTTCATCGAACCTCGCATAGGAGGCATTTGTCCTGAAAACGAGCAGAAGTGCAAGCGCGGGGGCTGTGAGGGAGAAAGGCAGACTCGAAATGTGCAGGAGAGGCAGCCACTGAGGCAAAGTCTGCGCTGAGATAGCTTCTTTGTAGGAGGTGACAACAGCTGCCACGCCTGTGAGAGAGAAGACTGGAACTCCGAGGGCTAAGATAACCCTCGAAGACACAATTGATGCCAGATGCCGCCCGTGTCTGATACTACTCCGATGTCGAAGCCAATCGTCGTGGTCGAATACCATCCTCCTGTATTCCATGGCCTCCTCCTTCTCCCTGTCCGCCACAGTCGGGTCCAGATAGCCACCAATTAGCTTTGCACTTGCACCAATTTTTTTCACCCTTCGCGAAGGTGCCGGACTTCTATCCTTCCTCAACTTTGAAGGCGCCAGAAACTGCTTGGAACAGAGGAAGACCGTTATGGCTGTAGCCATAGGGGTTCCATGGAAATCTCGACTCGCCAACATCACCATCCTGCGGCAATCATAAAATTCATGCGCGGCCCAAATCATATTATGAATTAGTCATGAATTCTTCTCACTGAGTTACGATTCTCCTTCTGAATTAATCTCAGCAGGCTAACCAACTCGGAACTCAAACAAAGGGAGTACCCAAGGTCAGCAATGCCAACTACAACAGGCTGTGTGGACTACACAAATGATCGCTCAATGTTTAACACGCTCACAGACGAATCGAACAATCCATCAAGTTAAAATAAAATAAAACAAATCGAACAAACAATCGAACCGTCCGAGGCTACTTCACAAGCACAAGCCAGCACGATCAGCAGTGAACAGAGGACTTCATCGCCGCTATAACAACAAACAAAACTGGATGGAAATCTCTCTGATCGAGTGCAACTAGGGTTTAGAGGAGATGCTGAGATTGAAGACCCACGATTGTCCACATTTCAGCGTGTTCATCTCGGCGTTCACGTGGACCACTAGGGCCTGACCTGGGGGGTTTTAAGTCCAACCGCCATCGCTCGCAGCTTGCTGCAACAAACTCCCAAAACCCACAAATGTTATGGAAATTCAAAGTCGGCAGATGACTGGGCAGCCCAGCATACTCGATCTCTCATCCTTCCCAACACTTATCCATGCGTAACGCTTATCCACTTATCCACTTATCGGCGACATGCTGAAACAACAAACCTTAACACACTTGCGCTTGTGCCTCAATTTTCGGCTGTTTTGCAACATGGGTTACGAAAACCACAACAATCACATGACAGTAGTAACTTCATTCACACAATCCCGATTCTCTTCTTTGCTAATCAACTCTTCATTTTCTACTCCAGCTGAAAACTTATCACCAGGTATCACCAGTATCCACTAGTATCCTACAGGATGCAAACTCCTCAACCCTAAATTGCAAAACATTGCCATGTTCTACAAGAGCATATTCAGTTTTAAGGCCACTGCGGAATATGATAAGTTCCGCTCATTTAGTGAAGGATGCGTGCAGGTAGGCGTAGTTCGAGCATTAGGTTCATCTCTGAGTGTTGTGTGCTTGCACTCAGAACATGTGTACGAATGTCATGACATTCAATTTGATATTCAGTCCTCTTTTCCTTTACTGAGTACGACATTAAGGTATAGTTTCCTTGTTATTAGTGTCTTTACAAGATCGGAAGTCCTAACGCCGGTACAATGTGCCGAATGGCGTGTTGATTGTGCACTTAACGCAGCCAACACTCCCGAGCAGTTCCTGAAGCTCACCAAAGAATGCAGGGACCGAGCTCAAAAGATGACTACGCCAAAAGCGTTTTCCAGCCCACCTAAAGTCAACTCTGAACTGTGCAAACATCTAGCTGATAAGCTGAAGTCGGTTGTCGAGAGGGCACAGTCGTTCCTCCACAGAAGGTTTCTTTCCCCTAAGGACACAGCAAAGTAGATGTTTTCAAGCTGTATTGTGCGTTAGCTAACATGGAAGTGAAAATCATCCGAAGTTGTTGCCAAGAGGAATGGATTCAAGCCGCCTTTCTGATGACAAATGTGCCGGAGCATAATCTGTCAACAAGTTTTGACTTAGAAATGTTAACACATTTATTTTCTGGAAGCTTGAGATCGACAGAAGTACTTCAGAGTATTTTTAAAGCTGAAGTTGCAATTATCAACAAGAAGGCATCACATGATAGAGAGTCGTTGGTAGGGGATGTGTATGAATTGCTCCGGATAAGTGAAAGTGGGAGCACGGAAACGTATGGGCTGGCTTCTCTTCTACTTGAGAGGCTTGATCCCCTAAGGAAGAACTTGGGAGGCAGCTCATCAAGCACATATTGCACGGACATGGAGAGCTTGAAAGAAATGGAGCAGTTGGGAAGAGGTTCCTTTGCTACTGTGTTCAATGCAATGTGGCTTGGAGTTGAGGTTGCTGAGAAGACGTTCTATGCACCAAGTTCCCCAGATTTTAAGAAGTGTCAATCCTAGCACGGCTGTCTTATCCCAATATCGTGTCCTTGCTTTGTTATGCAGAAGGTAAGCGGAAGTGCTGCATGGTGATGGAATTGATGGATGGTGACCTTTCCGGGTAAATGCGGAAGTTCATGACAGAGCACAAGCATCGCAGTTGTCCATTTAGCATACTGGAAGCAGTTGACCTCATGCTTCAAGTTGGAAGAGGCATGGAGTACTTGCACGAGATGAGGATTGTTCACCGAGGTTTGAAGGCCATGAACATTCTTGTGAAACAGGTGAAAGGAAAAGACGGTAGAAGCTGATATACATGGGCAAAGGTGGCTGACTTTGGGTTGTCAAAAACAAAAGAAAGAAGTGTAACTTACAGCTACCAGACTCTGAATACGGGGACAACACGATGGATGGCTCCTGAGGTGATAAAAGAAAGTAAAAATGAAGGGCAAGAACAAGTGACAAATGTTGGTATGATAGCAAAGTATCCTTTTGGTGGTGGTGGAGTGTTATGCAATGGTATGTTATGAACTCTTGATTGGAGAGGTGCCCTTTTATGACATAACACAACCAAATGAGATAAAGAAGAAGGTATTGAAGAGTGATTGTCCTAGGCTACCAAAAGATTGTCTTAATTTATTGAAGCAATTGATAAAGAGGTGTTGGAGAAAGATGCAAGTGCATGCCTTTGATTTGATGAAATATGTGTTGAATTGCGGAATGTGAAATGCCAACTTTTCATATCATTACTCCATATTGGTAAATTGGTGAATACTATCTAACTTACAAGAAGGCTTGAGTTATAGTACTTTTATACATAGAAGTAGTCTTTATTTCATTTGTTGTATTAAATAGTTTGGCATTCAAATGTAAAGCTTGTCATAGTTGTTTTAATCATTATTTAGAATACCTAACCTAATCAAAAATATATTTTTTGTTTCACTATTGTTAAATGAAAGAGAATTTTCATCTTAGAAAATAGATATTGCAACAAAATATTTTGAGGTGGAAGTAGCACAATCTTTGACCAAGTCTACTTTAGCAAGTTAGAAGAAGGAATGCATGTGGTGGTTAAATAGAGACGTCATCATTAATCTAAAATTATACTCATTGAAATTATATCTATAATTCAATATTGTAATATTCTTTTGTCAATTGAATATTGCATAGAGTTTGATGAGAGTATCTTTGTATATGATTATATGGCCAATAAATTTCTTAAAAATAGATAAGATTCATTTGTAAAAGGAGCAATAATTGAAGATTTGTATTAGTGCAATACAAGACATACATAACCTTTATATTGAAGCAAGCTAGAATATTATTTGGATGAACTTCACACCTCACACTGACTAACTTTATTTTTTTAAATCTTGGTGTAGACTTTAAATTTCATTGTTGACTTCTTCCATAGGCATCAAAATACTTGCTCTATAGTTGATATTAGAAATATATGAGATTTTTATTCTAAGAATATTAACAAGCTTGTAAAGATTTGCAATAGTTGTAAATTTATTTTTACTTCCATTGTGAGCAACATTCATATTTTTTTCTTTCTATAGACGATTCAAATAAAGTTACAAATCAATTTAGAAGAAGATAATTTGTAACCTCTAATATCAAATGAAAATTTCTACAAAGAAAGATATTTTTCTTTTTTAAGAAAAATAATTGGTATTTAGAAAACTAAAAGCTAGTTTAAAGGCAAGTAGTCCACAACCTTTAAAACACAAATTATAGAAGTGGAGTAGTCCACTCTCTTCTAAAACAAAACAAGAACAATAAGTTGGTACTCTTGTCAAACTATTAAGGACATGAATTTTAAAGAACTAAAAGATCAATAAATTCTTCTGTCATCCAAAAAGACTAGAAAATCATTTAAAGATGGTATAATATTAAACTAAAATGACTATTGTCAAAGACAAAAAGAATAAAAAGACTTGAAATGAGACTAAAGATTAAAAAGGTGTTGACAAGAATGAAAAAGGCTTCATCCTTGCCACCATATATACTATCTAATTAGAAGCTACATGGCAACGTTCTATAAGACCTCCAACACATATCTAATTTGCAAAACATATATTTTAACTTATAAGGCAAGTTTCTTATATGTGTGCCACAACATTAGCTTATACTATAAGCTATCCACACGTATGACATATGGCTAATGTATTTGCCAAGTTTCTACGCTATCAATCAACTATGAACATATGCAAAGTCAAATATACATCTATGAAGCTTCTAAGAAGCTTTGTCATAAAATAATATCAAATTTACTTATATTTACCTTCTATCTAGTACTTAATATCTAAGTAAAAATGTATGTCCATGATACTTATTGCAAAAATATGATATAAATATCTTTGATTTAATCCTCTTAGTATTACTATGTAGGTGATAGGTAATCAACAATGCACTTCCATGTGAACAAATTATCTTGAATGATTGGATAATGAAGTTAAAAAAAACTAATAAGTTAGATGAAATTTTTGATGAGAAAATCCATCACAAAATCAATTCCAATGCTTTGAAAAAGTTTGGCAACATTATGGAAAAGTATTTGGAAATATAAGTGTTAATAGACCAAACATGGATGAAGTCCTTCTGAACTTGGATGATTGCTTGTGACTACATGAAGCAATTCAATTGTAGATCATTTTTTTAAGCTTTAAATAGGGAATTTTAGGCATTGATATAACAACATGTTGTTAATAGTATGTATGTGAATTGGTATATTAAAGCCTTTTAATGATCCTTTAAGGATTTTTTTGCAATAAAGAATAATCAACAAGACTCTTTAAAACAAATTGATTAGAAAATATTTTCACAATTATGCAATCCTTAGAAAAGGTTAAATTCATTACTATTTTAATTCTTGATTCAAAGAATAAATCTTATATCAAAGTAAGTTTATAACTTGGAGCCACCCACATTAGAAATGATATAGTGTCTATTTACTTATTTGCTAACTTAGTGGATATTATCTAAAGTTTAGAAAGTGACAAAGTATTTTTTTGGTTTTTCTCTCCATACTAATAGACTCATTTACTTTCTATCACTTTTAATTATTAAATTAATCTCCTTTGTTTGTATCATATGTAGATAGTATATAAAATAAAGTTACAATTGAAAATGTTTTGATTGTATCAAAGTAGGTATTAAAATAGTCATATCTCTATGAGAAGCAAGTTCTAACAATTTGATGTTGGGAGGATTAGAAACATTATTACCTTAAATGATACTTAAAATAAAATTGATTTTATAATCTCTTTTCAAAGTTATTTTTTTATACATGTCTTAGAACTTATCAACAAGTTGCATTTAAACTTAATGTTATAATATATACACAAAGGCTTAAAATACCATGTTTTTTCTTTCCTACTAAGAAGTTTTAAGAGATATTATTTTTAAAAATCTCATAAATTTTGATATATTTGTAAAGAAGATATTTTAATACCAATAACTAATGGATAAATATTAAAAAATTTAACATAAAAAATTTAAAGCCTTTAAAATTTGCTACAAAATTTTTATTTTAAAAAATTTTGAATGTTATTTTTTTAAATATTTTATATGTAGGAAATTTTAAATATATTATATGTTAAAGAAGAAATTAATGCAAGCAATAGGCTACTAATTTTTTATTTTTTATTCATAAAATTTAATTTTTTTATAGAAAAAATATTTTTTAAATATTATAATATTAAACAAAGAGGTTTAGAAGCTATTACAATTTATTTTACTCTATACATTATTAGTAATTATAAAATAATAATAAAATAAAAGAAGATTAAAAAATAAATATTAAAAATAAAAAATAATTAATAAGGTATAAATGACATACATAAGAAAATTTAAATATAATATATAGCTATATTTACTAATATATTTATTTAAATAAGTAAAAATAAGTAAAAATAAGAAAAAATAGATTAAATTGTTGATATATTGTTAGAAAGCTTCTTGAAAGCTTTGTAGACTTTATCCATATTTATAAAGAAATGGTAGATTAAAAGCTTAGCCACATGTTTTACATCTTGCCACTTGTATTATAATTTGGTTTCAGTTTAGATTCTATATCTATCTTTTAGCTATCTATTATTTCTTTTTTTTGTGATATACAAATATATTATTATTTTTGGATTTTTTTTATAATTTATATTAATTTTTTTTAATAAGAATGTTAATTTTTTATATTTGTTTTCTTTTTTATGTGACTAGATTATTTCACTTTTATGATTGTATTTTAAATATTATAGTTTTTTATTTTTAAACTATTTTTTTAACATTAATTTTTTCTTTAAAAAAGTAGACTATCACTCTTTGTAAAACTTTTTATTTGACATTAGAGGCTGTGGATTACCCTCCTTTAATTAGATTTGTGAATTTGTTAAAATTATTTTTTATAAAAATAGAAAAAAATAAGATATAGATGCTACACTTCATAGAAGTCAAAATAGATTAGTTACAAATTTTTATAAGCTTGTCAATATTCTTAGAGTAAAAAATTTACTCATTAATAATATTACTACTATTGCTCTAATTACTTCCGTATCTATTATAATTTTGTGTGGAATGTGGATGGAAAAAAATTATACATCTATTCTCATGGCTATAGAAATTGCATTCATCTAATTTTATAAGGCTCAAAGAAAGCAATTGCACCTTGCATGGCAGCATGGTTTTGTTACTTCTACCTCTAGCTTTTATTTTGCCAATGCTAATATTGCTTCTTGTAAGTTTCTTCATTAGTAAGTATAGCAATGCCATGAAAATTTTGATGGATTCTTATTGGATCTTCTTTGGATGGAATACATAATCATAACAAGTTTGTATAATTCTTTGTCTTTTAAATGGAAAGGACTATATGTCTAGGAAATTTGAATTACTTTTAATTTGTGTTGATTGGACCTTGTAGGTTTGATTGGTGCCATAGTCAACAACTTGTACAAAGGACCTAACATTTACAAAGTGGTATGTGGGAATGAAACTCCATCATCTCTTTTATTGTACATGTCTTGGCTTGTGGTAATTAGTTGTTGGATTATAATTCATGGGTTGTAGACTTGTGTGTAATGCTCTTTGCTATTTCTCAGTGATATCTTGGGATCAAGTCTAACTTTTGGTGATTACTCCTTTAACATGTTGGGAGAATACTTGTGTAAATATTGAAATATTCACTAGTGGCATTTTGCTGCAACCTTGGCAGAGTTCAATGAATTTGCAAATCTAAATACATCCTTTTTAATAGAGTTAGTATAGGTTTTACATAACATATTTAGCAATAGGACAAATCTCATTTTAATGAATGTCTCTCTCTCTCAGTACTCCTTTTTATAAGACAAGGGGCTGACAATCGTTGCGCACATTGAGATGAACGCTAAACTCTGTCTCTTACGTGGAACAGTGGCCAAAGCAGCTAAATGCTGACATATCTGAGGTCGACCCTGAGATTATTGTCATCATCGAACATGAGAAGAACCGCCAGCACAAGGTTCTGAAGTCTCCTTTGCACTAAAATGTTGATGCTAGTTGTCTTGACATGAGCTGCAATCTCACGCATATTCATTCTAGCATATTAGTTATCATCTAATGATTGTATTGACTCGTTTAACTCTAGTTGTTTTGTGTAGGGCCTGTAGTTGATCCCTCAAACTTCACCTCCCTCTCAGTTATGCAGACAGTGGGGTCAGTCATGACCAAAAGCTGCTGGTTGTGTCAAAAGAGAGCGCTCAATGCTTTCCGCCTTGACATAGAGAAATGGGAAGATCTGTCTTCTCTGCTCCTACCTACGCAGTCGTCTACATCAACTTAACTAATTCTACTTCACATTCTTCGGTCCCGTTGTTGTTTCTTTTCTACTTCAGCGAAGAGTATTTCACTGATGTTGAACATGTTTAACCAGTGAAGGTGCAGTTCCTATCTGGATCACCAGCCAACTTTCAGGTTTACACACCTCCTGAAGCAGTATGTTAATGGGTTTGAAATGCACTGAGTATATTCCAGCTACCAGGAGAAGTTGGACATGCTTCACCTTGACCAACCGGATTGGCTTTATTATTTTGTTGAACTTAAGATTGTTTACCGTCATGTGTACTCTATTCATATACGTTTCTAGAAATGATGCGTTCTTATTGATTAGATCGAAAATTTTGTTTCTTTGCAGATGGAGAAAAGTGCGGATCTTTTCAGACCAAAGCTCTTAGTGACAGTTGCCAGTGCTTACCCCTGGCATTACGACTATGCACGTGTGCGTCAAGTGGGTTGCAAATTTGATAACCAGGATATGTGGCATATTGATGCACCCGTACCACTGCTCGTTTTCTCACTTTCGATCGCTCTAACGATGCTGATGTAGTCACCACCACTACTCACAAGTCTCTTCGAGGCCCTCGGGTGCAATACCTTCTACTGCAAGGGTTTGAAAGAGACAACGAAGAAGGGTGAGAAGGTTAGTTCAGTGGCAAACTGATGCATTGAATTTTCATTTCTATAGAAGATCTTGCATTAGCATGTGTTTCAGGTGGAAGTAGCCTTATTTATAGGCGACTTGTTGAGTTCTGTGGATTACGAATCACTTCTTCGTGAGTGGAAGCGTAACTGAAGAGGGCTGGTCGACATGAACCTCTGGACTAATCGTTGACGAAGTATCCAGTTTTGCAAATCCTCTACAATTGTGAAGAAAGATCAATGCTTCTGTCTTTCCAGAACTTCAGGATGTAATATTTTGCTAGCGAATGATTCTGAATATATTCTGAAGCACAGAATGTAATCCCAAATAATAATTTCGGAATGATCTTACCACAAAATTTTGCTTCAGAATATATTCAGAATCATTCGCTAGCAAATTTTTGGGGTAAGATCATTCAGTTAGTCTTACAGTGTGGTTTAGAGTGTAATTGATAACTGAATGTACTTCTTTGGCCTGAGAATTATTAGAACTGAACATAGTTCCAAAATGGTACAGGCAGCTTCCCCAGAATTCAAAGCTCATCAGGAACAGGTTTTGAAGAACTCTGCACACTTTGCTAAGGTCAGTTAGACCTCCCATCTTTTTCGGATAAAACTCAGCAAATGAGAACGTGTAGAGCGTTTCTCGTGACCACTAGTAGTTCAATGTCATCTTCCGAAACGTTCAAATGCTGGTACTCTCTCATCATCGACTCTCAGAGTATCATGTCATTTCTACCCAGTATCAGTTTCTGGTATCTCACGAAAGTGATTCTTAAACTGTAGACTTTGATAAGCCGAGGTTATGATCTGGTGTCTGGTTGAACTGAAAACCATATGGTACTCGTTAATCTCAAGCCCAAGGTGTGTCCTATGCACTTTCTTCAGTATCACTGGCTTTTGTCCCGCATTGTTTTGTGCCAACCTGACTATACTTTTGAAACCGTGTTCTGAAGTGTGATGGATGATCCTTGTCGTGATGTCAGGGTGTGGATGGTTCAAGGGGAGAGCGAGTGATGGAGCTCGCTCACATTGAAGCAAATAAAAACACTGTTCCAGGAGATGTTACTGCTTTGGTGCCTGGAGGTCTGAATGGGTAAGCATCCACATCTGAGTAAGAAGCCATTATCGAACTATAACTCAACTGTATGGAGCTCAACAAAGTACCATGAATTGATAATTTTTAATGACAGGGTACAAATATTACGGATAACTGGATGCAGATATTCACCCATTTTGATTGGTAGTGTCATTTCCTTGGTCAAAAGGTCAGCTTGTCATGATGTACTAAATAATGGGTTTCAAACATTGCACTTTTGCAAAACCAAATAATTGGATTCAACACTCCATCATCATTCAAAATATCAAATCCAAAATATCACGGTTCAAATTTTATTATCCCATGAGACATATGCTTTCTGCACACGGTGTGGTATGGAGGGCTGAAGGAAGGAAGGGGCTTGGTTTTTTGATAGTTGACCCACCCCTCTTCTGATATGTCAATTTTAAAATCACCCATCTTGCGAGGTGAATGATTTGGTGAAGTATCAAGTGATATTTCAAAATATCACGGGATACTTTGAACAAATATCATGTTTGAAACCCCTAATAGTGATAAACTTAATAGTGATGAACTGCAATATTCTTTGAGAACAGGAACCCTAGCTTTGACAGGCGGAGGCTTTACCGAGAAAGATTTTGAGAAGGTGGCAGAGTATTTCGACCATACAGTGGATGTTGCTGTGAAGGTCAAGAAAGCATTAGGTGCAAATCAAATTAGATTCTACATTCATTGAACTTGTTGAGATCATTAAATGTAGCCAGCGCTCTCCAAAATATTTATTGTAGACTATAGTAAATACCATAGCTCCAGTATTTAGAGTCTAGTAGAGAAGTACTGTTTATCTTCTCCTCTTTCTCTTCTTGTATACAAGACACAACCATATCAATAGATTTTATGTGCGAAGCTCTCTCTTCTTAGAAACCCTCTTGTGTGTATGACTTACTACTACTCTTGTGTGTATGTATTACTTACTATTACTCTTGTGTCTTTCTAAACATTCTCAATATGTTATCAGCACGACTCTCTTCTACACACTATCACATTTTTTTATTTTTTTTTATTTTTTTTTTTGCTCTAGTCTTGACTCTTCAAACCTATTGCTACTCTTGTTCAGTGTCTACCTCATGATCTTGTTGCTCTTCTTGCTAGCCCCTCACACATTAGTTGCTTGCTTAGAACACTTGTTCCACTCTCTACCCTATTTGCTTGGAATACTTGATCCAGCCCAGCTCGACCTCAACTTGCTCTCAGCTGCGCCCTGCGCCTGCCGCCGAGCTACCGCCAAATTGCTGCCAAACCCATCGCTGCCACTATCGTCTACCCTACTACCACTGCTGCTGCTACCCGTTGCTGCCACCTTGTTGTCCACCCTGCCGCCGCTGCTGCTACCACCCACCCTGCCGTCCGTAATGTCCTGCCATCCGTAATATCCTACCGTCGCTACAACCCTATTGCCTTACTGCTGCCGCTCTCTTACTGCTGTTTTGCTGCTTTAATCTACAACAATATTTAAAAAATAATAATAATAATAATAATAATAATAAATTAAATTAAATTAAATTAATATTTTTATTTTTAAAGTTCAAGTTTATCATTTCATTTGATTTTATATTTTAAGATACGTTTTATTCAACTTTTCTACTTGATCTTGTATTTTTTTTACAGATTTATTTATGATGAGTGCTTCAATATCTTCAACTTCTTTTACTATGGTTCCAATTATTACCAATGCATCCCAACATTTTTAAGCTCTTTTATTTTCACTATTGACTATGGATGGAAATAATTATCTATTATGGGAAAAAATGGCAAAAGTAAATTTATTTGCAGAACAACTCTTGGATGCCATTATGTTTGAAGAATCTCCTAAAATAAGTATTTCTATTCCTCCTGCTATTCGTTGGAAAGCACTTCTTCTCTTTCGCCATCATCTTATACTTGCATTACAACATCAATACTTGAAAATGGAAGATCTTATAGAACTTTGGAAGAATCTTAAATCCACGTTTGATCATCAAAAGACCATTTTTCTTCCACGCGTATGTCATAATTGGACACATTTACATATCTTAGATTTTCCAAATTTAAATGCTTTTAGTAGTAAAATATATAGTATTGTCTCACAATTACGATTATATCGACAAAGCATCTCTAAAGAAGAAATGATTGAGAAAACTCTCTCTATATTTCCTCTTGTATCTGCTATGCTTGCACAACAATACAAGAACATGAAATTTCAGAGCTATTCTAATCTCATGTCCTATCTACTTCTTGCGGAGAAGCAAAATGACCTACTCTTGCGTAATGCGGAAGCTCGTCTTATTAGAACTACAGTTCCAAAATTTCATGCACTTAATATTTCAAAGTCTAAGAAAAAATTATATCAATATGGAAAACGAGCTCATAAGTATCAGGGTAGTCATAGTCATGACCATTTCCAGCCATATGAAAAGAATAAATGTTCTACTATTAATTATAGTAGAAAATAAAAATCAGAGATGTGTTCTTGTCATAAGTATGGAATGATTGGACATTTAGCACATGCGTATCATACTTCACAACATTTTATTAAAATATTCCAAAAAAATAAGAAACTACGAGCTGAGGCTCATGAAGTTCATACCATAGATGCGTCGATGGATTCAATTGGTATTGATGACTTAGAGGCTTATATGAATGACAAAACCTCTAATGATGAATCAAATGATGTGCTCATTGATTCTCCAACAACACATACTATCTTACAAGATAGACAATTTTTTATTGAAAAATCTTCAATTTGACAAACTAAAAATATGATGATCATGGCTAGAGCAAATGCGTTTTGTTTCCAAGAGGGCATAGTGATGGTAAAATTACTTGCGAGTTCCATCATAAAATGTAACCATGCGAGGTTTGCACCTTCAACACCTCGGAGTTTGATTAGCTACTAAGATGTACATAGTAATGGTTATCACTTCTTCACCGCCATTTTAAATAGAAAAGAGGTTTTAGTTCTTGCAAAGAATCATAAAGTTGTTGAAAAAGCTTTTGCTACAAAAAATGGTTTATACCGAATTGTGATTCGGCCTCCTATTATATTTAATTTTGTATCATCTATTACAGAGAGTCGTGTTTTTCTCTGGCATGGACAATTGGGACATCCAGGATCTATATTATTTAGAAAGATCATTCCATGTATAACTAGGCACAATTTAAAGCCTGCAAATGTAGACTCTATGGAATTATGTCGTGCATACGTGCAAGGTAAAATGATTACTCAGCCTTCAATTTGGAAACTTCCACAAGAATTACTATTAATGCTTGAAAGATTGTATGGTGATATTTGTGGTCCTATTAATCTAATATTGGAACCATTTCATTATTTTTTGGTCCTTGTTGATGTATCAGGTAAACAATCACATGTTTCATTATTATCAACTCGAAACATGGTGTTTGCCAATCTTATATCTATAATTATTTGTTTTTAGGTTTATTTTCTTAATTATCCTATAAAAACATTATGTATGGATAATGCAAAAGAATTTGCATCAAAGTCTTTTGAAGACTATTATATTGCAATAGGAATTGAATTGGCATATTATGTTCCATATGAACATGCTCAAAATGGACTTACAGAGTCATTTATAAAGCGTATACATCTCATTATCCGACTTCTTTTCCTTCACGCAAATTTACTTACATCTATGTAGGATCATGTAGTTTTACATGCTGTAGCATTAATATGCCTCTGCCCTTCTTTTCTTGAAATTGTTTCAGCACATGAGCTCATTTTCGACACTTTCATATAAATATTTGCATTAAGAGAACCATATAGTTATGCAATTACTACATCCATCATATGCATCTCAAGGGTGGCATGAACTGTCATTCCAATAATATATCAAAATGTAATTGAATCCATGACTGGAAAATATATGTATTTATAATCAATGCCAAATCATTGAGTAAATCCTTATGTAACAAGATGATCTTTATAACAGATTATCTGACCTTGAGCATCTTGCTTCCATATTAATACCATCTTATATCCCACATGGCGAGATGTAAGAGTGTCTACAATTGGACCAAATACTTTCCTCTTACGCAAAGAGACATACTCCTCCTCAATAGTAGTTTTTCATTTTAACCAATCAAAGCAACACATTGCCTCCTTGGTGGTTTGAGGTTCAAGATCATCTTCTTCGCAAGGAAGGGCTTCTATAATCATATATGCAAATAATTCATCTTCTGTAATAGATGGTCTGTCCCAAATATCATCTGTTGCATAATACAAAATAGATAATTCTTTACTCAATTTGTTCTTATTCCTTCTAATTCCAAGATTGTTTTTCATAAGAATTGAAGGTACATTATGCATGGATATATCATACCAACTAATATATATTAGACGAATCTTGCGAAGATTTAATATGATTGATGCTTATCCATTGTCCACACCAATGGTTGAACATGGTCGTGATGGTCATGATCCATACCGTCCATGCAAGGAGGAGGAGGAAATATTGGAAGATCAATATCCATACCTCGCAACGGTTGGAGCACTTTTGTATTTAGATACATCTACAAGATCAGATATTTCATTGGAGTTAGTGTTCTTGCCAGACATAGTGCTCATCCAACACTATGACATTAGAATGGCATCAAACATTTATTACGTTATTTAAAAGGTACTAAAGACTTGAAATTATAGTACACACAATCTGCAGATCCAAAATTGATTGGATATTGTGATGCAAGATATAAATCTAATACTGCAACAGCTAAATCTTAAATAGGATATATATTTTTAAGACATGGAGCTGCAATATCATGGAAATAAATGAAACAAACAATAACTGCAACTTCATCCAACCATGAAAAAATTATTGCCTTAAATGAAGCATCTCGAGAATGTATTTGGTTGCGATCAATTGATAAATTCATTCAAACAACTTGTGGATTTTCATATGATGATTCTCCAACTATCTTGTATGAAGATAATAGTGCTTGTATTACTCAGATGCAAGTTGGTTTCATTAAAGGCGACATGACAAAGCATATTGATCCAAAGTATTTTAGTTACATCCATAACTTGATTACTGATCAAGCACTTATAACTAAGAAAATTGAATCTACAAATAACCTTGCTGATTTCTTCACCAAAGCTCTCCCATTGTACAACTATTGTCAACTTACTTATGGCATTGGTATGCGGCGACTTGCTTTTCTTGAATAAGAAAGTTAATGAGCTCTTTAGATAATTAAAGAAAATGATGTACTCTTTTTCCTTCATCTATGATTTTGTCCTTAAATACAATAAGGTTTTCCTAGATAAGGTTTTAATGAGGCAACAATTATTGATCTTATAAGATCATAAAAAAACATAGATCATAATTCTATACAAATTTTATATTATATAAATATTATGATGAGCGAGGAAGAGTATTGAGATCATTAAATGTAGCTAACACTATCCATAATATTTATTATAGACTACAGTAAATACCATACCTACAATATTTAGAGTCTAGTGGAGAAGTACTATTTATCCTCCTCCCTTTCTCTTCTTATATATGAAACACAATCAGATCAATAGATTTTATGTATGCTCTCTCTTCTTAGAAATTCTCTTGTGTGTATGACTTACTACTACTCGTGTGTGTGTGTATTACTTACTATTACTCTTGTGTCTTTCTAAACATTCTCAACAGAACTTGAACATGCCAATTGTATTATTCGCCCTCTTCAACCTAGAGAACATTGTCATTGATTTACATTATTTAATATTATTTTACTTTTGGTCACAGAAATGAGGTTGAAGGACTTCAGGAATGCAGTCGACACTGATCCCCAGATCCAAGCCTAGATTGGAAAGTTGAAACATGAAGTAGAAGGGCTAGCAAAGCAATTCCCCACCGTTAAGTTGATTTTGTGATGTTCTCAATGAAGTGAAAAAAATTAGAAAGACGATCATTGTAAAAGCAAAAACTCAGTTCATTTACCATCCCGGTAATCCAGGATTTCTACCAGTAAGTTTGTTTATTGTCATATTACGCAATTTTCAACAAGGAATACTCTCAATTTTCACGAAATATGGCCAACAATTTTTGGTGATCTACTCTAAATAAGGAATTTCGAATGCCCCATCGTAGATAAGATTGTCGCTGGTAACGCTTACATTTATCATGACCTCGCATTTTAATTACGTAAGGCTCAAAAGCATTGGTGGAGGTAACTTCAAAATAAAGTATTTCAAATGAACATTTTAATTCTTAACCACGCAGAAGAGCATCAAAAAAATCACCAAGAGAAAAAAACAGAAAAAAAAAAAAAAAAAAAAAAAAAAAAAACACACTATTGCCTAGTGTTTATATATTTGCAAAAGTATACTGATGCCTAACCCAATAAATTTTTGGAATGTAATTTTTTAAAATTAAAAACAAACAAACAAAACAAAAACCAAAAACCAAAAAGCGTGCACCAACTCACCAAAGCAGTTGATCCTCACGTTTATGATTAAGCGGAGAGTGGAAAGATTTATTCCAGTGAAAATTTTCGTTCCCTTGAGATGTAGCAATGGAATCAAAAACGTCAAAAGCCGTCAAACTTGCCAAAGCTATGTAACAGTGCTGCAGTGAGAGCATTGGCTGCCGCATGCGTCACGGCCATAGCACGGCAGTTTTTGAACGATTCCTTTCAAACTTGGTTTTGACAGACTCGTCACGTGAATTGTCATATTGAGTTTCGACTGCCGATGCCAACACCGCCATTATTCGCCCTCGGTTGAATATTCTTCTCTTCCGCTCTCCACTGCAAGCCTCCAGAAAGTTTAGAACACGCTCATCACAAATGTCCGATCCTGATTTCAGCTGAGGCTCGAGCATTATTTGTGAGTGCAGTTAAATCGCAACTTGAGAAGTAACAAAAGCAGCAATGGAGGCTGTGACACGAGTTTCGGAAGCAAACTAAGGATTCAAAGCTCAGAAAGCCAACCATTGCGGACTAAAGACCATCCAACCTATGTCTGTTTCTGAGCTTGTGCATTGCCTCCCTATTTCACGTCTGTCATTTTCCTCCTTCGAATAACTAATAGAACCACTGTAATTGTTAGGAACCATAGAGAAACCATGCTGACGACGGTCTGCTGAACAGTACTGAGATGGACTTTATGCTAGTCACTAGAGTTCAGCCACACAAAGTGGATCTTCCCCTTTTCCTTAGTCATAGTAAGCAGAACCACTAAGCAAATTATTCCATAAATTTAGATAGTTACTAAATTGTATCTCTAGTCAAGGTTGAACCAGGAACATGTGCCCTTCATTCACGAACGACCTTTCTTAATATTGTGGAACTAATATTGTAGGACTACTCCATAGGATGGTTAAAGGACCTTCTCTTTAGAGAGCTTCGATCTTAGAGTGCATCGCTTGTATCAGCAGGAAACAATCTCTGATATCTTTGTGCTCTCAGAGCGTTTGCCTCTTCAACGTTCTTCCGCAATTCACGGACCACATTTCCCAAATCTGTCACGAAGTAAACAATATACAAACAACGCATGTCGGGTAGTTTAAATAAAATGTTCGAATTTGAGTTTCTGATCATGAAAGACTGCATAGAGGAACTAGGATCACCTACTATTGTGTTAAGGAGCAGGGCAGAAGGGTTGGGGAAAACAGCTCTTCTATCCCCTTCCTTTGCACGTTAAATGATAAGTTTCATTGACGTCAAAAAACTGGATAGAGACCGACAGTACTTACCATCAACAAGAGGAAGATTCTGCAGCTGGTCGAAGGCATCCATAAAATTAGCTTTCGCTTCCACAAGGGCTTCCAGGGCCTTAACATCTCTGCGTAATTCGGCTGCTTCTTTTTCAGCCTGCAGTGACATAATAAGAAGATTTAAAGCCGCACGACAGCCGTTCATAAAGATAGTAAAACTTCCATTACGAAGAACATCAGATAGCAGACACCATGCACGCACATCCATTTAACGTATACGATGCCAAGTAAAAATTCGGTCGGGTATAAGAGACTTGCAGTAGCCTTTCGTTCACGAAGACTAATCAGCTCAGCGTCCAGCTTAGCATCCGCGTCTTCCATTGCGACTACGGATGCATCCAACTGCAAAATTTAGATCGAACCTCGGTACATTGAGGTGAGTAGAACTGAAAATGAAAATGAATCATAGAACAAATTTTTAGCAAGTTCAAATCAAAGTTGACGAAGCAACATTAATCATGGGCAGTTGCTATGGATAGATGCAGAGAGAAGCAAATTGATGGCAACGATTCTTGCAGCAAAGTAGCAACAACCTCTTGCTAAACAATCTTACTTACGACTTTCTGGTACTGGACACTCACCTTCTCGGGCAAGACCATACCGTCTGGAACTTTAAAACAAACCTCCCTGCAGTAAGCCTCCCAAGGCGCAAGATCTTCTTCGATGAACTTGCTCAAAAATTTCTCAAAAACGGCAGATAATCCCTAAAAAATATCATTATATCCATTCCGAGATATTTCACCACAAGAACATCATTTTAGCATTTACTAGAAATTCATACAAACCCTTCGCCAGCAGAACCACGCCCTAGAAATACGTAGTTATTATCGAAGGTTTACGGAATGCACCCCAACAGTGACCGTGGTTGCTGGAATAGATAACAAACCGTGCGACAAGACTGCAGCTAATTCTATTTCATTTTGCAATTTCATATAATACTGAGTAGCCTTGATCACAAGGTACCTGTTGCAACGCTTCCTGAGATTCCGTGCTGGTAATGTTTAGCATTCGAGTAGCACACCTGCATGCACACACAAAACTACCAAGTAAGTTGAAATTTTCATGGCAATGACATATATTACTTGAGGGTTTTGTGTTCACACCAAACTCTCAAGTGAAATTTATCTCACTAACCGATGTTTGTTGATAAAATGAGTACTCGGAAGTTCACACAGGTAATAATTTCCTGTGGATTCATTGTTGTCATGACGATATTAGGAAGTGAACTCAAAAACACCAATAGAAACAAGGACTAACTGTTACTTCTTGAGGACGCCCAAAGTCGACTCGTGTGGTAGGAAACCAACAATATAAACGAAACAACAAAATGGCAGAATGTAGCATATACCTTTCCATCTCAGTAAAGTTGCTCATGGAAATTTCAATGACCTGAAGCGCCAATAATTACACACACCTGCTTCCGAATTAGAACAGCCAGAAACATAATTTGCTGAAGATGATTGGAGAAGTCAAAATTGTATGACATTTGAAGCCCTGACTGAACTCTCCCTTATGCCTAATTCGTCTAAGCAAGAGAATTGAATGACTCAAATACGGCAAAAAAAAAAAAAAAAAGGTCGGCGTGATCTAGATCATGCACACTTTTATTGACCCACAAGAATTAATTTTGTTCTCCGTAAAACTGCACAGCGCATTCGAATTTACTTCTGAAAAACTAGGAAATTTTCCTGCTCACTTCCTTAACGCCGCACCCACGCAAAGAAATGCCACAACGCTAGCAAAATAAAAGACGCGAGGTAAGAAAAAACAAAAGTGCCGTCTGTGTCTTCCAAATCATTGACACCAGAACTTGCCACCTAAAATCCCTTACACATGAATCTTACAGCGTTGACGACATCGGCAGTGAAGGCATCCTTGTCGAAGTTTAGAAAATGCACAGGGTACATCGCAAGAATCTTGTCGCGCGTATCAACTTCCATAGCTCTGCAACCTTTTATCTCTCTCTCTCTCTCTCTCTCTCTCCCTAACTTTGCCTCTTTTTCTCGATGCTCAATCTCCTCGACTCAAGCACAACCGCATTCCATGATGCAATCCTTCGAGTCAAGCCTGCTGATCGATTCCTCGATGCAAG